>NC_141456.1:85765000-86374375 GCF_015680905.1 Coptis chinensis
TAAAAACAGCAGCTACTGAGAACCCATTCGTTTCGAGGAAGATGTGGAATGGTTTCATAGAACTGTGTCCTAATAAGACCCTGAAGTCTTTCTCCCACAACTGTCACAAGCTTGAGAGACCGATGGAGAAACTTCTTCTGGCTTCTGGCTTCTGCTTCCGTAACTTGGGCACATCAAACTCCAAAACATCTCTATCAATTTAATTACCATCCTTCTCGAACCACCAGATTCTTCTATTCCAGTCCCTGATCCCATTCCTACCTTGCTATGCGGAATCCATATGTACGGAGATTCGACATGATAGGTATGAACGAGCCAAAGGCAGTATTATCGACTTGCTTCAAGTGCTTCAGTTTAAGACCAGATATAATAAGTTTCTTCATCTTCCCAAATTGACAATCGACAATTAGAAAAATAGGTAATGAAATGAAATGAGAAGGCTGAATTTTCGAGTTTAAGACAGCTCGAAAATAGCTTACTAGTAAGATCCTCATCAAGAAAATTAACTAATTTCATATGTAAAGTTAGAAGAACATGTAACGAAATGAAATGAGGTAACGCTAATGGAACATCAAGTCTCTCAAACAGACATAACGGAACTGAATTTAAATAGACATAACGAACCGAAATTAGCCATTAGCGAAATTAGATGGAAAATAGATTGAGGTACTAAATTAAAACAGATTGAGAGTTCTCCAATAGGGGTGTAAACGGTATAGAGTGGAAATTTTACACTCCAAATATCAAAAAACTCTCTCAAATGGGGGTGTTATACCGTATGTAATAGTATATTAGCTAATAGAGAGGGTGGGGAATTCCCCCTCTCGCTATTAGTTAATAAAAAGCCTGGGCGACACTCAAACTGACGTCTGAGTGAAATAATTTTCGGACGTCACTTGGAGTAACGTTCCTTTCTAATTCTAAAGTAATTTTTTAACTCGGACGTCACTCCAAGTGACGTCCCCAGTTTAAATTAAAGAGGGACGTCACTCCAAGTGACGTCCAAGTTTAAAATCTATTTTTTTTTTACACTCTTCCATTGGGGAGTATAGAGTGTGGATATTTATAAACTATATAATAATATACAATTAGAGGTGTAAAATCCTAATGGCACCTACGTGGAGCCTTGGTGGAGGTGTAATTTTACACCCCCCATTGGAGATGACAGGCGAGAAAAAAAAATACGGATACTATTTAAGGAGGCATTTGTTACAAACGGACCCCAATTTGTATTGGGCAGACTCCAAAAAAAACGATTATTACAAGTGTGCCATTAGTCTCAAAAAATCTAAAAAAAAACACAATTATTACAAGTATACTATTGGTCACAAAAAATTGGATTCGAAAACCCCAAACTTAAACGACCCGGCTAGGTCGTTTAGGACTAAGTCCCAAACGACTTGGCCACACCGTTTGGGACTTAATCCAAACGATGTGCCCACACCGTTTGGACTGAGTCCAAAACGATGTGGCCATGTCGTTTGGGATTTGAACTTGACTTACGGTGTGGCCATGTCGTTTGGGATTTGGACTTCGAAAAATATAAAATTCTGTTTTTTGGGCTCTTGACCAGTGTGGGCACATCGTTTGGACTAAGTCTCAAACGGTGTCGCCAAGTCGTTTGGGAGTTAGTCCAAACGACCTAGTCGGGCCGTTTAAGTTTGGGGTTTTCAAATCCAACTTTTTTTGGAGTAATGGCATATTTGTAATAATTGTTTTTTTTAGATTTTTTGAAACTAATGGCACACTTGTAATAATTGTTTTTTTTTGAGTCTGCCCAAAACAAATTGGGGTCCGGCAGTAATAGGACCCTTTAAGAAAAAAGATAAAAGTATGTGGTACTAAATAGTCGTAAACTCGATCAATAACTATTAAATTAGCAAAACATTAGGCAGGGCTACAAGCAAATTAAGCCCACAACCCTGTTTATGAAGTCTAAATTAGATATTTTAAAATTTAAGTTGGACAATAATTTTGGGCAAACAAGGTTAAAAAAAAAAAAAAAAAAAAAAAAAAAAAAAGAAATTCAATATTTTTTTTGTTCGACCAATTTATTTTGTCAAACATGTCAGGAGCCCAAATGAGTTTTTAAGTGCTTGTAGAAAGGAGTAGTGCTATACAAACCTACTTTTTAGACCTACTATTGCGACTCACTATTTGGATAACATTGGTTTCCATTGCAATACAAACGGACACGTATCTCTATGTAAATCAATGATTAATACTTTTGACACATCATTAGGTTCAAATAGTAGGTCAAATAAGTAGGTCGATGTAGCATTACTGTGTAGAAAGTAGGCTTCCACTAAACATTGGTTTGGTTATTATGGTTTTGAAAATTTGAAACCCGATTTGAAAATTTGACAAATCGGTTTGACAAATCGATTGGTTTGCGGTTTCTATATATAAGAAGCACTTGGATGCCACATCGTTGTTACTACTATAGTTACTCATTTTGTGTGATTCATTACTTAGGCTAAGTTCAATGGTGCAGCAAAACACCAATTATCACGAAAATTGTGATTCAATGGTGCGTCAAAACGCTATCGGTATAAGTTTCATTATGTATACCGCCAATATTAACGATATAGCGTATGGTTTGCACGCCAGAATGAGTGGCGGCCAGAAATAAATCGAAATAAATATGCATGCCTCTGTGTGTAGCGGCTAGAATTTCCAAATAAATCGATTTAATTTCCAAATAAATTCTACACGCCAGTAGGAGTGGCGGATACGAAGTAAAATGGAAGAAAACTCTACACAATAGTAGGAGTGGCGGCTGGTGTGGCTAATTTTTTTTCCTTGTCCGCCAGCTAGGATGGGTTGACTTTGTTTTGGTTTTTATTTTGTTGGACTCCTATGTCTGTGGCAGGTAAGAAAACAAACCATTTGAGTCCATAAACTCTATCGCGCTTACTCTATCAACTGTGCTATTGTTGGTTGATGTTTTGCCGCACCAAACTATTGGACTTAGCCTTAAGCATCGGCTAACTCTGTGCTAGCAGTCGGGACAAGTTTTAGGACAAACTAAAAAGTGACCGTTTGGTGTGTCGTGACTAAGACCAAGACCACGACCAACTAGTTGGAAGTTGGTCTTTTAAAATATGAGTCACGATTCTATTCAAATTGAAATTAAAAAAACCCTTGTGTTGAAAATTAACATTATTGTAAGGGACTTCTATTGTTGAAAATGAAAGAATAGACTTCTGGCCTTTCATGTTGTCTCACGGCTGAAGTCACGAGAAACCAGTAAGTAACCCAAGCCATATGTTTTTGGTGGGGGCATTCATTTAATTTTTTTCGTTATTTTATTTTATATTTTTATAGGTTATAGTATAAAGTATCGCGATATATATTGAGATTTCATAAAAGAATATGAATATATCAAGAATATGCATTTGATACTTTCTAGTGTAAAAACTACAAATATTCTCAACGTCAAAAATATCGTGATATAAGTCGATATTTTGTAAATATTGTAGATATCTCATCAAATATTGCGATAATATCTTTATAAGTTGATATTTTCAAAATATCGAGATATATCATCTTCCCAAAGCTTGACTTGAACTTTAACACTTCATCATCTTCTTTTTTGGTTCCAACTTCCAACATCTGAGTCCTCAAGCTATTTTCCCTTCTACACTAGTCAAAGTTAACTCATTTTCTCTTCACGAAGTAATGGGCAATGAAATCTTAAGGGAAAAGACAATGATATATATTTTTTGGATAAGGAGAGAAGGAACTTATTAGAAAGAAATTAAAGTTAAGAGGTAAGGGGAATTGATGAAGATGAAAATTTTGACACAAATTAGAGTTGTGGTTATCATAGATCTAGATTTGAAATTCTAAACCAACCCCTCCCCCCCTCAATACATACAAAAATTGGGGAGGGGGAATCCTAATTAGCTCATCTAGTGGGGGTAATAGTTATCTCACCTAATTACTCAATCAATTAAAACTTTTTTTTATTAGTTTTTATAGAAAATATCAATAACAATTTTCTTTTATTGTTTCTAATTTTCTTTTTATGAATCAATTTCCATTTAAATGTTATTAACTTTATACCAATCAAAAACTTTTTATTGTTTCTAACTAGTATTTGCCCATGCCGTATAAGCTTTTATCTGGCTAAGATTCGCCTCCTCGGCATTAGCATCTGCGCCTTTGGATCTGTGATACTTTGGCATACGATGATCTCCCCGCCCTTCGAGCCCCAACGCGCATCCGCCCCCCGTACTAAAAAAACTCTAACCGAAGCCCAACTAAAAAAACTCCAATCAAAGCCTATTAGAAGCCCGACAAAAAAGCTCAACCGAAGTCCGCTAAAAGTCAAGCCGCATTTGTTAACTTCAAGAATGAAGAATGATGCAATACTCTTGTTCTACACTATTAAACAACCCACACCTCATAAGCCCTATGATTCGCCACCTCATAAGCTAGATCTAAAGGTTAGGGGGTGGTGTTGGATGTCCAGCACTACCCTTCTTTGTTATATAGATTAGTATTTGTCCGTGCCGTACGGCATAGATACGCATGCCTTCGAAGCCCCAACGCCAAGATCCGTCCCCTCGATCGCACAAATATCTCGCTTTCTTCCACCCACGACGCATCCTCCCCTCTCTATACTACAGATATGTGTGCCTTTGGCGTCCCGACGCACATCCGCCCCCCGTACGGTACAGATACGCACGCTTTCGCCACTGCCAAAAAAACTCCAACTGAAGCCCGACTAAAAAAGCTCCAATCGAAGCCCATTAAAAACCTAATAAAAAAGCCCAATCGAAATCCACTAAAAATCCAACTGCATTTGTTGACTTCAATAATAATGCAACACTCTTGTTTCACACAATTAAACATCCCACACCTCATAAGTCCTAGGATTTGCCACCTCATAAGCTAGATCCAAAGATTAGGGGGTGTATTTGCCACACCAGCACCATCCTTCTTTGTTATATTGATTAAATTTTTATGGTGTATTATTGTTGTTATTGTGTCTGTAAGTGGGTTCGACCACTTAGGTCCTCCCACAGGGATCAAGGATCCATCCCCTCTTTAAGCTACTCCTTGGATCGTAGGATCGTAGTCCTACTGGATAGAATATACACTGGATAAAATATAATCTATCATGAATCTCTTGTTGTGCAAGAGTTGTGGGAGTTAGCTATATGCTTGGTTGGTTTTATATACCTTACAAAGGTATTAGAAAAACGACAAGCAGAAGGAAAAAGAAAACAATTCTCGACTCTCTTCTTTCTCCATTCACCAAAGGGGTGGGCTTAAGGTGTGGATACAAAAGGGATTGATTCTAGTAACAATCTTTCTCAAGAAACAAGGCTAGTAACAACTCACAAGGTTATTATTCTTTGACTTCGGGTTTTTTCCGCTGGACAAGAGGTATGCTCTATAACTCGAATAACATGTTAATGTATTACTTACATTGGTATCAGAGCTGTTTATGTTTGTTGATTCGCCATTGTAACATGCATTGATAAAAATCAAGTTTTTCGGTTTTCTCAAAAACCATTTATAAACAATCTGTTGATTTTCGATCTCTACATGTCATGAGTTTTTAAAAACTAATTAGTAAGGTTTGTTGCTCTTAGTGAGAGGAACGTTTTCCCAAAATTTTATGAAAAACCGTTGAGTAGAATGAGAGGAAACTCAAATCAAAATTTTTGCTAAAAACTATTTTTTGTGGTTTTTTCAGAACTTTGAACTGTTTTTTGATCGAATTATAGATCTTATTAATGCTTAATATTTACATGTTAGTAATCTATGTTGTGAGATCTTTGTAACAGTATAAAGTATGTTTCTTTTGGATCTATAATGTGATAGATACAAGTCTCTAAACATGCCTATCTTGCCATAAATTTCTGCGAGTTTACTGAAGAAGATGACCGAGTTAGCTCATGAGTTGACTCGGTCAGAGCTTTTTCAAATCAATGTAATAGGTTGAGTTGACTCAGTTCTCTGTTTTTTTTTTCTGACTCATTTTCTGCACCTGAACCAACCCGATTATTGAACCCGGTTAAGTGTGAACCGGTTATAGTTTTTGGTCTGGTTCAGGCCTTTATTGAAAACTAATTAACCTGAAATTTTGTACCCAAGGGTTTTTGACCCTTCTGAATTTGTTGAAATCATCGGTTGATCGAAATTCCAGGTATAAGTTGCTGTGACAGTATATCTTAGATGAACCGGTATAATGTTTATGAGCCGGTTCAGGCTTTTGGAGACGCCAAATGATCTGTTTTTTTGGATACATGGGTTTTTGACACTTCTGAATCCATTGGGATAGATCCCAGGTCATGATTCTGAGCTTAACATATAGTTACAGTAGAATTATATGATTATTTATGCCATAAAATGATAGATATTATTCTTTGCTTATGTTTGGCATATTTTTTTTATCGTATTAAGTGGAATATGATTAGTAGAGGTTTTGTTCCTCCTAATATGGAATTTGTTCAAAAATCAATTGGAAGATATACTCTATATTTACATTATTGGGAGATGATTATGAGCTTTGCAAGTTTTCGATCCCAATATGTGGAATAAGATAATATTTTCTTGGATTGGATTTTTTTTTTGGAATAAATTTAAAAGAATGTGTATAGACTAATGTTATATCCACCATTGCATATATGTAGAAAATGGATACAGAAAACTTAGTTGTTGACATATGTCAATCCTTGCGAAATCTGAATGTAGTGATGGCCACCAAGACCGTAGTAGCAGACCTTAACCATGGAACTAAACTTCATGGGACAAACTATGATATATGGCATAGGAAAATTCAATACCTCTTGAATGAGCAAGAACTCCAGGAACACTTAACCATTTCGATGGCCCAACTTGAGATTGGGACTGGGACTACAGCCCAAAATCGTCATGACCTTGAGATTTTTCAAGCATGGACCAAGTCGGATCGTTGTGCGCACTACATTGTGTTGAGCAGCATGCATGATGATCTGATTGGAGAATATGAGATATTCTCCACAGCTAAGGACATGTGGGATCAACTGAAATTTGCTTTCGGTGGAACATCAACTACTAGACTTAGAAGTCTAGTTTTAAAGTTTGAGATGTTCAGGAAAGATCCTAAGGCAACCATGCCTGAACACCTAAGGGTGTTATCAAGCATGATTCGTGAGCTAAAGGTCATAAAGAAATGTCCTTCTTGATGAGCGAAAGAAGTCCAAGCTGTGATAAGATCTCTCCCTAATTCTTGGATGCACATGAAGCAAATCATGACTCACAATGAGAGTATTAAGAATTTTTTTGATATTTCTCGACATTGTGAGCTTGAGGCGGAGCGCCAGGATGCGAACCGTAATGCTTCTGCCCTAATCGTATTTGGCGAGCGCAAGACAAATGGGTCTAAGCGCAAAGGTAATAACAAACCCAAGAAACAAGGAGGGGCTAATAAGTTGGCTCCTAAGGCAAGCATAGCCAAGCGCCACAGAGGCAAGCGTGGTGGAAAGAAAGAAATTGATATGACCAAAGTGAAATTCTACAACTGTAAGCAGATGGGACACTTCGCTCGTGATTGCACTAAGCCGAAGCAGGTATCCATTTCCCCTGACTCTCATCACATAAGAGTATGTACCCATGTTTTAGTTGCTCATTCTCTCCCTGAATGGATTGTAGATACAGGAGCAACCAGGCATGTAGCTTGAGAGCGAGTAGGGTTTGTAGATTATCGTCGAATTCCAGAAAACACCCAAAGGCTTTATATGGGAAATGGCACTTGTCACAGCCCGAATTTCTAAACAATTAAAAAAATGAATATTTGAAATATAAATATATCAAACATCACTCGATTCAATTGTCTAAAAACCCAGGCTATGATGGGGTGGATACAACACATGCCAAAACCTAAAACCCACATCATAAAAAATCTTAACAACAAAAATAATCTCCAAAAATTCTCTTTATTACTTTATAAAAAGTCTATCTTCCGTCCCAATAAAACATCAAACCACTCTAAGAATACCAGGTCTTCAACATCGTATTCTCATTCCATGATGAATATGAAACTACGTTATTACATACTTTCAAAAAGATCAGACCTAATAAAAACTAACGGACTGCTCCAGGCAAGAATCCAAATCACACGTCGTGGTTCCACCGCATTCCACCTATGTTCCCAAGAACACACCCACGTTTCCAAAACAAAGCAAACAGGGGTCAGCAAAATGGAATTTGCTGGTATGACCACTCTAAGAATAACAGGTCTTCAACATCGTATTATCATTCCATGATGAATATGAAACTACGTTATTACATACTTTCAAAAAGATCAGACCTAATAAAAACTAATGGACTACTCTAGGCAAGAATCCAAATCACACGTCGTGGTTCCACCGCATTCCACCTATGTTCCCAACAACACACCCACATTGCCAAAACAAAGCAAACAGGGGTCAGCAAAATTGAATGTGCCATAAAGGGCCGTTAGTGTTATAAAGGGGTATTCATTGACTGTGCCATGAATGACCCGGGTATTCATTGAATGTGCATGAATGACCAGATTATTTGGACTGCCCTAGAGAGGAACTAAAGTATTTGCCTTGCGGGTTAGTTGTATTCCTTGAGTGTACGAGAATGTAGAGTTGGGTATTCCTTGAAGGTGGCGGGAATGACCTAAGGTACATAGGTTGTGAAATATGTGTATAAGAAAAGTAATTGATTTATTAATAAGAGAAATTAATTTGCTTATGCGAGTGTGTTTAGGTTTACATATGAATACCTATAGGATATCTACATATGTTATATAAAGGTTCTAACTTTCTTTTGTAGGAGGGTAGGACTTAATAATATTTTGTGCAGGGACGCGGTCCTACCCTTAGACAGAAGTGGATATCGGTAAGTTATAATTAAATTACTTAGGCATTAAAACAAGTTATTATAATGAGTTATATAATGGAAGTCTTGCTTGGGAAGAAATTATGCCGGTTAAAATGACGAAACTACCTGTCTTCCAAGCTGAGAATGATTAAGTTATGGGAAAATTTAACGTGATTGTTTGGATATATAATTAAAGTATGATAATGTTTATATGTGGTTAGTCTACTCATACTAGCAAATTCAATTTTGCTGACCCCTGTTTGCTTTGTTTTGGCAACGTGGGTGTGTTCTTGGGAACATAGGTGGAATGCGGTGGAACCATGACGTATGATTTAGATTCTTGCCTGGAGCAGTCCGTTAGTTTTTATTAGGTCTGATCTTTTTGAAAGTATGTAATAACGTAGTTTCATATTCATCATGGAATGAGAATACGATGTTGAAGACCTGTTATTCTTAGAGTGGTTTGATGTTTTATTGGGACGGAAGATAGACTTTTTATAAAGTAATAAAGAGAATTTTTGGAGATTATTTTTGTTGTTAAGATTCTTTATGATGTGGGTTTTAGGTTTTGACATGTGTTGTATCCACCCCGTCATAGCCTGGGTTTTTAGACAATTGAATCGAGTGATGTTTGATATATTTATATTTCAAATATTCATTTTTTTTAATTGTTTAGAAATTCGGGCTGTGACAGCACTAGTGAAGATGCATTAGGAATTGGTACATACCAACTCTCATTACGCACTGGGCGTGTACTTCTTCTACATGATGTGCTTTATGTTCCTAGAATTCAGCATAATCTGCTTTCTGTTTTAGCACTTCTTTCTTTTGGATATTCTTTTGATTTTAAGGCTGATAGGTTGGATATTAAGTTGGATGGTATTGTTTTTGGACATGGATTCCTTAAGAATAATTTCTTTAAAGTTGAATTGAATGATTCTATTTCTTCATTATCTTACATGGCTAGTGCAAGTAGAAATATTGATTATGTTACTTGGCATGCTAGACTAGGTCATATAGGACAAGATAGGATGACCAGACTAGCTAGAGAAGGCCTATTGGGCCCACTCGCTAAGGTTGACCTACCTATATGTGAACTATGTTTAGCTGGTAAAGCATGTAGAAAGCCTTTTGGAAAGGCAGTAAGAGCTACTCAGCCGCTTGAGCTAATCCACTCAGATATTTGTGGGCCTATGAATGTTAAGGCACGTCATGGCGCCTCTTATTTTCTCACTCTTATAGATGATTACTCACGATATGGTTATGTCTATCTGATAGCTCACCGCTATGAAGCTTTGAATTGTTTTAAATGCTTTATAGCAAAGGTTGAGACACAGAAAGAGAGGAGCTTAAAAACTCTTCGAACTGACCGAGGGGCGTGAATACTTATCCGATCGGGCCAAGAAATTATGTGAGAAAAAGGGGATACGCTAGACAATTAACTATTCCTTATACTCCGCAACAAAATGGTGTAGCGGAGAGAAAAATAGAACTCTTTTAGATATGGTTAGATCAATGATGGCGCAAAGTAATCTCCCTATATCATTTTTGGGGATGCACTTTTGATTGCCTACATACTTAACCGAAAGTGCCTTCTCGGTCCGGTTCCTTCAACACCTTATGAACTTTGGAAAGGCGAAAAGCCCCGTTTGGAGCATTTGCGCCCATGGGGTTCAGCAGGTTTTGTTCACAACATCTCCCATAAGTATGGGAAACTAGGCCCTAGAGCTAAAAAGTGTATCTTTGTAAGGTATTCTGATAGCTCAAAAGGTTATGTTATGTATGATGAACATCCTGATGGAGGAATGACAGAAATAGAGTTTCGCGATATAGATTTCATTGAGAATGATTTTCCTAGCATAAGTAACGCAAAGAAAGATCTTGACCTCTATGAGATAGAGGAGTATGAAGACATCCTACCATCTTCAAGCGAGGGGGGAATTAATTTCTCATCCCTCATAATCGGCTGAAGATAGTGGGAGTGTACCCGAACATGGGAGTGTACCACTATATTCTCCACAAGATCCTCGTCGCGTAGGAGTAAACGCGTGGAAATATTCCCCCGTCGTCATTTCGAGAGATTGAAGGGGATATTTTTATGTGTACTCCATTAGATGAGGAAGAACCTACTTCTTTCAAAGAAGCAATTTCTTCTCCCCGCTAGAGACAAGTGGATGATCGCTATGCAAGATGAGATAAGCTCAATGGGTAAAAACGAGGTCCGGAGTTAGTTAATCTTCCTTTGGCGAAAACCGCTGAAAATAAATGGATTTTTAAAGTTAAACGCAAAGGCGGATGGTTCAATTGACAAGCATAAAGCACGCTTTGTGGCAAAAAGGTTATACCCAACAACAAGGTATAGACTATGAAGAGACATTCTCCCCTGTGGTGAGATTCGCTTCAATTCGCCTCATTCTAACTATTGTCGCACAACAGGATTTAGAACTTTTTCAAATGGATGTTAAGGCCGCATTTCTCAATGGAGAATTAAAGGAATAGATCTATATGGCTCAACCGATTGGTTTTGAGGTCCAAGGACAAGAGCGCAAAGTTTGCCGCCTAAAACGTTCTATATATGGCCTTAAACAGTCATCTAGGCAATAGTATCTAAGATTTCACAATTCCATTACCTCAATTGGTTTTGAGATTATTGAAGAAGATCACTGCGTGTACACTAAATGATCCAGAAAGAGTTTTCTTATCCTTTCGTTGTATGTTGATGACATTCTTTTAGCTGGGAATGATATGGATTCCATTGTTGCCACTAAGAAGTGGTTGTCCTCCAATTTTGAAATGAAGGATATGGGTGAAGCAGACTATGTGTTAGGAGTTAAGATCACGAGAGATTGCAAAAAGAAATTTCTTGGCTTGTCTCAGGAGACTTACATTAGAAAAATTCTTGAGCGTTTCCGTATGCAAAACTCCAAACCAATAGACACCCCATTGGAAAAAGGATGTGACTTAAACCTTGATCAGTGTCCCAAAACTAAAGAAGAAAAAGAATCAAATGTCCAATGTGCCATATCGCGCGGGCCGCAATTGGTAGTCCGATGTATGCCATGATGTGTACTTGACCGGATATCGGTTTTGCGGTCGGGTTAGTCGGTCGTTATCGAGTAATCCCGGTCCAAAATTGGAAAGCTGTGAAAAGGATACTCGAGATATCTACAAAGGACTGCTGATTTTGTCCTAAGTTACCATGGTGGAGACTTGAAACCCGAAAGGTTACACCGATCAGAAATGGGTCGGTGATAAAGATGGCGCAAGTCCACTTCGGTTATGCTTTTATGCTCGAGGTGGAATTATTACTTGGTGTAGTCGAAGCAAAAAAATGTTTCTTTGTCTACAATGGAGTCGAGTATGTTGCTTGCTTAGTCTGCGCATCCAAGAAGTTGTTTGGCTAAGGAAATTCTTGATACACTTAGATATCACGGCTTCGTGAAGAGGATGCGATATTACTTTATAGTGATAGCACTGCAGCTCTGGCATTTGCAAAGGATCTTAAGTATCATGGGAAGGCTAAACACATAGAGACTCGTTTTCACTACATTCGAGATAAGGTTGCAACAGGAGAAGTGGTCTTGAAACATATCTCCATGCTTAACATGTTAGCTGATCCCATGACAAAACCTATTGCACGAGATGCGTTTAAATCTCATGTTAGGAGTATGGGACTTCGTAGGATTTGATATGTTTGGACATCTTTTATGTAATTGACATTGTTTATGATATATTTCATTAATTCAGATTTTTTGGAATATTATTTTAATTACACATTCTTGATTTGTTTTTTGTCACCGGGCATGAATCGACCTACTCACATGGGTGATTCACCTTGGCGCTTAGAGAGAGCGAGCAAGATGAGACATCTATATTCTTGGCGCTAGATGAGCGAAAAGAATATTTTTAAAATTTTTGAATGTCGCCTTAGTTAGAACTAAGATGAGACCTTATAAAATAAAGGTTGAACATAAAATTTATCCACAAATTTATGGAGCCTGTAGTTAAGCCGAAAATGAGTGTTTTTCTTAACAGGCGCTAGAGAGTGACTGGGATAAAACTCAAGTTAGGCGCTTGTTTAGCGACTAGACTAAGATTCGTATGGTGTTACAGTTTTGCAAGTGACATACCCATTTTTATAGGATAACACCATAGCATACATAATATATTGTATGTGCTTTGCCGACCAATAGTGAGAACAATGAATGAATCCCTTCTTCATTGTTATGTGAGCCACTGGGATAATTGAAACTTTTTCCCATTGTATGCCTTTCTTAACCTAAGGTTATGTCATGAAGAGAATATTTGGTGACGCTACTTTAGTGTGCTTCCTAAGTACGACGAGATTTACCGTATTACAGGGCATTTCTAGGAAAGCGACTGAATATAATTGAAATGACATGAATGTTTAGGGAAGACTTTTTGATATTACATCTATTTTGTGACTCATAGCGGGCCCGCGACCATATTTTAATATGTCATGAGTACAAAACAAGGAGGGGATGTAGCACTGCTTTAAACGAGGGATTAAAAGTGTTGATTCCAGTGTAATCAACAATGTCTAAGGCATATACGAGATGCTTCTGGGTGATGCGTTTTTATTAGTTTGATGAAAACTTAATAATATCGCTCCTGTTGCTCTTTGTTCTTCTCGTGAGGTCGCACACCTTATTCCCTATATGCAAAGATGAGTAATAGAGATATTGAGATTTGCCCTATGTGGGCGAGTGGGAGATGTAAGTGGGTTCGACCACTTAGGTCCGCCATGGATCAAGGATCCATCCCCTATTTAAGCTACTCCCCGATCGTAGGATCGTAGTCCCACTTGGATAGAATATACACTGGATAGAATATAATCTATCATGAATCTCTTGTTGCGCAAGAGTCGTGGGAGTTAGCTATATGCTTGGTTGGTTTTATATACCTTACAAAGGTATTAGAAAAACGACAAGCAAAAGAAAAAAGAAAACAATTCTCGACTCTCTTCTTTCTCCATTCACCAAAGGGGTGGGCTTAAGGTGTGGATACAAAGGGGATTGATTCTAGTAACAATCTTTCTCAAGAGACAAGGCTAGTAACAACTTACAAGGTTATTATTCTTTGACTTCGGGTTTCTTCCGCTGGACAAGAGGTATGTTCTATAACTCGAATAACATGTTAATATATTACTTACAATGTCGACCCGTCTATCATTT
This sequence comes from Coptis chinensis, assembly GCF_015680905.1. NCBI lineage: Eukaryota > Viridiplantae > Streptophyta > Magnoliopsida > Ranunculales > Ranunculaceae > Coptis > Coptis chinensis. The sequence continues at coordinate 85,779,046 of NC_141456.1, forward strand.
ACCCCTTCACATCTTTCAGCTCAAAAGCAAATACCGCCACACATATCAACCGAAGCCCTTTTTTAATGCTGGAGAAAAAGAGGACAAATGTATCGTTAGTGGGACTCTAGGAGGGGATAACGTTCCCACTCTAAATCTAGTGGAGAACTAGGCCATTTCGAATCTAAAAAAACTGTTTACCAAACAATTAATCAATTTTCTGATTGCTAAATTTAGAAGTTCGATTTGTTGTGATAATTTAGTCTATCACCGACAAATTGAACAAACAAATATTCCGAGAAACCAAAGTTCATTAAAAAAAATTGTTGGTACAGTATAAATAATATTATCAACAAGAACATTATTCAGTCTCAGAGAGTCGAGTGACAGAAGAACTCTTCACCTAAACCTTGGATAAAAGGAGGGAGGCATTTCATACGGGAGTTTTGGGTTATTCGGTGGGTTCCTGTGCATCTAAAATTCAGGTTATTTGATACGATTTGGTATAAAATTAAACCCTTACCTTGCAAAAAGAATCTTGATTGTAGGAATCAAACACAGGAAATGTACGTGCTCGTGCTCCTGCTATCTTATCAATTAATCTAGGTATTAAAGATTCCAACACAAGATTATGTCTTTATCAAAAAAAAACACGAGATTATGTTATAATTTATATAAGAACTGATTATCTGCAAGCTGACTATTTTAAGTCTCAAGTCAACGGAGTCAAGCTTAAAAATGAAGAAGCTGAGCGTGCACCTTCACCGTTCACACCCATCAACCTTAATTAATTAATTAATAGCATATGTTGTGGTGCATATGTCCTCGAATAGTTTAATATAAACTGTTCAGACAATAACCCTTAATAACCAGCCCTCTATGGCTCTATATATAAGTGCCTCAAGCCAATAAAACATCAATCCATGCATTTGCTGCAGGTCTAAATAAGCCTAGTATAAATAAATTTCCAGTTACTTTTATCGATATCTATCTTACAAATAATCATGGCATCCTCCTCTTTAGTGTTCAAGGTACAAAGGGCTGAACCTGAATTGATCCGTCCTTCTAAACCAACGCCGCACGAATTCAAATATCTTTCGGACATTGACGATCAAGAAAGTCTTCGGTTTCAAATTCCAGTAATACAGTTTTATAAGAAAAATGAGGGAATGGAGGGTCAAGACCCAGTGAAAGTGATCAGAGAGGCAATAGCTAAAACACTTGTCTATTACTACCCATTTGCTGGTAGGCTTAGGGAAGGACCGAATCGGAAATTAGTGGTGGAATGCACAGGTGAAGGTGTCATGTTTATTGAGGCCAACGCTTATGTGACGCTTGATCAGTTTGGTGATGCTCTCCAACCTCCTTTCCCTAGTTTGGAGGATCTCCTTTATGATGTCCCTGGCTCTTCAGCTGTTCTCAACTGTCCTTTGCTGCTCATACAGGTAATAATAACCAAGTTGCATACGTATTTAAATTTTAGTTAGTCTTTTTTTTGGTAAATACTTAAGTTTCAGTTATTAGTTAGTACGATACAACGATATTCTATACTTGTCGATACAACGATATTCTATAGAAGTTTCTATCATACCAATCTAGTATATGGTCGTCTTTTTTTTTTTTATGAATATGATACCTTCACAAAAAATAAAACGAGAAAAAATAATTTCAAATATAATATACCAAAATTACCAACACTGTTAGATTTTATTTTAATTTTATTCATGATGATGATGATGATATATATATATATATATATATATTATTATATATATATATATATATATATATATATATATATATATATATATATATTTTATATTTATGTCTCCTCCTAAAAGGATCTTGTTTTAAAAATTAGCTTATTTATAAGTATTTTGTTGCGCTTGGACGATGAATTAGTTACAGAAATTTGGTTTGTATTTACTCATTTATTCAAGTTTATTCAATTGCATTGACATGCTCGGGATGGTCGGATGTATTGGCAAGACCTTTGAAGGCCGTCATTCACAAAGGTCGATGAACTCTACTAGAGTACTAGCTTGGATAACTGCTGTTGCAATCGACAATATATATGTGTTAGCAGTTCAGAATTTTACTGATTACAAAACAAAAAGACAAACCAGGGGATGTTACATTTATAGAGCACGTACGATCCATTATCGAATACAATTATAAAAAGTATATGATGTTAGGTGCACGACTTGTGGGTGAGGAAGACTTTTTTTTTTGGTGAAAGGTGAGGAAGACTCGAACGAAGAATGGTAATGCATAGTAATATAATGTAGGGAAAGCATGTGTTACTGCGCATCGCAACTTCCGCAAGTGCAGTATATGTCAATTCAATTGCCAAAGATAAAGTTATCAAAATTTTTTTGTCAAAGATAAGGTTTGCCATCTGTACCCACACTGTCCGCCACCACTCATTAGTTCGTAATATAGGTTATTGATATGCTACCTTAGATATGCTGTCTGTTTAGATATGCTGTCTGTTGATATATCAGAATCATCTGCTTTCAAATTTTCAATGAGATAGGCATTGATTTGGACGTCACTATGGAAACTACAGTGCTTGATATTTTGGCCTAAATAGCTTGATCAAAAGGGGGTACCGTTTAACCAGAGTTGAAACTGGAACTGCAGAGAAAATCATGGTTACGGTTTTTAATTTTAGAAATCATTTAAAAATAGATATTAAAAAAACCAAATTATATTGAACAATGATTTTTTAAACAAAAGAACCGGACCATAATCAGAAATGAAGGTTAGTGTACTTTTAACGTAAAAAATATCTAAATAAAATATATAAAAACTCAAAACGATCATTTATATATTACTAAATTATATTTATTAGTATAATATATAGTTTTATGGTATTTAATGTTATAAATAATATAAAAATATAACTTACAACCTTAAATATATGGATTTACTTAATTTTATTATTGAATGATATTATTATTTATATCAATATTTAAAAACACACGTTCGTGCGGTATTTTTGTATTTTTTAGTACACATTTTTTAATAAGACTTATAAAAAATGTGTGTAAATAGTGGATTTTTTAAAAACCAAAATAAAAAATCAGAATCGAAAAAACCCGCTAAAACCAGTAGTTATGGGTAAGGTTCCACAATTTTAAAAATGGTAAAGAATCGAAACTACAAAATTAAATGGTTCTTAGTTCTTACAACACTAAAAACCGGACCATTAACACCCCTAGATCAATCTAGTACATACCCATTTTACTTATGAAAGATTCTATGTCTTCTTAATTAACTAATTACTCTTGATTTGCATCCGATGATTAGTGCCCAGTTATGGAGTCCCTTAAAAGGAGTTTGAAGAGAATATTTGTGTGGATTGCTATGTCTAGCTACTTCATTACTTGGCAAAAAAATAAAATTAGTCCTAATTGGAAATTTACCAAATGGTTTACAATCTCTAACTGTCCTCGTTAATTACTTTAAAATGCAGGTGACTCGTTTGATGTGCGGTGGTTTTATCTTCGCCCTTCGTCTGAACCATACAATGAGTGATGCAGCTGGGCTGGTCCAATTCATGAACGCCTTAGGTGAAATGGCACGAGGTGCACATATTCCATCAATAGCACCCATATGGAATCGTGAACTTCTCAATGCTCGTGACCCACCACGCGTAACCTGCGTACATCGCGAGTATGATGAAGTGCCTGACACTAAAGGCACACTAATGCCCCTCGATGACATGGCTCATCGATCTTTCTTCTTCGGCCCAAAAGAAGTCATAGAACTAAGAAAGCACGTGCCTTCTCACCTTAGCACGTGCTCTACGTTTGAGGTGCTCACTGCATGCCTTTGGCGATGTCGTACCATTGCACTCAGTCCAGATCCCACTGATGAAGTACGCGTGCTATGTATTGTAAACGCACGTTCCAAGTTCAACCCGGAGTTGCCAGTAGGATACTATGGCAACACATTTGCGTTCCCTGTAGCAATATCCTTAGCTGGTAAATTGTGTGGGAATCCGTTAGGGTACGCCTTGGAGTTAGTTAAGAAAGCTAAAGCCGATGTGACAGAAGAGTATATGAAATCATTAGCGGATTTTATGGTAATAAAAGGTCGACCACACTTCAGTGTGGTGGGGGCATACCTCGTGTCGGATCTCACACGAGCTGGTTTTGGAGAAGTTGATTTCGGGTGGGGGAAAGCAGTTTACGGTGGGGCAGCCAAAGGTGGTGTAGGCGCCATTCCTGGGGTGGCGAGTTTCTATATACCTATGAGGAACAACAAAGGTGAAGATGGGATAGTGGTTCCAATTTGTTTGCCGGGACCTGCAATGGATAGATTTGTAGTGGAACTTGAGAAATTGATGAGGGAGCCTGAAATCATTAGGACCTCGTCTTTCACAATTGTGTCCTCTCTCTAAAGTTGTATGATTTTGATAATTAACTAAGTAGTCAATAAGCTGGATGAGTACTAGGAGAATGTTTATAGCGTGTGCACTATGTATCTAGTGGCTATTGGCTGCCAACATATATACTCAGGCAACCGGGAATGGCTTGGCGTGCTATCTTGTTGGAGTAACTGTTTGATTTAATTTGCATTTTGTTATTTCCAGAGATTTACAAGAAAAGAGTCTAGAGGACCAATTTCGGGGAAAAACAATTATAGAGAACACCGTTTTTTTTAGTAACTCACAAGGACAAATGCAAAGGTTTGTTTCGTCTAATTTTACTAGAGTAGGTAATTTGGGAGAGATGGATTAGTTGATTGGGTTTGACTAACTCACAAGGACAAATGTAAAGGTTATGTTTCGTCTAATCTTACTAGAGTAGGTAATTTGGGGGAGATGGATTAGTTGATTGGGTTTGACCGAGTTCGTTTTGAGCGAACTGCCTACGTATCAAGTTCTCTTTGCTTGGGAGGGGAGACTTGAATCAGGTCAGACGTAGTTCTTCCTTTTCTTTATGTAGGCAAAGATGCCCACGCTTCCTTCTATCCCGCATCAGGTCAAGTTCTGGACTTGATGACATTTAATGAGCCATGAAAGCGTCCTGCGGTGGAGTAATGGTGTGCGCATCTGAAGCTCCGGTCTTTAAGGTGAGAGTTAGGCCATACATTACTAGCCGTTGTGGTGCTGGTTGATGTGAGCGTTCTGGATGCGTACTGTTCTAGACATGGGCATTCTGGGAGCCGAGCGTTCTAGTGCTGATGAGGTCGCTTGACTTGTATGAGCTGATCATAAGCAACTTGGACATATGGATGAGAATGGTCGTCTTGTTGTGCTGGACACGTGCTTAATATTTACTGTAAATGTATATTACTCCCTCACAACAAATTCTAGTATTAAGTAACTAACCCACGAACTGAAGATTTCAATTTTAGTAACCCTCAAGGAAAAAATAAGTTGGCCCAACTTTTTTACTATTTTTAAAATACCAGTGTTACTCCTTCGTGTTATTATAGATATAAACCATAGAAATATTTATTTATTTTTTAAATACCAATTTCACCCTTCTGTGTTATGTTTATAAAGCAGAGAAATTTAGTGATTGTTCGTACCCAAATGGGTGAACATACATCATACACTATGTTGATGTACCTCATACCCCAAATATGTATGAGCAATGATTGTGCATATTCCAATATATAGGTGTTCTTACTAATCATACGTTGTGTTGAGGTATGAACTATGATTGTGCATAGCTCATGTTGAAGTATGTGAACAGTGATTGTTCATACGAACAGCGATTGTTCATAGCTCATATTGAAGTATGAACAATGGTTGTTTATATCCCAAATAGATATGAACAATCCATGTTCATAGCTCATATTTGAGGTATAAACAGTGTTGATGTATGAACAATAGTGATTGCTCATTCCCCAAATAGATATGAACAATGATTGTTCATACTCCAATAAGTATTCTTACTGATCATTCATTATTGTGAGGTATCGACAATGATTGTAGAATGAACAATGTTAGTTGATGTTTGAACAGTGATTGTTTGTACCCAAATAAGTGAACATACCTCATACACTATGTTGATGTATAAATAATGATTGTTCATACTCCAATATGTGTTCTTACTAATTATATATTATGTTGAGGTATGAATAATGATTGTACATAGCTCATGTTGAAGTATGCGAACTGTAATTGTTAATAGCTCATGTTGAGGTATGAACAATCACCTATGTTCATACGAACATTGGTTATTCATACCCAAAATAGGTATGAACAATTGTTCATACTCCAGTAAGTATTCTTACTGATCGTATATTATGTTGAGGTATGAACAGTGATTGTTCATACCCCAAATAGGTTGTTCATACTCCTATAGGTGTTCTTACTAATCATACATCATGTTGAGATATGAACAATCATTGCTCATACTATATACATGAAGTAATAGTAATGATGGTTTGTATGGGTTAAACTTGTTCATCTTAGATCTTTGAAGAGTAGAAGTGTGATAGAGAAAAACAAACTTTTCTTAACTTTTCTATTGTTCTTTGTATGATTTTTGGTGTATGAAGATGTAGACAACTAGTTATTGAGGGTTTGAGAATTAAAACATCAAAACTAGAGTTGTTTTATGTGGAAAACATGAAGATCTAAACATGAAAAGGTAGTTTGGTTAGCAAGTTATACTCATTTGATTGAGTATGTATAACCAACTTTGATGTGTTGAATGAATGAATAAGAAGTTTGTTTGAAGAACTATTTTGATAAGTAACAAGATTAAACACTTTGAATGGAAGAAAACCAACTAGATTCAACAAAGCTTGAAGCTTTAAAACAATGAAAATGGAAAACAATGATAATAAAACTAAATAAAAACAATTAACTAAATTAACTAGCTCCCTTATTTTGTAGGCATCTCTACACTTATATATGTGCAGAGATTTACAAGTATGCCCTCATCATATTTTATCCATCAACAGTTAAGGCCGCCGGTATGTTTGAGATGAAACCCGATCTAGAACTTAAAAATTTAATCGAATCTCTAACTAAAAAGGTTGAGGCTATTTCTGTGCAACAAAAGCCCATCCCCGTCATGAATGTTAACGCCAACCCATGTAATGTCTGTTTGAGTCCTGAGCACCCTGAATCCTATTGTCCTCTCGCCTATGAACAACAACAATTAGAGCAAGACAATGTTTACTCCATTAATAGCTATCCTATTCCTAATGTCCCATGGGGACAACATCCCAACTTTAGTTGGCGAAACAATCAACAAGTTTCACCTCCAGGGTTTAATAACCAAAATGTTAGGCAAGCAAACAACTATAATCAAGCTCCACCTAGGCAAGGACAGGGGACAAAGTCGGGAAATTATAATAATTATAACAACCAAGCCGCCAACCACGACAAGGTTTAGCACAAGGTCAGGGTAATTATAATAGTTATAATACCAATAGAGGTATCGTTCCGGTTAACAATAGTAACTATCACAACCCACCCATAAATAATCAACGTGAGATAGTTCCAGTCGCACCACCTGTGACTACTACACCATCACATCCGGATCGTATAGACGCCTTTATACAGGTTACCCAACAACTTTTCCAATCAATGACTCAATCAAACCAACAGATCTTACAATCCATAAATCAGGGCATACAACAGTTAGCCCAAGAGAAAACCCAACCAAAAGGCGTGTTTCCAGGACAAGCGATACCAAACCCCAAAATAGCAAACACAGCCTTTGAGGTAAAACGGTAATACTAGTACTGAAACTACAATCGTAGATGACCTTAATGCCATCACCACTCTCCGCTCTGGAAGAGTGGTTGATAACAAAGTAACTATGCCTATAGTTACCCCATCAGTACTCCCTACACCAGATATCGAACTAGATACCGCAGTAGAAACTGAAGAGCCTACCACTGTAGAGGTACCAGTTAAACAACAAACTAAGAAATAGAAAGCCAAGGTAACACATCAAGTCGAGCCATACGCTAAATATAGAAATTAAACCACCATTCCCTCGGTTAGCCATGCTAACCGGGGATACAAACTTTGAGGAGATTAGGAACGCGTTTTCAAGAATCTAACGATAAACCTTCCTTTTCTCGAAGCTATTAAAAAGCTCCCTAACCACGCTAAAGTTTCTTAAAGAGTTGTGCACTACTAGGCGTAAGACCAACATACCTAAAGACGCCTTTCTAACTGAACAATTCCCAACTTTATCCGAAAATAATGGAATTGTTAAGTACAAGGACCCTGGTCGTCTTACTGTAAAATGCACCTTAGGAGATTCCCACACGACGACCGCTTTATTAGACACGGGCGAGTGTTAACTTACTCCCGTATTACTTGTATAAACAAATAGGTCTACAGGAAATGCAACCTACAAAAATAACGTTGCAATTAGCGGACATGTCAATTAAGTATCCTAAGGGTGTAGTGGAAAACGTGCTTATTAAGGTTCAGGATTTTTACTATCCCGCTGATTTTGTTATCCTCGATCGACGAAAGTCGCTAACGACTGTCTGCCGATTATCTTAGGGCACCCTTCTTGGCAACCGCCAACGACTTATAAATTGCGCGATGGTAAGATGTCCTTATCTTTTGGCCATCTTACGGTTGAGGTAAATGTTTTAAAATGATGAAACAGCTTACCGATTCGATCTATAGATGGGGAGGTTAGCATGATCGAGAGCTTAGCTCAAGATTATTTTAATAACACGCTTTCGAAAACAATATGTACAAATTCCTTTCTTTTGAATTTCAGATTTTGTAAATGACTCCTACTTAGAGGAAGTCAACACCATCCTTGAGTCCACACCAATTGTAGACCCCCGGTTGCTCCATATATCGAGTATGAAGACTTGCTACCTAAGCAAGTATTCATTATGCAAAATGAGGACCCCGACGAAAACATCTATTGATTTTCCTTCCACCCCATTGCCTAAACCTCTTCCCCTGAGTTAAAATATATTCAACTTGATCCGATGGTAGTCATCCGGTAATTATATCTTCTATTATCTAAGAATGAAGAGACACGTTTAATCCGGGTGATTAGGGAACATCGGTCGGCGATTGGTTGGTCCCTAGTCGACATTAAGGGAATTGACCCTAATGTTTGCACTCATCGTATCCATTTGGAGGATAACGCCAAGACTTCTTGTGAACCTCGATGTCGCTGAACCCCCGTCATGAAAGAGGTGGTTAGGGAAGAAGTCTTACGATTACTTTCGATCGCGGTATCATATACCCAATCTCGATAGCGAATGGGTAAGCCCCATTCATGTAGTTCCTAAGAAATCGGGAGTTACCATGGTTCAGTAACGGAAAGGGTGACTATGTTGTCACACAAGGTCCTATGAAATGGAGGATCCAGTGTATTGATTCTGAGGACGTTTAAATGCTATGACACGAAAAGGATCACTTTCCTTTACCTTTTATAGATCAAATACTCGAGCGCCTAGCCGGTCATGCTTTTATTGTTTTACGGATGGCTACTCGGGCTATTTTTAGATTATTATTGATATTGATGACCAAGAAAAAAGACTACCTTCACATGTCCCTTTGGAGCGTATGCCTATAAACGAATGCCTTTTGGCCTTTGTAATGCTCCCGGTACCTTCCAAATGTATGCTTCATATATTTAGTGACATAGTAGAAGCTTTATGGAAGTTTTCATGGATGATTTTTCTATCTATGGAGATCGCTTCCGCAATTTGCTTGTCTAGCTGTCTAAGGTTTTGACACGGTCGCGAAAGAAAAGAGCCTCGCTTTTAAACTGGGAAAAAGTGTCATTTCATGGTGAAAAGGGCATAGTACTAGGTCACATCGTATCTAGTGATGGCATAGAAGTAGATAAGGCCAAACTAGATAAGATAGCGACCTACCTAAACCACGGACTGTCCGTGATATTAGAGCCTTTCTAGGCCATGCGGTTTTATAGGCGCTTTATTAAGACTTCGAAAATAGCTAGGCCTTTAACTAATCTGCTTTTTGAAAGATGCAATCTTTGATTTTAATTTTAACTGTACATGTGCTTTTGAAACTTTAAAAGTCGCCTTAACCTCTGCACCAATTATCTGACCTCCCGATTGGTCTAAACCTTTCGAACTCATATGTGATGCTAGTGACTATGCAAATTGGTCCGATCTTGGGACAAAAACTAGATAATAAGTCCATTGTTATTTATTATGCTAGTAAAACCTTAAACGATGCTCAACGGAATTATTCAACTACCAAAAAGAATTCTTAGCTATCATTTATGCTTTAGATAAGTTTAGGCCCTTATTTGGTTAGTTCTAAAACTTTAGTTTACACGGACCATGCAGCCACTTTTGGTACCTTCTTGCAAAGAAGGATGCTAAGCGTAGATTAATCCGATGGATCCTTCTCCTGCAAGAGTTCACATTAGAAATAAAGGACAAAAGAGGGGTCGAAAACGTAGTTGCCGACCACTTATCTAGACTCACAAACGACGATCAGAGTGATTCTGAGTCCATACCGGACTCTTTTCCTGATGAGCATCGTATCGCGATTTTTTTTCAAAGACCATGGTATCTTGACATTGTAAATTATTTAGCGGCTGATGTTATGCCTTATAATTGGTCAAGAAATGAACGTAAGAAGTTCTTGGCCAGAGTTAAGTTATACTACTGGGATGAGCCATACCTTTTTAAGTATTGTGCAGATCAGATTATTCGACATTGTATTCCCCAGTGGGAATATAATGAAGTCCTATCATTCTGCCATGACAAAGAGTGTGGTGGCCATTTTAGTGGGATGAAAACAGCCGCTAAAGTTCTTCAATGTGGATTTTATTGGCTTACCCTTTTTAAGGATGCCCAAGTGCATTGCAAGACGTGTATTCGTTGCCAACAACTTGGGCGAATCACGAAACATAATATGATGCAATTAAATCCAATCTTGATAGTAGAAATTTTTGACGTTTGGGGCATTGATTTCATGGGTCCCTTCCCTGTTTCCCACGGTTTCATTTATATTCTAGTTGCTGTGGACTACGTGTCTAAATGGATAGAGGCCCTAGCTTGCCGTAGCAATGACCATAAGACCGTTGTATTTTTTATTAAAGAATATATTTTTTAAATCGGTTTGGCATTCCTAAAGCCATCATTAGTGATGGTGGAACACATTTTGCAAATGAGTTGTTGCATCCCTAGTGAAAAAGTATGGAGTTACACACAAAGTAGCAACTCCGTATCATCCACAAACTAGTGGACAAGTAGAAGTTTCTAATAGGAAAAATCAAAAGATTTTAGAAACCACCGTAAACCCCGATAGGAAAGACCGGTTGAAGCGTCTATCGGATGCCTTATGGGCGATATAGAACTGCTTTCAAAACTTCTATAGGTATGTCTCCCTTTAGACTTGTATTTGGGAAACCATGTCATTTGCCCGTTGAATTAGAGCATCGTGGCTCGTGGGCTATAAAAAGCCTTAACTTCAATATTGATGAGGCAGTGTCAAACGAAATTGCAATTGAATGAGCTTGAAGAAATCCGTGGCGATTCTTACGATCTCGTGAAGGATTATAAAGCTAACATGAAACGCGTGTTCATGATAAGAAAATCTTATGCCAAGAGTTTGTGGTCGGTCAAAAGGTCTTGCTTTACAACTCCCGTCTACATATTTTCCCAGGGAAACTAAAAACCCGTTGGTCTGGTCCTTTTCTAGTTACTAAAGTCACCCCTTATGGGGCAATCACCTTGGTAAATCCCAATGACAACAGTACCTTTCAAGTTAATGGTCAACGGTTAAAACATTTTCACGAACTTCTGTCCCCTGATGTAGAGGAAATCCTTTTACAGGACCCTGTCTATGAGGATTGACCTTTGTCATTGGTGTACTTCCTTTCACTTTCATATAGTGGTAAGTGCACCATTAAGGTAACCGGGCCCTCCCTATGGAGTGTGTGTGTAAAGGCTAAATACCGAACCTAAGTCCACGGTTAACATAATTCATGTTTTCCACTTTTGCATATTTTTTCGGTTTTGGAGTCATGTTCCTCTATGGGGTGAATTATGTATTTATTGTTTTTCGTTTTTCTTATAATAAACTAATAAAAAAAAATAAATAAAAAAATAAATAATAATAAAAAATTCTTAATCATAGAAATAGCAATCCAACAAGTCTTGGGAATCTGACTTTAAACGACCCACGTTAGAACAAATTTTGTGTTTAAAAATTTGTTTGGGGGTGGGCAATCGGTCTTTCCATCTGGATTGCTCGAACTTTCCATTTGTGTTGCTTAGGCCCATTACTTGTAGTTCAATTGGGTTGACGTAATCTAAAACTTAGATTTGTTTCGTTTGCATAACTTACGTCACACACGCACTTCGAGGCGTTTTTCCACCTTCTAATTCGTCACCCATGGCTGGAATTGAGTGTTTTATGGATCATTAAATTGGAAATTCTCTACTGATCATTTCCATAACTCATTTGCCAAAATCGGGTCAGTAACGAAGCGGCAAATTCAATTTGAAATTGCGCGAAAAATCAGAAAATTTCGGAATTCAAATTGGGCTTGGGCCCAAACCGCACGCACGTCTGTGCGTCTCCTTCCTTCCTAAAAACGCACAGTTCTTTCCTTTTCAATCCTGCCGGTTACCAAGGTTTAAAACAAACCTTAAACACCAAAATAAAAAAAAAAGAGAGAAAAGGAAACCTAACTACACCCACGCCAAGAAATTCAAATCCAACTAAAATCTTCTCTAAACCATTACCACCACCAACCTAACTCCGAAAAACAGCCACCAATTCAAGTAACCACCTCCACCACCGTTGTTTTTAGTTGTTTTTCTTCAAACTCGCCTCCCCCACAGTATACAAAACCATTAGTTGTCTCAGAAACTTCAATGGCGCTACGACGAAGAATTTTGCCGGAGCACGCGTTTTGTTTGTCGACGACTTTCGCCATTTTACGGACGCGGAGATGATTAGGAGGGATTGAACGGATCATGGTACTTTCGATCGAGGAGTTCTATCACTATGATGTGGTAGAACAGTTTTATAAAAAGCAAGAATTGGAGGGGGATAAGATTTTTATAAAGGTAGCAGGAACGAGGAGGGAAGTAACGAGACAGTTGTTGGCTGAACTGTTAGGAATTACGCTTGAAAGCAACCTCGTAACGACAATTTAGGAATCCCAATATACTAGAGTTCCTGCTTTGATGAAAGATACTGTCGTGGAGGGTGAATACAATCCGACATCTCATTGCATCCGCCAGTCAACCTTGAGAACCAATCAACTGGCTGTAGCTCAGTGGATTGGTAGGAACGTCCTCGGGAAAGACAAAGTCAGTGATATCGGCCTACAATGTCTGCACGTTCTCTGGATTTTGCAAACAAAGAAGTATAATTTCTGCATCCTCGACTTAATGTTTAATGTGATTAGAGGAGTGGGAAAGACCTTGGCGCCTCTTCCCCGTATTGATCACTAAGATCATGCTCTCTTTAGAGTCGCCGCAAAAATCTGCTCCTATTAAGATCAAATTGCATTCTAATGCAAGTATCTATACGGATTGCATCCAAGAGACGTGGCCGTTGTCTGAAGGAAAGGTTGTTGAGTCGGAGGATGAAAGGGAGGATATGACATGTCTGGATGACAATGCATTAGATAATTGTAGTTCTAATTTAGAACGCATGCATGCAAGTGTTGCAAACCCGCTTCTGCGTTAGCTTTATGGTATTTGTGAAGATATCCGAGATAGACATATTGTAGTTCGAAAAAAGCAAATGAACCTTCAGACGAGACTTGAAATGCTCGAAAAGGTTCAGGATGATATTTTGTCTAACATGGAGACTATCCACCAGCATCAACAAGCCCAGTATGCATTACTCAGATCGGGAGGAAGAAGCACGCTTTGTTCGAATAGAGATGCTACGACTTATGCCACCCGTGGAGGACTCTGCTTCAGCCGAGTCCGACAGGCATGAGCGTCGTCGCCAAAGGACAGATGGTTCAAGCCATTCTCCATCCCAGGGCCAATCTCCATCTCAGGGTCCATCTTCATCACATAACTAGGTGTTCACCATCAGTTTGTGTTCGCTGTTATTTCATAATTTTGTTTTATTAGTTGGATTTTAATTTAGTTGTTAAATTTAAATATTAAGGTGTTTGTTTTATGTTGTGTGGTTTTAAATTTAAGTTTTAATATAATTCGTTATATGATCATCTGCTGTAAATTTGTCTTGGAGGAAAGGTTGAGAATTTGGCCGATATCGGCATATCTATGAATTGTGTGGTGGTAGCATAAAATGTAGGAGATTTTAGAAGTTACTATTCTAAATCCAGTATAAAAGATACCAGGATTTTTAGAAAATCAAGAAGATGGTTTGTTTCCGTTTTCGGGTTCGGAATCTTTCTATTTCTGGAAATTGCCTTTAAACAATTTGACAACTTGCCAATTCGTTTTGGAAGCACAGAACCTATTTAAACCCCCTTCATTCTACACTAACAAACCACACTACACCCCACCATCATCCCTCACCTTTCAGTCCAAGTTTTTCTTTCTTTTTCCTCTAAACTCCTCGTTTTCAAAGATTTACGAAGCGCCACGCCTTTGCATTACACTTTCACAAAGTATAGTCAGAGTGCGACCCACGCCCTCCTTGAGCGTGACCCGCACCCAAACTCTGTAATCCTAAAACCCACGAAGCCGATTCGCGTCTTCAAAGCGAAGCGCACCCGCACCACGCCATCCGGTGAACACGGAAATTCCAATTTTTGAGGGTCATTCTAGGATTTTTGAACCTGCTCAAGGAGTCGCCGAGATGACATCTCCTATAGTCATACCTGAACAGTCTTTCGAAGATGTGTTGGGAACCGAGACCTATGGACATTGGTTCCGGCCACGGATCCTACGCGAAGATTAGGATGGCGCCATCACCGGTAAGTGATGACGATTCATATTCACCACAGCTTACTGCTTATTTCTACGACCACATTAAATTCTATTGTAATCAGGATGGAGAACAAGAATTCTCCGTCGTAGTCGATGATACGACACATAAATTCAATAAAAATGTGGTCGCTTTAGTTTCAGGATTACCAATACCTGATCCTGTTCACACATGGGCATATATGAATGATAATGCATACCTTTATGATTATACATATTTCCATGAGTATTATGGGGGAGGGGTATTTCGAGTAATGGACCAGGGGCGATATAGCATTGCCCTTGGTAGCCTTTCCCTAAACGTAGGCACCACCATGTTATTCATCCTGATGAATATTTTGGGGGAATGGCAGTTCATTTCTGCAAATAGTACTGCGGGTGACATTTTCCTTGCTTTAGCTGAAGGACGTCGCCGATATGACATTCCCCGAGTTTTAGTGGCTAGTCTTAAGAGAGCCCAAAGCATGAGGCGTAAGTATCTTCTTATGCCTGTTTTGGTAAGCCGCATCATCGTGGTTGTTTACGTGTATTCGTGAACAATTCACGATTGGAAAAGGGTTGAAGTCATGAGACCCACCATTGGGTGGTTCGCTCATTCGCGAATAATGATTTGGCCGGATGGCGGTCGCGACCTCATTTGGTCGCCCGCACATCCCATCGACATAATAACACTTAACATGTTAGCATTAGTAGATGATAAATGGCGGCAAGCTTGGCAAGTTATAATGGACCGCGGGGATCGCGAAGGAACCTCATCTCTTTACCGGGAGGAGGATGTTTAAAGCGGGAGATAAGGTAAGTTTTAGTTTTGTTATTGTCTGCTTATGTCCCAAGCAAATTAATTTTGTTAGCCCCATAATGGGTGGAACTCTTATAGAGTTGCGTCAGTATTTTTATTTTCCCTATATTAGTATGTTTTAACCTTGTTTTGCAGATGTCCAAGAATTTCACGCGTTTCCATGGTATTTTTCTACCCTCTTTATTTAAATGCTTTGAGGACAAAGCATGCTTCTTGTTTGGGGGCATAGAAACACGTGTAATTAAGGCATCTGTTAGGATATAGATATGTATAATATGCATTTGTTTTCAAGTTAAAAATTTCAAAAATATAAATAAATAAGTTTATGCTATACACTTAGGAATATTGGTATTATTTTCTTTCTCTATGCTCTTAACAATCTAGAAGTCTCACGTAACTTTTGCATCAGAATAATTGTTAGAAACTTAGGTTAATATGTAGGTAATAATCTTTGCATCTATCTATAAATATATTACATGAGTATCTATGATTGTTAGCAGTAAATTTATGAAATCTAGGCTAGAGTACTTATTCTACAAATCCTGTGAGAATATAGCCTAAAGCCTTATATGAGCGAAACATTTGAGAAATGACACAAGGGAGAAGTATATTCCGAATAGAGAAATCACACGTCCACTTGCTTGATCACTATGCCATATCCTAAGCGAGAATTTAGGCCCTCTTTGGATCAATATAGCCAGAAATTCAAACCTATGAATTATTTTCCGCTAGTCGCCCCTCTGAGCCTTTCCTTAGCCTTTCATAACCCACAAATCCTTTACCCTGTTACAAAAACAAAAAAAAAAAAAAAATAAAATAAAATCAACCTACCCAATCTAGAATAAGTCTGAGAATAGAATGAGAAAGAAAGAAGAAGAGAAAAACCGGTGTAAACAAAAGTTAGTTAATTGCTTCAGAAAATAAAGAAAAGAAGTTTCCATCCAAAGAAAAGAAAAATAAAAATAGAAATAAAATAAAAACTCTGAAAAAATACAATAAAAGGAGTTAAAAGCCAAAGAAAAAGAAAAAAAAATATGGCTAAGGATGGAAACAAAGTGTAGAAGCAAAAGTAAATAACAAGGTTTTCTCTAAGTTACATAATATGAAGACTCTACTATCTCAGACTTGTCCTTTTGAATATCCATTTCCTTCCTTCTTAAACCATCTCCTAATCCCATGACACCTAATAAAGACCTCTAGCTCAATTAGGAATAGGTTAGTGTGATAGTAAGTGGCAGATGTGTTTGATCGACTCGGCTTCCTTGTTGTCATTGAGATTGTAAGGTAAAGTGTGCCCACCGCCGCTTTGGAGTAGCAAAACTTGAGCAGAAAAAAAATCGAGTGGTTTTCATCTTGACATTTATGTGAGGACCTACTTGAGGACGCTTATTCGAAGTTTTCAAAACGAACCTCGCTAGGCATTTCATAGTATTACTCATAGTATTTATATTTGTATCATAGATGATTGATTATTATGCATATATTAGCTTAGGTTTTGACTTGGTTATTCTTATTCATTTGCTAGTGAGATGTATAGATAGTTGGGACATGAATGAGGAAACAATAATTTTATTTCTTAGTCGCTGGAGTATAGTTGAAGTTTGTGAGTACCTTCATCGAAAAACTCTCACGAGGTTATAACTCGGCCCACTAGGGAATTCCTAGTGGTTTAAGGCCTTGTTGCATATGGTCAATGCAATCGCGACTCAAATAAACGAGTAGTTAGAACTCCATTTTTGGTCACTTATTCTAATTTCTCATCTTTGCTTGAGGACAAGCAAAATTCTGTTTGGGGTAGTTTGATAAGAGCCCAAAACTGTAGTTTTAACCCTCATGAATGATCATACTTTTAGACCAATTATGTGAGTAATAATTAAGAGTTAACACTGATTACGTGTTTCTATGCATTTCAGGTTTCAAAGTCCATTATGTGCAGAAATGTGCCACTTTAGCGAGATAAAGGAGCAAAGGTCGGTTACTAAGGAGTTCCGTGATTAAAGGCCAAGATTCAAGAAGACAAAGCCTTTCTAAAAGCCCAGTCAAAAGCTGAAAAGTCGACGCGGGCAGAAACAGCACACAAGTTAGCAGACTTCCGAAGGTCGTATATTTGGACTCATACCTCGGAATGGGTCCTACTTTATGTCAAAACGACCGGCTCGGAAAGATCTTTCCAATGGTTTAAGCCTAGATCCAATCAGAGGAGCAGAAGTGGATGAAAAGTCTGTTGAAGCCAACTGTAGCTGAAGAGGCCTTTTTGGACTGAAAGAATTGGGTTTTGGGCCTGATTCTCTGGCCCAAAACATGGCTCCAAGCCCATGCACGATTTTTGGATCTGAAAGTATAAAAACCAAAGCTTAACTCTTTGTTAATGATAGCTAATTAGACCTAAAACTATATAGAATTCTAGATCTAGTTTTCAGTAGAGTAATTAAGTTTAAGTTCCATTTTCAATTCTTGTTTTAGATTAAGTCCTTGAATCATTATTCTTGATTGATTAGATAAATAAAATAGTTATTTTTATCAATTTCGATTTTTGGCATTTCAATTTATAGATCTAATTTTAATTCTTGTTGATTATCATTTCGTAGTTGAAGTAGATTGAAACATTATTAGTTAAATTAGTTAAGTTAGAATTTTAATATGATGTGTAGTTATAATTCAATGGGAAATGATGGGTTGATGACTCAAGGCTAAAACCTCCATTAGAAGGGTTGATGAAGCTTTGATGAAAACTTAGTGGTATAGTGTAGAAGCATTGTAGAATCTATTCCACTCTAGAAGGTCGTGATTCGCCATGAGAATGGGTGGACGACCTCACATGCTAGTTAGTATTCGGTAGAAATGCCATGAACACTAGGGATTAGAACTCGAATTTTTGCCGTAGAAGCGTAAGAATCGAGATACAAGAATCTATGCTAGGTTATTAAGTTGGATTTGAGGTGGATTCAATTCCCCTCTAATCCTTTATCTAGATTCAAAAACAATCATATTTCCATAGCATTCGTAGTTAAATTCAACATAATCAATTTCATATTATATCGTAGTAGAATACCCTTTGTAAAGCTCTCATTAGACTTAAGCCCGATTAATTAGATTAGAAAACATTCCATGCTAGAGAACTAGGAGTGGAACGAATTTGTTACTCCACTCTATTTCGATAGAATTGAGAGTAGAAACTTTGATAAATATAGACACGTAAATAAGTTTTAGTTTACTTACGTTTTGAGTTCCATTGTTCATTTCGTAGGTAAACTATCAATTTTATGTTTTATCAGGCCTTAAGTTAGTCAGGCCTTTTGTTTTTCTGTTCAAGTTAATGTTAATGCATAGTTAAGGGGGAGCACGCCTTTTGGGCCTTAAGTTAGTCCATTTTCTTTTTCTGTAGGAATTGGTCGATAGGTTTTAGGTTACCGCAATTTTAGTTGTTTATGTTTTTGAAAGCCTATTTAAGGCTTATTGAGGGTTTGTAATAAGCACTTTTTGGATTTTATCAATTTTATCATCGTTTCTTAGTTAAAGAATGATTCTTTGATTGTTAAGAGCTAACGAAGTACTTAGACCATACATTAGTTGGTATCAGAATCAGTTTCGATCTGGATATGCCTCGTCTAGCAAGAAGAAGGCGTGGTAGAGCACAGAGAGAAACTACTTTGGACGATGTGTATGCTCATGATCGAATGGCCAAAATTTCAAGGCAGGTAGCTGATAAGAGCCCAAAACTGTAGTTTTAACCCCTTAACAATAATACTTTTAGACCAATTATGCGAGTAATAAATAAGAGTTAATGCTGATTACGTGCTTTTATGTATTTCAGGCATTGAAGTCAATTATGTGCAGAAATGTATCGTTTTAGCGAGATAAAGGAGCAAGGGTTGGTTGCTAAGGAGTTCTGTGATTAAAGGCTAAGCTTCAAGGAGAAAAAGCCTTTAAAAAGCCCGGTCAAAGCTGAAAAGTCAAAGTCAATGCGGGTAGGAACAGCGCACAAAAGTCAACAGAACTTCCAAAGACCGTATCTTTTGACTTAGAACTCGGAATTAGGCCTACCTTATGTCAAAACAACTGTCTCGGAAAGAGCTTTCCAATGATCCAAACCTTGACCCAATCAGAGGAGCAGAAGTAGACAAAAAGCCTGCTGAAGTCAGATCCAGCTGAAAAGAGCCCTGTGGACTGAAGAGATTGGGTTTTGGGCTCGATTTTCCGGCCCAAAATATGGCTTCTCAACCCAAGCACGAAAATGTGGATCTGGTCTCCTCCATTTTTAAGACAAAACTTAACTCTGAAGTAATCATTAGCTTAGGGTAGAAAGTAGCCATTAGAGCATAGTTTAGATCTAGTTTTTGAGAATCCACTAATTAGTTTATTAATTAGTTTTTATTATCTTGTTTTAATTTAGTGATTGAATCAATTGTTATTTATTCATTAGATTAATAAAGTAATTTAGTTCTTGATAATCTAGTTTCATTTCCATTTTAATCATTATAGTTTCAATTCATAGATTTAGTATTTATCATTGTTAGTTTCAATTAAATCTAGCAATTTTAGACTTATATTTGAATTCAAATAAGGAAAGTTATAATCTTTACATGATATCTTGTTTAAATTCAATTGGAAATGATAGCATAATGATTCTAGGCTAAACCTCCATTAGAGGGGGTTGAAGAAGCCTTGATGAAGCTTGATTTATGTTAGTGTAGAGTAGTCGTAATTTCCATTCCATTCTAGAAACGATTAGTTCACCATGAGAATGGGTTTGATTGTTTCACATGCTAGATGTTAGTTGGTAGAGATTACCATGAACAACTAGGGATTAGGAAGAACCAATTACTATGGGAAAGCATTGCAATTCGGATTACGATGAATCTTCGCTAGTTAATTAAGTCGAGTTAAGGTGGAATCAATCCCCCCTAATTCTTTATCTAGTATCAATTTAGTATTCTGTAGTCGTATAAATTCATATCTTGTTAGTATAATTTGCATTATAGTATAAATTCGTAAATCTCTCATTGACTTTGGATAGACCGATAAACTTAGGAAACACTAATTCTAAAGAACTAGGAGTGGAACAAATCTTTTACTCCAACTCTATTTCGATAGAATCGAGAGTAGACATCTTTGATAAAAATCATTACTCAAGTCTAGTTTTAGTTTTACTTGCGTTTGAGTTTCATTATTTATTCATAGGTAAAACTATTCATTTTTACCTTTATCAAATGGCGCCGCTGCCATCTTAGTTCCCTTTAGATTTGTTTTCGTTAGTATAATTAGTCTTTCCCAAGTCCCATTAAACCCACCCACCCTTGTTTGATTCTAACTGTGGTTGTCCGTTTCAGAATTGAAATTTTCCTCGCAATATTACATGGAGCGCGACCGCGCCCTTGGTAGGCTAAATTCGAGCGCCACCCGCGCCCAAATCACTAGACATCAGTTCCTTTACCAGAGCACGCCTGTGCTTCAGTGGAGCACCACCCGTGCCCAAATCACTGGACATTAGTTCCCTTTACTAGAGCGCGCTTGCACCTCAGTGGAGCGCCACCTACGCCCAAATCATTGGACATCAGTTCCCTTTATCAGAGCGCGCCTGCGCCTTAGTGGAGCGCCACCCGCACCCAAATCATTGTAACTCAAGTTTCAAGTGAGCACGACCTGCGCCCTCCCAAGGCCAATTTGGAGCGCGACCCGCGCCCTCTGCTGAAAACGGCTCAATTTCCGCAGGTTAGTTCAAACTTCCATTTCTTCAACTTATTCAGTGTTTCTAACTCGTTATATACACTGAGCTCGCGTAAACAAGACGCTATTCATAAGCGAAGCAAGGAGGCTTTCAGGTACTTCTTTCTTCCATACCTCGCATCTCCTGTTAGAGGTTCATACTAGCATATCAGGATTGTTTGAGTGTTGTCATGTGATAAAACATAAAAATGAATAATCTACCTACGACTGGAACTATTTCACGTGAACTATCCCCGGCAGTGGCGCCATTTGATAGACATAAAATGAATAGTCTACCTACGAAATGAACGATGAACTCAAAACGTAAGTAAACTAAAACTATCTTATGAGCCTATATGTTTATATTTATCAAAGTTTCTACTCTCAATTCTATCGAAATAGAGTGGAGTAACAAATTCGTTCCACTCCTAGTGCTCTAGCATGGAATGTTTTCTAGTCTAATTAGTCGTTTTTAAGTCTAATGAGAGCTTTACGAGGGGGAATTATACTATGATGCAACTACCCACAAGATACAAACTATAATTGATTCAACTACGGAAATACTACGTTGATTCTATAATAAGGAATTAGGGGGGATTGATTCCACCTTAACTCAACTTAACTCACTAGCGACGAATTGTCGTAATCCAAATTGAACTGCTACGCAGAACAATTGGTTCTTCCTAATCCCTAATTACACATGACATTTCTACCAATTCATAACTAGCATGTGAACAATTAAACCCATTCTCATGGCGAATTAATCGTTTCTAGAGTGGAATAGAAATTACGACGACTCTACGATAATCGGAATCAAGCTTTCATCAAGGCTTCTCAACCCCCTCTAATGGAGGTTTAGCCGAAATCATTCCAATCATTTCCATATGAATCTAAACTAAACATAATATCAAGATTTGAAATTTACTAATCTAAATTAAACAATAATTAAAATCTAATTAACAACTAAGAATGGTAACCAACAATAATTAAAACTAGATCTAATAGATTGAAATAACAAAAATCGAAATGACAAGAATAATAACTATTTTATTTATCTAATGAATGATATTCAATGATTCAAGAAATTAATCTAAAACAAGAAATGAAATTCTAAAACTAAGTTCTAAAACTCATTAATGGAGGCTAACTAATCTAATTCTAATATAGGTCTAACTATCTACCATTAACAAAGAGCTAAGCTTTTGTTTTTATACTTTCAGATCCAAAAATCGTGCATGGGCTTGGAGCTATGTTTTGGGCCAGAGAATCAGGCCCAAAACCCAAATTCTTTAGTCCAAAATGGGCTCTTCAGCTGCAGTTGGCTTTGACAGATGTTTTGTCTACTTATGCTCCTCTTATTGGGTCAAGGCTTGGACCATTGGAAAGCTCTTTCCGAGTCGGTCGTTTTGACATAAGGTAGGCCCCATTCCGAGGTCTGAGTCCAAAGATATGGTCTTCGGAAGTTCTGTTAACATTGTGTGCTGTTTCTGCCCGCGTTGACTCTGACTTTTCAGCTTTGACCGGGCTTTAGAAAGGCTTTGTCTTCTTGAATCTTGGCCTTTAATCACAGAACTCCTTAGCAACCAACCATTGCTCCTTTAACTAGCTAAAGTGGCACATTTCTGCACATAATGGACTTTGAAGCCTGAAATGCATAAAAACACGTAATCAATATTAACTCTTACTTATTATTCACATAATTGGTCTAAAAGTATGATTATTAAGGGGTTAAAACTACAGTTTTGGGCTCTTATCATCATGTTTAGTTAAAATTGGTCTTAGCCTTACATGAGATTAAGGTCAGGCAGAAGAAAAACTCCTAACGTAATCAACCGGCAACGTCAACAAACACGCCTTTCTATTATACCACTCACTACACCTCTAGCTAATATACCACACATAACACCTGAAATAATGGTTGAAGAAAGAGAGTCACCTCTCTCTGACTTTGACAAAGCCTTGAACGATAGCCTAAAATCTTGCATCATTCTATCAGACCTAGTGGGGGATTTCCGAATCCCCCCAAATATATTTAATTTGTTACCCATTTTTCATGGGTTAGACCATGAAAAATCTTATCAATACATGCGTAGGATTCACCAAGTCCTTACTACATTCCACCATCCTACGGTTGGTGCTGAACAAATTAAACTAAGGGTGTTTCCTTTCACTTTAGCCGATAAGGCGGCTGTCTTGGTTAACTGCATAAGTGCCTACTTCTGTGGACTCGTGGGCCAAACTTGTTCAACTATTTATGGAACATTTTTATCCACCACTGAAGACCGATGAAATGCTTTCCAAGATTCATTTCTTTCGACAGAATCCTCATGAATCATTTTCAGAGGCTTGGAATCGTTTCACCGATCTTTTCATAGAGTGTCCACACCATAACCTCGCTAAAGACACGTTAGATCGTGCTTTTTTCAAGGGATTGTTACACCACCATAAAGAGGTGCTTGACATAATGAATGGGGGTAGTTTCCTCAGTAAGGGAGCCTCAGAGGCTTATAAGTTTATAGAAGATCAAACAAAGCATAATAATAACTGGGGGGGGGGGGGGAGTAGTGCCGATATCCCCCGTTCCGCTAGTTCTTCTTCAACAGTTAAGGCTACCAGTATGTTTGAGGTTAAATCTGATCCTGAGCTTAAAGCTCTAATTGAATCCCTTACTAAAAATGTAGAAGCTATTTCTGTTCATCAAAAGCTATTTCTGATCCTGTCATGAATGTCAACTCTATTCCCTGTAATTTATGTTTGAGTCTTAGGCATCCTGACTCCTATTGTCCTCTAGTATATGAACATCCATCCGCACATCTGGACAATGTTTATTCCATTAATAGCGAACCTAACGCACCTTGGCAACAAAACCCCAATTTCGGTTGGCAAAATAATCAACAAGTTGCATCTCCAGGGTATAATAATCAAAATGTTAGGCCAGCACCCAATTACAACCAAGCTCCCCAAAGATAAGGACAAGGACAAGGTAATTATAATAATTATAACAATAATAATTATAATGCTAATAGAGGTATCGTTCCGGTTAATAATAACTATCACAACCCACCTGTTAATAATCAACGTGAGATAGTTCCAGTCACACCACCTGTGACCACTACACCTACACAAC
Organism: Coptis chinensis; assembly: GCF_015680905.1. Classification (NCBI taxonomy): domain Eukaryota; kingdom Viridiplantae; phylum Streptophyta; class Magnoliopsida; order Ranunculales; family Ranunculaceae; genus Coptis; species Coptis chinensis. The sequence continues at coordinate 85,803,531 of NC_141456.1, forward strand.
CGAATCGTCTTCACGCCTTCATACAGGTTAGCTAACAACTTTTCCAAACCATGACTCAATCTAACTAACAACTTTTCCAATCCATGGCTCAATCTAACCAACAGGTTTTACAATCCATTAATCATTTAACCCAACATTTAGCCCAAGAGAAAGCCCAACCAAAAGGCGTGTTTTCAGGTCAAGCGTTACCTAATCTTAAAACACCAAACAAAGCCTTTGAGGTAATTGGTAATACTAGTAATGAAAATGGAAACGTAGGTGAGTTAAATGCTATCACCACTCTCTGTTCTGGCAGAGTGGTTGATAACGCAGTAAGTATGCCTGTGGTTACCGCACTAGTGGTCCCTACACTTGATATTCTACTAGATACCGAACTGGAAACTGAAGATCCTACCCCTGTAGAGGTACCAATTAAACCACAACCTAAGAAACAAAAAGCCAAGGTTAAACATCCTGTTGATCCTTATGCTAAATATAGAGAGAAACCACCGTTTCCCCAGAGATTAGCAATGTTAACCAAGGATACAAATTTCGATGAGATTAAGGAAGTTTTCAAAAATCTAACGATAAACCTTTCTTTTCTTGAAGCGATAAAAAAGTTACCTCACCATGCTAAGTTTCTTAAAGAGTTGCTCACTACTAGGCGTAAGACAAATATTCCTAAAGACGCTTTTTTAACTGAACAGTTCCCAACACTATTTGAAAATAATGTAATCGTTAAGTACAAGGACCCTAGTCATCCTACTGTACAATGCACCTTGGGGGATAATCACATAACAACTGCTCTATTAGACCTAGGGGTGAGTGTTAACTTACTCCCTTATTATTTATATAAACAAATCGGTCTACAAGAGATGCAACCAACGAAAATGACGTTGCAATTAGCGGATCATTCTATTAAGTATCCTAAGGGTGTGGTTGAAAACGTGCTAGTTAAAGTTCAAAGTTTTTACTACCCAGCCGACTTCGTTATCCTCGACATAGAAATCGCTAATGACTCTGTTCCTATCATTTTAGGGCGTCCCTTCTTGGCTACTGCCAACGCGTTCATAAACTGCCGTGATGGTTCGATGTCCTTATCCTTTGGCCATCTTTCTGTTGAGGTAAATGTTTTTAAGACGATTCAACAGTACCCATATACGACTGTCGATGGAGAGGTTAGAATGATCGAGAGCTTCGCTTGAGATTATTTCGACAGCACGTTTCTTGATAATCAGATGCCCAAATTTCTTTCCTTTGGAAGTTCAGACTCCGACGTTTTCGTCCCTACACTAGTCGATACCCATCTTATGGATGAGGACGAGATTGATGACTTTCTCAAAGATACAGAGGAACACTACACCATTTGGGTGGATTTCTAACGCTCACTATTTTTGCTTTGTCACAGTTCTTAACCGTTAGTAACTTGCTAACAGTAGATAAGCGTAAGGAATCATAGTTTTCCGTTTGTAAATATCGAATAATTTATTGAATTATTTGCTCATGGTATTGTAACACTTTAGTTACTGTTGGAAACAATTAAACTGAAATAAAATAAAAAGGAAAAATCTACTGAAGCCCTTGCGACATCTTCCTCTTATCAGTTTCAGAGAGGGCATCAACTTAGATATGTAGAGGATCGATCGGCGAATGAGGGGAGCTTAAATCATCATCCCCTTCTCTTCGATTAAGGTATTTTCTCCTTTCTGACCGTTTTTTTTTTCATTTGCTTAAGAGTTGGGAAAATCATGGGTTTTAGGGTTTAATGTTTACATCTTCATTTTCTTTTAATTCTCTCTTTTTAATTTCTTTCATACTTGGGGTTTTAGAGGATGCATTGGAGAATGAATTGGCGTTTATAATTAGATTTTCAATTTTGTCACTCCAATTTTCATTTTCCAATTTTTGCACTAGGGTTTTATGTAGTTGCTAATTTTTTTTGGTTGTTCAACCCATCTTCCACATCTTGTTTTGATCTCCTGGTCGGACAAAATATGTATCAAATTTTGTTTTTGTGACTTTCATTTTTACTTTTGTTTAGGTCGTGGTGGCTACCCACAATTTTATCCGTTGGATTCTCGTGTGGAAACCTTTTCCACGGCTTAAAGTTATTTTTTGCCCCTGTAAACCGTATGCAAAGATCGATTGAAATATAGTTCCATGATAAAGTTGAGAACATAACAACACAAACACCACCAATGGCAGCCACCATGTCTCCCACCTATGGGCCACAGTATAAAGTTGAGAACATAACTATTATCATTGCTCTTCGTGGTACTTCACTACTTCTTCCTCCTCTTTTTCTTCTTCTTAGTTCTTCCTATAGTTTTGTTTGGGCTTGAAAACCTAGGGTTTCCTCTTTATGTTGTTTTCTTCTATTCTTCGTTTAGATTTAAGAGGGTAATGTTTACTTACAATAATTTCTTTAATTTTTACTTTTGGGTTCTTATTTGTGCATTTTTCGGGTGCATAAAATATTGTTCGAGTTCCTTCATTTCAGATGTGGCTTTCTTAAATGAGGGAGACGAATCAGGTAACCCTAAGATAGCTTCTTCTTTCTCTTCTATGTATATGGTTTCTATGTCTAGTTAAATTCTATGTAAACCTTAACAAATTGGTTGTCTTTTTCAAAGGGTTTGGTTAATTGAGTTTTTGGTTCGCATCGCAGCAGCTAAACTGAATTAAAGGTTTGTTTGTTACTTTTCCTTTTAGTTGATGATTAATTGGCTTGTTTGATTGGGTGTTGACTATTGGGTGATTCAATATGGTAGGGAATTTGTTTGTTGAAATTCTTCTGAGAACAAATTATTCTTGTTCTTCATTTCTTTGAGTTTGGTACAGTCTTTGCATTGGTTTATGTCCTGATTTTTGTTGGTGGTTGTATTTGTTCACTTCGCTTCCTTGGTTTTTTGACTCAGCGTTATGAAATTTTCAATTGGATTTAGTGTGGTAATCTTGCAACTGATTTATCTAGTATGGTGATTGTTCCTCTTCTTTTGGGAAGGGAAGAAAAAGATTGGTTCCCGAATGGTATGCCAATTCAGTTGCAATATCCCTGTTGATGGGTGATAAGAGCCCAAAACTGTAGTTTTAACCCCTTAGCAGTCATACTTTTAGACCAATTATGTGAGTAATAAGTAAGAGTTAAGACTGATTACGTGTTTTTATGTATTTCAGGCTTCAAAGTCAATTATGTGCAGGAATGTGCCACTTTGGTGAGATAAAGGAGCAATGGTTGGTTACTAAGGAGTTCGGTGATTAAAGGCCAAGATTCAAGAAGACCAAGCCTTTGTAAAGCCTGGTCAAAAGATGAAAAGTCAAAGTTCACGCAGGCAGAAACAGTGCACAAAGTCAATAGAACTTCCGAAGACCATATCTTTAGACTCAGACCTCGGAATTGGGCCTACCTTATGTCAAAACGACTGGCTCGGAAAGAGCTTTCCAATGGTCCAAGACTTGACCCAATCAGAGGAGCAGAAGTGGTTGAAAAGTCTGTTGAAGCGAACTGCAGCTGAAGAGGCCTTTTTGATTTGAAAAGAATTGGGTTTTGGGCTCGATTCTCGGCCCAAAACATGGCTCCAAGCCCATGCACGATTTTGGATCTGGATGTATAAAACAAAAAGCTTCACTCTTTGTTAATGGTAGCTAGTTAGACCTAAATTAATATATAGAATTCTAGATCTGTTTTAATTAATTAATTAAGTTTTAGTTCCATTACAATTCTTGTTTTAGATTAAATTCTTGAATGATTGTTCTTGATTGATTAGATAAATAAAATAGTTATTATTCAATTTCGTTCTTGTCATTTCCATTCTAGATCTAATTTAAATTCTTGTTCTTATTCCATTCCAAACCATTAAATTAGATTCATTATTGTTTAATTAAGTAATTCTCAATTTCTTACATTATGTTTAGTTTAGATTCAATGGAAAATGTTAGTTTGATGAATCAAGGCTAAAACCTCCATTAGAGGGGTTGATGAAGCCTTGATGAAAACTTAGTGGTTAGTATAGAATTGGTTGTAGAATCTATTCCACTCTAGAAGGTCGTGTTTCGCCATGAGAATGGGTGGACGACCTCACATGCTAGTTAGTATCCGTAGAAATGCCATGAACACTAGGGATTAAACTTCGAAATTCTTGCCGTGAAAATGTAAGAATCGAGATACGACAATCTATACTAGGTTATTAAGTTGGATTCGAGGTGGATTCAATTCCCCTCTAATTTATTTATCTAGATTCAAACAATCGTATTTCCGTAGCTTCATAGATTAACTTTAGTTTATATTTTATCTTGTTATTTATTATATCTTAGGATATTTAAATTAACGCGTCTTGTTAGCATAACATTTCGTAAAGCTCTCATTGACTTAAGACTGATTTCTTAGACTTAGAAGACAATCCATGCTAGGGAACTAGGAGTGGAACGAACTTCCTACTCCACTTAGTGCAATTCGCATCGAGAGTAGAAGCTTTGATAATTGAGATAGTAAAAGATTAGTTTTAGTTTACTTACGGATTGAATTCATCGTTCATTTCGTAGGTAAACTATACATTTAACGGTTATCAAATGGCGCCGCTGCCATCTTAGTTGCACTTTAGCATTGTTTTCCTTGTAGAAGTAGTCATTTTTAAGTCCCATTAAACCCACCCACCCTTGTTTGTTTCATACTGTGGTTGCCCATTTCAGCGTTGACAAATTCCGCGAGAAAATACACCTAATGCCCGTGCCCGTTCAAGGGAGAGCCCACCCGCTAAGTTACCGGAATTTCGTTTACCACCGAGCGCCCCAGCCCATACCAAGCGACCAGCTCAAACACTGTAATTCAAATTTACACCGAAGCGAATTCGCTAAAAAAACTTATAATTTGACAATTACTCGAGCGACAAGCTTCTATGCGAAATGAAGCCGGCGGTTAAATTTTTCGGATTTCGACAGTTTTGATTCAAACTTTGATCTTTCATATTTTTCAGTGTTCTAATCTCTTATATACACCGAACACGCTTACATACAAGACGCTATTCATAAAAGCGAAGCAAGGACGCTTATCGGGTATTCCTTTCTTCCATACCTCGCATTTCCAGTTAGAGGTTTTCTACTAGTATATTAGAATTGTTTGGAGTGTTGCATGTTTAGTTAAGATCAACTTAGTCTTGCATGAGATTAAGGTCTGGTCGAACAAAAACAACAAACGTAATTACACGGCAACAAACAAGTCTATCTAGTATTTCACACACACCACCTCTAGCTACTATTTCACACACACCACCTGACATAATAGGGGAAGAAAGAGAGACTCCCCTCTCCGACTTCTACAAAGCCTTGAGCGATAGCCCTAAATCGTGCATCGTTCTAGCAGACCCAGTGGGGGATTTTTGAATCCCCAAACATATTTAATTTGTTACCCGCTTTTCATGGGTTAGACCATGAAAAACCTTATCGCCATCGTAGGATTGAACAAGTCCTTACAACATTCCATCATCCTACGGTAGGTGCGAACAAATTAAACCGAGGGTATTCCCTTTCACATTAGCCGATAAAGCGCGCCTTGGTTAACCGCCCAAAGCCTAATTCGTGGACTCGTGGGCTAAACTTGTTCACCTTGTTTATGGAACATTTTTACCCACCCCTAAAGACGGATGAGATGCTTTCAAAGATTCATTTTTTCCGCGTAATCCTCATGAATCATTTTCTCGAGGCATGGAATCGCTTCACCGATCTCCTTATAGAGTGTCCACATCATAACTTAGCGAAAGACACGTTAGTTCGTGCCTTTTCAAAGGTCTTCTACACCACCATAAAGAAGTCCTTGACATAATGAATGGGGGTAGTTTCCTAAGTAAAGGAGCCCCGAGGCTTACAAATTTTAGAAGACCAAACTAAACGGAATAATAATTGGGGTAGTGACGATATCCCCCACTCAGCCTAGTTCTTCTTCAACAAATCAAGGTCACGGTATGTTTGAGAAGAAAACCGATCCGTAACTTAAAAATCTAATCAATCTCTAACTAAAAAGTAGAGGCTATTTCTCGCTCAACAAAAGCCTATCCCTCGTCATGAATGTAAACTCCAACCCATGTAATTTCTGTTTGAGTCCAGAGCACCCTGACGATTATTGTCCTCTAGCTTATGAACAACAACCACCAGAACAAGATAATGTTTACTCTATTAATAACTATCCTATTCCTAACGCCCCTTGGAGACAACATCCCAACTTCAGTTGGAGAAATAATCAACAAGTAACACCTCCAGGGTACAATAATCAAAACGTTAAGCAAGCAAACAATTATAACCAAGCTCCACCTAGGCAAGGACAAGGTCAAGGGAATTATAATAATTATAACAACCAAGCGCAACCACGACAAGGTCAAGCACAAGGTCAGAATAATTATAATAATTATAATACCAATAGAGGTATCGTTCCGGTTAATAATAATAACTATCACAACCCACCCATAAATAATCAACGAGATAGTTCCAAATGCACCACCCGTGACTACTACACCTACACAACCGGATCGTATCGACGCCTTTATACAAGTTACCCAACAACTTTTCCAGACAATGACTCAATCAAACCAACAGATTTTACAATCCATAAATCAGGGCATACAACAGTTAGCCCAAGCGAAAGCCCAACCAAAAGGCGTTTCCGTGACAAGCGATACCAAACCATAAAACAGCAAACACAGCCTTTGAGGTAAACGGTAATTTTAGTACGGAAACTACAATCGTAGGTGACCTAAATGCCATCACCACTCTCCGTTCTGGAAGAGTGGTTGATAACAAAATAACTACGCTATAGTTACCCCATCAATTCTCCTACACCGGATATCGAACTAGATACCACAATAGAAACCGAGGAGCCTACCACGGTAGAGGTACCGGTTAAATCACAACCAAAGAAACCGAAAAGCCAAGGTTACACGACAAAGTAGAGCCATATGCTAAATATAGAGCTTAAACCACCGCTCCTCAAAAATTAGCCATGCTAACCAGGGATACAAACTTTGAGGAAATTAGGAACGCGTTTTCAAGAATCTAACGATAAACCTTCCTTTTCTCGGCTATTAAAAGCTACCTAACCACGCTAAGTTTCTTAAAGAGTTGTGCACTACTAGGCGAAGACCAACATACCTAAAGACGCCTTTTAACCGAATCAGTTCCCAACTTTATCCGAAAATAATGGAATTGTTAAGTACAAGGACCCCGGGTCGCCCCATCAAAATGCACCTTAGGAGATTCCCACACGACGACGACCGCCTTTATTAGACCTGGGCGAAGTGTTAACTTACTCCCCGTGATACTTGTATAAACAAATAGGTCTACAGGAAATGCAACCTACAAAAATAACGCTGCAATTAGCGGACAGTCAATTAAGTATCCTAAAGGTGTAGTGGAAAACGTGCTTGTTAAGGTTCGATTTTCTACTATCCCCGCCGATTTTGTTATCCTTGATACGTAAGTCGCTAATGACTCAGACCGCGATCATTTTAGGGCGTCCCCTTCTTGGCAACCGCCAATGCGCTTTATAAATTGTCGCGATGGAAAGATGTCCTTATCTTTTGGCCATCTTTTCGTCGAGGTAAATGTTTTAAAATGATGAAACAGCTTACCGATTCGCCTCAGATGGGGAGGTTAGCATGATCGAGAGTTTAGCTCAAGATTATTTTAACAACACGCTTCCTGAAAACAATATGTACAAATTCCTTTCTTTTGAACTTCAGATTTTGTAAATGACTCCTACTTAGAGGAAGTCAACACCATCCCGAGTCCACACCAATTGTAGACCCGCCGGTTGCTCCATATATCGATTACGAAGACTTGCTACCTAAGCAAGTCTTCATTACGCAAAGATAAGGACACTTATGAAACATCAACGGACATTCCGTCCCACACCGGTCTTAAACCTCTTCCCCGAGTTAAAATATATTCAACTTGATCCGGATGGTAGTCACCCGATAATTATATCTTCTCTGTTAACTAAGGATGAAGAGACATGTTTAATAAGGGTGATTAGGGAACATCGGTCTGCGATTGGTTGGTCCCTAGCCGACATTAAGGGAATTGACCCTAATGTTTGCACTCATCGTGATCCATTTGAGGATAACGCTAAGACTTCTCGCGAACCTCGCCACGCTTGAACCCTGCCATGAAAGAGGTGGTTAGGGAAGAAGTCTTCTTGCGATTACTCGACGCTGGTATTATATACCCAATCTCCGATAGCGAATGGGTAAGTCCCATTCATGTAGTTCCTAAGAAATCGGAGTTACCATGGTACGTAACGGAAGGGGTGACTATGTTGTCACTCAAGGTCCTATGAAATGGAGAATCAGATTGATTACAGACGATTAAATGCTATGACAAGAAAAGATCACTTTCCCTTACCATTTATAGATCGATGCTAGAACGCCTAGCCGGTCATGCTTTTATTGTTTTCTCGATGGCTACTCCGCTATTTTCAGATTATTATTGATATTGATGACCAAGAAAAGATTAACCTTCACATGTCCCTTCGAACATATGCCTATAAACAAATGCCTTTTGGCCTTTGTAATGCCCCCGTACCTTCCAAATGATGTATGCTTCATATATTTAGTGACATGGTAGAGCACTTTATGGAAGTGTTCATGGATGATTTTTCTATCTATGGAGACTCCTTTACGAATGCTTGTCTAACCTGTCTAAGGTCTTGACACGGTGTGAAGAAAAGAGCCTCGCTTTTAAATTGGGAAAAGTGTCATTTCATGGTCAAAAAGGGCATAGTACTAGGTCATATTGTATCTAGTGATGGCATCGAAGTAGATAAAGCCAAACTAGATAAGATAGCTTAATTCTACCTAAACCACGGATCGTCCGTGAGATTAGAGCCTTTCTAGGCCATGCAGGGTTTTATAGGCGTTTCATTAAAGATTTTTCAAAAATAGCTAGGCCTTTAACTAACCTCGCTTTTGAAGGATGCAATCTTTGATTTTAATTTTAATCAGAAACAGGCTTTTGAAACCTTAAAAGCCGCCCTAACCATCGCACCTATTATACAGCCTCCTCCCCGATTGGTCTAAACCTTTCAACTCATGTGTGATGCTAGTGACTATGCAGTTGGTGTCGCCTTTGGGACGTAAACTAGATAATAAGTCCATCGTTATTTATTATGCTAGTAAAACATTAAACGACACTCAACGGAATTATACAACTACTGAAAAAGAATTTTAGTCTGTCATTTATGCTTTAGATAAATTTCGTCCTTATTTGGTTGGTTCTAAAACTTTAGTTTACACGGACCATGCAGCCCTTAGGTACCTTCTTGCAAAGAAGGATGCTAAGCAGAGATTAATCCGATGGATTCTTCTCCTGCAAGAGTTCACATTAGAAATAAAGGACAAAAGAGGGGTCGAAAACGTAGTTGCCGACCACTTATCTAGACTTACAAATGACGATAGTAGTGATTCTGAGTCCATACCGGACTCTTTTCCTGATGAGCATTTGTATGCTATTTTTTCATCACCATGGTATGCGGACATCGTAAATTATTTAGCGGCTGATGTTATGCCTTATAATTGGACAAGAAATGAACGTAAGAAGTTCTTGGCCAGAGTCAAGTTATACTACTGGGATGAGCCCTACCTTTTTAAGTATTGTGCGGATCAGATTATTCGTCGTTGCATTCCCCAGTGGGAATATAATGAAGTTCTATCGTTCTGCCATGACAAAGAGTGTGGTGGCCACTTTAGTGGAATGAAAACAGCCGCTAAAGTTCTTCAATGTGGATTTTATTGGCCTACCCTTTTAAGGATGCCCAAGTGCATTGCAAGACGGTATTTCGCTGCCAACAACTTGGGCTTAATCACGGCGTAATATGATGCCATTAAATCCAATCTTGATAGTAGAAATTTTTGATGTTTGGGGTATTGATTTCATGGGCCCTTTCCCCGCTTTCCACGGTTATATTTATATTCTAGTTGCCGTGGACTACGGTCTAAATGGATAGAGGCCCTAGCTTGCCGTGAGCAATGACCATAAGACCATGGTATTTTTTATTAAAGAATATATTTTCTGTCGGTTTGGCATTCCTAAAGCCATCATTAGTGATGGTGGAGCACATTTTGCAAATGTAGTTGTTGCATCCCTAGTGAAAAAGTATGGAGTTACACACAAAGTAGCAACTCCTTATCATCCACAAACTAGCGGACAAGTAGAAGTTTCTAATAGGGAAATCAAAAAGATTTTAGAAACAACAAGAAAACCCGATAGGAAAGATCGGTCAAGCGCCTATCGGATGCCTTATGGGCGATATAGAACTGCTTTCAAAACTCCTATAGGTATGTCTCCCTTTAGACTTGTATTTGGGAAACCATGTCATTTGCCCGTTGAATTAGAGCACCGCGTGCTCGTGGGCTATAAAAAGCCTTAACTTCAATATTGATGAGGCGGTGTGTCAAACGCAGTTACAATTAAATGAGCTTGAAGAAATCCGTGAAATGCGATTCTTACGATCTCGCTAAGGATTATAAAGCTAACATGAAACGTGTTCATGATAAGCATATCTTGCGCGCAAAGAGTTTGTGGTCGGACAAAAGGTTTTGCTTTACAACTCCCGCCTACATATTTTCCCTGTGGGAAACTAAAACCCGTTGGTCCGGTCCTTTTCTCGTTATTGAAGTCACCCCTTACGGGCAATTACCTTGGTAAATCCCAAGGACAACAAGTATCTTTCAAGTTAACGGTCAACGATTAAAACATTTTCACTTAACTTCGTCCCTTGATATAGAGGAAGTCCTTTTACAGACCCTATATATGAGGAATGACCCTTGTCATTGGTGTACTTCCTTTCACTTCCATTTAATGGTAAGTGCACCATTAAGGTAACCGGGCCCTCCCTATGGAGTGTGTGGCTGTAAAGTACCGGATCCTAAGTCCACGGTTCACATATTTCACGCGTTTTCCACTCTTGCATGTTTTCTCGGATTTTGAGTCATGTTTCTCTATGGTGTGAATTATGTCTTTATTTGCTTAATGTTTTTTATTTATTAAAAATATATATATATATATATATATATATATATATATATATATATATAATAATAATAATAATAATAATAATTGTTTTCATTTTTAGATATAGATATATATCTAAACCCATAGAACTAGCAATCCAACAAGTCTTGGGAATCGACTTTTAAATCCACCCATGTTAAAACAAATTTTGTGTTTAAAAATTTGTTTGGGGTGGAAACTCAGTCTTTCCATCCGGATTGCTCGAACTTTCTATTTGTGTTGCTTAGGTCCATTAGTATAGTTCATTGGGGTTGACGTCATCTAATTTAGTGTTCATTTGTTCGCATAACTTACGTCATGCACGCACTTCAAGGTGTTTTCCACTATCTTATATGTCACCCACGGTCGGAATAGAGTAGTTTATGGATCATTGGATTGGAAATTCTCTCCTGATCATTTCCATATCTCATTCGCAAAAATCGGACCGATAACGAAGCGGGAAATTTAGTTTGAAGTTGCGCTAAAAATCGACGAAAGTCGAAAAATCGAATTGGGCTTTGGGCCAACTCGCGCTCACCTACAGCGCGCCCGCGCCCATCCTCCAAAACAGAATCGCGACTTCATCTTCTCCAACCGCCTTTCACTAATTCAAATTAAACCCTAGCAACCAAAAATAAAAAAAAAATAAATAAAGAAATAAAAATAAAAATAGAATACATCAAAATAGAAAGACCACCCACGCCCTTTGTGAAACACCAACACAATCTCCAACCGTTTCCACCAAGAAAACACCCACCAATTCAAGTTTTCAAACCTGCCACCGTAACCACCACCGCAACCACCACCGCCACCACCATTGTTTCTCGTTGTTTTTTATCAAACTCGCCTCCCCCACAGGCTACAAAAACCATTAGTTATCTAAGAAACTTCAATGGCGCTACGACGAAGAATGTTGCCGGAGCACGCATTTGAGGCCGACCATTTCGCACCATTTTACGACGCCAATATGATTAAGAGGGATTGGAACAGACTGTGGTATTCGACAGATGAGTTCTATCACTATGATTTGGTAGAACAGTTTTATAAGAAACGAGAATTGGAGGGAAATAGGATTTTCATTAGGATAGCAGGAACGAGGAGGGAAGTAACGAGACAGTTGTTGGCTGAGCTATTAGGAATCACGCCAGAACCAACCTAGATATCGACCATTCAGAATCCCAAAGATACTGCAGTTCCTATTTTGATGAAAGATACGGTCATAGAGGGTGAATACAATACGATATCTCATTGCATTAAGCCGCCGACGATTCGAGAACCAATCAACCGGGTCAGAGCGTCGGATTGGTAGGAACGCCCCTCGGAAAGACAAAGTCACGACATCGGACTTCGATTAATACGACGTTCTCTGGATTTTGCAAACAAATGAGTCTAATTTCTGCATCCTCGATTTAATTTTGAATGTGATTAGAGGAGGGGAAAGAGCATGGCCTCTTCCCGTATTGATCACTAAGATTATGCTCTCATTTAGAGCTCGCCGCTAAATCTGCTCCTATTAAGATCAAATTGCATTCTAATGCAAGTATTTATAAGGAATGCATCCAAGAGACTTGGCCGTTGTCCGCAGAGAATGAAGTTGAGTCGATAATGAAGGGGAAGATATGACATGGTTGGTAGAGGATAATTTCGATAGTCATACTTCTAATTTAGAACGAATGATAATATCGCGAAACCGGTTTATGATGCGGTTATCGTGATCCGTGAAGATATCCCACATAGACAAATTGTAATTCGAAATAAGCAAACGAACTTTCGACGAGAGTTGAAATGCTTTCGAAGGGGTCGAAGATATCTTGTCTAACTTGGAGATTATCCACCGTAATCACCAAGCCCAAAGATGCGACTCAAGATCGAGATGGAAGCACGGTAGCTTGTTCAGATAGAGATGCTACGACGCATGCCACTTTCGTGGATGAGTCCGTCTCACCGAAGTCGAGAGGCATGAGCGTCGTCGCCCAAGCCGATGGCTCAAGCCATTCTTCACCACGTAACCGGTCTCCATCTCCTGACCATCTTCTTCACACCTAGGTGTTCACCATCACCAGGTGTCTGTTATTTCATTGTTTTTTTTTTTATTGTTTTGTTAGTGGAATTTTATTTCAGTAGTTAGATTGGAATATTAAGTTGTTTGTTTTCGATTGCTTGGATTTCATATTATTTTAATATAATTTATTTTGATCATCTTTCGTAAAGTTGTCTTGGAGTCAAAGTTGAAAATTAGGCCGATATCGGCATATCTATGATTTTTTTTTGTAGTGGTAGCATGATATGTAGTAGAGTTTAGAAGTTACTATTCTAAACCAAGTTTAAAAGATACCGTGGTTGTTAGGAAATCAAAACTATGGTTAGTTTCCGCTTTGGGTTTGGCGCTTTCTATTTCCGGAAATTGCCTTAAAACAAGTTGGCAACTTGCCGATTTGTTTTGGAAACCCATAACCTATTTAAACTTCCATCAATCTACACTCACAACCCATACTACACCCCACAATCATCTCTCACCTTTCACTCCAAGCTTTTTCTGCTTGTTTTTCTTGTAAACATCTGTTTTACGCTACGAAGCCCTCGCCTCGAGAAGCGGCGCTGCGCTATACACTTCCATAAATTTTTTGTCGAGCCCACCCACGCTTCAAGCAGAGCTGACTTCGCCCTAAAACACTCAGAATCGAAAAATCTCAGAAGCGCCCAGCTCAAGCAAAGCAGAACCACGACCAGCGCTCAAACACCGTAATTCCAAAACCTAAGAGCGACTTCACGCCTATCTGGCGCCGCCCCAGCCTTCCGTAAAAGCACAGGAAATTCAGATTTTCTTAGGTTTCTTCCGTGGTTTCGCAGCTGTTCTACGAGTAGTTTTGAGATGACACCTCCTATAGTGATTCCCGAACAGTCATTTGAAGACTTGATGGGAACCGATACCTATGGAGCATCGTTCAATGCGGAAATCGATCGCGGCATTAGGATGGCGCATCTTCGGTGAGTGATGACGATTCTTTTTCACCTAAGCTAACTGAATTCTTCTATAATAATATTACTTTTTATTGTACCCAAGAAGGAGAACAAAAATTTTCCCTTGCTATTGATGGCACGACTATGAAATTCAAGAAGCAATTGATAGCTTTGGTTTCGGGTTGCCATTACGACCCTATGCACACGCGGGGGATATATGACAGATAACTCATACCTATAAGAATATGCCTATTTCCATGAGTATTATGGGGAGGGGTGTTTCAGATCATGGACCAAGACCAATATAACATCGCCTCGAAGTAGCCTATCGCTGAATGTAGGCCTAACCATGTTGTTCATCATGATGAACATTCTAGGAACGGCAGTTTACTATCGCCAATAATATCGCTGGTGACGCTTTCCTTTGCTTTAGCCGAGGGACGTCGTCGGTATGACATTCCCCGAAGTTTTAGTTGCTACTCCGAAGCGAGGCCATACCTTGAGGCATAAGTACCTTCTTATGCCTGCCTTGGTTTGCCGACATTATACGCCTTTGCCTACCCATATTCTTCCATACCGCGATACCGATTGGGAAAGGGTCGAAACCATGAGACACACCAATCGTGGTGGTAAGATCATTCCGAGCCATGACTTGGTCGGGATGGCAGGTGCAACCACATTTGGTTGCCCCTTACACCCCATCGCACCAAGTAACACTAGAGAGGTTAGCACTAGTTGATGATACACGCACTAAGGCGTGGCAAGTTGTTATGGCATGGCAGATCGCGAAAAGAACCTCATATAGAAGAGGAGGATGACGAGTAAATGCTGGGGTGCAGGTAAGTTTTTAGTTAAGTTAGTGTCTGCTTATGTCCCAAGCAATTTAATTCTGTTAACCCCATAATGGGTGGAACTCTTATAGAGTTGCGTCAGTTTTTTTTATTACTATATTTGTATGTTTTAACTTTGTTTTGCAGATGTTCTTGAATTTCACGCGCTTCAATGGTATTTTTCCTACCCTCTTTATTTAAATGCTTTGAGGACAAAGCATGCTTCTTGTTTGGGGGGCATAGAAACACGGGAAATAAAGCCATCTGTTAGGATATAGATATGTATAATATGCACTTGTTTTCTAGTTAAAATTTCAAAAATTCAAAAATATAAATAAAAAAGTATGCTATACACTTAGGAATATTGGTATTGTTTTCTTTCTCTATGCTCTTAACAATTTAGAAGTCTCACATAGCTTTTGCATCAGAATAAATATTAGAAACTTAGGTTAATATGTAGGTAATAATCTTTGCATCTATCTATAAATTTATTACATGAGTATCTATGATTGTTAGCAGTAAGTTTCTGAAATCTAGGCTAGAGTACCTATTCTACAAATCCTGTGAGAATATAGCCTAAAGCCTTATATGAGCGAAACATTTGAGAAATGACACAAGGGAGAAGTAAAATCCGGATAGAGAAATCACACGTCCACTTGCTTGATCACTAAGCCATATCCTAAGCGAGAATTTAGGCCCTCTTTGGATCGATATAGCCAGAAATTCAAACCTATGAATTATTTTCCGCTAGTCGCCCCTCTGAGCCTTTCTTTAGCCTTCCATAAACCACAATTCCTTTACCCCTGTTACAAAAAAAAAACAAAATAAAAAAAAAAAAAAAAAGAATAAATCAACCTACCCAATTTAGAATAAGTCTGAGAATAGAATGAGTGAAGAAAGAAGAAGAGAAAAACCTGTGTAAACAAAAATTAGTTAGTTGCTTCAGAAAAAGAAAAGAAGTTTCCATCCAAGGAAAAAGAAAAAAAAAAATATATAGAAATAAATAAAAACTCCAAAAAATAGAATAAAGGGAGTCAAAAGCCAAAGAAAAGAAAAAAAAAAAAAATATGGCTAAGGATGGAAACAAAGTATAGAAGCAAAAGGAAATAACAAGGTTTTCTCTAGTTACATAATATGAAGACTCTATTATCTCGGACTTGTCCTTTGAATATCCATTTCCTTCATTCTTAAACCATCTCCTAATCCCCGCAATACCTAATAAAGACCTCTAGCTCAATTAGGAATAGGTTAGTGTGATAGTAAGTGGCGATGTGTTTGATCGACCCCGCTTCCTTGTTGTCATTGAGATTGTAAGGTAAAGTGTGCCCACCGCACAATCGGAGCAAAATAAAACTTGAGTGGAAAAATCGAGTGGTTTTGTCTTGACATTTATGTGAGGACCTACTTAAGGACGCTTATTCCGAAGTTTTCAGAAACGGACCTGCTATTACATTTCATAGTATTACTCATTGTTATATGTTTATTTTAGATGATTGATTATTATGCATATATTAGCTTAGGGTTTCCGACCGGGTTATTCTTATGTATTTGCTAGTGAGAGGTATAGATAGTTGAGACATGAATGAGAAAACAATAGTTTTATTTCTTAGTCGCTGTAGTATAGATGAAGTTTGTGAGTACCTTCATCGAAAAACTCTCAACGAGGTTATAACTCGGCCCACTAGGGAATTCCTAGTGGTTTAAGGCCTTGTTGCATATGGTCAATGCAATCGCTCTCAAATGAGACGCAGAGTAGATAGAACTCCATTGTTGGTCACTTATGCTAATTTCTCATATTTGCTTGAGGACAAGCAAAATGCTGTTTGGGGTGGTTGATAAGAGCCCAAAACTGTAGTTTTAACCCCTAGCAGTCATACTTTTAGACCAATTATGTGAGTAATAAGTAAGAGTTAAGACTTAAGACCGACACGTGTTTTCATGTATTTCAGGCTTCAAAGTCAATTATGTGCGTGAATGTGCCACTTTGGTGAGATAAAGGAGCAATTGTTGGTTACTAAGGAGTTCGTGATTAAAAAGGCCAAGATTCAAGAAGACCAAGCCTTTGTAAAGCCCGGTCAAAAGATGAAAAGTCAAAGTCCACGCAGTGCACAAACAAACAATGCACAAAGTCAACAGAACTTCCAAGACCATATATTTTAGACTCAGACCTCGAATTGGGCCTACCTTATGTCAAAACGACCGCTCGGAAAGAGCTTTCCAATGGTCCAAGCCTTGACCCAATCAGAGGAGCAGAAGTAGACGAAAAGTCTGTTGAAGAGAACTGCAGCTGAAGAGGCCTTTTTGATCGAAGACTGGGTTTTGGGGCCCGATTCTCTGCCCAAAACATGGCTCCAAGCCCATGCACGATTTTGATCTGGATGTATAAAAACAAAAGCTTCACTTTTGTTAATGGTAGCTAGTTAGACCTAAATTAATATATAGAATTCTAGATCTGTTTTAATTAATTAATTAAGTTTTAGTTCCATTACAATTTTGTTTTAGATTAAATTCTTGAATGATTGTTCTTGATTGATTAGATAAATAAAATAGTTATTATTCAATTTCGTTCTTGTCATTTCCATTCTAGATCTAATTTAAATTCTTGTTCTTATTCCATTCTAGCCATTAAATTAGATTCATTATTGTTTAATTAAGTAATTCTCAATTTCTTACATTATGTTTAGTTTAGATTCAATGGAAAATGTTAGTTTGATGAATCAAGGCTAAAACCTCCATTAGAGGGGTTGATGAAGCCTTGATGAAAACTTAGTGGTTAGTATAGAATTGGTTGTAGAATCTATTCCACTCTAGAAGGTCGTGTTTCGCCATGAGAATGGGTGGACGACCTCACATGCTAGTTAGTATCCGGTAGAAATGCCATGAACACTAGGGATTAGACTCGAAATTCTTGCCGTGAAAACGTAAGAATCGAGATACAACAATCTATACTAGGTTATTAAGTTGGATTCGAGGTGGATTCAATTCCCCTCTAATTTATTTATCTAGATTCAAACAATCGTATTTCCGTAGCTTCGTAGATTAACTTTAGTTTATATTTTATCTTGTTATTTATTATATCTTAGGATATTTAAATTAACGCGTCTTGTTAGCATAACATTTCATAAAGCTCTCATTGACTTAAGACTGATTTCTTAGACTTAGAAGACAATCCATGCTAGGGAACTAGGAGTGGAACGAACTTCCTACTCCACTTAGTGCAATTCGCATCGAGAGTAGAAGCTTTGATAATTGAGATAGTAAAAGAATAGTTTTAGTTTACTTACGGATTGAATTCATCGTTCATTTCGTAGGTAAACTATACATTTAACGGTTATCAATGGGTCTAGTTGTGTTTAGCTCTGTGTAAGTCTGAAAAGGTTGTCTATACTCTTCACTATGTTAAACGATGCACATGACTCATTTAGTAGGTACTTGTTCTTTCCTCACAATCTAACTTCCATTCACAATTTTAAAGGTTTCCTATGGTAATCGAAATGTAAAGTTAAGGGGAAGAACTAGTTCTAAGGTTAGAGATTGGGTCACTGCAATTAATGATGCTGGATTAAGGCCACCTAAAGGATGGTGTCACCCCCATCATTTTGGTTCTTTTGCTCCACCGAGGGTTTTGACTGAGGACGGTAGTGAGGCCCAATGGTTTGTGGATGGTCAAGCAGCATTTAGAGCAATTGCTTCAGCAATTGAGGAAGCGAAGTCAAAGGTCTGTTTCCTTTAGCACTGAGTGTGTTTGAATTAAAAACCATTCCAATATTTATCTTTTTGTTTAATCAGAAAATTTTCTAATGTTTGAACGTTCATTGCAGATATTCATTACTGATTGGTGGATGTGTCCTGAACTGTATCTACGATGACCTTTTGATGCACATGGCATCTCGGCTCGATGCTTTAATGGAGGCAAAAGCTAAGCAAGGGGTTCAGGTGCTTTTTGCTCCTTACATCTTTAAACCTATCCTTTTCTATATGCTTTGGATATTAAAATGTATTGAATTTTTTTTGATAAAAACAATGGTCATATATGTATATATGAGCTGGTAAGTTGGCTACGTGGTATGTTCATTCAAGAGGATGCCAAATAGGAGAGTGGGGTCAACAGGGCTTCATGTTTTATATAGAATAGTGGATACTTAGATAGGTGTCACTCTGGTGTACACTAGTCTTTTGGTGAAGCCTTGAGAGTCTGGTCCCAAGGTCTTGGGATGGAATGCCACCTTTATCAGGTTTTTTTTAAAAGGTTTAGGGAAAATAAAATTGTAACTTTATATTTGTAAAAAAGTTTGTTTCAATCAATAAGAGCTCACACATGTCCATCTCTGAAATATCAGATTTCGTCTACATTTGAACATCACGAGTTATGAAATTTAAAAAGAAAAAAGGCAACAGTTGTTCGCACTGCTAAAATAACACTCTTTGTCCCCATGAGCGTTGTGCCTTGTTCTTGCATGCTTTCCACCTGTCACTTGCTTTGTCTGATAGCATATGCTAATAGGCTGTTTAACCTTGATTTTGTTGTAGGGAACAAAACAGTCTGGTTTTTGTTTTGTTTTTCCGTAAACGTTTTTATGTGGTTGTGTATGCACGATGAGGAAGAATTCAAATATATGAAAGCAATTCATTGGCCTTAAAACAGATTTTCTCAAATTCTCATTGTCTTATGTTACTTAACCGAACATATAAAGGCTCTTCCTACCTTAATACAACAAAGACCTCATAGACAGTTATGTGCAAATCAAGTACTCATGTAAGCAGCTTATGCAGAGAAAAAATGATTATCTTTTGATTAAGATCTATAATGGATGAATTGAGATGTTTAGATATATATGTTTTTAATGATTATTAGATGATGTTGTGGTTTGTTTCAGATTTACATTCTTCTTTACAAGGAAGTTGCCATTGCTTTGAAAATCAACAGTGTGTATAGTAAGCGGAGACTTCTTAGCATTCATGAAAATGTTAAAGTATTGCGTTACCCAGACCATTTCTTAATTGGAGTTTATTTATGGTATGTAATTTATTTGGGAAACATGTATAAATTTCATGTTGGATTTCATTAGAGTAATGATATATGTTCTGATTAATTGGCATTGGCATGGCAAGTGTGCTGATGATCATTGTCGGATACATACAGGTCACACCATGAAAAACTTGTTATTGTTGATTACCGTGTTGGCTTTATTGGTGGTCTTGATTTATGTTTCGGATGGTATGACACACCGAGCCAAAGGTAAGAATGCACAAGAGCTTGATTAATATTATCTTTCACTTTGTAATCTGGTAGGTTATATAATCTAGATTGTAAGTTATTATTGATTCATTTAAGTTAGAATCACTATTAAACCAGGGTTCTCTATCTCCCGAAAGTTTGACATTGAATTAAGGAGGTCTGTTACTAAACTGGAAATATACCAGACTTGTGCTGCAGTCTGCTCAAAGCAAACTTGCTAATCTGACTTTATGCTATAATTTGTCTTAGTTAGAGTGGGTTTTGGGATATAGTGGCCTAGGATGAAAAGTTAGTTCTCTGAATCTATTTTCTAAGGGTTCCAGTTTCATAGTATTTGGATATCCGAGTTAAGAGTTACGCATGTCCAAAGATGGCATTCTAGCCTACCAGGAAAGCTGCGCTGGCCTGATTCGCGCTCGATTTTGTTGTAGTTAGAGTTAGATTTGTGTTTTAGTGATCTTGGCTGTAAAGTTAGTGATCTGTATCTACTTTCTAACGGCTCTAATTTCATGGTATTTGGATTTTCGAGCTGGGAGTTACGGGTATCGAAAGGTGGACTGGTCCAACTGAATTTTCAGTGTACTGGGCTGATTTTGAGTTAAATGTAGACATAGTTAGAGTCAAATTTAGGTATCCTCTACGTATATAGAAAAGATAGTTCAATGTGTATGTTTTCTAATGCACCAAGTTTCATTGTATTTAGACATCTGTGTGAGAAGTTATGTTTTTTGGGATATGGTCTGTAACAAGTGACATACGCACAATCTTCACTTGTGTTGAGCAACTTATTTACTTGGAACGGGTGTACAAAGGGAAGGTAAGTAGTTACTCTAATATATTCATATACCTGATTTATTAATTATAGGCTTGTTAGAATGTTGAATACACTAGGGATAAAAGCCTTGAATAGTTTGGTATGATATATGTCAAATTTTGAATGAATCGAGATGTAGTCTTAGAATTTTATATATCTTGTTGAACCCACGTAAAATATATCAATCAGGAACCTACGTAATAATGCAAATTTGCTTCTTTTGTTGGTATAGGTGGGCAATGTGTATGTTCAGTTTAGAGAAGAAGAACATGTTGCAGTTGTTGTTTAGCTGGAAGGTTTTATGGAGGTTAGTTATCATATCTCATTTATCGTTTAACAAACAAGGCTTATAGTCAGATAATAGAATATACATGTATGATTATGGCATTATGCACTCATATAGGTTTTGTCTTGCAAAAAATCATTTGGCTGGAAAGTTTTTGAGGTACTTGGGTAATACTTGGAATTATACTTGAAATTAGTATTTACTGAATTCAGGTATGGATGTTTATTTCATTTTGCCTGTCTTACGTATTTTAATTTATGTTATTCTCAGGATTCAAGATTTATGGAGTGTCGAGGCCTAGATAGTCGAAGAAGAAGATGATGAGTTCCCTGACAAATCTAAAATGTTTATTTCCTTGTGTATCAAATTTCCGAATTTGCATGTTCTTTATGTGTATAACTTTTTGGTAATGATTTGTAGTAATATAAAGGAGTATGTACTTGATTGGATGTATTTGTGAGGTTTTCTGTTTATTGGTAACTTTTGTGGAATTTTCAAAAAAAGTGGGGCATTTATGCAGGTGATTGGTGAATGTGGTAAATGTGTGACAGGAGAAAATTAATTTTTTTTTCAATACGAAATTGTTTTTTAACGGCAAAAAAACGTTACTAAGCTCTTCATTAAGTAACACTTATAAAGTAGGAAAAACGTTAGAAATGGGTGCAAAAATCGTTAGTAAATGATTCAATTAATAACACATACTACACAAAAAAAGCGTTACTAATTTCTCATAACCGTTACTAATATATTTAATAAGCTACATGTACAAACCGTTAGAAATTGAAGGAAACCGTTACTATTGTTAAAAATATTTAATGCGATTGAGTCTAGAAATCGTCAGTAATTAATTTTAGTAACGCTAAATAACCTTACTAAAAAGAATTTGTAACGGTTAGAAACCGTAAGTAAATAACTTCACATATTAATAACGCCCAAACAGTTACGAAAATAAACCGTTACAAATATTTTTAGTAACGGTTCTGCACTGTTAAGAATATCCTGTTTTGGTATAGTGGAATACCATAGTAATGTGGATGTGACCAAGCTGGATGAGGAATTCGACGAGTTTCTTAGAGCAGGTGATGATTCACCCTATCAAGAACTACCTTGCGCACCATCCGCCTCGATTCCCCTCCTTCCACCCTTTCAAAGGAACTTAAGAGTTTGCACTTGATCCTCTTGTTTTTCCTGTGCTTCATGATTTTCTAAACTCTCCTATTAAGAAAATAATACCTAAAGAGCCACCTAACACTTTCATTTTTAGTTGTGTGATAATACCAACCCATGCCACAAATGAGTTTTATGCTAAACCCACATTCTCATTTTTTCAATTCCTTACTTCTAAAATTCATCCATATCCACCATATCTTCCACAACCATCCATTTTTTCACACTCATTCACTTGGCCACCTTTTCGTTGGAGGAAAAAGAAGGTGCATGCTTGGTTACGTTCTAGATCTATCAGACTTCGCTTTCATTTCACTAAGCTGCGTCGTAGAAAATCTTGGTGCTTGATTCTGTTTGGGAGTGCATTCCATGTTATTTATTTGTGGACAGACCCACAACTATTTTGGTTGTTGATATATGGTAAACTGCATGTTAAGTATATACATATGTTTTAAATATAGTCTTGAGTATCTGACTATAAAAGACTCACTTTGTTGGTTGGTGTACTTCCTTTCATTTCCATATATTGGTAAGTACACCATTCAGGTAACTGGGCCTTCCCTATGGAGTGTGTGGCTGTAAGTACCGGATCCTAAGTCCACGTTTAACATAATTCACGTATTCCACTCTAGTATATTTTCTCGGTTTTTGAGTCATGTTTCTCTATGGTGTGAATTATATCTTTATTACTTTTCATTTTTTTATATATTAAATCTTATTCAGAAAAAGTAAAAAATACCAAAACTATAAAAATAGTAATCTAGGAAGTCTCGGGAATCTGACTTTAAAAGACCCACGTTTTAAAACAAATTTTCAAACTTCATTGCCAAAAATTTGTTTGGAGGTGGGGTGTTGGGTTTTCCATCAGTCATCTCGCACGCACGCGCCACGCACGTGCGTCCCCTTCCTCAAAACAAAACAGTAGTGAGTGGTTTAGGGAATTTATTGATTGATGTTGTTTTTATTGTTTTTATTAGTTCGGATGTTAATTTTGAATTCAGTAGTTAAATTTGTATTCGGTAGTTAATTGTATTTGAATTTGAATATAATGTAGTTCTTTTCAAATTATGCATTGATTCTTGTGTTAATCCCACTTTCCTGAATTGTTTGGGGGTGGTATTATTTCTTTTAGCATGGTTTTTATATGATCCACAATTTATTATGTAATTTTGCGATGATTGTTGGGAATATTGCCGCTATTGGCATGCCTATGATTAGCTGTGTGGTAGGATGAAATCTAAAAGAGTTTAGAAGTTACTATTCTAAATTCAATCTAAAAGATATTAGGTTTGTTTTAGAATCAAGAATATGGGTTGTTTCCGTTTTCGGTTTTGGAATTTTTTTGTTCCCGACAATTGCCTTAAAACTTTTTGGCAACTTCCCGATTCGTTTTGGAAACTCAAAACCTATATAAATTTCATTCATTCTCCACACAAAACTCACATCTCTCACTTTCATCTCTTACCTTTCACTCCCAATTTTCCTTCTTTTTCTTTCTCACTTCAAAGACTAAGTTGCTCGAGATGACCACGCCCAAAACACTCAGAAGTCAAATTTCTCCTGAGCTACTTGCCTCAGCTGGAGCCTCTAACCTCCGTAAACACGAAAAATTCCAATTTTTTGTGGGTTGTTCCAGGATCGTTGCAGCTATTCTAGAGAGTAGTTTTGTGATGACATCTCCTACAGTCATACCTGAACAATCTTTCGATGACTTGTTGGGAAGCGAGTCTTATGGACATTGGTTCCACGATAGGATCTTGCAGTTAGGATGGCGGCATCTACTGTTCACAGATTGGAAAAGGGTTGAAGTCATGAGACCCACCAATTGTAGGAACCGTTATTTCAGAATGCAAATTTCTACAAACGACGAAAACCCACGCACAGTGGAATTAATGGGGTTCACGGTTTTGGATAGAAAGCATACCTTTGAGAATCGACTTAGATGTAATCTCTGAGAATCCAAGCTTTATGAAATCCGAAATCAACCCCTTGATCTTCTGTTGTATTCCTTTAGAATAAATTGGACGTTGTGTGGACAACGATCTACCAATCCCCTTCTTTCTCACAAATTGGATCTATCTTTCCTTGCCTCTTTTTCTAATCTAGGTGAATAGTGAATTCGGCCAAGAGAAAGAGTATTCTATTTATAGGTTACAACAGGGACCATGAGGAGAAATTAGGGTTGAGCCTCCTAACGGGCTTGGGCTTCCCATGTTCGCCTAGAACACACGGCCCAAGTCCGTCAACAAATGGCTTATTCCACTAAAGGCCATTGTTGCACTACCGCCCTAATCCCAAATTATGTGTCAGCGTTTATGGGGTCCATATTATATGCTTGTTGATCTCCATGTGTTTAAGATATTGAATGTTCGTTGATTAAGTCAAGTTACTGACAACTACATTAATCAACTTCTTATGTCCTTGAAGAGTACCACTCAACCTCATTGTCATGTCAGAATAAATCCACTTGTAGGGCATGACAATCTTTTTGAGCTCCTCAAGGGGACATCATCAACCCGACTTCCTGCGGGTCACGAATTCCTTCTATAATCAACAACATACCTTACATACAATGTCATTACCCAATCCATCAAGTTTGTTGACTCAGAAATGAATCTCACTCATTGATGATTTAAAGCAATGTACAATGCAAGTAAGTGCCCATTATTATATCCGAATTAAGAGGACAAGCATCCATAATAACAGAGGTGTTTGTTCTCTTATACAGTCAATATAAAGAGAAATAACCTCACTTGGTCCTGTTCAATACACACAAAGTGTACTAGTGTAATCTTATAGTCAAGATAGACTAATACCAGATTATACTACAACCGTACTAATGATTTGTCCAAATTCATCTAGGTTGTGAACGAATACTTATACTTTATAAGGTACTGATGATATGATCCTTTGTGTGTTCACACCATATCATCTACGACATAAAGTATTAGACACATACATATAGACACATGCATATAACTAATAACATATATAATATTCATAATATTTGCCCATATGATTCTCATTCAAAATATAAAGAATTAGAGTTAATACAAAAGTAATGCTTTTAGTATATAACCCTATCACTAAATATCATGATTGGGGATAGTTTTCTTAGTAAAGGAGCCTTGAAAGCTTATAAATTCTTAGAAGATCAATCTAAGAGGAACAACAATTGGGGAGGTAACAACTCTTCCCGCTCAACTTCTTCTTTTGAGGATAAACCTGATTCCGAGCTTAAAACTCTTATCGATGCCCTCACTAAAAAGGTAGATGTCCTCTCTGTTCAACAACAACCCACTCCAGTCATGAACATTAAATCTACTCGTTGTAATATCTGTTTTAGTCTTGAGCATTCCGACTTCTATTGTCCTCTTGTCTATGCACAACCACCACCACAACAATCAAACTTCAACCAGTTAACTCAACCTCAAGGACAAGGAAAGTTAAGTGACCAGAATAGAGGTTTAGTGCCCATGACCCAGAACTATCAACATCAAGACATGAACGCTCAACAAGCCCTAATTCTAGTTCAACCATCTACAAACAAAGTAGTGGTGACCTTGTTGGAAAAGCAAAATCAAATTATGCAACAAAACTTAAACTTGATGAAAGATCAGCATGATCAAAACTCTAATATGGTGAAACAAACGATGCAAATGATGCAGTCTTTATGCCAAAAGGTTATTGACATGTCGCCTAACCAAAATAATAACCAAACAGGCGTGTTTCCAGGTCAAGCAGTGCATAATCCTAAGTCAACAAAGACCACCTCTGAAATAAATAGTATTTACTGTAATGGTAATATAAACCAAGGGGACCTACAGGCAGTTACTACCCTTCGTTCAGGGAGAGTAGTTGGTAACAAAGTGACTATGCTTCCAGATCGCCCGCAAACGGAAGCTGAAATTGAAACCAAACCGAATACTGTTATAGAAACTGAAGACCATACAACTGTAGAAGTTTCAGTCCAACCACAACCAAGAGGTACAACCTTACTAAATACCACCATAGAAATTGATGATCCTACACCTGTAGAGGTTCCAATATGGACACCTAGATGGAAAATGGTTAAAAATAACGCAAAGACTAATAATACTTTTGAACCTTATGCTAAATATAGAGATAAACCACCGTATCCCCAGAGACTAGTTGTGTCTAAAAAAGACTCGAATTTTGATGAGATTAGGGAAGTGTTTAAAAATCTGACTATAAACCTATCTTTTCTAGATGCTATAAAAAGTCTACCTGGACACACTAACTTTCTAAAAGAGTTGTGCACCAAGAAAAGGAAAACCAACATACCCCACGAAGCATTCTTAACTGAACAATATCCCTATTTATCTGAACATAACGGAATTGTTAAGTACAAGGACCCTAGTCGTCCTATTGTACAATGCACCTTAGGTGATACCTTCATAACAACTGCTTTATTAGACCTGGGGGCGAGTGTTAATTTACCTTCTTTTTATTTATATAAACAACTAGGTTTAACAAAACTTCAACCAACCAAAATGACTTTGCAGTTAGCCGATCATTCTATTAAGTATCCCAAAGGCGTAGTTGAAAACATTCTCGTTAAATTCCAAGATTTTTATTACCCCGTTGACTTTGTTATTCTAGACATAGAAGCTGCTCATGATTCTATTCCCATCATCTTAGGGCGTCCTTTCTTGGCAACTGCCAATGCCCAAATAAATTGCTGAGATGGCTCAATGACTCTTTCTTTTGGAAATCTTTCTGTGGAGATTAACATGTTTAGACTCAAGAAGGGACAACTAGGTTTGCCTGTAGAAGGAGAGGTGAAGTCCATTGAGAGTTTTGTATCTGACATTAGTGCGGCCAATGTTTTTGTCCCCACACTAGTAGATACGCCTCTTATGGAAGAAGACAAAGATCACAATTTGTACTCCCTAGACGTAGATAACATTGAAGAAGATTTCCTTCGACTCTTTTGCAACCCTTCTTTGCCACCTCGCGAGTTCCCTCCTATTGACATCCATTCATCTCTTGATGCCATGATAGAAGAAGAATTTTTCACCCTCTATCCCAGTGATTCTTCTTACCCACCTATTGAGGAATGTCTTGCATATCTTAAGGCCTCTGATGATATAGAACTAAGAACACTAGTTGAGCACCATTCACCCACCTCACATCCTCATGTCACTCATTCACTTTCCATCATAAATGTTCCTCGCCTTCTACCTTTTCGAAGAACCATTGAGTTTGCATTTGACCTTCTTGATTCTCCTATGCTTCATGACTTTCTAAACCCATCTGGTGAAGAAGTAACACCCAAGGACAAGCCACCTGACACTTTTTCATTTTTTCCATTCCTTCCTTCTCAAACTTATCCATATCCCACGTATCTTCCACAACCATCCATTTTCTCACGTTCATTCACTTGGCATCCCTTTTGTAGGAGGAAAAAGAAGAAACTGTATGCTCGATTAGGTTCTAGATCTATCAGGCTTCACTCTCATTCCACTAGGCTTAATTTTGTTTGATGATGCTTTCCATGTTAACTATTTATGGAAAGATCCACAATTATTTAGATTATTGATATATGGTAAACTGCATGTTAATATATATATATATCACATTAAGTCTAGGGAATCTGACTTTAAAAGACCCAAGTTTTTGTACAATACCACTTTTATGGAGTATAGGCCAAACAAAAATTTTCAAACTTGAAAAGAGTTTTCTAATTTTGTTTGGGGGTGGCATATTTTGGTATTTCATTTAAAAACGTGTTGCCACCCATTGTCTGTCATGTTTACTCCAATTTAGTTAGTACGTAACAGTTTAATTGTACTTCATGTTATCATATCATCTTTGATAATATTTCTGTTACAGGTATTGCCAATTTTTGCCACGTTTCTATGGTAAATTCTTTCCTTATCTCTTTACACTTTGAGGACAAAGTGTTCGATTGTTTGGGGGGTGGGATAGAAACATTTGCAAAAATTGGGCACTTTAAAGATGTAAATTACGCAATTTTCTTTATAAAATATTAAAAATCATAAATATTGTTTATACTAGGCACTTAGTGATAATGGTATTGTTCCTTTATCCATAATGATATTAGTCTAGAAATCTCACGTAGTACTTGAATTAGGATTTAATTTTTGAAACTTAGATTAATACATAGGTAATAGTCATTGTATCTTTTCACGAACATCTTGCATGAGCATCTTTGATTGTACTTGGCAGTATTTTCCTGAAACCTAGGTTAGAGTACTTAATACATATCCTGTGAGCATCTAGACTAAAAGCCTCATAAGAATAAAATATCTGAGTGATGACACAAGGGAAAAGTAAATTCCAAGTAGAGAAATCACACGTCCACTTGATTGATCACCGTACCATATCATAAGCGAGAATTTAGGCCCTCTTTGGATCTATATAGCCAGAAATTTACACATATATAAAATTTATTATCCGATAGTCGCCCCACTGAGCCTTTCATTAGCCTTTTCACAGACCAAAAATTCTTTACCCAATAAAACAAAATAAAAATAAAATAAAATCAGCCTACCTATCTAGATAAGTCGGAGAAATAGGGTGAGTGAAGAAAAAAGAAGAGAAAAACCTGTGTAAACAAAAATTAGTTAGTTGTTTTAGAAAAGAAAAAGAAAAGAAATTTCCATCCAAAGAAAAAAAAAAGAAAAAAAAGAAAAACTCCAAAAATAGAATAAAAGGAGTCAAAAAGCCAAAATAAAAAGGCTAAGGATGGAAACAAAGTGTAGAAGTAAAAGAACAAGGTTTTCTCTAGTTACATAATATGAATACCCTATTTTCTCAAACTTGCCTTTTTGAATTTCTATTTCCTTCCTTCTTTAACCAACACCTACGCCCCGTATCACCTAATAAAGACCTCTAGCTCAATTAGGAATAGGTTGGTGTGATAGTAAGTGGTAGATGTGTTTGATCGACCTCGGCTTCCTTGGATTGTTATTGAGATTGTGTGGAAACGTGTGCCCACTGCACACTGGAGTTAGCAAACTTGAGTAGAAAAATCAGAGTGTTATGTGTTTTGACACATTCCTTGTGAGAACCTACTTAGGCACGCTACCTAAAAGTTTCAGAAACGGACCTGCCATTGCATTTCATATCATAGTTCATTGTATAGTTATTTATCTTAAGATGATTTGATTATTATGCATGTATTAGTTTAAGTTTTAGAATGATCATCCTTGTTTAAATACTAGTAATATGTATAGATTCCAAAATAAAATTAGGGAACAATTGCTTTTATTTCTTAGTCGTTGTAGTACAAATGAAGTTTGTGAGTACCTTATCTAGAAAACTCTCATGAGGTTATAACGCGTCCACTAGGGAATTCCTAGTGGTTTAAGCAGGTCTTATTGTATATGGTCAATGCAGTCGCACTCAGTGAAACGAGACTAGTTAAAAATACATTTTTGGCCACTTATTTTAATTTCACATATTTGCTTGAGGATAAGCAAAATGTTGTTTGGGGGTGGTTTGATAAGAGCCTAAAATTATAGTTTAAACCCTTTAATAGTATATCTATTTAGCCAATTATGTTATTAATAATATAGGTTTATCACTAATTATGTGCTTTTGAGTATTTCAGACTTCGGAGTTGAATAAATGTCAATTCGTTACTAGTTAGGTGCTAAAAAGAGCTAAAATAATTGCTAGAGATGTTCCATGAAGAAAGCCCAAGTTTAATGGAGAAAAAACCCAAGTCAACACTGTTAAGTGAAAGTCAAACTAGATTAGAAAGCTGAAGAAAAGTCAACAGAACTTCATGGAGCTTTGGACTCAGGCCTTGGAATTAGGCCCATTTTATATCAAAATGACCGGCTCAGAAAGCTCTTTCTAATGGTCTAGGCCTTGACTCGATCAAACTAGTATAAGTTGGTGAAATCATGTGCTACAGTAACACACCTAGAATTGGAAGTCTTGGATTTACCCAATTGGGTTATGAACTTGATTTATGGGTCCATAACCTAGCCTAAAAGCCCATGCACAAAATTGTGACCTAACCCTCTCCTATATAAAGAGGGTTAAGGCTAAAACAAGGATTGGTTACTCCTTTCTTAGTTTAATTAAATTAGCTCTCTCTCTCTCTTTAGTATAACCTAATTTATATTTTCTTTAGCCTAGCCACTATTATTTCAATCCAATTCAAATTATTATTATGTTTTTTTTTCTTGCTTTAGTTTAATTATTCCAATAATATTAGGCTAATCCCCCCCATTAGAGGGAGTGATTATGAAGCCTAATGAGGAATATATTGCTTAGTATAATTATTTAATTATGTATGTATTTCAATGAGTTTAGTTTATGATATGACTTCCAAAATAAACATATATCAAATTAAACTAGGGATTATTATAATTAAGTCGAGAGACTTGGTTGTAATAATCCTACATGCTAGTAATAATGACTATAGAGATGTAGCTTGTTGCTAGGGATGATAAAGGTTGAGGCTTTAGGTTGAATAATTGCGTGAAAACCTAAATATGATCTCTTTTCAATGAATAATTCGATTCTTGCATGAAACTAGTTATTAGGTGGATTGATTACTCTTCTCTATAACTTTCTCTTCCATCAAAACCCTATTTCTATTAGTTTAGTTAATTTAAATTTATTTGCATCCATAGTATAATCATAGAGTATAAATCTCTCAACACAATATTACTCTCACCATTATTTTCTTGTGTTTG
Source organism: Coptis chinensis (assembly GCF_015680905.1). Lineage (NCBI taxonomy): Eukaryota > Viridiplantae > Streptophyta > Magnoliopsida > Ranunculales > Ranunculaceae > Coptis > Coptis chinensis. The sequence continues at coordinate 85,834,540 of NC_141456.1, forward strand.
ATTAGTTGAATTTCTATTTATTCTTGATAGATTAAGAGTGGAACGAATCCTGACTCTCTATATTGTATAATGAATTGAGAGTAAGAATATTGATCTAAGCACTTGTTTATGTGATTGACTATTTGTGTTTACGCATAGATAGTTAGTCTACATAAATTTGTAATTATCAGGTTATTTTCCATACACGTGTCATATGTTCAATAACGGGAAATCCCCTCTATAGATGCCCCTTCTCGTGCCATCTAGTACGTGGGCGCTTGAAGCGACACTACTTTTGGCCCGAGAATCTTTTTCCAAAACTGTTACTGGAACTGCTGACATATCCAACTAATTAAGGCTTTGAAAAGATGGCTCGAACAGACACGTCGTTTCCCGAAAAAGGTAATGATGGCAGTTCCATCCCGAAAAGACGCGATGCTCGGGCTAATTATAACCATCCATCTTATCTGTATATAAAAAGATCTGGTAAGAGAACTCTCATTATCTCTTCTGCTACTTTCTTCTGCATACTTAACCTTTTGATCTCCCGTTAGGGTTTAACCAAAACTTGAAACTTTCTCTCTTTTTCCATCATGAATCCCAATTGGTCACTTGTAAACTTTGAAGATCTTTTCTCCCTGGAACTGATCCGAGAGAAATTTCACATCCCTAAGATTATCAACCTGGAGTGGGGGAGGTTATCAGATGAGTTGGCCTATAAGGAAATGGTGCTCATCACCATTGGTCAGCTTAGGTCCGAACTCACTCTTCCTCTTCACCCATTGCTGAGAGAGTGTCTGATTCACTTCAATCTTGCTCTTGGTCAGGCAACACCCCTATTTTACAGAACTGTCATGTATTCTGCCCTTCTTGCCAAGAGACATGGATTCGCTCTGAACCGTTGGGTGTTTGGTTACTTTTATTAGGTTCGGCGTATTCGAGACTAATCATACTATTATCTCATGACTAGAGACAAGAACTCTCTGATCGTCTTTTTTTAGGGGAAGTAGAGTGACAAAGGCTAGGCTGATCACCACCTTCGTGTATTGAGTGATGCGTGGGACGTTCGTCCCTTTGATGCTCATAGTGAGCCAATGGGAATTCCTGCTCCTAAAAAAACATACCCATGTTCCAACCAGTAAGTCTTCTTACTAAAAAACTTTTTAATTTGGCATAAGAGTCTTTCGCCTGAATTTCTTTGCTATTATTCCTTAGATGACTCTTCCCCCTGGAATCAACTAACTGCAACTGATGCTGCTATGGTGGACTTCATCAATAAGATCCCTAAGGAACAGAGGATGACTTGGGTGGTAGTTCCTGATCCCACCCGTCTTTTTGAATATTTCAACACGTCTACTGAAGAATTGCTGCAACTTGCCCCTGGCTTTTCCCCTTTTGGGATAAATACTGTGAATTCTAGGCGTATAACATTCCCTCCTCCTAAGGATTAGGATGCTAGACTTATTCCTCCACCAGTTCAGGATGACTCCTATTTGATTACTAGAAAAAGAGGAAACCGTAAAGAGAAGAGTTCTAGGGCCATCTCTAGTGATGCTGCTACATCGGGTTTATTCCAGAAACCTGCTGCCAGTGATGATTGTGTGATCACTGGCGAGAGGGGTCCCGAAGTGCCTCATGAACTGTTGGAGGACAGCAAATTTAAAAGGGAAGTGCGTGCATCCAACCATTCTAGATTGAATAGATCTAATACTATTTCTGCTTTTGATGTTGCCCCATCTGGTAAGAAAATGAAAATTTGTCCTCTCACCGTAAATAAAGAAACATTTTTCAAGGTCCCTACTAGTATTCCCCTACCCACCTGTTAAGTCTTGTAAGAATGTAGATGTACCCCTATTAGTTCCTGATACTCCTGCAGGTTCTGAACAATCTGGTGACAATGTCCCTCTGACTGTTGACCCTTCCCTCCATAATACTCGTAAAGGGAAGGGTATTGCTGAAACAACTACCATAACTATCACTCTCCCTCCTCCTCAGTTTGGTGATAGGAGGAGGGGGAGTGAAGACATCCCTTCTCTCCTCGATCTCCGGATTCCCCTTAAAGGGAGATGATCCTAGAGATGAGGCGTTGGGGACGAACTGATAAACTTCCTGTTACCAACAAACATTCTGTAAATGATGTTGACATTGCATTTGGAGTTCTAGAAGCTACGCGAATTCCTGTTGACAAGGCTGAGGCTAGCATGGCTGGGAGCCTGGACCTGTCCTTTCATCGATTTGTTGTTCATCTTGCTAAGGTAAAACTTTCCCTCTCTGTTCACTGTTCTGTTTCTCTCATTGTGTCACTTACGCACTCTGTATCATTTTCCATTTAGTGAATGACTTTGTAGCCATGAAAGAGCCTATTTTCGCAGCCTCAGCCGATACAGCCACTGATGACATGGCAACTGGCGAGCTGATCTGGGCGAAAGAGGCCGCTAGGAAAAGAGGTGAGCAGCTGCAGATCCAAGTTGAACAACATTTGGCCAGAGAGAGGAAATCTGATACTGGTTTCAAAAACATGAGAGATATGATCTCCAACCTTCGGGGATCTCTGGAAAAATCCAAGAAAGGAGCTGCTGATGTTACTACTTGGAAGGTGAAGTTCTTGGAACTGCGCTCCCATTTCACCACCCTGCAAGGAAAGCATGACCAGGTCCAAGGGGAAGTTCACCGTAGGAACACCAAGATGAGAAGCTTTGGTTAAGCTATTGCTCATGCAAATGAGATCATGTCAGGTTATGAGAGAACTCTGAAAGAGAAACGTCTTCATTATGATAAAAAGGCTGATGACCTCCTGGCTAAGACCTTGGAATTCTATTCCAAGGTAGTGTAGGAGGTGAAGAAGAGATCCGCTGAAAATGCCATTCGTTTTGCTCTGAGAGTACTGTATGTTTTTGAAGAGCCTTTCAATGCGGCCAAACAAGTTAAGTTCGAGGAGGCTATTCAGGCTACTGGGTATGTTTCTAAGTTGGATGATCAAGGGCTGGTAACCAACCTTTTTGTCCTGTTTCCTGATCTGGGCACTAGTATTTCTGCTATTCAAAGTGAACTTATGCCTGATGCCTCCTCATCTTTTAAAGAAGACACCGATGATGACATGCCGCCAGTTCAACTTCCTTTTCTGCAAGTTCCAGCTTCTAGTGAGTGTTCTGTTCAGTCTTGAACTATTCCAGCTAATCTAACCGCACAGTTTGTTCTCGAGAGTGAAACAAGAGTTCTTGACGATGGTGCAGTAGCAGGCAGTGATGGTGAACCAAAGTTTGATTTTACCCCTGCTTCATAAGTCTTTATGTTAATGATTCACATAAATAATTATTTTTAAACAATTATTCTATGGGTCTGTAATATTGAGCTATGTAACTCATATACAATTTACTTACTGAGCTCTGCAACTCTTCCATTTTATGTATGCATACTATTTACTTACTGAGCTCTGTAACTCTTTTAGTTTATGTATACATTAGAAGTATTTTATGTTATATGACATATGTTGCTATGCATACTTTACCCCTGATGCATCCAAAGTTCATTTGGAACAACAATATGTGACCCTCGTAGGCTAAACAGATTAAAATAAGGCATGACCAGAATCTGATCAGGATAGTTAACTGTAAATAAGAGTTCGATCGCAATAGTCATGTCTTTGCGTAGGTAACTTGGTGCCATGAGCACGACACTATGTTTAATAATGATAGGTTCTATTTATTTAAAAAATAAATAGGGTATTGCCATAATAGTAGTGGGGGAGTCTTCCTCAACACCATCATACCAATACAGTTCTAGGCCCATGATTTGCGTGCTAGGATCTGGATCCAACCCAGATCTTCCCAGCAACTCCTATGTTGATGTTTCGAGAGCGCCAGGAATTGGCATATAGTTCAGGCTCCCAAGAACATTATCTCTTACTTCAAGTCAAACTGGCATATAGTTTACTGAACAGTTAGTGTGGTCTGATTCCCTAAAGGCTTAACCCATCGAGGATAATCGCAATTTGAAAGAACTGGCGTACAGTTCCACCTACGTGGAAATGAGAAAGGATTTGCCAACAGTTCAACTTTCCCATACTCAGTATTGCTGGTTTCTAAAGCAAATTGGCATACAATATTCTTGAACAGATAGTGAGAAGATAATTCCCTAAAGGCTTAGTCCATTGTGGATCATAAATAAAGAACTAATGCAAGGAATAAATTTGATGGCAATGTGGAGAACTTTATTGATGACTTGGAGAGGAGTAAACAATGCATAAAAAGGCATAGAATAACAATTTATTGATAGTACTTGCAAAGGTACTGCACGTTCCATGGTTTGACAAGAACGTCCCCTTCAACAGTGCATACATAATAAAAACTAGTTCGACTATCCTTGTCGATGATGTATGGTCCTTCCTAGTTGGGCCCAAGCTTGCCGTTGGGCTCTGGGATCTCGCACATAACCAGATCTCCAGATTTGAAAGACCGAATCCAGACTCTCTTGTCGTATGATCTCTTCAGAGTCTGCTAGTTAGCAGCTATGCAAAGTGCGGCACCTTCTCTCTTTTAATCTAGGAGATCCATTTCTCTACATAACAACTCCTCATTGTCTAAAGTGTGCACAACATTTGACTTCTGAGTGGGAGCTACCAGTTCTAGGGGTATGACAGCTTCAGTTTCGTAGGTCAGTGAAAATGGGGACTCACAAGTTGACCGTCTGGGTGTAGTTCGGTAGGCCCATAGGACCTTAAGTAGTTCCTCAACCCATAAACCTTTTGCGTAGTCTAATTTATGCTTCATGTTATCCAAGATGACCCTGTTTGAGGCTTCAGCCTGGCCATTGCCTTGTGGATACCTTGGATTTAAGAACATATGGGTAATGTGAAACTCCTCACAGAGTTCAGCAACCAATCCTCCAGCAAACTGTTGCCCATTATATGAGATGATAACTTTAGGTATGCCAAAACTGCAGACAATGTTGTTCCAAATGAACTTTCTGACATCCTGTTCTCGAATGAAGACAAGGGGAATTGCTTCTATCCACTTGGTGATGTAATCCATCGCAACCAGTAAGAATTGGACATTGCCAGGAACAGGTGGTAGAGGTTCTATGATGTCAGTTCCCCACTATGCAAATGGCCATGGGCTGGCCAATGGGTGCAGTTCTGTTGCTGGAGCATGGATTAGCGGAGCATATTGTTGACATTTCTCACATTTGTGGGCAAAAATTTGTGCATCCTTTTGCATATAAGGCCAAAAGTGCCCTTGCCTTAGGATCTTGAGAGCTAGTGTTCTACCGCCAGCATGGTTGCCACAAATTCCGCCATAAACTTCTCGCATAACCTGTTCAGCGAGGTGTGGGGAGAGACATTTGAGATGAGGTCCCAGAAAGGACTTCTTGTACAGATTGTCTCCAACGAGGGTGAATATTTGTATCTTTGCAAGCAAACGCCTTGCTACATTCTTATCCTCAGGGAGTGTCCCGTCTTTGAGGTAGGACTTATATGGATCCATCTAACTTGGAGTAATAGTTGGAACAACACAAACTGTTGTAACTGGGACCTGAATGCTTGATTTCTCCTGGAACTTTATAGGCATGGAACGTGACTCGCTGTTGCCCAATATCGAGGCAACATATGCCAAAGCATTTGTGTGTCGATTTTCGGATTGAGGTAGCTGATAGAACTGAATGTTCTTTAACTTTCCTTGAAACCCTCACCAGTTCCAGGTATTTGACCATTCGTTCGTCCTTGGCCTCATACCCTCCATCACCTTGGAACACAACTAGCTGTGAGTCAATACAAATTGTGAGGTGTGTTAGCCCCAGGTAAAGGGCCATTGTGAGGCCAGCAACTATCACCTCATACTTTTCCTCATTGTTAGAGGTGTTCTAACCTAATCGGATAGATTTCTCCAGCCGTATATTGTTAGGAGCAACTAACATAGCTCCAACTCTTGCGCCTCTGTCTTTTGAAGATCCATCCACAAACAGCTGCCATCCAGAGCTTGACTCCCATGGGTCTGGATGGGTATTTGGAGATTTAGGCTGGTTGCCATCATCTGAACTAGGGGTGGTTGAGTCGTACCATGTAGGTCATTGGGAAATCTCCCAAGAATTCTATTAGTGCCTGACCCTTATATGAGATTCTGGGGACGTAAATAATATCATATTCTGACAGTTGCACAGACTATTTAGCTAGCCTTCCCGACCTATTCGGCCTTTCTAGAACTGATCGCAATTGGTACTATGTGATCATTCTGATAGTGTGGTGATAAAAGGTAAAATGATAATTTACCTACGAAATGAACGATGAAACTCAAAACATAAGTAAATTAAACTATCTTAAGTGCCTTATATTTATCAAAGTTTCTACTCTCAATTCTATCGAAATAGAGTGGAGTAACAAATTCGTTCCACTCCTAGTTCTCTAGTATGAAATGCTTTCGTAGTTAACTAATCGGTCTTAAGTCTAATGAGAGCTTTACGAAGGGTGTTATACTACGATACAATATGAAATTGATTATGTTGAATTTAAACTACGAATGCTATGGAAATATGATTGTTTTTGAATCTAGATAAAGGATTAGAGGGGAATTGAATCCACCTCGAATCCAACTTAATAACCTAGCATAGATTCTTGTATCTCGATTCTCACGTTCTTACGACAAGAATTTTGAGTTCTAATCCCTAGTGTTCATGGCATTTCTACCAAATACTAACTAGCATGTGAGGTCGTCCACCCATTCTCATGGTGAATCACGACCTTCTAGAGTGGAATAGATTCTACAACGCTTCTACACTATACCACTAAGTTTTCATTAAAGCTTCATCAACCCCTCTAATGGAAGTTTTAGCTTTTAGTCATCAACCCATCATTTCCCATTGAATTATAACTACACATCATATTAAAATTCTAATTTAACTAATTTAACTAACAATGTTTTAATCTACTTAAACTACGAGATGATAATCAATAAGAATTAAAACTAGATCTATAAATTGAAATAACAAAAATCGAAATTGACAAAATAACTATTTTATTTATATAATCAATCAAGAACAATGATTCAAAGACTTAATCTAAAACAAGAATTGAAAATGGAACTTAAACTTAATTAATTTACTGAAAACTAGATCTAGAATTATATATATTTTTAGGTCTAACTAGCTACCATTAACAAAGAGTTAAGCTTTGGTTTTTATACTTTCAGATCCAAAAATCGTGCATGGGCTTGGAGCCATGTTTTGGGCCAGAGAATCAGGCCCAAAACCCAATTCTTACAGTCCAAAAAGGCCTCTTCAGCTGCAGTTGGCTTCAACAGACTTTTTGTCCACTTCTGCTCCTCTGATTGGATCAAGACTTAAACCATTGGAAAGCTCTTTCCGAGCCGGTCGTTTTGACATGAGGTAGGCCCCATTCTGAGGTCTGAGTTTAAAGATACGGCATTCGGAAGTTCTACTGACTTGTGTGCTGTTTCTGCCTGCGTCGACTTTTCAGCTTTTGACCGGGCTTTAGAAAGGCTTTGTCTTCTTGAATCTTGGCCTTTAATCAAGGAACTCCTTAGTAACCGACCTTTGCTCCTTTATCTCACTAAAGTGGTACATTTCTGCACATAATGGACTTTGAAGCCTGAAATGCATAAAAACACGTAATCAGTGTTAACTCTTAATTATTACTCACATAATTGGTCTAATAGTATGACTGTTACAGGGTTAAAACTATAGTTTTGGGCTCTTATCAAACCACCCCCAAACAGCATTTTGCTTGTCCTCAAGAAAAGATGAGAAATTAGAATAAGTGACCAAAAATGGAGTTCTAACTACTCGTTTATTTGAGTCGCGATTGCATTGACCATATCAACAAGGCGCTTAAACCACTAGGAATTTCCTAGTGGACGAGTTATAGCCTCATGAGAGTTTTCCAGTGAAGGTACTCACAAACTTCATCTATACTACAACGACTAAGAAATAAAACTATTGTTTCCTCATTCATGTCTCGACTATCTATACATCTCACTAGCAATTGAATAAGAATAACCAAGTCAAAACCTAAACTAATATATGCATAATAATCAATCATCTATGATACAAATATATATACTATGAGTAATACTATGAAATGCCTAGCGGGTTTGTTTCTGAAAACTTCGAATAACGCCCTTAAGTAGGTCCTCACATAAATGTCAAGACAAAAACCACTCTAATTTTTCCCGGCTCAAGTTTACTACTCCGATTAATGCGATGGGCACACTTTACCTTACAATCTCAATGACAACAAGGAAGCCGAGTCGATCAAACACATTTGCCACTTACTATCACACTAACCTATTTCCTAATTGAGCTAGAGGTCTTTATTAGGTGTTCATGGGATTAGGAGATGGTTTAAGAAGGAAGGAAATGGATATTCAAAAGGACAAGTCCGAGATAGTAGAGTCTTCATATTATGTAACTTAGAGAAAACCTTGTTATTTACTTTTGCTTCTACACTTTGTTTCCATCCTTAGCCATATATTTTTTTCTTTTTCTTTGGCTTTTAACTCCATTTATTCTAATTTTTTGGAGTTTTTATTTTATTTCTATTTTTATTTTTCTTTTCTTTGGATGGAAACTTCTTTTCTGAAGCAATTAACTAACTTTTGTTTACACCGGTTTTTCTCTTCTTCTTTCTTCCTCATTCTATTCTCAGACTTATTCTAAATTGGGTAGGTTAATTTTTTTTATTTTATTTTGTTTTGTTTTTATAACAGGGTAAAGGATTTGTGGGTTATGAAAGGCTCAGAGGGGCGACTAGAGGAAAATAATTTATAGGCTTGAATTTCTAGCTATATCGATCCAAAGAGGGCCTAAATTCTCACTTAGGATACGACATAGTGATCAAGCAAGTGGACGTGTGATTTCTCTATCCGGATTTTACTTCTCCCTTGTGTCATTTCTCAAATGTTTCGCTCATATAAGGCTTTAGGCTATATTCTCACAGGATTTGTAGAATAAGTACTCTAGCCTAGAATTCAGAAACTTACTGCTAATAGTCATAGATACTCATGTAATATATTTATAGATAGATGCAAAGATTATTACCTACATATTAACCTAAGTTTCTAACAATTATTACGATGCAAAAAGCTCGTGAGACTTCTAGATTGTTAAGAGCATAGAGAAAGAAAACAATACCAATATTCCTAAGTGTATAGCATAAACTTATTTATTTAAATTTTTGAAAATTTTAACTTGAAAACAAATGCATATTATACATATCTATATCCTAACAGATGCCTTAATTACACGGGTTTCTATGCCCCCCCAAACAAGAAGCATGCTTTGTCCTCAAAGCATTTAAATAAAAGGGTAGAAAAATACTATGGAAACGCGTGAAATTCAGGAACATCTGCAAAACAAGGTTAGAACATACTAATATAGGAAATAAAAATACTGACGCAACTCTATAAGAGTTCCATCCATTATGGGGTTAACATAATTAAATTGCTTGGGACATAAACAAACAATAACAAAACTAAAAACTTACCTTATCTCCCGCTTAAGCATCCTCCTCCTCGTTAAAGAGATGAGGTTCCTTCGCATCCTGCCAGTCCATTATAACTTGCCAAGCTTGCCGCCATTTATCATCTACTAATGCTAACCTGTTAAGTGTTATTATGTCTGATGGGATGTATGGGGCGACCAAATGAGGCTGCACCTGCCATCCCAGCCAAGTCATTATTCGCAATGAGCGAACCACCCAATTGGTGGGTCTCATGACTTCAACCCTTTTCCAATCTGTGAATTGTGCACAAAATACAGGTAAACAACTACGCATGATGCGGCTTACCAAAACAGGCATAAGAAGATACTTACGCCTCATGCTTTGGGCTCTCTTAAGACTAGCGACTAAAACTTGGGGAATGTCATATTGGCGACGTCCCTCAGCTAAAGCGAGGAAAATGTCACCAGCAGTACTGTTTGCATAAATGAACTGCCATTCCCCCAAAATATTCATCAGGATGAATAACATGGTGGTGCCTACGTTTAGGGAAAAGCTACCAAGGGCAATGCTATATAAGCCCGGTCCATTACTCGAAATACCCCCCCCATAATACTCATGGAAATATGTATAATCATAAAGGTATGCATTACGGTCATATATGCCCATGTGTGAACAGCGGGATCGGTATTGGTAATCCACGAAACTAAAGCGACCACATTTTTATTGAATTTATGTGTGTCGTGTCATCGACTCTGACGGAGAATTCTTGTTCTCCATCCCGATTACAATAGAATTTAACGTGGTCATAGAAATAAGCGAAGAAGTCGTGGTGAATATGAATCGTCATCACTTACCGATAGATGGCGCCATCCTAATCGGGAGGATCCCGTTAACCGGAACCAATGTCCATAGGTTTGGTTTCCCAACACATCTTTGAAAGACTATTCAGGTATGACAATAGGAGATGTCATCTCAACGACTCTTTGAACGGTTCAAAAATCCTGAATGACCCTCGAAAAATTGGAATTTCCGTGTTTACGATGATGGCGGTGGCGCGCGCTTCGCTTTGGCCGGATGCGGCTCGTGGGTTTTGGAATTACAGGTGTTTAGGCTGGTCGCTGCTCGAAAGTAAACTTTCTGAAAGTGCATTGTAGCGCGGAGTGCGCTCTAACGAAGCGCGGCGGCGCTTTGAATCTTTGAAAGCGTAAGTTTAGAGGAAAAAGAAGGAAAAGCTTGGAGTGAAAGGTGTGGGATGATGGTGGGGTGTAGTGTGGTTTGTTAGTGTAGAATGAAGGGAGTTTAAATAGGTTCTGAGCTTCCAAAATGAATTGGCAAGTTCCCAAATTGTTTTAAGGCAATTTCGAAAATAGAAAAAATCCAAACCCGAAAATGGAAACAAACCATCTTCTTGATTTTCTAAAAATCCTGGTATCTTTCATACTGGATTTAGAATAGTAACTTCTAAACTCTCCTAGATTTCATGCTACCACCACACAAATCATAGATATGTCGATATCGGCCAAATTCTCAACCTTTCCTCCAAGACAACCTTACAGCAGATGATCATATAACGAATTATGCTCGGTATAAATATTATCACCCCCAAACAAGTCGGGAAGGTGGGATTAATGATAAAAACAAGCAGAACTCGAAAATAACCAATTATATTAAAACTAAAATTTAAAACCAAACAACATAAAACAAACACTTTAATATTTAAATTTAACAACTGAATTAAAATCCAACTAATAAAACGAAATCATGAAATAACAGCGAACACAAACTGATGGTGAACACCTAGTTATGTGATGAAGATGGACCACGAGATGGAGATTGGCCCCCGGATGGAGAATGGCTTGAACCATCTGTCGCCCGCGGCGGCGCTCATGCCTTTCAGACTCGGCTAAAGCAGAATCCTCCACGGGTGGCATGCGTCGTAGCATCTCTATTCGGAACAAGCGCTGTGCTTCTATCTCAGTCCTAAGTACTGCATACTGGGCTTGGTGATGCTGGTGGATAGTCTCCAAGTTAGACAAGATATCGTCCTGACCCCTTTCGAGCATTTCAAGTCTCGTCTGAAGGTTCGTTTGCTTATTTCGAACTACAATCTGTCTATCTCGGATATTTTCACAAATATTATAAACGCAACGCAAGGCAGTTTGCAACATTTGCATGCGTTCTAAATTAGAACTACAACTATCTAATGCATCGTCATCCAGACATGTCATATCCTCCCTTTCATCCTCCGACTCAACCACCTTTCCTTCAGACAACGGCCAAGTCTCTTGGATGCAATCCATATAGATACTTGCATTAGAATGCAATTTGATCTTAATAGGAGTAGATTTTGCGACAGCTCTAAAGGAGAGCATGATCTTAGTGATCAATACGGGAAGAGGCGCCAAGCTCTTTCCCACTCCTCTAATCACATTAAACATTAAATCGAGGATGCAGAAATTATACTTATTTGTTTGCAAAATCTAGAGAACGTCACGGACATTGCGGACCGATATCGGCCGACTTTGTTTTTCAGGGCGTTCCTACCAATCCACCGAGCTACGACCCGGTTGATTGGTTCTCGTGGTTGATTGGCCGGGACCTTGAGATGTCGGTTGTATTCACCCTCCACGATAGTATCTTTCATCAAAGCGGGAACTTCGATTATCTTTTCCCCTGAATTGTCGTTACTAGGTTGCTTTCAAAGCGTAATTCCTAACAGATTCGACCAACAACCGCCTCAAGTTACTTCCTCCTCGTTCTCGCTACCTTTATGAAAATCCTATCCCCTCCAATTCTCGCTTCTTATAAAACTGTTCTACCAAATCATAGTGATATAACTCCTCGCGAAGTACCACGGCCCGTTCAATCCCTCCCTAATCATCTCCGTCGTAAAAATGAAGAAGAAAGTATCGGCGACAAATCGTGCTCGGCATAATTCTTCGTTGTAGCGCCATTGAAGTTTCTGAGACAACTAATGGTTTGTAGACGGTGGGGGAGGCGAGTTTGATGTAAAACAACCACAGACACGGTGGTGGCGATGGTGGGTACGGTGGTAGTTTGAAAACTTGATTGGTGGCTGTTTTCGGAGTTTTTAAAATTGTTGGGTTTGGTGGTAGTAATGGTTTGGAGAAGATTTCAATTTGATTTAAATGCTAGGCGTGGGTGCAGTTAGGTTTTCTTCTTTTTTTTTTTTTTTTTTTATTTTTATTTTATTTTTATTTTTATTTTTATTTTTATTTTTTATTTTTTATTTTGGTGTTCAAGGTTTGTTTTAAACTTTGGTAACCGGCGGGATTGGAAAGGAAAGAACTGTGCGTTTTTGGGAAGGAAGGGGCGCAGGTGCGCTGCTAGTGCGCGCGAGTTTGGGCCCAAGCCCAATTTGAATTCCGAAATTTCCCGATTTTTCGCGCAATTTCAAATTCAATTTGCCGCTTTGTTACTGGCCTGATTTTGGCGAATGAGTTATGGAAATGATCAGTAGAGAATTTCCAATCCAATGATCCATAAAAGACTCAATTCTAACCATGGGTGACGTATAAGAAGGTGGAAAAATTCCTTAAAGTGCGTGTGTGACGTAAGTTATGCGAACGAAGGAAATCTAAGTTTTAGATAACGTCAACCCAATTGAACTACAAGTAATGGGCCTAAGCAACACAAATGGAAAGTTTGAGCAATCCAGATGGAAAGACCGACTGCCCACCCCCGAACAAATTTCTAAACACAAAATTTGTTCTAACGTGGGTCGTTTAAAGTCAGATTCCCAAGACTTGTTGGATTGCTATTTCTACGATTTAGAATTTTTTATTTTTTTATTAGTTTATTATAAGAAAAATGAAAAACAATAAATACATAATTCACCCCATAGAGGAACATGACTCAAAAACCGAGAAAACATGCAAAAGTGGAAAACGTGAATTATGTTAACTGTGAACTTAGGATCCGGTACTTACAGCCACACACTCCATAGGGAGGGCCCGGTTACCTGAATGGTGCACTTACTACTATATGGAAGTGAAAGGAAGTACACCAAATGACAAAGGTCAATCCTCATAGACAGGGTCATGTAAAAGGACTTCCTCTACATCAGGGGACAGAAGTTCGTGCAAATGTTTTAACCGTTGACCATTAACTTGAAAGGTACTGTTGTCATTGGGATTTACCAAGGTGATTGCCCCGTATGGGGTGACTACAGTAACCAGAAAAGGACCAGACCAACGGGTTTTTAGTTTCCCTGGGAAAATATGTAGACGGGAGTTGTAAAACAAGACCTTTTGACCGACCACAAACTCTTTGCGCAAGATTTGCTTATCATGAACACGTTTCATGTTAGCTTTATAATCCTTCGCGAGATCGTAAGAATCTTTACGGATTTCTTTAATCTCATTCAATTGCAACTTTCGTTTGACACCTGCCTCATCAATAGTGAAGTTAATGTTTTTTATAGCCCACAGAGCACGGTGCTCTAATTAAACGGGCAAATGACATGGTTTCCCAAATACAAGTCTAAAGGGAGACATAGCTATAGGAGTTTTGAAAGCAGTTCTATACGCCCATAAGGCATCCGATAGGCAGCCGACCCGATCTTTCCTATCAGGGTTTATAGTTGTTTCTAAAATCTTTTTGATTTCCCTATTAGAAACTTCTACTTGTCCGCTAGTTTGTGGATGATACGGAGTTGCTACTTTATGTGTAACTCCATACTTTTTCACTAGGGATGCAACAACTCTGTTGCAAAAATATGTTCCACCATCACTAATGATGGCTTTAGGAATGCCAAACCGACAGAAAATATATTCTTTAATAAAAAATACAACGGTCTTATGGTCATTACTACGGCAAGCTAGGGCCTCTATCCATTTAGACACATAGTCCACAGCAACTAGAATATAAATGAAACCGTGGGAAACAGGGAAGGGACCCATGAAATCAATGCCCCAAACGTCAAAAATTTCTACTATCAATATTGGATTTAATGGCATCATATTACGCCATGATTTGCCCAAGTTGTTGGCAAATCGATACACGCCTTGCAATGCACTTGGGCATCCTTAAAAAGGTAGGCCAATAAAATCCACATTGAAGAACTTTAGCGGCTGTTTTCATCCCACTAAAATGGCCACCACACTCTTTGTCATGGCGAACGATATAACTTCATTATATTCCCCTTTGGGAAATACAACGACAAATAATCGATCCGCCAATACTTAAAAGGTAGGGCTCATCCCAATGTAGATAACTTAACTCGGCCAAGAACTTCTTCGTTCATTTCTTGACCAATTATAAGGCATAACATCAGCCGCTAAATAATTTACAATGTCGGCATACCATGGTGCTTGAAAAATAGCATCTGAGATGCTCATCGGGAAAAGAGTCCCATGGACTCGGAATCACTATTATTGTCGTTTGTGAGTCTAGGTAAGTGGTCGGCAACTTCGTTTTCGACCCCTCTTTTTTGTCCTTTATTTCTAATGTGAACTCTTGCGGGAGAAGGATCCATCGGATTAATCTCTGCTTAGCATCCTTCTTTGCAAGAAGGTACTTAAAATTTGCATGGTCCATGTAAACTAAAGTTTTAGAACCAACCAAATAAGGACCTAAAACTTATCTAAAGCATAAATGACAGACTAAAAATTCTTTTTCGGTAGTTGAATAATTCCGTTGAGCATCGTTTAAGGTTTTACTAACATAATAAATAGTAGTGGACTTATTATCTAGTTTTGTCCCAAATCGCACCAAGCTGCATAGTTACTAGCATCCACCGGATGAGTTCGAAAGGTTTAGACCAATCGGGAGAGGCTGTATAATTGGTGCAGAGGTTAGAGGCGACTTTTAAAGTTTCAAAAGCCTGCGTCTGAGTTAAAATTAAAATCAAAGATTGCATCCTTCAAAAGCATATTAGTTAAAGGCCTAGCTATTTTTCGAGAAGTCTTTAATAAACCGCCTATAAAACACATGGCCTAGAAAGGCTCTAATATCACGGACGGTCCGTGGTTTAGGTAAGTCGCTATCTTATCTAGTTTGGCCTTATCTACTTCGATGCCATCACTAGATACAATGTGACCTAGTACTATGCCCTTTTCACTATAAAATGACACTTTTCCCGGTTTAAAAGCGAGGCTCTTTTCTTCACACGTGTCAAAACCTTAGGCGGGTTAGACAAACGATGCGTGAAGGAGTCTCCATAGATAGAAAAATCATCCATGAAAACTTCCATAAAGTGCTCTACCATGTCACTAAATATATGAAGCGCATACACGGCTTGGAAGGTACCGGGGCATTACAAAGGCCAAAAGGCATTCGTTTATAGGCATACGTTCCAAAGGGACATGGAAGGTAGTCTTTTTCTTGGTCATCAATATCAATAATAATCTGAAAATAGCCTGAGTAGCCATCCAGAAAACAATAAAAAGCATGACCAGCTAGGCGTTCGAGCATTTGATCTATAAAAGGTAAAGGAAAGTGATCCTTTCTTGTGATAACATTTAAACGTATGTAATCAATACAGATCCTCCATTTCATAGGACCTTGTGTGACAACATAGTTACCCTTCCCGTTACGTACCATGGTAACTCCCGATTTCTTAGGAACTACATGAATGGGGCTTACCCATTCGCTATCAGAGATTGGGTATATGATACCCGCATCGAGTAAACGTAAGACTTCTTCCCTAACCACCTCTTTCATGGTAGGGTTCAAGCGACGCTGAGGTTCGCGAGAAGTCTTCGCGTTATCCTCCAAATGGATACGATGAGTGCAAACATTAGGGTCAATTCCCTTAATGTCGGCTAGGGACCAACCAATCGCAAATTGATGTTCCCTAATCACCCGGATTAAACGTGTCTCTTCATTCTAAGATAACAGAGAAGATATAATTACCGGATGACTACCATCCGGATCAAGTTGAATATATTTTAACTCCGGGGGAAGAGGTTTAAGCACTGGGGTGGAAGGAAAATCAATATGTGTTTTGTCGGGGTCCTCATTTTGCATAATGAATACTTGCTTAGGTAGCAAGTCTTCATACTCAATATATGGAGCAACCGTAGGGTCTACAATTGGTGTGGACTCAAGGATGGTGTTGACTTCCTCTAAGTAGGAGTCATTTACAAAATCTGAAGTTCCAAAAGAAAGGAATTTATACATATTGTTTTCGGGAAACGTGTTGTTAAAATAATCTTGAGCTAAGCTCTCGATCATGCTAACCTCCCCATCTATAGACGAATCTGGTAACCTGTTTCATCATTTTAAAAACATTTACCTCAACAGTAAGATGGCCAAAAGATAAGGACATCTCACTATCGCAGCAATTTATAAGTGTGTTGGCAGTTGCTAAGAAGGGATGCCCCAAGATGATCGGTACAGAGTCGTTTGTGACTTCTGTATCGAGTATAACAAAATCCGTAGGATAGTAGAAATCCTGAACCTTAACAAGCACGTTTTCCACGACACCCTTAGGATACTTAATTGACCTGTCCGCTAATTGCAACGTTAATTTTGTAGGTTGCATTTCCTGTAGACCTATTTGTTTATACAAATAATACGGGAGTAAGTTAACACTCGCCCCCAGGTCTAATAAGGCGGTCGTCGTGTGGGAATCTCCTAAGGTGCATTTTATTGTAGGACGACCAGGGTCCTTGTACTTAACAATTCCATTATTTTCGGATAAAGTTGGGAACTGTTCAGTTAGAAAGGCGTCTTTAGGTATGTTGGTCTTATGCCTAGTAGTGCACAACTCCTTAAGAAACTTAGCATGATTAGGTAGCTTTTTAATAGCTTCGAGAAAAGGCAGGTTTATCGTTAGATTTTTGAAAACGTTCCTAATCTCCTCAAAGTTTGTATCCCTGGTTAACATGGCTAATTTTTGAGGGAACGGTGGTTTCGCTCTATATTTAGCGTATGACTCGACTTGATGTGTAACCACGGGTTTCGTTTCTTAGTTTGTTGTTGAATTGGTACCTCTACGGTGGGTAGGCTCTTGAGTTTCTATTTAGTTATCTAGTTCGATATCCGGTGTAGGAGTCTTGATGGGGTAACTATAGGCATAGTTACTTTGTTATCAACCACTCTTCCGAATGGAGAGTGGTGATGGCATTTTGGGTCACCTACAATTGTAGTTTCCGTTACTAGTATTACCGTTTACCTTAAAAGTCGTGTTCTTTGTTTTTAGGGTTTGTTATCGCCATGTCACGGAAACCGCCTTTTGGTTGGGTTTTCTCTTGGGCTAATTGTTGTATGCCCTGATTTATGGATTGTAAGATCTATTGGTTTGATTGAGTCATTGATTGGAAAAGTTGTTGGGTAACCTGTATAAAGGCGTCTATACGATCCGGTTGTGATGGTGTAGTAGTCCGCCGGTGTTTGCGACCGAACTATCTCCGTTGATTATTTATGGGTGGGTTGTGATAGTTACTATTGTTAACCTGAACGATACCTCTATTGGTATTATAACTATTATAATTACCCTGACCTTGTGCTAGACCTTGTCGTGGTTGCACTTGGTTGTTATAAT
Organism: Coptis chinensis; assembly: GCF_015680905.1. Classification (NCBI taxonomy): domain Eukaryota; kingdom Viridiplantae; phylum Streptophyta; class Magnoliopsida; order Ranunculales; family Ranunculaceae; genus Coptis; species Coptis chinensis. The sequence goes on from NC_141456.1 coordinate 85,852,479, forward strand.
TATTATAATTTTCCTGACTTTGTCCCTGTCCTTGCCTAGGTGGAGCTTGGTTATAGTTGTTTGCTTGCCTAACATTTTGGTTATTAAACCCTTGAGGTGTAACTTGTTGATTGTTTCGCCAACTAAAGTTGGGATGTTGTCTCCATGGGGCATTAGGAATAGGATAGCTATTAATGGAGCAAACATTATCTTGCTCTGATTGTTGTTGTTCATAGGCGAGAGGACAATAGGAGTTAGGGTGCTCAGGACTCAAACATAAATTACATGGGTTGGAGTTTACATTCATGACGGGGATAGGCTTTTGTTGAACAGAAATAGCCTCAACCTTTTTAGTTAGAGATTCGATTAAATTTTTAAGTTCTGGATCGGATTTCATCTCAAACATACCAGTGACCTTAAGCTGTTGAAGAAGAACTAGCGAGGCGGGGGATATCATCACTACCCCCAATTGTTATTGCGTTTAGTTTGCTCTTCTAAAAATTTGTAAGCCTCCGAGGCTCTTTTACTTAGGAAACTACCCCCATTCATTATGTCAAGGACTTCTTTATGGTGATGTTGAAATCCGGAAAATTTAGCTTAGAGTGTCGGCTTTCGTGTAACTCAAGTTACGATGTTTTTTAGAGGCGGGTCGTGTGAGGTTCCAGCGTTTGGTAGCGAGTGCGCTTGGTTAGAAGCGTGATCGCTCAGTGTAATTTTTCGCGGAACTTTTATAGTGGTGAGTATTCCCGTCTGTCACGCGGGTGACCCGGGTTCGATCCCCGGCAGCGGCGCCATTTGATAAAAGGTAAAATGATAATTTACCTACAAAATGAACGATGAAACTCAAAACGTAAGTAAACTAAACTATCTTAAGTGCCTTATATTTATCAAAGTTTCTACTCTCAATTCTATCGAAATAGAGTGGAGTAACAAATTTGTTCCACTCCTAGTTCTCTAGCATGGAATGCTTTCGTAGTTAACTAATCGGTCTTAAGTCTAATGAGAGCTTTACGAAGGGTGTTATACTACGATACAATATGAAATTGATTATGTTGAATTTAAACTACGAATGCTATGGAAATATGATTGTTTTTGAATCTAGATAAAGGATTAGAGGGGAATTGAATCCACCTCGAATCCAACTTAATAACCTAGCATAGATTCTTGTATTTCGATTCTCACATTCTTACGGCAAGAATTTCGAGTTCTAATCCCTAGTGTTCATGGCATTTCTACCAAATACTAACTAGCATGTGAGGTCGTCCACCCATTCTCATAGCGAATCACGACCTTCAAGGGTGGAATAGATTCTACAACGCTTCTACACTATACCACCAAGTTTTGATCAACCCCTCTTGATAAGAGCCCAAAACTGTAGTTTTAACCCTGTAATAGTCATACTTTTAGACCAATTATGTGAGTAATAATTAAGAGTTAACATTGATTACGTGTTTTTATGCATTTCAGGCTTCAAAGTCCATTATGTGCAGAAATGTGCCACTTTAGCGAGATAAAGGAGCAAAGGTCGGTTACTAACTAGTTCCGTGAATAAAGACCAAGATTCAAGAAGACAAAGCCTTTCTAAAGCCCGGTCAAAGCTGAAAAGTCAAAGTCAACGCGGGCAGAAACAGCACACAAAGTCAACAGAACTTCCGAAAACCGTATCTTTGGACTCAGACCTCGGAATGGGGCCTACCTTATGTCAAAACGACCGGCTTGGAAAGAGCTTTCTAATGATCTAAGCCTTGATCCAATCAGATGAGCAAAAGTAGACGAAAAGTCTGTTGAAACCAACTGCAGCTGAAGAGGCCTTTTTGGACTGAAAGAATTGGGTTTTGGGCCTGATTCTCTGGCCCAAAACATGGATCCAAGCCCATGCACGATTTTTTGATCTGAAAGTATAAAAACAAAAGCTTAGCTCTTTGTTAATGGTAGCTAGTTAGACCTAAAACTATATAGAATTCTAGATCTAGTTTTCAGTAGAGTAATTAAGTTTAAGTTCCATTTTCAATTCTTGTTTTAGATTAAGTCTTTGAATCATTGTTCTTAATTGATTAGATAAATAAAATAGTTATTTTGTCAATTTCAATTTTTGTCATTTCAATTTATAGATCTAGTTCTAATTCTTGTTGATTATCATTTCGTAGTTTAAGTAGATTGAAACATTGTTAGTTAAATTAGTTAAGTTAGGATTTTAATATGATGAGTAGTTATAATTCAATGGGAAATGATGGGTTGATGACTAAAGGCTAAAACCTCCATTAGAGGGGTTGATGGAGCTTTGATGAAAACTTAGTGGTATAGTGTAGTAGCGTTGTAGAATCTATTCCACTCTAGAAGGTCGTGATTAAGCCATGAGAATGGGTGGGCGACCTCACATGCTAGTTAGTATTTGGTAGAAATGCCATGAACACTAGGGATTAGAACTTCGAAATTCTTGCCGTAAGAACGTAAGAATCGAGATACAAGAATCTATGCTAGGTTATTAAGTTGGATTCGAGGTGGATTCAATTCCCCTCTAATCCTTTATCTAGATTAAAAAGCAATCATATTTCCATAACATTCGTAGTTTAAATTTAACATAATCAATTTCATATTGTATCGTAGTATAACACCGTTCGTAAAGCTCTCATTAGACTTAAGACCGATTAATTAGATTAGAAAACATTCCATGCTAGAGAACTAGGAGTGGAACGAATTTGTTACTCCACTCTATTTCGATAGAATTGAGAGTAGAAACTTTGATAAATATAGACACGTAAATAGTTTTAGTTTACTTACGTTTTGAGTTCATCGTTCATTTCGTAGGTAAACTATTCAATTTTATCGTTTATCAAATGGCGCCACTGCCATCTTAGTTTCACTTTAGCATTGTTTTCATAGTATAATTAGTCATTTTTAAGTCCCATTTCACCCACCCACCCTTGTTTGATTCATCCGCGTGGTTGTTTGTTTCAAATTGAAAAGTTTCACGAAAAATTACACGGGCGACCGGCCCTTCAAAAGCGAAGCGCTGGCTAAGCAAACGCTCGGAACCTTGGAGCGACCAGCCCCCCCACCGACCGTGCTAAGTTACTATAACACGGACCGCGACCCACCCCATACCAAAAAGCGGCGACCAGCTAAGTTCTTGGAACACGGGCATGCGCGCTTGGCAAGCGCACCAGCAGCTAAGCTGAAATTTGCGGATTTCCACGAGGTTTGTTTTGAATTTTGATTTTTCAAGTTTTTCAGTGTTTTAACTTGTTATATACACTGAACACGCCGTAAACAAAGGCGCTATTCATAAAAGCGAAGCAAGGGCCTTGTCAGGTATTCCTTTCTTCCACACCTCGCATCTCCGTTAGAGGTTTTACTAGTATATCGTAATTGTTTGGAGTGTTGCATGTTTAGTTAAGTTCGACTTAGTCTTGCATGAGATTAAGGTCCAGGTCGAAGAAAAACAACTAACGTAATTACACGGCAACGTCAACAAACAAGTCTATCTAGTTTCCCACCCACTACACCTCTAGCTACTATTTCACACACACCACCGATATTATGGTGAAGAAAGAGACTCTCCACTCTCGACTTTTATAAAGCCTTGGCGATAGCCCTAAATCTTGCATCGTTCTAGTAGACCCGATGGGGATTTCCGCATCCCCAAATATATTTAATTTGTTACCCCTTTTTTCATGGTTTAGACCATGAAAAACCTTATCGGCATTATCGTAGGATTGAACAAGTCCTTACAACATTCCACCATCCTACGGTTGGTGCGGAACAAATTAAATTGAGGGTTTTCCCTTTCACCTTAGCTGATAAAGGCGGCGTCTTGGTAAAAAGCTGCCCAAAGCGCTAATTCTCGTGGACTCGTGGGCCAAACTTGTTCATTTGTTTATGGAACATTTTTACCCACCCCTAAAAGACGGATGAAATGCTTTCCAAGATTCACTTCTTTCGACAAAATCCTCATGAATCATTTTCAGAGGCTTGGAATCGTTTCACCGATCTCCTTATAGAGTGTCCACACCATCACCTAGCAAAAGACACGTTGGTTCGTGCCTTTTTCAAAGGACTTCTACACCACCATAAAGAAGTCCTAGACATAATGAATGGGGGTAGTTTCCTAAGTAAAGGAGCCTCAGAGGCATATAAATTTTTGGAAGATCAGACTAAGCGTAATAATAATTGGGGGGGTAGTGACGATTACTTCCGCTCCGCTAGTTATTCTTCAACAGTTAAGGCTACCAGTATGTTTGAGGTTAAATCAGATCCTGAGCTTAAAACTCTAATGTAAATTCAAAAGCCTATCACAAAAAAGGTAGAGGCCATTTCTGTACAACAAAAGCCTATCCCCGTCATGAATGTAAATTCAAATCCAGGTAGTTTCTGTTGGAGTCCTGAGCATCCCGACTCCCACTGTCCTATAGCCTATGAACATTCTTGTTCCATTAATAGTGAACCTAACGCCCCTTGGAGACAAAATCCCAACTTCGGTTGGAGAAATAACCAACAAGTCACATCTACAGGGTACAATAATCAATATGTTAGGCCAACGTACAATTATAACCAAACTCCACCACAAAAAGGACAGGATCAGGGTAATTATAATAATTATAACAACCAAGCGCAACCTCGACAAGGTCAAGCACAAGGTCAATGTAGTTATAATAATTATAATGCTAATAGAGGTATCGTTACGGTAAATAATAACTATCACAATCTGCCCATAAATAATCAACGAGATAGTTCGATCCACACCACCCGTGATACTACACCCCCACAACAACCGGATCGTCTTGACACCTTCATACAAGTGAGCCAACAACTTTTTCCAAACCATGGCTCAATCTAACCAACACATTCTACAATCCGTTAATAATTTAAACCAAAAGTTAGCCCAAGAAAATCCCAACCAAAAGGCGTGTTTCGGGCCAAAGCGATACCCAACCCAGAGCGACAAACACGACCCGAGGGTAAACGGTAATACTAGTCACGGAAACTACAACCCGTAGGTGAGCTAAATGCCATCACCATCTCCGGATTCGGAAGAGTGGTTGATAAAAAGTAACTATGCATATAGTTACCCCATCGATACTCCTACACGGATATAACGAACTAGATACGAAATAGAAACTGAAGAACCTACCACTTTAGAGGTACCCGTTAAACCACAACCTAAAGAAACAAAAAGCCAAGGTTACACATCAAGTCGAGGCATCGCTAAAAATAGAGTGAAACCACCGTTCCCTCGAGAAATTAGCCATGCTAACTAGGGATACTAACTTTGAGGAGATTAGGAGCGTTTTCAAAATCTAACGATAAACCTTCCTTTTCTCGAAGCTATAAAAAGCTACCTAACCATGCTAAGTTTCTTAAGGAGTTGTGCACTATTATTAAGTAAGACCAACATACCTAAAAGGCGCCTTTCTAAGCTGAGCGGTTCCTAACTTTATCGAAAAATAATGGAATTGTTAAGTCAAGGACCACAATTAGATCCTCTTGTCTGATGCACCTTAGGAGATTCTCACACGACGACCGCACTACTAGACCTGGGGGCTAGTGTTAACTTACTCTCATTTTATTTGTATAAACTAATAGGTCTAGAGGAGATGCAACCTACTAAAATGATATTGCAATTAGCTGATCGATCTATTAAGTATCCTAAGGGTGTGGTTGAAAACGTGCTGGTTAAAGTCCAAAACTTTTACTACCCAGCCGACTTCGTTATCTGATAAGAGCCCAAAACTGTAGTTTTAACCCCTTAGCGATCATACTTTTAGACCAATTATGTGAGTAATAAGTAAGAGTAAAAGGCCCGATTCGTGATTTTATGTATTTCGGGCTTCAAAGTCAATTATTAATGCGAGGAATGTGCCACTTTGATGAGATAAAGGAGCAATGGTTGGTTACTAAGGAGTTCGGTGATTAAAGGCCAAGATTCAAGAAGACCAAGCCTTTGTAAAGCCTGGTCAAAAGATGAAAAGTCAAAGTCCACGCGGCAAAATTGATGCACAAAGTCAACAGAACTTCCGAAGACCATATCTTTAGACTCAGACCTCGAAATTGGGCCTACCTTATGTCAAAACGACCGGCTCGGAAAGAGCTTTCCAATGGTCAAGCCTTGACCCAATCAGAGGAGCAGAAGTGGACGAAAAGTCTGTTGAAGCGAACTGCAGCTGAAGAGGCCTTTTGGGGCCAGAAAGAATTGGGTTTTGGGCACGATTCTGCGGCCCAAAACATGGCTCCAAGCCCATGCACGATTTTGGATCTGGATGTATAAAAACAAAAGCTTCATTCTTTGTTAATGGTAGCTAGTTAGACCTAAATTAATATATAGAATTCTAGATCTGTTTTAATTAATTAATTAAGTTTTAGTTCCATTACAATTCTTGTTTTAGATTAAATTCTTGAATGATTGTTCTTGATTGATTAGATAAATAAAATAGTTATTATTAAATTTAGTTCTTGTCATTTCCATTCTAGATCTAATTTAAATTCTTGTTCTTATTCCATTCCGTCATTAAATTAGATTCATTATTGTTAATTAAGTAAATCTCGATTTCTTACATTATGTTTAGTTTAGATTCAATGGGAAATGTTAGTTTGATGACTCAAGGCTAAACCTCCATTAGAGGGTTGATGAAGCCTTGATGAAAACTTAGTGGTTAGTATAGAATTGGTAGTAGAATCTATTCCACTCTAGAAGGTGGTGTTTTTAAGCCATGAGAATGGGTGGGCGACCTCACATGCTAGTTAGTATCCGTAGGAATGCCATGAACACTAGGGATTAGACTTCGAAATTCTTGCCGTGAAAGCGTAAGAATCGAGATCACGACAATCTATACTAGGTTATTAAGTTGGATTCGAGGTGGATTTAATTCCCCTCTATTTCTTTATCTAGAGTCAAACAATCGTATTCCCCGTAGCTTTAAGTAGATTATCTTTAGTTTATATTTTATCTTGTCATTTATTATATCTAGTTATTTAAAATAACTTGGCGTCTTGTTAGCATAACATTTAAGTAAAGCTCTCATTGACTTAGGACTGATTTCTTAGACTTAGAAGACAATCCATGCTAGGGAACTAGGAGTGGAGCGAACTTCCTACTCCACTTAGTGCAATTAGCGCATGAGAGTAGAAGCTTTGATAATAGACTAGTAAAAGTCTAGTTTTAGTTTACTTACGGTTGAATTCATCGTTCATTTTTTAGTAGGTAGACTATTCATTTTACTTTTATCAAATGGCAAATGGCTGCCATCTTAGTTACACTTTAGCATTGTTTTCCTTGTAGAAGTAGTCATTTTAAGTCCCATTAAACCCACCCCACCCTTGTTTGTTTCATCTTGTGGTTGCCCGTTTCAGCGTTGACAAATTCCGAGAAAATACGGGCGGGCCCCGCGCAAAGGAGGAAGCGACCAGCTAAGTTCTTGGAATTTAAATCTACCCGAAGCGCCAGCCCCAATACCAAAGCGACCAGCTCAAACACTGGAACTTCGACTTCACGCTTGAAGCGACCAGCCCCATTTGGGCGACCGCCCTAAAAACAACGTAATCTAAAATTACTTTCGGGCCTTGGCCTATATCTGTTGGCTTGGCCATGTTAAAATTTCGGTTTCCACGGTTTTGATTCAAACTTTAATCTTTCATATTTTTTCAGTGTTCTAACTCTGCTATATACACTGAACAAAAGTAAACAAAGGCGCTATTCATAAAGCGAAGCAAGGGCCTTGTCAGGTATTCCTTTCTTCCATACCTCGCATTTCGGTTAGAGGTTTTCTACTAGTATATCAGAATTGTTTGGAGTGTTGCATGTTTAGTTAAGCTCAACTTAGTCTTGCATGAGATTAAAGGTGCAGTCGAACAAAAACAACAAAGCGTAATTACCGACAACAAACAAGTCTATCTAGTACACCACCCACCACCTCTAACTACTATCACACACACCATACGACATAATGGGTGAAAAGAGACTCCTCTCTCCGACTTTTACAAAGCCTTGGCGATAGCCCTAAATCGTGCATCGTTCTAGCGGACCCGATGGGGGATTTTGAATCCCCAAACATATTTAATTTGTTACCCGTTTTTCATGGGTTAGACCATGAAAAACCTTATCGGCTATCGTGGGATTGAACAAGTCCTTACAACATTCCATCATCCTACGGTAGGTCGCGGAACAAATTAAAGCGAGGGTATTCCCTTTCACATTAGCCCGATAAAGGCGGCGTCTTGGTTAGCTGCCCAAAGCGCTAATTACGTGGACTTCGTGGGCTAAACTTGTTCATTTGTTTATGGAACATTTTTACCCCCTAAAGGCGGATGAGATGCTTTCCAAGATTCATTTTTTTTTCGGCGGAATCCTCATGAATCATTTTACGGGCATGGAATCGTTTCACCGATCTCCTTATAGAGTGTCCACATCATAACTTAGCGAAAGACCGTTAGTTAGTTGCCTTTTCAAAGGTCTTCTACACCACCATAAAGAAGTCCTTGACATAATGAATGGGGGTAGTTTCCTAAGTAAAGGAGCCTCGGAGGCTTACAAATTTTTAGAAGACCAAACTAAGCGGAATAATAATTGGGGGTAGTGATGATATCCCCGCTTCGATAGTTCTTCTTCAACGATAAAGGCCGCCCGGTATGTTTGAGGCGAAAACCGATCGAACTTAAAAATCTAATCGAATCTCTAACTAAAAAGTAGAGGCTATTTACGCTCAACAAAAGCCTATCCCGTCATGAATGTAAACTCCAACCCATGTAATTTCTGTTTGAGTCGAGCACCCACGGCGATTATTGTCCTCTAGCTTATGAACAACAACCACGAGAACAAGATAATGTTTACTCTATTAATAACTATCTTATTCCTAGCGCCCTTGGAGACAACATCCCAACTTCAGTTGGAGAAATAATCAACAAGTAACACCTCCGGTACAATAATCAAAAGCGTTAGGCAAGCAAATAATTATAACAACCAAGCTCCACCTAGGCAAGGACAAGGACAAGGACAAGGTCAAGGGAATTATAATAATTATAACAACCAAAGCGCCAACCACGACAAGGTCAAGCACAAGGTCGAGAATAATTATAATAATTATAATACCAATAAATTATCGTTCGGTTAATAATAATAACTATCACAACCCACCCATAAATAATCAGCGAGAGATAGTTCGATCCACCACCGTGACTACTACACCTACACAACGGATCGTGTCGGCGCTTTATACAAGTTACCCAACAACTTTTCCGGACAATGACTCAATCAAACCAACAGATTTTACAATCCATAAATTAGGGGCATACAACGGTTAGCCCAAAAGCGCCAGCCAAAAAAGCGTGTTTCGGGACAAGCAATACCAAACCCTAAAACATCAAACCGCGACCTTTGAGGTAAGCGGTAATTCTAGTGCGGAAACTACAATGCGTAGGTGACCTAAATGCCATCACCACTCTCCGTTACGGAAGAGTGGTTGATAACAAAGTAACTTCGCCTATAGTTACCCCATCCGTAATCCCTACACGGATATCGAACTAGATACCCTTAATAGAAATTGAGGAGCCTACCACGGTAGAGGTACCGGTTAAATCACAACCAAAGAAACCGAAAGCCAAGGTTACCTGACAAGTAGAGCCATATCACGAAATATAGAAGCGAAACCACCGTTCCCTCAAAATTAGCCATGCTAACCGGGGATACAAACTTTGAGGAAATTAGGAAAGTTTTCAAGAATCTAACGATAAACCTTCCTTTTCTAGAAGCTATTAAAAGCTACCTAACCACGCTAAGTTTCTTAAAGAGTTGTGCACTACTAGGCGTAAGACCAACATACCTAAAGATGCCTTTTTAACTGAGCGGTTCCCACTTTATCCGAAAATAATGGAATTGTTAAGTACAAGGACCACAATTAGATCCCTCTTGTAAAATGCACCTTAGGAGATTCCCACCACGACGACCGCCTTTATTAGACACGGGGAGTGTTAACTTACTCCCGTATTACTTGTATAAACAAATAGGTCTACGAGAAATGCAACCTACAAAAAATAGCGTTGCAATTAGCGGACGGTCAATTAAGTATCCTAAAGGTGTAGTGGAAAACGTGCTTGTTAAGGTTCGGGATTTCTACTATCCTGGCTGATTTTGTTATCCTCGTCTGAGGAATTAAGCTAATGACTCTGTGCCGATCATTTTAGGGCGCCCGCTTCTTGGCAGCGCCAATGCGCTTATAAATTGTCGCGATGGAAAGATGTCCTTATCTTTTGGCCATCTTTACGTCGAGGTAAATGTTTTAAAATGATGAAAGCGGTTACGGATTAGATGCGTAGATGGGGAGGTTAGCATGATCGAGAGTTTAGCTCAAGATTATTTTAACAACACGTTTCCTGAAAACAATATGTACAAATTCCTTTCTTTTGGAACTTCAAATTTTATAAATGACTCCTACTTAGAGGAAGTCAACACCATCCTGGAGTCCACACCAATTGTAGACCCGTCGGTTGCTCCATATCGCGATTCACGAAGACTTGCTACCTAAGCAAGTCTTCATTCACATAAGATAAGGACACTTATGAAACATCAATGGACATTCCGTCCACACTAGTGCTTAAACCTCTTCCCCCGGAGTTAAAATATATTCAACTTGATCCGGATGGTAGTCACCCGATAATTATATCTTCTCTGTTAACTAAGGATGAAGAGACATGTTTAATAAGGGTGATTAGGGAACATCGGTCTGCGATTGGTTGGTCCCTAGCCGACATTAAGGGAATTGACCCTAATGTTTGCACTCATCATTATCCATTTGGAGGATAGCGAAGACTTCTCGCGAACCTCGGCGTCGCTTGAACCCTGCCATGAAAGGGTGGTTAGGGAAGAAGTCTTGCGATTACTTTCGATCTTGGGTATTATATACCCAATCTCCGATAGCGAATGGGTAAGTCCCATTCATGTAGTTCCTAAAAAATCGGGAGTTACCGTATGTGCGTAGCGGGAAGGGTGACTATGTTGTCACTCGAGGTCTATGAAATGGAGAATCGTATTGATTCTGAGGCGTTTAAATGCTATGACCGAAAGGATCACTTTCCCTTACCATTTATAGATCGGATGCTAGAGCGTCTAGCTGGTCATGCCTTTTATTGTTTTACGGATGGCTACTCTGGCTATTTTCAGATTATTATTGATATTGATGACCAAGAAAAACTGACTTCACATGTCCGCCCGGAACATATGCCTATAAGCGAATGCCTTTTGGCCTTTGTAATGCCCACGTACCTTCCGGTGATGTATGCTTCATATATTTAGTGACATGGTAGAAGCTTTATGGAAGTGTTCATGGATGATTTTTCTATCTATGGAGACTCCTTTACGAGAATGCTTGTCTAACTTTGTCTAAGGTCTTGACGGTGTGTGAAGAAAGAGCCTCGTTTTAAATTGGGAAAAGTGTCATTTCATGGTAAAAAGGGCATAGTACTAGGTCATATTGTATCTAGTGATGGCATCGAAGTAGATAAAGCCAAACTAGATAAGATAGCGACCCTACCTAAACCCGCGGACTGTCCGGTGAGATTAGAGCCTTTCTAGGCCATGCGGGGGTTTTATAGGCGTTTCATTAAAGATTTTTTGAAAATAGCTAGGCCTTTAACTAACCTTTGCTTTTGAAGGATGCAATCTTTGATTTTAATTTTAAGCGTAAACGGGCTTTTGAAACCTTAAAAGCCGCCTAACCATTGCACCTATTATCTGACCTCTGATTGGTCTAAACCTTTTCGAACTCATGTGTGATGCTAGTGACTATCACGGTTTAGTCTTTGTCTTGGGACGAAAACTAGATAATAAGTCCACTTTATTTATTATGCTAGTAAAACATTAAAAAGCGATGCTCAACGGAATTATACAACTACTAAAAAGAATTCTTAGCTGCCATTTATGCTTTAGATAAATTTAGTCCTTATTTGGTTGGTTCTAAAACTTTAGTTTACCACGGACCATGCGACCTTAGGTACCTTCTTGCAAAGAAGGATGCTAGCGAGATTAATCCGATGGATTCTTCTCTGCAAGAGTTCACATTAGAAATAAAAGGACAAAAGAGGGTCAACGTGGTTGCCGACCACTTATCTAGACTTACAAATGGCGATAGTAGTGATTACGAGTCCATCTGGGACTCTTTTCACGATGAGCATCGTATGCTATTTTTTCATCACCATGGTATCACGGACATAAATAAATTATTTAGCGGCTGATGTTATGCCTTATAATTGGACAAAAATGAATGTAAGAAGTTCTTGGCGAGTCAAGTTATACTCTTGGGATGAGCCCTACCTTTTTAAGTATTGTCGCGGATCAGTTATTAAATCGTTGCATTCCCGATGGGAATATAATGAAGTTCTATCGTTACGCCATGACAAAGTGTGGTGGCCACTTTAAGCGGAATGAAAACAGCCGCTAAAGTTCTTCATTAATGGATTTTATTGGCCTACCCTTTTTAAGGATGCCCAAGTGCATTGCAAGGCGTGTATTAGTTGCCAACAACTTGGGCGAATCCTGGCGTAATATGATGCCATTAAATCCAATCTTGATAGTAGAAATTTTTATGTGTGGGGTATTGATTTCATGGGCCCTTTCCTGTTTCCCACGGTTATATTTATATTCTAGTTGCCGTGGACTCGTGTCTAAATGGATAGAGGCCCTAGCTTGCGTAGCAATGACCATAAGACCGTGGTATTTTTTATTAAAGAATATATTTTTCTGTCGGTTTGGCATTCCTAAAGCCATCATTAGTGATGGTGGAACACATTTTACAACAGAGTTGTTGCATCCCTAGTGAAAAAGTATGGAGTTACACACAAAGTAGCAACTCCTTATCATCCACAAACTAGCGGGACAAGTAGAAGTTTCTAATAGGAAAATCAAAAGATTTTAGAAACAACGATAAACCACGATAGGAAAGGCGGGTGAAGCGTCTATCGGATGCCTTATGGGCATATAGAACTGCTTTCAAAACTCCTATAGGTATGTCTCCCTTTAGACTTGTATTTGGGAAACCATGTCATTTGCCCGTTGAATTAGAGCACCGTGCTCGTGGGCTATAAAAGCCTTAACTACAATATTGATGAAGTGGGTGTCAAATGCTTGAGTTACAATTAAATGAGCTTGAAGAAATCCGTGGCGATTCTTACGATCTCGCGAAGGATTATAAAGCTAACATGAAGCGTGTTCATGATAAGCATATCTTCGCCAAAAGAGTTTGTGGTCGGACAAAAGGTTTTGCTTTACAACTCCGTCTACATATTTTCCCGGAAACTAAAACCCGTTAGTGCGGTCCTTTTACGGTCCTTGAAGTCACCCTTATGGGGCAATTACCTGGTAAATCCCAAGGATAACAGTACCTTTCAAGTTAGCGGTCAACAATTAAAACATTTTCACGAACTTACGTCACGATATAGAGGAAGTCCTTTTACGGGACCATATATGAGGAATGACCCTTGTCATTGGTGTACTTCCTTTCACTTCCATTTAATGGTAAGTACACCATTAAAATGTAACCGGGCCCTCTCTAGGGAGTGTGTGGTACATAAGTCTGGGATCCTAAGTCCACAGTTCACATAATTCCACGTTTTCCACTTTGCATGTTTTCTCGTTTTTTGAGTCATGTTCCTCTATGGAGTGAATTATGTATTTATTGTTTTTTAGTGTTTCTTATAATAAACAAATAAAAATAAAATAAAAATTCTTAAAATCATAAACATAGCAATCCAACAAGTCTTGGGAATCGACTTTAAATCGCGACCCGCGTTGTAAAAACAAATTTTGTGTTTAAAATTTGTTTGGGGGTCAAGCGATCGATCCTTGCATCCGGATTGCTCGAACCTTCCTTTTCGTTGCTTAGGTCCATTAGTATAGTTCATTGGGGTTGGCGTCATCTAATTTAGTGTTCATTTGTTAGCATAACTTACATCATGCACGCACTTCGAGGCATTTTCCACTATCTTATATGTCACCCACGTCGGAATAGAGTAGTTTATGGATCATTGGATTGGAAATTCTCTCCTGATCATTTCCATATCTCATTATAAAAATCGGACCGATAACAAAGGCGGGAAATTTAGTTTGAAGTTGGCGAAATCGGCGAAAGTCGAAAAATCGAATTGGACTTTGGGCCAACTTCAGCTCACCTCTGGCAGCCCCGGCTCCTCCCTTTCCAAAAATCCAATCGCGAGTCATCTTCTCCAACCGCTTGTCACAAATTTAAATGCAAACCCTAGCAACCAAAATAAAAAAAATAAAAATAAAAATAGAATACATCAAAATAGAAAGACCACCCAATGCTGTGAAACACCAACACAATCTCAACCGTTTCCACCAAGAAAACACCCACCAATTCAAGTTTTCAAACCTGCCACCGTAACCACCACCGCCACCACCATTGTTTCTCCTTGTTTTTATCAAATTAGCCTCCCCACGGGCTACAAAAACAATTAGTTATCTAAGAAACTCCAATGGCTCTGACGAAGAATGTTGCGAGCAGCGTTTGAGGCCGACCATTTTGCACCATTTTCGGCCTTATGATTAAGAGGGATTGGAACAGCGGTTGTGGTATTCGATAGATGAGTTCTATCACTATGATTTGGTAGAAACGGTTTTATAAAAAGCGAGAATTGGAGGAAATAGGATTTTCATTAGGATAGCGAGGAGCGAGGAGGAAATGCTTGAGGCGGTTGTTAGGTGAGCTATTAGGAATCACGCGCATAACCAACCTAGATCGACCATTGAGGAATCGGTATTATCTTGCGGTTCCTATTTTGATGAAAGATCACGGTCATAGAGGGTGAATACAATCTGATATCTCATTCGTTTAGCGGGACGACCACGAGAACCAATCAACCGTAGCTTCGGTGGATTGGTAGGAACGATCCTCGGCAAAGACAAAGTCGGCGACATCGGACTTGATTAATGCGCGTTCTCTGGATTTTGCAAGCGAATGAGTGTAATTTCTGCATCCTCGATGTAATTTTGAATGTGATTAGAGGAGTGGGAAAAAGCATGGCGCCTCTTCCGTATTGATCACTAAGATTATGCTCTCATTTAGAGCATTTGTCGCTAAATCTGCTCCTATTAAGATCAAATTGCATTCTAATGCAAGTATTTATAAGGAATGCATCCAAGAGACTTGGCGTTGTCTGCGAGAAATAAAGTTGAGTCGAATAATGAAAGCGAAGATATGACATGGTTGGTTGAGGATAATTTCGATAGTCAAACTTCTAATTTAGAGCGAATGATAATCTTTTGGCTGGGTTCGCGATCACGGTTATCGTATCGTGAAGATATCCGACATAGACAAATTGTAATTGAAATAAGCAAGCGAACTTTCGGGCGAGTTGAAATGCTTTCGAAAGGGGTCGAGGAAGATATCTTGTCTAACTTGGAGATTATCCACGGAAATCACCAAGCCCGATTATCGCGATACTCAAAGGCGAGATGGAAGCCGCGGTAGCTTGTTCGGGATAGAGATGCTTTCGGCGTATGCCACTCGTGGATGAGTCATCTCGGTTTGAGTCTGGGAGGCATGAGTGTCGTCGCCGCAGAGCCGGATGGCTCAAGCCATTCTTCACCACAGAACCGATCTCCATCTCGGGGACCATCTTCTTCTGCGCCTAGGTGTTCACCATCGGTTGTGTCTGTTATTTCATTGTTTTTATTGTTTTGTTAGTGGAATTTTATTTCAGTAGTTAGATTTAAATATTAAGTTGTTTGTTTTAGATTGCTTGGATTTCA
Source organism: Coptis chinensis (assembly GCF_015680905.1). Lineage (NCBI taxonomy): Eukaryota > Viridiplantae > Streptophyta > Magnoliopsida > Ranunculales > Ranunculaceae > Coptis > Coptis chinensis. The sequence continues at coordinate 85,868,209 of NC_141456.1, forward strand.
TATTATTTTAATATAATTTATTTTGATCATCTTTTCGTAAGGTTGTCTTGGAGTCAAAGTTGAAAATTAGGCCGATATCGGCATATCTTTGATTTTTGTAGTGGTAGCATGATATGTAGGAGAGTTTAGAAGTTACTATTCTAAACCAAGTTTAAAGATACCAGGGTTGTTAGGAAATCAAAACTATGGTTAGTTTCCGTTTTGGGTTTGGCGATTTCTATTTCCGGGAAATTGCCTTAAAACAATTTGGCTTGCCGATTCGTTTTGGAAACCGGAACCTATTTAAACTTCCATCATTCTACACTCACAACCCACACTACACCCCACAATCACCTCTCACCTTTCCTCCAAGCTTTTTTTCAGCTTGTTTTCTTGTAAACACTTTTACGCACTTCTGGCCGAATCGGTAAGAAGCGCTGCGCCCTATACACTTCCATACATTTTTTGTCGAGGCCCAGCCCAAAGACGACTACTTCGCCCTAAAACAAAATAAATCGAAAAATCTCAAAGCGCCAGCATACAAGCGACGCGACCAGCTCAAACAACGTAATTCAAAAAAAACCTTGCGACTTCGCCATCTTATCTGGCCAGCGCCATCTCCCCGTAAAAACAGGAAATTCCAATTTTTAAAGGTTTCTTCGAGGTTTTTAGCTGTTCTTCTGAGTAGTTTTAGATGACACCTCTATAGTGATTCTGAACAGTCATTTGAAGACTTGATGGGAACCGATACCTATGGAGCATCGTTCCTTCGGCGGATCGTCGCGATTAGGATGGAAGCATCTTACGGTGAGTGATGGCGACTCTTTTCACCTAAGCTAACTGAATTCTTCTATAATAATATTACTTTTATTGTACCCAAGAAGGAGAACAACAATTTTCCCTTGCTATTGATGCACGACTATGAAATTGATAAGCAATTGATAGCTTTGGTTTGGGGTTGCCATTACGACCACAATGCACCGTGGGGATATATGACCGATAACTTCATACCTATATGAATATGCCTATTTCCATGAGTATTATGGGGGAGGGTGTTTTCATTATCATGGACCAAGACCAATATAACATCATGCAGTAGCCTAACTATCGCTGAATGTAGGCCTGACCATGTTGTTAAATCATGATGAACATTCTAGAGCGACCGGTTTATACGCCCAATAATATCGGTGGCGTTTTCCTTGCTTTAGGCGAGGGCGTCGTCGGTATGACATTCCCAGTTTTAGTTGCTTACTCAGGCGAGGGCCATACCTTGAGGCATAAGTACCTTCTTATGCATCTTGGTTTTCGCATTATGCGGCGCTTGCCTACCCATAATGCGTACCGCGATTACCTGATTGGGAAAGGGTCGAAATCATGAGACCCATCAATCATGGTAAGATCATTCAGAGCCATGACTTGTGATAAAAGCGCTTTTTACACGCGTTTATTGGTTTTGATTACTTATTTCTTAAGTCCAGGTCCACGGTCAAGTCCAGGGTCCAGCGATCAAGTCAAAGTCCAAAGTCTAACGTCCGGTATAGTCGTGCGTTTTAGTCAAGTTACCTTACTCCGTGGGATTGGTAGGATAGGTCGAGTAAGGGATGGTCCAAAACCTTAGGAGCGCGGATAGGTTCCTGGCTGGAGTTACAACTTTAGGTGAGTAGGATTTTTAGGTTTCTTTTAGTTGGTTTTAATTAAAATAGCGGTAATGCAAATAATATAAATTACTCGGCGATTATATGTAGGTAAATAAAAGTAGAGAAACAGGGAGAGTTAATCATACTCATGCAAGAATCATTTTTCAACGTTTTTTATTACTAAATCACTACATCTCTAGTTAGTCTCGTTTGGAGGCGGCGTCGATATTGATCCCTAGTGCATGCCCACATCTCTGGTGCATTTCACTAGCATAAGGAGTTTTCGATAATACCTCATCTACGGTATATTATTTACGCTCTGGCGCGAGTTCACATCAATTTGGGCCAATTGGAGATGTCGACACGAAGAGTGTAGCGAGGAATTTTTTAGATTGGCGAGCTATCTGGAACATCGGCCTCCAACTTTATGCAGTCTCGATCATTTTGGGCCGGATGTTAATTCTATGTCTAATTCCTAAGTAGTGATTCTAGAATATTAGCGAAGTCGATCCGGTTTTTACGGCGGCGTAACCACTCCCGAGGAGGATTTAGCTAAATCATCATAGGAGGAATAATAAAACTTCTTTGTATACATTAAGTAAATAAATCACGGACAGAAATTAAACAAGAAAAGAAATGAAGCATTATTAAGGGTAAAATAACTACTTGTATTAAAAGGCTCTTTGAAATAAAAATGGCCGAATGTAAGTCTTGAAAAAGAAACTAAATTGGCGGAAGCTAAAGCATGAAAATCTTTGAAGGGCTTCTAATGAAGGCGACCCGCTTCATATTTATAGCTGATACAAAAGTGACCATTGAATTTTTAAGGTTTTGTTTTAGCTAATTGAATGGTTCGAAAACCAAACTTAAACTTTCAATCTGTTTTAAGTTTTGTCCTTTTTGTCATTTTACGTTTTGTTTTTAGCTTATGTTAATTCAAACCACGGGTTTGAATTGATCGTGATATTTTCTTTCTTGACGGATGGTATCAATTTGAAACCATCTATTGCCACTGCCTATCTTGACTCATCATGCGCCTTCGGGGCCATAATGTGTCGGCTTAGTGTGTCGATGGCGGTACCAAAATTAAGCGTTTTCGACTTTTTGTCCTTCTTGCGAGTTAAAATTAGAATTATATGGCGGCTTCACTATTGCGTCGGCACCTAGATTTATCGATTTGAGCTTGGAAGTTTCTGCCTCTTTATATGTGGGCCGCCTTGCTTGGTTACGTTCTTTTGGAAACCGACTCTAGTCGGGGCTTTGTTTGGGCTTCTACGGGGATTGGCGGGAATTCCAAATATTCCGTATTCTTGTACTTGGCGACTTCACTGTGGCGTCGGCACCTAGATTTATCCGATTTGAGCATCGGAGTTTCACCTTCTTCCGTATGTGGGCCGTTACGCGGTTACGTTCTTTTGGAAACCCGACTTCAGCGAGGTGGGAAACTCCGATATTCCCGTATTCACGTACTTTGATGCACCTTTTATGCTATCTTCATTTTAATTGCGGAAACACCGCAAAGTCACGAAAATATAATTATTACATGATTATTAAACCATAATTGACCAAAATGCTATGTCTCGAGGGTTTAATATTACGGTTTTGGGTGCTTATCACACCACCCCAAACGGACACTTTGCTTGTCCTCGAAGCAAAGAAGAACATTAAAGCGATAAGTGATCAAAAATGTGTTGTCTAAGCTAAATCTCATTTAAGCGAGTCGCGGTTGCATTGACCATATCAACAAGGCCTTGAACCACTAGGAATTCCCTAGTGGGCCGAGTTATAACCTCGTGAGAGTTTTCGAGAGAAGATACTCACAAACTTCATTTTATCTTACTGGCGACTTCGATAACAAATGCTTGTTTCCTTAATTAATCTCGGATATCTAGACATCTCATTAGCTTAAGGAAACAAGGATTTTATTCTTTCGAAATTCAAGTTAATATACATACAATAATCGAAACATCTACATATGAGCATGCATGCGGTGATCTAATAATTAAATGTCTGGCGGGGGCCGTTTACGGATCCTTTGGATAAGCGTCCTTAAGTAGGTTCTCCGCGGTATATGTGAAACACAATTTCTCTCTTATTTTTCCACTCGAGCTTTTGCTATCTCCGGTGTCGTGGGCACCACGTTTCCTCACATACTCGATAGCCGGTCGAGGAGGAGAGAATTAGAAAGTCACAACTACTACTTATTATCACTATCCTATTCCTAATTGAGCTAGAGGTCTTTATTAGGTGTTATGGGGCTTAGGTGGTAGTGTAAAAAACTGGAATGGAAAATTCAAAAAATGATAAGTATGAGAGAATAAGGTCTTGAGATATTTATACTTAGAAATCCTTTTTTTTTTTTTTTTTTTTTTTTTTGCTAACATGGTTTCCACACTTGGATTTTTCAAGCTTTTGTATTCCCTTTTATTTGATCTTTGGGGGAATTCTAACCTTGATATTTCTTTTTGATTTTTGGAAACATATTTCTATTTTCTTTTTCTTTTTTCTTAAAGCGAGTGGCTGATTTTGATTTGTGACAAGGTTTTCTCTTCATTTTCTGCACTTCATCCTATTTCTCATACTCATCATCTAGGTAGGCTTATTTATTTGTGGTTACTAGATGGGTAATGATTTTTATTGGTGAAGTAGAAAGGATTAATGAAAGGTTCGATTAGGCGACTAAGCGGTAAAAAAAAAATTCTGAGTCTGAATTTTTGGCTATATCGATCCAAAGAAGGCCTAAATTCTGCCTAGGATTTGGGTAGTGATCAAGTAAGTAGGCGTGTGAACTTCTCTATTCGGAAGAACTACTCCTCCGTGTCATTACTCATATATCATACATTTTGAGGCTTTTGGTTAGATTCTTACAGGGATATGGAAACTAAGTTGTCTAACCTTGGGTCCCGAGAAACTTCTTTGTATACATTTAATGATAGTCGGTGCATGAATGCTCATGAAAAGATGTAAAAACTATTGCATCGTTATTAAATTAAGTTTCTAAGAACAAGTCCTAATTCTGATGCTAGGGTGAGATTTCTAAATATTTTCATCATAGAAAGCGAGAATTTGTCACTAAATCGTTTATTTAGATATTAAATAAACTATATCTGACTATGCATGCCTAATTTTTGCAAAAGGTTCTCACCACCCCCAAACGATTCGGGACACTATGTCCTCAAAGTGTTTAAGAGGAAGAAAGAGTATACGAGGAGGCTTTGAGCAAAAATAAAGTGACATCGTCCGCGAGAAATTTATTGTAACACACTATATATTATACATCATAAAAGTAGAAGCACAACATTAGAGTAGCACAGCTGTTAGGTCACTTATTTATTTCACAGCAAAACATAAAACAAATATGTACATGCATCGACTCACATTGCCTCGACCTGGCGGGGATAGTCCTTCCTTGCCTCGTCCACAATAGAAATGCCATTCCTTAGCATCCCAATCTATCATGGCTTTCGGACTTCCTCCACTTCCTTTTCTTTGCATTATCTAGATGAGCTATCATTTTATCATCATTAGGGGAACGAGCGAACTTTCTTGAGATACCTTGCAGGCGTGTCCATGTCGAAATCGCAAAGAGCGAATTATCTTGTTTGTTGGACACATAAATTCGACCTTTACCCAGTCTTGAAAGGTGGCTGCAAACTCGAGGAAGTATGTCCTCTATATCCGGCATCTTTATGGCTGGCGGGGAGTGATATAGTCTTGCCGAAAAGACCGAGCCTTCTTAAGATTCTCAATTATTGGTTACGTAATGTCGAAGGTGAAAGTGCGTTCTTTGGGCCATGCATGGAATGTCTTACACGCTTCCTTTGATGCCGTGGAAAAATGCCAATCTCCATGATGTTGGAAGAATAAATAACATGGCGGTTCCCACATTCATGGTCATAATTGGCTAGTGGAATAGTGAATTACGGCCATCGGCCCGACTTCGGCTACGTTCTTTGGCGTGGGCAAAGCCATCGCCATAGCGGGCGACAAAATCCTCCCTAGGTAGTCATTAAGGTCATTCTCTATCATGTATTGGATGGGGAGGTCTGGCTGGAGAGGAGGAAGGTCTAGAGCCATAGCCAGCGTTGGCTCATAAAAGCGTGTCGGGTGTTTCCAATCGTGAGTGTAAAATCCATTCAAAGGGAAACCACGGGGAGGTGGTAGATCTTCCATGTTATTATAAAATAAACTGCCAAACTGGGGGGTATGTCCGCTCGGGTGTAGAATGAGAGAGTTCCGCCCAACTTGAGTGATGTAGTCCACGAAAAGATGTCCATATCTTGGGAGAATTCAACAATGAATGGAAGGATTGTTGCGGAATCATCTTTGGAGCTTCCATTGTGTGAAAAAAAAATGTGACTGTTTAAACAAATATTAGAGCATGATGAGAATAATTCACGTAGAAACAATTTACCATCTGAAAATTAAAAACTAAAAAGAAAATGATAAATAATATAAAATTTCAAAATTTAAATGGTTTCATTGGCCCCAATAGCGGCTAGGATCTGTTGTGGAAGGGATCCGTTTATAAGATTTTCTATGCGTCAATCCGTTACAACGACTGTTGCAACATTTTGCTACGTTTGGTAAATCTTGGCGTGGTTCTCCATTATGAGAGTGTGATTTGCCAAGAACTGGTTGTGGGCTGTGCAAAATTGTGCTTGTTCCTCTTCGTTTATTGTCCATGAGTCCTGAAATTCAAGAAGGGCTGGTGATAATAATGTTACGGCGTTTGAATAATGTCATCAGTCCTTGTTGAATTAAAAGCGAAGCCCTTCCATTGGATTAAATCGTTGCATAATGCATTTTCGGTAAAAATGTTATCGGTGGAACAATGCGTCGTTTGGTCATCGCCGACATGGTTCTTTACAGCGTCGGGGTTCGAGAATCCGTTCCTACATCTTGAGTGAATGGTAAGAATGTTATTTGTTTGAAGAGGTGTATGAGGAGAACTGCTAGAAAAACCCCAATTTATCATGATAAGTGTTACAATGGTTGGTAAAGGAGGGCTGCCTTTTTCCTATACGTGCTGTCGCATTCGAGAGAAATTTAATAATGCAAAATTCATTGCAGTTAGTACTGCACACCCCGAGTAAATGGAGAGTGGTTTGGTTATTTGAAGTCTTAGATGTGCCTAGGACATTATAGAGCTACCCATTGGATCACAAATAATTGGTTCTTTTGTAAGGATGGCTGATAAACAATCACGGTTCTTCGGTTGTATTAGCCGTGAAGGATAGTTGCAAACATCGGATCAGGGATATTATCGAAGGTGAATCCCCGAAGGTGTACTCCTTGGTTTGTAATAGGAATTTGAAGTTACCTCGAGAGATGATATCCATAGTCAATTCACGCTTCGCATCCATTAGCTTACGGACAAAGAATTGTCCGTTTTGGAAATAACTTGGCTTTTATAAAATAACAAGACTAATTCTCTGGAATAAAATGTTTGCTTATGGTGTAAAGAGAGGGTACCATCCTCACGTAATATTTAGGTGTCAAAGAAAGGATGAAAAGACCATTTTGAAAATTTTCCATAAAATTTTTTGCTTCGAACCTGAAAACTTCTAGTGAGGGCCATTAAAGATGGAGTGGTGAAAAATTATTTTGGAAACAGGAAGTTAAATTTTTGAGGGTGTCTATCCTTGGTATAAATAGGCACCCATCCGAAAATGTAAAGATACGTGTCGAGGTGTCACGGGGTAGTTAGACCCGTGTGTATCTTCTAAGATATCTTAAAAGTGGATGAAGTGTGGATAAGAAGAATGGGGCATATGACAAGGAGTGCCCTTTTTTTTTATTTTTTTTTATTATTATTATTATTATTATTTTTTTTTTTTTTAAGCGTATATAGAAGGACAAGGAAGGATGTAAGCGTACAATGGTATGGAAACACAACATAATGTTCACGATGACTTAACTACAAACCTAAATATTAGATAGAATTATATGCCACATTAACAACATGACTATAACAAAACAACCGAGCATGAAAACTTGGTAACATATTCAAAGGCTGCTTTGCTCAAACTTTTCTAGTGCATCCATGAATCTTGAACTTGGAGTGATCTAAAAGCGTTTTTAGAATAAGAAGTGTAGAGGAAGAATAAGAAATGAGTGAATAGGGAGGAAGAGTTGAACTTATTTATAGGAAGAAAATTTCCGTTTTACTACGTTTTACCGTTTCGACCGTTTTTTAGATGTGGTTCATGACCGTTTTCGACCGTTTTTATAGATCGTTTTCATTATTATGGTTTTACGAGCGTGTTGAATTCGTTAAAATTTGTTGTTTAAGTATGACATATGAAATATGTTTATATATATATGTATATAATTTATTACTACTAATATATGTTCCTACCTATATACTATAATATTAGATATAGCTAATATATAAAAATATTTTAGGAACTATTTCTATTAAGCTAAAAAGTACAAACAAGTAAATAAAATGTACGATATAATATTATACAAGACCAGGAATAAATAAAACTAGCTCTTGATGATCCTCAGTCTTGTAGCGAGAATCCTCGAGGGGGAAGAAGAAGAACCGAGGGAGTCTGCGGCGTGGAGTCGTCTGAGCTCCGTGGAGGCTAAGCTGCTCTGGATATCACCAAAGTATCCATCACGAGCACGGGCCCGATCTTTGGCTCGCCATGAACGTTCGCTGGCGGTTACGGCGGTAAGCATCTTGTCTGAAATGTAGTCATGGAGGCTCTCATCTCTGCTGCTGGAATTCACCCATGCATGCATGCATCGACTTCGTGGCGAGTGGTCATATCGTCCTTAACTTCGCCCAAAGGTACGTCTCATCGATACACCGTGTACATGTCTCGAGACCACTGTTCACCTGCACGTGGGGCCTCTATGGGTTGGGTGATCTTACTCATGGCGATCTCATCAAAGTATGGTGGGTGAGAGGATCCTACGCTAAGCGTGCTTTCGGCTGCCACAGGTCTTTATTGGGTTCCCAAGGGTCTTGTATGCATTTCTTAAATACCGGCATATTCTCATATTGTGGTATAGGGGTAGTGGGGTGGCGGACAAAATCCCAGATTAATCATGACTTGCGTTACTAGAGCGGCAAGGGGGCGGAACCTAAGAGTGGCATGTGTGATAATATCAAAAGAAAGGTAGCGATGCGAGAAGTTACCGCTTTCGCCTCTGGAGGATCAAAGAAGGTGGAGGAAGGTCTTGTTGATGTCGGAAGGCTTGAGGTGCCAATGGCGTTCGGTCCGACCATTGAGTTCTTGCTAAGGCGGTTTAAATCGCGCCGAAGCGTGATATCTGGCATTTTCCGTCGATGTTGTTACTCTCCCTCGATAAAGCGTGTCGAGCATTAGGTTAAATAAGTCCGTGGGTACAATTTCTTCTTGAAATCGATCAGGTAATTCGACCCGGTGGAATGCCCGTGATCCCGGAGAGCAACACCGGTGTGACTTAGTGTAATATTACACCCTCGGCAATGATCAAAATGGTCGCCATTAAAGCTTCCATTGTCGTAGAATTTCATCACCAAATCCTTAGAATAAAGCCCTCCATTGGCATATAACAAACTCTCCCATCCTCTAGAGTGAATTTAAATGATCAAAAGAATGGAGCAAATATCCCGTTTTCAAACAAATTTCCAAAATTTTTTTCCACACAAATCCGTCTGTTTCCGACCATTCTTGATCTAAGAGGGAGGATGGCTATGGATTATTGATGAGGGGAGAATTGGGATGATGATCGGCCGGAAGAAATTTTGATCGAATGTGAGGGTCTCAGCGAGAACTGGTTTTGATGTGGGCCTATCTCGTGCGAGGCCCGATCGCGAGGGGGCAAGATCCGGTTTTAGGGGAGGCGAATCGTGGAATAGTGGCGTGTTATCCGGGTTGGTTGGGTTTAAATGGGCGAAAATCGATATTTGGGTTGGGCCAAAATTTTCTCGAAGCCCAAATCAAACCTAAAGCCTGATTTAAACCTAAAATCTAAATCGTACCCATGACTCGTTTGGGCTCGAATTGGACCGAATGAGATATCGAAAATGATCGGCACGAAAAATTCTATCAATTGTATGAGTCATTCTTGAAAGTCACATTTTTTTTTTTTTTTTTTTTTTTTTTTTTAGGAAAGTGTAAGGGTTTTATTTACATACAAAGGGAGATATCGTGAAAAACAGCGAATGTCGAGTCGACATCTTAAATCATAGACAAAACTGTCATGTATCTGGAGGCCGAACCCGATCCGACCCGGTGTGGCTTCACCTCTATGTATTATGGGGTTAGAGGCGGGGGCGGTACCATCTGGACCGTCGCGCTCTGATCTATTAAAATTGCCCTTTTTTACATCGGCTATCCTCAAAACCCCAAGGGACTCAAAGTAACCAATTCTAGGGTTGATGCGGTGGAATCCATTGCCCGTTTGTGTTCCAAGTATGCAACATCGAGGTTTGACCGCGAATCCGCATGCAAAACTTAATGCAAAGGGAAGAGGTAACAAAATAAACATATTTACAAGGTGAGTCTTTTTTAACGTCAGGATCCTCGAAGGCGAATTGAGTCTTTTATTGTCAGTTCTCAAGGCGAATCCCACACAGGGGGAGAAGCGGCGCGGCGGCGAATCCCATCTGCGCGGCTGGTGTTAGACAAAAGTATACCTTAAAGCGGCTAGTATCGGATAGGAAGTCGAGCCTAGAAGAGGAAGGGTGTTTAATGAATGCATACACGACCGATCATCCTTAATCGTCGTTCACGAGCAAAAGAACTTCGACCATTCCCTATTAAGTGATGAGTGAGACTTACACCAAATGATTAGCTGAAGTTAGCGAGGTAGAGAGTAGAAAAGGGAAGAAAGGAAGGAGGTGAAATTTTAGGTTTTACCCATCGTTTACGAAAACCGCGTTTGCTTTCGTGTTGCGAATACATTTATACTCGGATTACGTAAAGAGTTTTTAGTGGACTAAGGTTCCGGCTTGCAACCACACTTCAAAGAACTTTGGAGATCATAAGATATAAGATGGCCGGCTACCAAAATGCGTACTCTCTATAGAACAAGATTAAGTCGCAAAGCGAAACATCTAGTCGATGTATATTGGATTAAGAAGAAGAAAAGTCGTTCAACATCTCGGTGGCGTAATTAATTGGTAATGTTTTGGCGTTGTCCATTGACTTGAAATTCACTGTTATCTTTTGGATTAAGCAAAGAGATTGCCCATAATGTTTCACGGTGACCTGATGAAAGGACCCGGACCATCGTGTTTTCAATTTACCGGGGAAAGATGTGTAATCACGGGTTATGCGATAAAACTTTTGGCCAATTTTGAAATCCTTCGCCAAAATGTGCTTGTGGTGCACTCTTTTCATATTAGCTTTGTAGGATTTGAGATCCATAAAGCATCACTCGAATCTCCTCAAGCTCGTTTAATTGCGGTTTTAAGCTTCTCACTGCCTCGATGATATTGTAATTAAAGGCTTTTGATGTGAAAGGCCGCGATGCTCAAGTTCAAGCTGGCGGATGACAAAGGTTTTCCAAAAACAATGCGGTAAGGAGACATCCCTATAGGTGTTTAAATCTTGTTCGGTATGCCCACAAGGCATCAGATAAGCGGAAGACCGATCCTTTCTTGATGGGTTGGCCAGTTTTTCTCGAAATAGACTTTATCTCTCTCTGTTGGAGACTTCCAGCTTAGCCCACTTTCGTTTGTGGGTGGTATGGAGTAACAACCTTGTGAGTAACTCCATATTTCTTCATTAAAACCAAAATTTTTTGTTACAAAAATGTAAAATACCCCATATTTGATGATAGCTTTGGGAACACGAAAGCGAGAAAAATGTTTTCTTTACAAATCTCCACGGCAGTCTTATGGTCATTCGGCGACATCACGAGTGCCTCAATCCATTTGGACACATAGTCTACAGCGACTAAAATGTATAGAAAACCTTGAAATAGGAAGGGTCCCATAAAATCAATGCCCCGAACATCAAAATTTCCCACAATCAAGATAGGATTTAGGGGCATCATATTTCTTTGGTAATTGACCTAGGTGTTGACAGCGAATGCAAGCTACATGATGTTCATGTGCATCGCGAAAAAAGGGTAGGCGATAAAACCACATTGTAACACCTTGGCGCAGTTTTCTTTCCAGCTAAAATGACCTCCAAAATTGTTCATGGCAAAAGGATAAATCGTCGGTGTGTTCGATGCGGAATCGTGGCGGCGAATGAATTAGTCGAACAATACTTAAAGAGGTAGGGTTCATCGAAATAATATTTTCTGATGGATAAGAACTTTTATGATCGGGGCGTGACCAAAAGAGGGGGACTTCCTCGGTAACTAGGTAGTTAACGATATCCGTACCATGGAGATGAAAATAGAGTACAAGTATTAAATGCAGGGAAGGAATCACTAATAACCCGAATCACTATCGATGTCACCAACCAGTCTTGATAAATGGTAAAACTCGACATTTTTCGGTTCCTTTCTTGTCTTTGATTTCGGGGTGAATTCTTGTAAAGAAAGGATCGGTAACAATCGTTGTTTTTCGTCCTTTTTTAAGCGAGTAAGTACCGAATTGCGGCATGAATGCGATATATACTATGGTCGATGTTCCAACTAGGTAGAGCGAAACTTATCAAAGCATAGACAACACAGCTAGGAACTCTTTCTCAGTTGTGGTATAATTCGTTGGCGTCGTTAAAGAGTTTTACTAAGCGTAATAAATGACAACGGGTTTTGTCGTCGCGTCGTTGGCCTATGCGGCACCAATAGCAAAGTAAGCTAAGCGTCACATCGATTCGAATGGTTGAGACCAATCGGGGGGTTGAATAATAGGGCGGTAGTCGAGGCGGTTTTAGTGTATCAAAAGCTTGTTTGCAATTGAAATTGAAGTCGAATCTGCATCCTTAAGCGGGAGATTGGTTAAAAGGTCGAGCAACTTTAGAAAATCTGAATGAATCTCTGTAAAACCCGTGGGCCTAAAAGCCACGGATATCGAGCTATGCGTGGGAAGGGTAAGCGAAGAAATTTTAACAATTTTAGCTTTATCAACCTCTATCCGTCTTTTGAAACAATATGACCTAGAACAAGTCCTTTGGTAACCATGAAATGACACTTCTCCCGATTGAGTACCAGATTTTTCTCCTTTGCAGCAGCGTTAAGACTTTGGAAAGGTTGGATAAACAATCGTTAAAGGAATTTCCGTAAATGGAAAAGTCGTCCATGAAGACTTCCATATAGCGTTCCACCATATCACTAAAATGTGAAGCATGCGAGCGTTGGAAAGTGCAGGGCATTACAAAGACCAAAGGCATTAGATGCGTAAGCAAAGGTTCAAAGGGACCGCGTGAAAGTTGTCTTTTTCTTGATGGTAGGGATCGATGACAATTTGGAAGTATCGAATAGCCATCAAAAACAGTAGTAAGCATGACCCATTTAAGCGTTCTAGCATCACGGTCAATGAATGGGAGAGGAAAATGATCTTTCACGGGTTACGGCATTAAGTTTCGCGATAGTCGATGCAAATTCTCCATTTCAAAGGAATCACGGTGGAGATGCATTCACCATTTTCATTTTGCACAACTTGAATGCGGACTTTTTTGGGAACAAGCGTGGGCGGGACTAACCGATCCTTATCGAGATAGGGTATATGATACCATCAAAAATAGCGTAGAACTTCCTCTCTCACTTTCGCTTCCTTCATGGCGGGATTAAAGGCGTTGTGGTTCTCGTGATGTCTTTGTGCGTCATCAAGATGTATCGATCGTGCATATGCTAGGGTCTATTCCGCTTGATATCATCTAGGACCATCCGATAAGCGGGCCGGTGTTCCGCGAATGACATGAATCAAAGCGTGTCTCTTACCGTGCAGTAGTCAAGTGGCGAAAATTATTATAGGGTGACTACCATCGGGATCGAGATATGCGTACTTCAAATCGGGGTAGAGGTTTTAAATCCGGGAGTTGGAGGATTGGGGATCAAGGATTCGTGAGGATCATCTCTTGATGGAAAAGAAGCGAATCGGTTCTTGAATTAGTTTGCCCGAAGCATTAGGGTCAAATAGTGAATGCGACTCTAATAATGCATGGACATCCATATGCGAGTCATCGTCAAACTCGGGATTATCAAAGAAATTGGTGTATCTCGATGCGGGGAAAAGAGTTTATGAAATAATCATGTTCGGACTATCAACCAAGTTAATCTAATCCTAATACTCCATTATAGGATCGGAAATTGTTTCATTAATTTGAACCGTTGAGTTAAACGAAAAGGTTCGAAAAGACAATGTCATTGAACCATCCCGACAATTTATGAGGCGTTGGCGGTTGCAAGGAAAGGGCGTCCCAGATGATAGGGATGGAGTCACAAATGCTACTTTATTATCTAGAATGACAAAATCAATTTGGATAGTAAAATCTTGGACCTTTACTATAACGTTCTCTACTATGCCTTTTGGGTATTTGATGGAAGCGATCCTTGAGTTCTGCGAGAATCATATTGGTAGGTTTCAATTCATGAAGACCTAACTGCTTAAATAAGTAGTAGGGAAGTAGGTTAACAACTTGGCACCTAGGTCTAAAAGTCGCGATGGCGGTATACTTGTCATGGCGTCATAAATGCAGTTGATTCGACACGGGTCCTTGTACTTCACCACACCATTGGTAGTGGTAATGGAGGAGCGCTTTCGATGAGGCGCTTGTTGAGGGCACATTTGTCGTCGTTTGGTGGTGCACATGTCCTTGAAAACTTGGCATGCTTGGGCAAATGCTTTAAGCGCGTCTAGGAAAGGTAAGTTTATGGTCAAATTTTTGAAGGTTTCCGCGGATCTCATCAAAATGTTAAATCATGTTTGTTCTTTACCAAGCGGGCAGGAGCAGACTTTTGGGCCGAAATCGTATAAGGATCAATGGTATCTTTCCACTAGGGGCGTAGGTGTAGATTTTGAAGGTACAACCGTCCGTTATAGGTTCGCGAGTAGGAGTTGGAAGGGCGTCGGTCGTGACTTCGTCGATTCCTCGTCGGCATCAAATATATTATTATCGATGGTTGGGCCCGAGCGAAGAGTGGTAATGGCATTTACCTCACCACGGCGGATTACTAGGTCACGGTGCATTGTTGAGTTCAAAGCAGTGTTTGTAGGCTTAGGGTTTGGAACTGCTTGGCGGGGAACCGCCGCTTTGACTTTATCTGAGCTAACTAATTTTGAAGAAGGCATTGGGATAGAAGCTAGGATTTGATTATGTTGATTCATGTATGTCGAGGAAAGTTTCAGCGTTTTATCGGTATGGATTATACTAAAGGAGCCGGGGAACTAGTTCCACGTTTTATTATTCACGGGTTGATTTTGGTAGCCATATCCTTGGTTAAGCGGGAACAAAGGTTCTGCGGTTGTTTTGGTATCCCTATATTTGCGTTGTTGGGAAAATTACTTTGCCCTTGCTGAAATTGTGGAGGATTTCCTTGGCGATAGGAATTGTAGTTCGCGGGTGGTTAAAATAGGAGCGTTGTTGCCACGAAGGAGCTTGTTGTTGGGCCGGGGTGCCCAAAGCTAAATTCGGATGTTTATCGCCAAAGGTGCATTAGGGATGTTGAAAGCACAAAGCCTCTTGAAGGTTAGGGGAGGACACTTTCATATACCAAAGGGACAATAAGAATCGTGCTTTCGGGACTTAAGCAAAGAAGGGCATGGGGTTAGCGTTGGCCACCATGACTGTTTGGGTTTTGTTCATTTACTTATGCAGAAAGAGCATCGACCTTTTTGTTTAAAGACTCGATTAGAGTTTTAATTCGGATCGGGTTTGACCTCGAACATAGGCGTAACTTTGGTAGGAGTGTCTTTAGAAGATCTAGAAGAATCGGTGTTTCCCCGATGGGTGCCATTGAGGCTGTTTCTCCGAGAAAAGTGTATGCTTCGATGGCGCCCTTGTCCATGAAACAACCGCCGTTCATGATATCTAATGTTTCCTTTTGATGGTCGGAAGACCATTAAAAATGAAGCGGACTAATACTGGCGGTGTCGAGTTGATGATGGGGACGTTAAGTAGATCGATCAATCTGCTCCGCTTCGAAAAGGATTCACAGAATTCTTTGGCGAAAATTGAATCTTTTTTGAAGCATTTCTGTAGTTTTCTTTTGAGTATAGAACTTTATCATGAATGCTTGAACAAGTTTGGCCCATGTCAATGGATTAAAGGCGCTTGTCCGTGACCAAACTGAAGCTTTATCGGTAAGGTGAAGGGAAACAACCTAAGCAAGACTTGTTAAATTTAGTAGCGATTGGATGGCGGAAAGTGGTGACTACTTGTTGCATCCGGCGAAGATGATTGTAAAAGGTTTTCATGGTCTAAACCATGGTAAACAGGTAACAAACCGAAAATGTTTGGCGAATCACGAAAATCACCTGAAATCGTCGAGTTTAATCACGAGGAGCGAGGTCGCTTCACGTAGAGGCGATATAGAAATCGAAAGGGGTTTCGGCGACTGTGAGATTTTCTTCAACCATAATTAAAGGAGATAATGGAAAGCGGAGATGTTTGGCGAGGTTGATTCACGGAGGAGGAACTATGCCTAGGAGATAACATAAGCGGTTGTTTTACTTGTATTTTCGGCGATGATATGTAAGTTCTAATTCCTTATGTTTACGGACCGTAGTCTCATACAAATATAAATTTTTAATTTAGTGCTCATAAAGAATGAATAATAGGTTTTAGAAGTTAGGAGGAGGGAGTTGAAACCGCGTCTTCTGGTATATTGCTAACTTTCGGCGAGGGAAGCTAGGATAGCGATGTGAATATTCCGGCGACGAGGTCTCTGAAGAGAATTGAGGGAGGTTGTTAGTGCTAGCCGCGTTCATTAATGAGGCAACCTCAATTTTTCAAGTTTCCTGGCAGCGATGGAATAGGATGATTTATGATGGTGTATTATGCGAGGGGTGTTATTAAGATGATTTAGATGAAATTTTTAATTACTATGATTTTTTATTTTTAAATTTTTAATTTTTTTTTTTTTTTTTTTTTTTTTTTAATTTTTTTTTTTTTTAATTTTTTTTTTTGTAATTAGTGTATTATGGAGGCTTGATTCTGAAATATGCAATTAAAAGCGATAGATGCCAAAATAGAAACTAACTAACATATACTAGTTTCACGCAAAAGTCTACTCATGCAAATCTATATTACCTATCGTGCAACTATGTATGTAAGTTATCGTGAGCTAGGGAATGTCGAAAAGCGAACTCATGCAATTGAATGCAGCGTAATGCATTGAATTGATGTAACATACACATACAAAAATATTCTAAGCAAAATGGTTTGGTCTTCTGCGTATATCAAAATATATTGAATCATATTAATTGTGTTCGTGAATATGTGATGTGAACCACCTTTACATGCGGAGTTCTCATGTTAACATACAAATATCACGAGGTAAAACGAGGTTATAGCGAATAATATCCTCGACAAAGTTTGAGGAGTTTAAAGAGTTTGAAACACAGCGTCCGCGATTCCTCGTATAGCGATCGACTACTCGAGCTTATGCTTACTAGAAAAAGCGGGACCAAAGAGCCCAAAGCCCGAAAAGGAAAATTGGCACATACTACGAAAACCCGTGTTGATACTCGAGGTTAGTTTAAACGTGCTTACTAATTAGGTCTAGTCGGGGCTCTTTTTATCTGTTTAGTACTTTAAAATCCTACCTGCCAAAACTGTGCTAATGAAAATAAACAAAACTTGGCTCCATTATTTGTTAGTAGAAAAAATTACGGTAAAGAGTTAGTATTGTAGCAGAAATGAAAATTAAAAGATGATGAGGTAAAGGGAGGGTTTTATGGATGTATTCCGGTTATTACGTTATGTCGAGTCGCCCGTCGCGGTCGTGCCATTTGATAAAAGCGCTTTTACACCGCGTTTATTGGTTTTTAGTTACTTATTTTCTTAAGTCCAGGAGTCCACCGATCCAAAGTCCGAGGTCCACGATCGAAAGTCAAAGTCCAAGTCCAGCGTCGGTATAGTCGTGCGTTTTAGTCAGTTACCTTACTCACGTGGGATTGGTAGGATAGGTCGAGTAAGGGATCGTCAAACCTTAGGGCTCGGATAGGTTCCTGGCTGGAATTACAACTTTAAGTGAGTAGGATTTTTAGGTTTCTTTTTAGTTGGTTTTAATTAAAATAGCGGTAATGTAAATTATAAATTACGGTGATTATATGTAGGTAAATAAAATGTAGAAAGCGAGGGGAGAGTTAATCATGCTCATTGCAAGAATCATTTTTCAGCGGTTTTATTACCAAAATCACTACATCTACGGATTATCTCGTTTGAGCGGCGTCGGTATTGATCCCTAGTGCATGCCCACATCTCTAGGTGGCATTTCACTAGCATAAGGAGTTTTAATAATACCCGCGTCTACGGTATATTATCTCGCTCATGGCTGAAGTTCACATCGGTTTGGGCCGGTTGGAAATTTTATGCGACACCCCGGAAGGGAACATTTTGGATGTAGCGAAATTATCTGAACATCGGCCTCGACTTTATGCGGTCTCGATCATTTTAGGGACGGATGTTAATTATGCCTAATTCCTAAGTAGTGATTCTAGAATATTAACCCGAGTCAATCGGATTTTCACCTAGTGACATAACCACTCCCCACAGGAATTAACTAAATCATCATAGGGGAATAATAAAACTTTCTTGTATACATTAAGTAAATAAATCGGAATGAAAAATTAAACAAGAAAAAAATGGCTTTGTTATTAAAGGGGTAAAATAACTTTAACGTATTAAGGCTGGCGAAATAAAATGGCGGAATGTAGAATGTGGAAGAAAAACTAAGCGTAGCTAAAGCATTAAAATCTTTGAAGACATTTAATGAAGACAGCGCTTCATATATATAGGCCTAAAGAAGTGACCCGTGAATTTTTAAGATTTTGTTTTTAGCTAATTGAATGGTTGAAAACAAACTTTGTTTTCAATCGGTTTAAGTTTTGTCCTTTTTGCCATTTTAATGTTTTGTTTTAGCTTATGTTAATTCAAGCCACGGGTTTGAATTGATATCAATTTTCTTCTTGGCCGGATGGTATCAATTTGAAACCATCGGTGCCACTGCCTATCGTCATGCATCATGGCATAATGGCCCTTAATTATTGTCGATGGCGGCAAATTAAAGCGTTTTTACTACTTTGTCCTTCTTGAGTTAAATCGCCGAGGGTATGCATAGCGAACAACCTTGGCGTCGGCACCTAGATTTACCCGATTTGAGCGGAAATTTTCACCCTTCTTTATATGTGGGCGTTCCGCACCTTTGGTTACGTTCTTTTGAGCACCGATACAGTGGGGCTTTGTTGGGCTTCGCAGGGGATTGGCGGGAATTCCAAATATTCACGTATTCTTCAATATGGCGACTTCACTAATTCGGCGTCGGCTCTAAAAGATTTATCGATTTGAGCACAGGAAGTTCCGTGCTTCTTCATATGTGGGCCCGTCCTTAGCGGTTCTGTTCTTTTGGAAACTTGAAGCTTTCGCGAAGGATTGAAACTCAAATATTCCCTTTCACATTACTTTGATACGTTTTTCCTTATATTCATTTAAGTGCGGAAACACGCAAAAGTCACGAAAATATAATTATTACATGATTATTAAACCGCATGTCGACCAAAAATGCTATGTCTCGGGGTTTAATATTACAGTTTTGGGTGCTTATTCACTACTTAGAGTTTTGAACTCTCTAAATTAATGTAAAAGCAATCAAGATTCCTTACTCCGCGATCTTACGTTTAGTAGAGTTTGAATAAGGATTGAACTAACCTAAAGCTTAGAACAACTAAAAATTAGATGCTACAATAAAGGGAAATTAAGGAGTAAGGATATAATATAAATGTTAGATTTTTCCTTCCTATACAAACATTAATAAAACATTAACAATGAAAACATGCACTTAATACCGAAATGGAAATTTGAAGAGAAATTGGAGAGTTAATCCTCCTCATGTGAAACTATCATTAGTGTTGATTTGAAATAGGTTTTGATTCTTCCTAGACTCATAGACAAGTCCCTAACGGAAAAATAGATTTGATCCCTAGCATGCATGGCTCACTAAAGAGCTCATACATGCTAGCAAGTGAAAACAAACAATGACTTATCTCTAAGCTCATTTCTTGATTTCTAACTAAACTCTACACCAACTACCATTTTGGGGTAGGATGTAGGGTTAGTTGTTCTTCCTAAACCTACCAAACCAACAATTGGTTTACCCTCACATGAGTTAGACCAACTCCCCAAAGGGAAGTTAGCTCGTGATCCTTGGGACAAAGACTTATGAACTAATAAAAACCAAAAAAAGAAAGAGAGAGAAAAATATCCACAACCAAACTCACTTCTATATTTTCTAGAAGAACAAGTGTTCCTCCATTAAAACTATTACAAGCTTTTTAATAAAAACCAAAACTAACTTCTCATTTTCACTAAGGAACTAAAATAATGTCATGTGAGGAAAATAAGTCAAGGGAGTAAATGGAGTGTCCCCACATTTGTCTAATTTCTTCTCCATTTTGAGAAAATCTCATTTCCTCCCATTGAATTATCAAACCACATTGATTCATTTTATCTACCACATTAAAACAAAGTGACACCTTGCCTTTTTCACTATTAACACCTAATCTAATTTATTACATGCAAGGTGTCAACTTTGCACCAATAATTTGTTATCTTTGTCTTGACATGCTCCATGATTGATGACTCATCTAATCTTGTGGCCCATAGTGGGTCCGTAATGCGATCGATGGCGATCCGGTATTTTGGGCAGTTTACAACTTCCTTTATCGTAGAGTTCATAATGATTGTTTGAGCAGCTCTCTTGTCGCATTAGTCTGGTTCGAGGTAGGAGCTTTGGAAGTTTGATGCTTCTCGTGGATTTGGGAGAATTCATATATACACCGTTCCCTCGTGCTTTATTGCAGGTTTAACCAATATTTCCATGTTTCTTGCAAATACCTGCAAAAGTATGAAAACATATTTATTTCATGATTATTAAACACATAATGAACCAAATTTATATGTCTCAATGGGGTTTTATAATACACTTTTGGTGCTTATCACACTACCCCCAAACAGCACTTTGCTTGTCCTCAAGCAAAGAAGAGACACTAAAATTAGATAAGTGGCCAAAAATGTGTAGTCCCTAAACTAATTCTCGTTTAGCAGAGTCGTTGCATTGACCATATGCAACAAGGCCTTAAACCACTAGGAATTCCCTAGTGGGCCGAGTTATAACCTCGTGAGAGTTTTTCCATAAAAGATACTCACAAACTTCATTTATACTCTGACGACTTCGATGTGAAACTTGTTTCCTAAATTAATCTCGGATATCCATACATCTCCTTAGCGGGGAATGAGGATTTATTTCTTTGAAACTCAAGTTAATATGTATTCAATAATTAAAACATCTACATATGATTATTCATGCGGTGAACTTTTCATTGAAATATACTAGCGGGGTTGTTTCTAGATCCTTGGAGAGCATACCTAAATGGGTTCTCCACGGGTATGTGTTGAAACACATATTCACTCAAAATTTTCCACTCGGGTTTTGTTAACTCCGGTGTGCGGTGGGCACCGTTTCCTTATCTCAATGACGGTCGAGGGCGGAGCCGATGTCGATCAATCCGTCTACTACTTATTATCACACCACCCTACTCCTAATTGAGCTAGAGGTCTTTATTAGGTATTGTGGGGCTTAGGTGATAGTGTACAAGAAAATGGAAATGGATAATCAAAATTTACGAGTATGAGAGAATAGGGTCTTCATATATTTACACTAGAGAAATCCTTGTTTCCTTTCCTTCTTCTAACTGAGTTTTTCCAACCTTGTTCTTAAGCCTCTAGCTACTAAGGATTTTTTTTTTTTTTTTTTAATATATATATATGATAATCATGGCTTAAGAACATGATTCTATTTTCCTTTCTTGAAGCATATAACTATTATATTTAGGACAAGTCTTTCTCTTTATTCTTCCACATTTCATCCTATTTCTCATACTCATCTCATCAACTTGGTAGGTTCTTTTATTTGGTTTAATAGATGGGTAAGGAATTTTTTGTGGTGAAAGTGAAAGGTTTGATGAAAGGTTGATGGAGTGACTAAGCGGTAATATTTGTAACAGTGGGAATTTTTAGCTATGTCGATCCAAAGAAGGCCTAAATTCTGCCTAGGGTTGGTGGTGATCAAGTAAGTAGATCGTAATTTCCTCTGTCGGAAAAACTACTCCTCGTGTGTCATCACACACAAATCACTCATATCAAGGCTTTTGGTTAGATTCTCATAGGGATTTATAGTTTAAGTAACTAACCGTTGGTTCGAAACTTACTGCTATGTACAATCAATGATACTTTCGATACATGAATATTCATGAAAAGATGTATAAACTATTGCATCACATTATTATCTAAAGTTTCTTAAAAACAAATCCTAATTAGGATACTAATGTGAGATTTCTAGACAATTTTCATCATTGAAAAGGAAACAAGACTTTGTCACTAAGTACAATTATTAATAAAAATAAAAACTATATATAGGCTACAAGATGCCTAATTTTTGCTCTGAGGTTTAAAACACCCCAAAGCGAATGATGCTTAGTCCTCGAAGGATCAATAATTAAAGAGAAAGTACACGAGAGAACCGTGAGCAAAATTAGGGCTAGATTTACGAACGGAGAGGTTGGAGATCATAATATATTATTCAGAAAGAACAAGAAAATGTTCAATAGCACACTAAACATAGCACGAAATAATGAACCATAATAAACCAAACATGAAAAACAATAGCACACCAAATAGAAGGTTTAGCTAGATATATGTACAATGGCAAACTCAAGTTTACCATCCGGCAGGGCATGAAGGTCACGGCGTCCTCTTTAAGAAATGCATTTCCTTAGCATCGCGATAGATAATAGTCTGCCAAATTTCTGCCCATTCTTTGTCTCGGTTCCCTCAAATTTGTCTTCATCTTTTAGTCCTTTGGGTAACATCGAACATGCTTGGTGTCGGCGGGGCGCTTCCATTATGAAACCTCAATGAGCGAATGATTACGTTTCTTTGGGCACATGGAATCTACCTTGACCCGATCATGAAAAGTGGCTGCAAACCGTGGGAATGTGTCTTCATGATCCGTGCAAGCGGTGGTGGTAAAAGTATATACTTATCACGAAAAGTCGAGAGCTCGTTTGGTGGAATAACACAACCTAAAATGTTAAATAATGCATGACCACGAGCTAGTGCACTGAATACATATAAAGCGACCCTCATTGGCGGTAGAAAAATTCCAATCTCCCATAATGTTTAGGAGTACAAATAACATGGCGGTCCCATGTTCATGGTCATGCTTGCTAATGGAATGGTGATGTTAGCCATGGCACATGGCCATCTCCTTCTCGTTTGATCTCAAGACCATCACCATAAAAGTCGCGAAATGCTTGCCAAAAAAGAACGGTAAAATTATGAAAGATGTAATGCCAAGATCTGGCGGGTTAAGTGATATGGAAGGTCAAAGATAGAGCAAGTTGTTGTTCAGAAAAAGATATGAGGTGTGTCACCAACTTCGGATTGTGAACCCGTCTAAGTAGAAACCATGCATGGTTGAATCTTTGGTATGTCATCCATATTAGCATAAAAGTATGCAGCCAAACTAGGAGAATAAGTTTGGTCGGGTTGAAGAATTAGGGAAGACCACCCAATGTTTGTGATGTAATCATGGAAGAGATGGCCATAGGCATTGGAATCCATCATAGATTGAAAGGATTGCTTTCGGGAATGAGTTTGGGAGGTACCATGGATGATGAAGATGCAATGTTTGATGAAGATGCCATGGTGGATGAAGTAAAGAAATGGAGTATCGACAACTGGATGGAAAAATGAGTATGTAAGAAAATAGACCCTCACAAGCACATGTTAAAATTATATTAGTCCTGATGGAAATGATGACAATTCTACTAAGCATTTCATACAAAATAAAACAAAAGGATAAGATAAAATACATAGTACGACGGAAAAACAATAACATATATGATTATATACTTATTGACTTAGTAATATCATGGATTCTTATATTGATCTAGGAGATGCATATTTTTGCACCGGTGTTTAGGTCATCTATTTGTTGGCCGAAATGCATCTCGAATGTCCCCTTGGCTGGCAGAGTCTACAGTTTGATTTTCCATTAGGAGAGCATGATTTTTCAAGAATTGAGAATGATTTTCCCAAGATCTCTTCTGTTCAACATCATGCGTTGCTTGGCGATCTTGGAAATCTGAAGGGTTGTGATGATGATATTTACGGCGAAGCGTGTAGTTCCCTCAAACCCTGATGAAGAAGTTTAATGCCTTCCATGGGATTAATAATATTCAGCATGGCATTTTCATCAAATAAATGGTCAGAATTTGAGCTTGAGGTGTTCTGCTCATCTATCAGAGTATCAGGGGTCCAAAAACCAATGGAGTAGTCTGTTTGAAGTACCTTTATATATGCTCTTTGAAGGGGTGTCTCTGGAGATATTATTGGATAACCCCAACGCATCATAATCTGCGTAACCAAAGTGGGTAGAACTGCCGACCTTCTTGTTTTCTTGGTGATTACGTTCAGAGGTGTTGGATCAGACAAAAGTCATCTCTTTGAGTTTGCAAAATCAAAGTAGGTGAAGTTGAGGCTTTGTGACTTGATTGGTGTGATGTACCTACCACATTATGTCCCAACTAGTGGAGCACAACACGTTGATTATGTTTCAAAGCGTTGAAGAACCATGTGATGTGTATGTTCGACGTCGTCGTCATGAGATCTGATAGCTTCGCGATAAAGTTTTTTTGGAATCGAATGATGACTCTTGAACAAAGGACTCACAGGGTTTTAGTGGGATTTGAAGTATGTGGGAGATCATTTCCTTATTCAATTCAATGGATTGTCCATAGGCATTAAAGTAGAATTTTCCATCTTCATATCAACAAGCTAAATTGGTAGAACATCAAAACCAATTCTGGGAATAACTAGCTGAATGATATAGAAGAGGTCCATCCTCGGCGTATGATTTCAATGTCAAAATAAGGAGAAAACGACCTCTTGAAAGTTTTTAGGTAGTCTTTCTCTGCCGTTATTTTTCTTGGTTGAGCCATTCTTGAGGGAAGGATAGTGAAAATTGTATGAATAAGAATGGCTTAAAAAGAAAGATTTATAGGCAATCTATGAGGCTATACCAATCTGGAGTCAAGTGTATTTAATGACCCATGTGATTATGAACAGCATCATAGGGGATCCACATTAAGAAGTCTTTGTCATGTCGGATATCCAAATACAATTAATGAGATGGTTTAATGTTTAGAAAATATGGAGGAAAGTTTCACAGGGGTAGTTAAACTTACACGTAATTTCAGAAATGATGATCATAACTTCGAGTAATAGAATATGGATAGAATAATCGAAATGCATGTGTGACAAGTGTTATGTGTACCTTGTAAGCGTCTTGATTTTTTCTCCCTGAACACTATGTGTATCCATTAATTATTTTTGGATGGTGAGTTTTTGGATGGCCTTTCTTTGTTATGGTTTGTTTATTTATTTACTTATTATTATTTTTTTTTTTTTTTTATTTATTTTTTTATTATTTATATATATATATATATATATATATATATATATATTTTTTTTTTTTTTTATTTTATTTTTATTATATATATATATATTTTTTTATTAGAGAGGAAAAGACAACTAATATACACAACTAATTAATAAAACTTCTCCATTTAATAATAACCCGTTATTAAATGTGTGAGAATTATTTAACACTCCATACTAATATACAAAAATGAAAATCGAGAAAAGAGCGGTTACATAAATCTAGATGTTCTGGATCATGTTATTCATGAGTGACAAGAGAATAATTATAAACACTGTTATCAATTAATGTGATAGCCCATTCGCGTTGCTCTTTTTCCCATCAAAATTATAGTTTATTCATTATTGTCAAGAAATTGAAAATTTGTGAAGAAATAAATGAGAAGTTGTGAAGATTGAGAGAAGGGAATGAGTGAAAGAGGAAAGGAGATTTGTATTTATAACTTGATTTCCGACCGTTTGGATCAGTCCGTTGGGATTCGACCGTTGGGCTTTGTACCGGATCTTTGGTTTTAGGTCGGGTCAAAATTTTGGCCCAAGTACAAATGAATTACAGAAATTCCTCTTATGTCGAAATGTTCCGAAATTTCAAGCGTGGAAATTCGATTAGTTTCAACTCGAATTTAGCGGATGAGATATCGAAACAATCGATTATTAAAATGCCATCCACTAGAATATGAAAAATCACATTCAAACATCAATTTTTTTTTTTTTTTTTTTTACAATCTTTGGTTTTATTTATTTATCCTTTATATACAAATGTACAAGTCGAGAAGAACGTGTCAACAACATCGGAAATCCAAATAAAACAACACATCCGCAACGACTTAACTTTCGAGGCAACTTTCATGTGGGCTCGGGTGAACCCAATCCAACCCGGTGTGGGCTTATCCTTTATATTTTGGGGGCCTAGGGTTTAGGGCGGTACCATCCTTGACCAATGTGCAATGGTCTAATAATAATATTACCCTTAGTACATATGGTATAGCCTCAAACCGCCCCGAAACAGTCACATAGAAAACTGAACGGGGTTGGCACGGGGAATCCATTGCCCGTACGAACTAGGAAATGTCCGATGGTGCATATCACGACTCTCTTTGGGCATCATGCTGGGTGCTAATAAAACAAAACGAGTATATACATGTTGAGTCTTTTAACGTCAGATCCTCAAAGGCGAAAGTGAGTCTTTTAACGTCGGATCCTCAAGGCGAATGTGAGTCTTTTAACGTCGATCCTCAAATGGCGAATGTGAGTCTTTTAACGTCGGATCCTCAAGGCGGCGAATCCCAACCCACCGGAACAACGGACGGACGGCGAAGTTTATCTGTTGAGCTGGTGTCGAACAATAATAATATACCTTATACCGGCTCATCTCGGATAAAAGATCAAGACACAGACGAGAAAGGAGTTTGGCCGGTTCATACACCACCCCATCCTTTTTAAACAATTAAACTTTTCGAGCAAAAAGTACTAAGACCATTACCAATTCGAGATGGGTGAGATTTGGACCAAATGATGAGTTGGAGTTAGCGCGAGGAAGAGAATAGAAAAGGGAGGAGAAAAAGAAGGAGTTGGAATTTTTGGTACCCATTGTTTTCACGGAGGCGTTTGCTTTCGATTATCGAGAAGACATTTATACTTTCGGTTAAAGTAGAGTTTTTTCGTGGACTAAGGTTCGGCTTGCAACCACACACTCTAGGAATTTTAGAAAAGAAATAGAAGAGGGCCGGCTACCCTAATGGCATACTTTTCCTGTTTAAATACATGGAAAAGAAGTACACCAGTGAATCTATTAGTGCGTGTAGACTGGATCATTGAGAAAGAGTCTCTTCGACATCACGGAGCGTAACTCATGATAATGTTTAAAAGCGCGGCCATTTACTTGGAATTAAGCTACCATCATTTTCGTTTTTCCACGAGAGATAGCCCCATAAGGGGTGGCCAGAGACGATGAAAAGGACCCGGACCATCGAGTTTTAATTTTCTGGAAAAATGTGTAATCTTGAGTTGTACATCAAAACTTTTTGACCGACTTTGAACTCTTTTACGCAATATGTGCTTGTCATGCACTCTTTTCATGTTGGCTTTATAGGATTTCGAGATCATAGGCATCACTCGAATTTCCTCAAGCTCATTTAATCGCAATTTTCTTTTTAAGCCTACCATGTTAGTGTTATAATTGAGGCTTTTGATGGCCCATAGAGCCGCGGTGCTCAAGTTCAACCAAGCCAGATGACAAGGTTTTCCAAAAATGGCGATCACGGAGAGATCCCTATAGGTGTCTTAAAAGGCATTACGTATGCCCACAAGGCATCGGATAATCGTAGAAGACCGATCTTTTCTAGATGGATTGACAGCTTTTTTCAAAATAGATTTTATTTCTCGATTAGAGACTTCTACTTGACCAATCGGTTTGAGGATGATACGGAGTTGCCACTTTGTCGCGTGACTCCATATTTCTTTACTAATGATTCAAAAATTTATTGCGAAAATGTTTTCCCCGTCACTAATTATAGCTTTTGGAACACCAAATCGAGAAAAATATTTTCTTTTATAAACAAAGCGACCGTTTTATGATCGTTAGCTCGACATGCCAATGCCTCAATCCATTTTGACACATAGTCAACTGCTACAAGTATGTATAGGAAGCCATGAGAATTTGGAAATGGACCCATGAAGTCGATGCCCCATACATCAAAGATTTCCACAATTAGAATGGGATTTAAGGGCATCATATTACGTTGAGTAATGCGACCTAGCTAGGCTGCAGGCGATTGCATGCTTTGCAATGCTCATGTGCATCTCTAAACAGTGTTGGCCAATAAAAACCACATTGTAGAACCTTGGCGCGGTTTTCTTACCACTAAAATGACCACCACAAGATTGTTCATGGCGGAAAAGGATAACACATCGTTGTGTTCCCGGTCGAGAATGCAACGGCGGCGGATTAGCTTATGCGAACAATACTTGAAGAGGTAGGGATCATCCCGAAATAGAATTTCCGCAGTGGATAAAAACTTTTTCGGTCATTCTGAGACCAAGATAAAGGAACTTCCTCGGTAACTAAGTAATTTACTATGTCGGCGACCAAGGGGACGAAAAAATAGAGTACAAGTGTTCATCACGGAAAGGAATCACGGATAGGTTCGATGTCGATATCAACATCAGCGACAAGTCTTGATAAATGGTGCTGCAACCACATTTTGCTACCTTTTTATCTCTAATTTTGAGAGTAAACTCTTGCAAAAGGAGAATCCATCGGATCAACCTTTGTTTTGCATCTTTTTAAGCTAATAGATAGCGAAGTGCCGCATGGTCGATGTAGACAATAGTTGGAGAACCCACTAGGTAAGGGCCGAAACTTATCTAACGCGTATACAACGGCGAAAAACTTTTCTCGGTGGTGGTATAGTTACGTTGAGCTTCATTAAGGGTTTTACTCACATAGTAAATGACAACCGGCTTATCTTCTCGGCGTTGCCCTAATACGAGCTCCTATAGCATAGTAAGCTCGCGTCACATTAATTCAAAAGGTTTAGACCAATCGGTGGTTGAATTATGGGGCGGTAGTTAATCGCGGTTTTAATACCTCAAAGGCTTGTTTGCAACTGAACCTGAAATAAAAAGCGGCATCTTTAAGCGGGAGATTGGTTAAAGGTCTAGCAACCTTTGAGAAATCTTGAATAAATCTCCTATAGAAACCTGCGTGTCCTAAGAATCTTGCGAATGTCTCGAACTGTTTTTGGTATAGGAAGTGAAGCAATTTTTTCTATCTTAGCTTTGTGGACTTCATTCCGTCCCTTTGAAACAATATGTCCTAAAACTATTCCTTTAGTAACCATGAAATGGCATTTTTCCCAATTAAGAACAAGGTTTTTCTCTTCCACAGCGTGTAAAGACCTTTTCAAGATTTGATAGACGACTATCGAAAAGAATCTCCATAAATTGAGAAGTCGTCCATGAATACTTCCATAAACCGTTCAACCATATCACTGAAAATATGAAGCATGCGTTGAAAAGTACCGGTGCATTGCAAAGGCCAAAAGGCATTCGTCTATATGCAAATGTACCAAATGGACCGGTGAACGTTGTCTTTTCTTGATCAACGGGTCTATGACTATCTGAAAATAACCCGGAATAACCATCAAGAAAGCGATAAATAGGCATGACCGGCTAAGCGTTCGAGCATCGATCGATGAATGGAAGTGGAAAGTGATCCTTACGGTGACAAACATTAAGTTTGCGATAGTCAATGCATATTAAGCCATTTCTTGGGATCTGGCGGAAATGCATTCATCTTTATCATTTCGCACAACCTGTAATGCCGATTTCTTTGGAACTACTTGTATAGGACTCACCCAAACACTATCGAGAGATAGGGTAAATAATACCAGCATCTAGTAATTTTAACACCTCCTCTCCGACCACATCTTTCATGGTAGGGTTTAAGCGTATTTGTGGTTCACGCGGCGTCCTAGCATTTTCTTCAGTGTATCACGATGGGTGCACACATTAGGTTCAATGCCTTTAATGTCATCTAGGGACCATCCAATAGCGAGCGATGTTGTTGAATGACATTAATTAAGCGAGCTTCACGGTGCGTCGATTCAATTGTGAAGAAATAATAAGCGGGTGGCGACCATCGGCATCAAAGTCATGCGTATTTTAATTCGAAGGAAGAGGTTTTAATTCGAGGGGGGGGGGTGGGTATTAAAGATTCTTGAGGAAGGTCATCATCTATATAGTAAACAGTTGATGATCATCCAAGTTACTAGACATCAACATTGTAGGGTCAAATAATGGTAATCGACTCTAATAACTCATTTACTTCTTGTGTATAATCATCGTCTTCAAACTCGAGTTAAGCTAAAGGAAAGAAATTGGTACACTTCATCTTCGGAAAAGAGTTTGTAAAATACTCTTGCGAATCTTTGTCAACCCCGTTGACCCTCACCATCAATGTCGGGCTCGAAGTTGTTTCATCAACTTGAACACATTCACCTCGACCGAAAGATTTCCAAAGGACATGGTCATGGAACCATCTCTACAGGTTAATAAGAGCATTAGCGATGGTGAGAAACGGACGTCCCTAAGATGATAGGAATGGAATCACATGCAACTTCAGTATCCAAAATAACAAAGTCTACGGGGATAGAAGAAATCTTGGACTTTTACAAGGATGTTTTCCATAATTCCTTTTGGATACTTTATGGAGCGATCCGCTAACCTGTAGAGTCATGGTGGTAGGTTTATGTTCATGAAGACCTAGTTGTTTAAATAAATAATATGGAAGTAAGTTCACACTAGCTCCTAGGTCTAGTAGAGCGATGGCCGTGTATTTGTCACCTAAAGGTGCATGGAACCGTTGGTCTACCGGGGTCCTTGTATTTTACTATACCATTGTGTTCGGTGGATGGAAACCGCTCAAAGAGGAATGCTTGTTGAGGAACGTTAGTTTTCTTTTGTGGTGCACATATCTTTCAGAAATTTTGCATGTTTTGGTAATAATTTTAAGGCATCGAAAAAGGTAAGTTTATTGTTAAATTTTGAAAAGTCTCTCCGATTTCAGCAAAATTGTCATCGGGTTTTATTCTTTGCCAAAGCGTCTGCGAGGAAAACGGTGCCTTAGGGCAGAATTTGGCAAAAGGGTCTACTTGCTTGTTTCCTACATTCGGAGGTGTTGACTCTGTTGAATCTGGGAATCTTCCGTAGGTTCATTCTTAGAAATAGATTCCTTGGAACCCTCCTTTTCTTTGGTTGATCATCCGCATCGTATCTCGATTGTCGACCGTTTTCGGATCGTAGAGTCGTGATTGCATGGACCTCACCTTGGGTGGGGGTGCTTGTACCGAGGGCATTGGTTCGGTTCAAAGGTCGTGTTTGCTGGTTTAGGGTTTGGAACCGCTTGTCGGAAACAAATGCTTCGACTCTTTTCTTGCGCCAATTGCTTGAAGTGATTGTTGGATAGACGCGTTAAAATTTGAGAGACTGCTGTTGGTTCATGTAAGCCAGGAAAGTCTCATTTGTCCTATCCGTAATGGTTGGCCGCAGTTGTGCAACGGTAGTAGTTCTCGATTATTGCTTAGAAGTTGTTGATTATAGTTGGGATTTGGATTAAAATTTGGAACAAGGTGCGGTTGGTCCGATAATTAGCATTAGAATTATTTTAAAATTGACCTTGTTGGTATTGTTGATTATTTCCTTGGCGGTATGGAATAAAATTATTGGTAGGTCGAAACGGGTTGATTAAGCGAAACCGGGAGGAGCCCCATTTGTTGGTTATTTTGGCCAAAGCGAAATTGGATGTTGTCTCCACGGTGCATTAGGAATGTTGAATGCACATGCCTCCTCCGCTTGTTGAGTAGGGGAAGCATATAACAAGGGGCAATATGCATCGGGATGATCGGGACTAAGACAAAGGACACAAGGAGCGGTGTCAACGCGTTCATGACCGGTTTTGGTAGTTGATCGTTTACTTGAACCGCAAGGGCATCTACTTTTAGTTAGGGATTCTATCAAATTTTTATTTCGGGATCGGGTTTTACCTCAAAATAGATGTGGCTTTTGTAACGGTATCCTTTGATGATCTAGGCGGCTCGGTGTTACCCCAAATGTACCTTTTTTCGCTTGTTTTTCAAGAAAAGTATAAGCTTCAAGTAGCTCCTTTGTCCATGAAGCAACCTCCGTTCATTATATCAAGAGTTTCTTTTTGATGATCGAATGAGACCATTAAAGAATGAGCGAACAAGGACAGCTTTTTCTAGTTGGTGGTGAGGACATTCTAACGAAAGATCGATAAAAAGCGACTCCATGCTTCCGTAAAGGATTCATGAGGATTTTGACGGAAGAATTGAATTTTCTTCAAGCATTTCAGGTTGTTTTCTTCGAGTGTAAAACTGAAGCATAAAAGCTTGAACTAGTTTATTCCATGTGTCTATGGATTGTGATTGTTGTCTGCTAGCCGATTGGCGCTTTTTCCGCTAAAGTGAATGGAAACGATCGAAGCAAGAGTTGTTCCTTAGAGAGGCTGGATGATGAAATGTTGTTGCCACTTGTTGAAGTCTACGAAGATGATTATGCGGTTTTTGTGCTCCAAACCATGATATATTGGTAACAAACTGAAAACGTTTGGTGGGATCTGAAAATCACCGACAATGTCCTCAAGTTTGATCACGGGGAAAGAAGGTCCTTCTTGTAATGCGATATATAAAGTCGAGAGGGGCTTCTCTGGCTGTGGAGGATCGTCGGCCATAATGATAGAAGTTGATGGCGGCGAAGGATTGTGATGAAGGTAATTAGCGAGAAGAAGAACAATTTTTATTTGAGAACTTACGCAAATTGCTTATCGTATTTTTTCGACGATAGGTATGTTCAATTTCTTTAGTGGAACCAGGACCTTAATCTCATGCAAGCATAAAATTAAATCTAACTTACGAAGGAATTATGAGGACTTCGAATTTTATTATTATCTTAAGCATTAGGGTTGAACAACATATGCCTAAGCTGCACTGCTAACGTAGCAGGGAAGCTAGGAATACGTGTGCATAAACCAACAGCCAGGTCACAAGAGAGATATGAGGGAGGATTTCCGTGCAAGCACGGTTCTAATTAAGTAACCTCAATCTTTCAAGTTTCCTAGACACCATTGGAATATGATTAAGATTTATGAAATTAAAATTTATGCAAAGGTGGTATTAAATTAATTTTAATTTAATTTAATTTAATTCAATTTAATTTTTTTTTTTTTTTTTTTTTTTTTTTTTTTTTTTTTTTTAAGATTTATGCAAGGGTTAAAATACAAACATGCAAATACGATCTACTCGGACAATACTATGTGCGATAGCATGTGAAGGTACTTTACTCATCACATTATAGCTATCTGAATAGGCAAGCTTGTGTCATCGATAATTATTTCCATAATGCAGGCAAATAAACATCGATAATCGTATATATGCACGCTAATTTGTAAATCGATATTAAATAACGTATATCAACGATAGAATGGGAATTTGAATCACTCATGCATTATCTAAATACCTTAGCATCTGAATCACGATATACATATCTGCGAGAATAGATGACAAAACTAAACATGCAAAGTATTATACCTAAACTAAAATCGACTCTTGTATTGCATAATAAATCGATTTCGACAATACTCATTGAGATTGCGAATGTCCTATAGAGAGCGGCTTTACCCGTAGGGTTTAGAAACAACTTACCCAACTCAGATTTTAACCCTCGTTGGAATGTTCTCCTCTTTCTTGACAAAATCGACTTATTAGACAAGACCGTTAATGCGATATCGTGAAAATATCAAACATGTAACAAGAAACATTTATACGTAGAAAGACATATACCCATGCAATACAGTACCATTAATATGTAAATATACATTCATATGCAATTCATGTCCGTGTAATCGTATATAAATATTTACCGGTATACGAACTTGATTCATGCATAATTCTAGACTAAAACTTAAATAATAATCCATAAATATTTCCTAATACTATATACATGGCATACATGCAGAAAAACATAAAAAAATAAATTACACTAATACTGAAAATTGGAACCTGTAGCTTCCCGCGTTTTCGCCCTTGAACTGAAACAAACGTTTCAATTCATCGATGCGATTAATCTCAAAGGATTATCGAATTTTTCATGTACAGGATCAGATATTTAGGCCTGGAAATGTAGCAATATAGATCTGTAGATGCTGGTGGTTGAACAGAAGCAGCAAAAAAGAAAAATCACTTTCATGGACGCTGGTCACACACTTTCTTGTAGCGACTACACACCAGCAAGGCGTGTCAAAAGTAATCCACATAAGTTCAAATTTTTTATGGAAGTCTTATAATCTCCTGTAGTTTTGTTTCCCAGTCCTAACTTTGTGTACCTGCAAGTGGAACGAAAAAATTTAAATCGAACAGGTCTATTGTAAGTGAAAAAATCTGAAATTTGAACTAAAAAATGCAAAACGAACGACAAGGAAAGGAATGAAGAGAATGGGGGTTCCCCTTGATGCAACTTCCGATCTTTAGCATGAGTTCTATGGCTTTAGAACAGCAGCTATGCATTTGATATATGCTTGGAGAACACTACTTAGAGTTTTGAACTCTCTAAATTAATGTAAAAGCAATCAAGATTCCTTACTCCACGATCTTCGTTTAAGTAGAGTTTGAATAAGGATTCGAACTAACCTAAAGCTTAGAACAACTAAAAATTAGATGTTACAATAAAGGGAAATTAAGGAGTAAGGATATAATATAAATGTTAGATTTTTCCTTCCTATACAAACATTAATAAAAACATTAACAATGAAAACATGCACTTAATACCGAAATGGAAATTTGAAAGAGAAATTGGAGAGTTAATCCTCCTCATGTGAAACTATCATTAGTGTTGATTTGAAATAGGTTTTGATTCTTCCTAGACTCATAGACAAGTCCCTAACGGAAAAATAGATTTGATCCCTAGCATGCATGGCTCACTAAAGAGCTCATACATGCTAGCAAGTGAAACCAAACAATGACTTATCTCTAAGCTCATTGCTTGATTTCTAACTAAACTCTACACCAACTACCATTTTGGGGTAGGATGTAGAGTTAGTTGTTCTTCCTAAACCTACCAAACCAACAATTGGTTTACCCTCACATGAGTTAGACCAACTCCCCAAAAGGAAAGTTAGCTCATGATCCTTGGGACAAAGACTTCTGAACTAATAAAAACACCAAAGAGAAAGAGAGAGAGAGAGAGAAGAAATATCCACAACCAAACTCACTTCTATATTTTCTAGAAGAACAAGTGTTCCTCCATTAAAACTATTACAAGCTTTTTAATAAAAACCAAAACTAACTTCTCATTTTCACTAAGGAACTAAAATAATGTCATGTGAGGAAAATAAGTCAAGGGAGTAAATGGAGTGTCCCCACATTTGTCTAATTTCTTCTCCATTTGAGAGAAATCTCATTTCCTCCCACGTGAATTATCAAACCACATTGATTCATTTTTATCTACCACATTAAAACAAAGTGACACCTTGCCTTTTTTTTCACTATTAACACCTAATCTAATTTATTACATGCAAGGTGTCAACTTTGCACCAATAATTTGTTATCTTTGTCTTGACATGCTCCATGATTGATGACTCATCCAATTTTGTGGCCCCGCAGTGGGGTCCATGTGCGATCGATGTGATCCGGTATTTTTTGGGCAGTTTTACAACTTCCCGCTATATCGTAGAGTTCATCATACGATTGTTTGAGCAGCTCTCTTGTCGCATTCGGAGTCCTGGTTCGAGAGGTAGGAGCTTTGGAAGTTTGATGCTTCTACGTGGATTTGGGAGAATTCATATATATGCCGTTCCTCGTGCTTTATTGCAGGTTTAACCAATATTTCCATGTTTACTGCAAATACCTGTAAAAGTATGAAAACATATTTATTTCATGATTATTAAACACATAATGAACCAAATTTATATGTCTCAATGGGGTTTCATAATACACTTTTGGGTGCTTATCATTGCGCGACCTTTAACCAATCTCCTACTTAAGGATGCAGTATTCGACTTCAATTTCAATTGCAAACAAGCTTTTGATACTCTAAAAACCGCTCTGACTACCGCTCCTATCATTCAACCCCCTGATTGGTCTCAACCATTCGAACTAATGTGTGACGCTAATGAGCTTGCTATTGGCGCCGTACTAGGCCAACGACGTGATGACAAACCCATTGTCATTTACTACGCTAGTAAAACTCTTAATGACGCTCAATGTAATTACACAACAACTGAGAAAGACTTCCTAGCTATTGTCTATGCTTTGGATAAGTTTCTCCCTTACCTAGTTGGAACATCCACCATCGTATATACTGACCATGCCGCACTTCGGTACTTACTCACGAAAAAGGACGCAAAACAATGATTGTTCCGCTGGATCCTTCTCTTGCAAGAATTCACCCTGGAAATTAAAGACAAGAAAGGAACCAAAAATGTCGTGGCCGACCATTTATCAAGGCTGGTTGGTGATATTGATAGTGATTCTGAAGTCATCTGTGATTCCTTCCCAGACGAATATTTGTACTCTATTTTCTCATCTCCATGGTATGCGGATATCGGTAACTACCTAGTTACTGAGGAAGTTCCTTCCTCTTGGTCACGTCCTGATCATAAAAAGTTCTTATCCATTGTAAAATATTTTTTTTGGGATGACCCCTACCTCTTTAAGTATTGTTCCAACCAACTCATTCGTCGCTGCATTCCCGACTGGGAGCACACCGACATATTATCCTTTTGCCATGAATAATCTTGCGGAGGTCATTTCAGTGGAAAGAAAACTGCGGCCAAGGTATTACAATGTGGTTTTTACTGGCCTACCCTTTTTCGCGATGCACATGAACATTGCATAGCTTGCATTCGTTGTCAGCACCTAGGTCGAATTACCAAACGAAATATGATGCCCCTAAATCCTATATTGATTGTGGAAATTTTTTATGCTTGGGGCATTGATTTTATGGGACCTTTCCCTATTTCTCAAGGTTTTCTATACATTTTAGTCGTTGTAGACTATGTGTCCAAATGGATTGAGGCACTCGCATGTCACTCAAATGACCATAAGACAGTCGTGAAATTTGATAAAAAAAACATTTTCTCTCATCTTGGTGTCCCTAAAGCTATCATCAGTGAGGGGGGTACACATTTTTGTAATAATTTTTTTGGGTTTTTAATGAAAAATATAGAGTTACTCACAAGGTTGCTACTCCATATCACCCACAAACGAGTGGCCAAGTGGAAGTCTCCAATAGAGAGATAAAGTCTATTCTGGAGAAAACTGTCAACCCATCAAGAAAGGACTGGTCTCTCCACTTATCGGATGCCTTGTGGGCATACCGAACAACATTTAAGACACCTATAAGGATGTCTCTTTACCGCATTGTTTTTGGAAAACCTTGTCATCTGCCAGTTGAACTTGAGCATTGTGCCCTTTGGGCCATCAAAAGTCTCAATTACAATATCATCGAGGCAGGCGAGAAGCGAAAACTGCAATTAAACGAGCTTGAGGAGATTCGGAGTGATGCTTATGATCTCTCGAAATCCTACAAAGCTAACATGAAAAGAGTGCACGACAAGCACATTTTGAGTAAGGATTTTAAAATTGGCCAAAAAGTTTTACTGTACAACTCCAGATTACGCATTTTTCCTGGTAAATTGAAAACACGATGGTCTGGTCCTTTCATTGTGTCAGCTATGAAACATTATGGGGCAATCTCTTTGCTTAATCCACAAGATAACAACGAATTTCAAGTCAATGGACAACTCTTAAAACATTACCACGAATTACGCTTACCAGATGTTAAACAGACTCTTCTTCAGGATCCAGTCTACACAGACTAGATCTTTTGTTTGGCGTACTCAATCTTATTTCTATAGAGGGTACGCCATTTTGGTAGCCGGGCCATCTTCTATCTTATAATCTCCATAGTTCTTTGAAGTGTGTGGTTGCAAGCGCCGAAACCTTAGTCCACGAAAACTCTATTTCAGAATTGAGTATAAATATCTTCTACAACACGAGCAAACGTGCTTTTAGGTAAATGATGGGTACCTAAAATTTCACCTCCTTCCTTCTCTTCCCTTTTCTACTCTCTACCTCGTGAACTTCAGCTAATCATTTGGTGTAAGTCTCACTCATCACGAATAGGGAATGGTCGTAGTACGTTTGCTCGTAAACGACGTGCGCGAAGGATGGGCTGGTGTATACATTGTCAAACACCCTTCTGTCTAGGTCTTGACTTCCTATCCGATACTAGCCAGTTTAAGGTATACTTTTGTCTGACACCAGCCGTGCAGGATAATCTTCGTCGTCGTGCCGTTTCTCCCACAGGTTGGGATTCGTCTTGAGAATCTGACGTTAAAAGACCCGATTCATCTTGAGCATCTGACGTTAAAAGACTCGACTCGTCTTGAGGATCTGACGTTAAAAGACTCACCTTGTAGATATGTTTATATTGTTGCCTTTTCCCTTTGCATTAAGTTTTGCACATGAGATTCGTGTCTAACCTCGGGTGTCACGTACTTGGAACACAAATGGGAAATGGATTCCACCAGACCAACCCTAGAATTGGCTACTTTAAGTTCCCTTGGGGCGGTTTGAGGATAGCCGTATGTAATAAGGGCAATTTTATTAGACCGTAGCGCGCACGGTCCAGGATGGTACCGTCCTGCCCCTAACCCCATAATACATAGAGGTAAAGCCATAGTCTGGCTAGATTGGGTTTGCTCTAGAGCTGACATGACAGTTGTCTATGATTTAAGATGATGACTCTTCTGGACATCCAGTGTTTTTCACGTATATCTCCCTTGTATATAAATAAAACCCTTGTTTATAAATAAAACACTCGCCTTCTTTTCAAAAACTCTTGTGACCTTCAAGAATGACTTATACAATTGGATAGCATTTTTCGTGCCGATCATTTCGATATCTCATTCATCCAATTCGGAGTCCAAACGAGTCGTGGGTAAGAGTTTAGATTTTTTTAGGCTTAAATCGGGCTTTTGGCTTGGTTTGGGCTTGGGAAAATTTTTAGCCCAACCAAAATATCAAAATATCGGGCCCTTTAAACCCGGATAACCTGACCACACGCGTCACCATCAATCATTTCTTCTTCCCTAAATTTCGGATCTTGCCCCCTCTCGTTTAAGTCTCGTACGAGACAGGCCCACGCTAAATCCAGGTCTCATGCGAGACTCTTACAACTCCAACTACAATTCCCTTCCGTCAGCACGTCCCATTTCTCCCCCTCATCATTAATCAATATCCAACCTCTCCCTAAGACCAATGATGGCCAGTAACAGGCGTATTTGTGTGGAGAAATTTTTTGGAAATTTATTTGAAAACGGGATGTTTGCTCCATTCTTTGATAATGAAATTCACTCTAGAGGATGGGAGTACTTGTTATATGCCAATGGAGGGCTTTATTCAAAGGATTTGGTGATGAAATTCTATGACAATGGGAGCTTTAATGACGACCATTTTTGGGTTACCGTCGAGGGTGTGCACCAAGAAGTCACACCTATTTTGCTCTTCGGGATCACGTGCATTCCTCTAGTCGACCACGTGCTGACTCAGCAGCAGTCCGTGTACCCATGGACTTACGACCTAATGCTAGACACGCAAATCAAGGGAGAGTACAACATAGACGGAAAATGCGCGTATCAGCGTTCGGTGCGACAGAACCAGTTGGCTGTGACTCAATGGCTGGGACTGAACGTCATTGGCACCTCGAAGCCCTTAGACATTAACAAGACCTTCCTCCACCTTCTCTGGATCCTCCAGGAGCGAAAGGGTAACTTCTGCATCGTTACCTTTCTTTTTGATATTATTACACATGCCACTCTTAGATCAGCCCCTCTTGCTGTTCTGGTAACATAAGTTATGATTACCTTGGGTTTTCTGTCCGCCACCCCGTTACTCCCTATACCACAATATGAGAATATGCTTTTCTTCAAGAAATGCATACTGGACCCTTGGGAACCCACAGCACCAAGGGCTGCTGAGCACGCTAGCATAGGCTCATCTCACCTACCTTACTTTGATGAGACTGCCATGAGTAAGATCACCCACCCCATAGAGGCCTTACGTGTTGTGAACAGTGGTTTGAGAGACATGTACACTCGCCAGGTATCGAAGAGACGTACCTTGGGCGAGTTAAGGACATATATGACCACTCGCCACGAGTCGATGACAGATAGCATGGGCGAATTCCAGCAGGAAATGAGAGCTTCCATGACTACATTTCAGGACCATATGCTTACTCGCCAGAACCAGTTCCAGTGAATGTTCATGGCGAGCCAGCATCAGTTTCAGGCTTAGGTGATGGATACTCTGGGTGATATCCAGGAGCAGTTAGCCTCTACGGGAGCTCGTACTGCACGACGTCGCAGGACTCCTGGTTCTTCTTCTACAGCCCCCGAGGATTCTTCTGCAGCCCCTGAGGATCATCAGTAGCTAGTTTATTTTTCCAGTCTTGTATAATATTTATGTCAGATATTTGATTTACGTGTTTGCATTTCCAGCTTAATAGTATGTTATTTCCTAAAAATTTCTGTCTGGATATATTAGTTATGTCTAATATTATATTATATAGGTAGGAACATATATAATAATATTAGTAATAATAATTTATATATATACATATATATTTTAGATGTCACACTTAACAGTAAACTTTACCGTAAACTAACGTTTTATTAAACGGTCAGAAAACGGTCATGAAAACGCACAAAAAACGGTCAGAAAACGGTCATGAAAACGCACAAAAAAACGGTTAGAAAATGGCAAAGTTCTTTCTATAAATAAGTTCAACACTTCCTCCACATTCACTCATTTCATATTCTTCCCTCTACACTTCTTATTCTAAAAAATCGTTTTTAGTCCGCTCCAAATATCAAGCTTCATGGATGCACTAGAAAAGTTTGAGCAGCGACAAATTGAATATGCTAATCAAGTCTTCATGCTTGTTTGTTTCATTATAGTAATGTTGTTAATGTGGCATATAGTTCTATCTAATATTTTGGTTTATATTTCATTTCCTGTATCATTATGTTGTGTTTCCAATACCGTTGTACGTTCTTACATCTTATTGTAATAGTATATCTACATTTCCCTTGTCCTTCTACTTACACTATTTACGAAAAAAAAAAAAAAAAAAAAAAGGGGGGGCACTCCTTGTCACATGCCCCATTCTTCTCATCCACACTACATCCACTTTCGCGCATATCTTAGAAGATACACGTGGTCTAACTACCCTATGACATCTCGATCCGTATCTTTTACATTTTTGGATTGGTGCCTATTTATAACAAGGATAGACACCTCAAAAATCTAACTTCCCTTTCGCTAATTTTTTTTTTCAACACTCCATCTTTAATGGCCCTCACTCGAAGTTTCGTGCCCGAGCAAAATTTTATGGAAAATTTTCAAAATGGTATTTTTCATCCCTTTTTTGACATAGAAATATCACATTGAGGATGGCACCCTCTTTTACATCATAAGCAAGCTTTTTATTCCAGAGAATTGGTCTTGTTGTTCTATAAAAGCGGTTATTTCCAAAATGGGCAATTCTTTGTCCGTGCTAACGGATGCGAGCGTGAATTGACTATGGAAATCATCTCTGAGGTACTTCAAATTCCTATTACAAACCAAGGAGTACACCTTCAGGATTCACCTTTCGACAATATCAGGCATCTGATGTTTGCAACTATCCTTCATGGCGAATACAACCGGAAAAACCATATTGTTTATCAGCGATCTTTGCAAAAGAACCAATTATCTGTGATCCAATGGGTAGCTCATAATGTGCTCGGCACGTCTAAGACTTCTGAAATAACCAAACCCTTCCTCCATCTACTCTGGGTCTTACAGAGTAACTGCTAGGGGTGTGCATAAAACCGATGTACCCGACTAAACCGACCGACCCGACTCGACCCGAGCTATGTGGGTCGGTTATCCATTTAAGACGGTTCGGATCGGTTTGTTAAATGGCAAAACCGACAGGGTCGGTTCGGTGCTCGGTTTGGATTTGGTATAACCGAAAATAACCGACCCGATCCGCAATATCTTAATATACTAGATTAGTAGAAAATTAGAAATATACCGCACCAAATTACCAATTAGTAAAAAATAAAAATCCATTAACTAGGGTCGAGCCGCTACATCCCCCACCGGTCCTAGCCGCCACCATTCCTCCACCACTCTTCCATCGGTCAAAGACCATGACACCATCATCAACAAAGGTAATAACTAATTATTTGGTTTCTTTTCTTTCTTTTTTTTTTTTTGTTTCGTGTTTCTCTCAAAAACAGTTCATCATTGATGCTCAAAAACAATTCATCATCGATGCGATTGTAGTCGAGCGTTAGAATGTAAAAAGCTCAACAAGTTGTATTAAAAAAACAAGATTGAAGACCATATTTTATATTGAAAGACTATATAAAATTGGGTCATTAGATTATTCATTATTTCGTTATTCTTGAAGATGAGCAGTCGAGCACCATTGAATAAAGCTAAACCAATAAGTCAATAACGACAATAAGAGTCAACCGTTGAGTACCCAACTGATTTCTCCAGCACACCAATCATAGAAAATGGGGGATCTTCACTTCTAGTCATTTTGGTATGCATCCAAGCTAGCTTTTCTTTGTTATTCATTAGATTATCAATGCTCAACTTCGAAAATACTATTTAGCATTTACACTATAATTCTATGTCTACAACTCTACACACATCTTATTTTTGTAGGATACATAGTTTCATTCAATAATCAAATTATATGGTTGCTTAGTGAACGAAGAGCATTCAATTCTTTAGAGAAAAAAGAAATACAATCACCTTACTATTCTTTACTCTATTGCTATTTATCAAATTATGTCCTCCGCTTTTTCATTTTTTACATTTTAACTTTTACACAGCCGGCCGGTTGTTATCACTTTCTTCCATACTCTACTTGGTTTGACTACTATCGAAAACCACATTGTATGTATGACCTAAATTGATGGAGCACAATGAATACTCACAACCGAGTGAAAAAAATTTGTATGCCAAAACCAATCTAATAAATGAATTAACAACAACATCTGTCACAGGCTTTTTGTTTTATCTTGATTGCTAATATGTGTCATTTTTATTAGATGGCTTCTACTGAGGTTCCTAGTGATGGTCCATCTCTACAGTCAACTGTTGAAAATCCTACGGATACGGTCGATCCTACTATGGCAGGTAATAAAAGAAAATCCTTATCTTCCCCTGCTTGGGATCATTTTCATAAGATAGAGGGTTGTGATCCCAAAAATCCAAGAGCCACATGTAATTATTGCCTTGTTAGTTATGCTTGTGCTTCGAAAAGTAGTGGAACTTATAATATGTTGAGTCATATGAAAGTATGTAAGAAGAATCCTAACAATAAGGTGGTGGCTGATAAATCGCAACAAATATTGTCTTTCAAAGATAAAGAGCTTGTTGCTGTTAGTTTTAGCTTAAAAACTTGTAGAGATGCTCTGTCTAGAATGATTATTATTGATGAGTTGCCATTTAGTTTTATGGAGGGTGAAGGGTTTCGACATTTTGTGAAGGTTATACAGCCCAAGTTCACAAATTTGCCTTATCGGACTCAAGTTGGTAGGGATTGCATCGAACTTTACATGGAGGAGAGAAGAAAGTTAAAGAGTTTTCTGCATAGTAATAGAATATGTATAACAACTGACACTTGGACATCTATTCAAAACTTAAATTACATGGTTTTGACTACTCATTTCATCGATAGTGATTGGAACTTACAAAAAAGAATTCTGAATTTTTGTCTAGTTCCAAATCACAAAGGTGAGACAATTGGAAAGATGGTAGAGAAGTGTCTTCTTAATTGGGGTGTCCATAGTCTTTTTTTCAGAATCGTTGATAATGCAAGTTCTAATTCTGTTGCCATTGATTACTTGAAGAAAAAAGCAAAAATTGGGAAAGACACCGTTATGGGACATAAGTATTTACATATGAGATGTTGTGCTCACATCTTGAATCTTATTGTTTGTGATGGCCGAAAGATGATGTTAATGATGCTATTTTCGAAAGCACGCATCGCAGTGAGGTATGTGAGGTCATCTCCATCTAGGTTAGCCAGGTTCAAGGAGTGTGTGAAGGAAAAACAAATAGAGTGCACCAAACTTTTATGCTTAGATGTGACAACTAGATGGAATGCGACATTCATGATGTTAGAAGTTGCTGAGAAGTTCCAAAGTGCCTTTGAGATATTGGAGCTTGAAGACCCACAATACACCCTTTACTTTGATGATGACAAGATCAAGGGGCCTCCAACCTTAACTGATTGGAATAGTGCTAGATTATTTGTGAAATTTCTAAGAGTTTTCTATAAGGCAACATTGCGATTTTCAGGTTCTCGTTATGTTACCTCAAATAATTTCTTTAGTGAAATTCTAATTGTTCAGAAGAAATTGATTCAGTTTAATGGAAGTGAGGATGCACGTTTGAGATCAATGGCATTGCGTATGCAAACTAAATTTGATAAGTATTGGGATATGGATAAGATTAACATTTTGTTATATGTTGGTGTTGTGCTTGATCCCCGCTTCAAGATGAAGTATGTGTCGTATTCCTTCAAACAGTTGTATGAAGAAACTAAAGCTAATGATGAAGCAAAGAAAGTGAAAGATGCTTTGGTTGTGTTGTATGAGTGGTATGTTAGGCACTATCCTTCTTCAAATCAGCCACCTATTGATGTGAACGTGAGCCAAACAGCAAGCGAATGGATGTTGATGATGATGAGCAAGATCCTACTATACTAGCCGCCAATTTCAGCAACACTTGCTAGAGGAAGATAACTTCTGAGAATAAGTCCGAGGTTGAGAGGTTTTGGCTGAAACTAATGAAGTTGGTGGGGATAAGTTTGA
The DNA here is from genome assembly GCF_015680905.1 of Coptis chinensis. Classification (NCBI taxonomy): domain Eukaryota; kingdom Viridiplantae; phylum Streptophyta; class Magnoliopsida; order Ranunculales; family Ranunculaceae; genus Coptis; species Coptis chinensis. The sequence continues at coordinate 85,912,905 of NC_141456.1, forward strand.
CATTTTGGGTTGGTGGAAGATCAACGCTTCTAGGTATCGGATCCTTTCTCTTGTTGCACGTGATGTTTTGGCAGTTCCGATATCTTCCGTAGCTTCTGAGTCTGCATTTAGCACGGGGTGTATACTTGACCCTTTCCGTAGTTCGTTAGCTCCTAACATGGTGGAAGCCCTTATTTGTGCACAAGATTGGCTTCGTTCTCCATCAATTCTAATTAATCTTCGACAGTCAATGGATGATATCGAGCAATATGATAAACTAGATGGAGGTAATAATTTGCATTGCAATGTTTAGTCTATTGTTATTTTCTTTTGTTAAAATATGTACTTGTGTAGTTCGACTTACGTATGTATATGCTTGTGTCCTTTTTTGTTTTGCAGAATTATTTGGATCGACTTCTTCTGAGCCTAATGCTGCGGAGAATTGATTGGTAATCAAGTTTTTAAGTTTATTTTTTTGTGAAGTTCATTCACTATGTCTATTTGTGAACTTGAATAAGTTGGATTATTTTTTTTTGTTATGAAATGCAGTTGTGCTTAGAGCTTGATGGTGTGGATAGGCAGATAGATGTGGATCATGTGGATAGCTTTTGTTTTGATAGCTGTGGCTTGTGTGGATAGTTTTGGCTTTTGTGGATGCTATTGGTTTTTGGTTATATTTAAACTTCTTCAGTATTATGGTGTTGGTATACTATCTGTTTTGCTCTCAATCTCTGTGGCTTGTTTACTATATATATTTCTGCCGTTAGAATCCTCTTAGGCTCTTACCATATTATCATGTGTTGTGTCTTTGTTATTATTGGAAAAAAAAAAATGTTGTCTTTGTGAAATGGTTAATATTTGAGACTTAGATGCTTATATCTATTCTAGGACCGGATCCACGGATGCTTTTTTCTTCAACGCTTTGATGCAAAGCATTCACATAAGAAATAGTTGGTTTAATGGCATTAGCCAAAACACCGCAAATTTGTAGCTCTATAGTCCTATCCCCGGCGGATCTTTGCTTTCAATGGAGTTTAGTTTTGCACGCCTTGATGTCCAGCCAAGAAGGGGGTATCCGAGAATGCAATGGAGGCACTTGAAGGCTATATGCAATAGAGATAATATGGAATTGTGGAGTCCTACTACCGAGGGTTAGTGCTTGACCAAGATGAGCGGTGGAAGGAAGGAGAACGAACAGATTGACTTGGTGTCGTGGCCCTTTGTCCGTAAGTATATGATAATGATGAGTGATAGAAGTTTATAGTGTACAGAATACTGGTATGTCTGCAACACAGTTTGTTATAAAGCTTATTGTAAGTTACCAGAACTTGCCTAGTTTTTCAGGAATGAATGACGAGGGCTTTTGTAGAACTTCACATGGTACAGGTTTAGAATCTGCTTGAGGACATTTAGTTCTGAATGACGAGGACATTTAGTTCTGAACTTCACATGCTTTTGTAGAACTTCACATGGTACAGGAATGAATGACGAGGACTGTTACTCAAAATCGATGCTTTCTTGTTTAATTGCCTACAACTACAGGGACCAAGTCCATTTTGGATACGTGGGCATGTTTGAAATGATTGAACAGCAGTTTCACATTGGCAATGTTCTGGGGGTTGTTGCGGGGCCTAGGAAATATCTCCCTTTTCTTAGTTCAATAACTTATATATGTTTTATAATTGAAATTTGGTCACAGAGAGTCAGAGAGGTTATAAGAATTTAGGGTCGGGTCGGTTATAGTCGGGGGTAAACCGACTAACGATCGGTTTTGGTCGGGTTATCGGATAGAAACGAATCTGGTCGGTCGGTGTGGGTCGGTTGAGTCTATATAATCGGGTCGGGTCGGTTATAATATTGCATAAACCGATAGGGTCGGTTCGGTAGTCGGTTTTAGCCCAAACCCGACCCGAACCGACCCGTGCACACCCCTAGTAACTGCAATGATTTTTGCATTATTAAAAAAATTTCTCTGGAACGCGATCGCACGTGCCAGGAAAAAGGCATCTCCTTTACCAACCATTGTGACACTTATCATGATACGTTGGGGTTTTTCTAGTACTTCTCCTCATACACCTCTTCGAACAGCTAACATTATTCACTCAGTATGTAGGAACGGATTCTGGAACCCCGACGTTGCAAAGAACCATGTCGGTGTAAAAACTGACGAAGATTGTTCCGCTGACAACATCTTCACTGAAAATGCATTATGCAACGTATTTAATCCCATGGAAGGGCTTCGTTTAATGCGACAAGGACTGATGACATTATTCAAACATCAGAACATTATCATCACCAGTCTTCTTGAATTTCAGGACCTGCGGACAATAAATGAAGAGGAACAAGCACAATTCTTGCACAGCCACAACCAGTTCTTGGCAAATCACACTCTCAAAATGGAGAACCACGCCAAGATTTACCAGACAAAAAGTGAAATGTTGCACCGGGCTGTTGCACGGATTGACGGCATAGAAAATCTTATAAATGGATCCCTCCCACAAAAGGATCCTCGCCGTTACTTGGGCCCATGAAACCAATTAAATTTTGCAATTTTATATTATTTGTCATTTTCTTTTTAGTTTTTAATTTTCCTATGGTAATTTGTTTTTACTTAATTATTCTCATCATACTCTAATATTTGTTTATCCTTGTCTAAACAGGTCGCATTTTTTTTCACACATTTTCTACAATGGAAGCTCCAAAGATGATTCCAGAACAATCTTTCCATTCGTTGCTGAATTCTCCTCTATATGAACATCTTTCCAGAGACTACATCACTCAAGTTGGTTGGAACTCTCTTATTCTACACCCGGAGCAGACATACTCCCCAGGTTTGGCAACTTATTTTTATGATCACATGGAAGATCTACCAGTTGTCCAGGGTTTCCCTTTGAATGGCTTTACACTCTGTATTGGTAACACCCGACACTCTTTTACGAGCCAATTTGCTTGCTATGGCCCTAGACCTTCCTCCTCTTCAGCCAGACCTCCCCATTCAATACATGATAGAGAATGACTTTAATGACTATTCTAAGGAAGATTTTGCTGCCCGGTATGGCGATGGCATTGCCCACGTCAGTGAACGTGCCGAAGCTGGCCGATGGCCAGACTTCACTATTCCACTAGCCAGTATGACCATGAATGTTAGAACTGCCATGTTATTTATTCTTCTGAACATCATGGGGGATTGGCATTTTTCCACTGCATCAAAGTCAGCGTGTAAGACATTCCATGCATTGGCCCAGCAACATACCGCCTTTGACATTACAGACCTAGTAATTGAGAATCTTAAGAAGGCTCGGTTTTTTCGACAACACTGTATCACCCTGCCAGTTACACCATGGAGGATAGTGAGGACGTACTTCCCACAGTTTGTGGCCACCTTTCAGGTCAGGGTAAAGGTCGACTCTATGTGTCCAACAAACAAGATAATTCGTTCTTTGTGATTTCGGACATGGCGACGCCCTGCAAGGTATCTAAAGAAAGTTCGTTCTTTCCCTAATGATGATAAAATGATAGCTCATCTAGACAATGCAAAAAAGAGGAAGTGGAGTGAAGTCTGGAAAGCTATGATAGATTGGCGGGATGCAAAGGAATGACATTTCTACAGGGACGAGGCAAGGATGGACTATCCCCCTGTTCAAGGTTGGGGCAATGTGAGTTGATGCATGTACATATTTGTTTTACGTTTTGATGTGAAATAAATAAATAACCTCACAGTATGCTACTCTAATAGTGTGCTTCTACTTTTATGATGTATAATATATAGTATGTTACAATAAATTTCTGTGGAAGATGTCAACTATATTTTTGCTCAAAGCCTCTCAGGTATACTCTTTCTTCCTCTTAACACTTTCAGGACACAGTGTCTGATTGTTTGGGGGTGGTGAGAACCTTTTGCAAAAATTAGGCATGTATAGTTATATATAGTTTACTTGATGTCTAAATAAACGTATTTAGTGACAAATTCTCGTTTCCCTTTCTATGATGAAAAATATTTAGAAATCTCACCCTAGCATCATAATTAGGACTTGTTCTTAGAAACTTAATTTAATAAGTATGCAATAGTTTTTACATCTTTTCATGAGCATTCATGCACTGACTATCATTAAATGTACACAGCAGTAAGTTTCTGGGACCCACGGTTAGACAACTTAGTTTCCATATCCTGTAAGAATCTAACCAAAAGCCTCAAAATGTGTGATATATGAGTAATGACACAGAGGAGTAGTTCTTCCGAATAAGAGAAGTTCACACGTCTACTTTCTTGACCACTACCCAAATCCTAGGCGAGAATTTAGGCCTTCTTTGGATCGATATAACCAAAAATTCACACCTGTAAAAAAAATTTAGCCGCTAATCGTTCCACTGAACCTTTCATTAATCCTTTCTACTTCACCAAAAAAAATCATTACCCATCTGTTAACCACAAATAAATAAGCCTACCTAGATGATGAGTATGAGAAATAGGATGAAGTGCAGAAAAATGAAGAGAAAAACCTTGTCACAAATCAAAATCAGTTACCTGTTTCAGAAGAAAAGAAAAAGAAAAAAATAGAAATATGTTTTAAAAAATCAAAAGAAATATCAAGGTTAGAATTCCCCCTAAAAAATCAAATCAAAAGGGAATACAAAAGCTTGATAAATCCAAGTATGGAAACCCATGTTAGAAGCAGGAAAGAAAATAAGGATTCTCTAGTATAAATATATCAAAGACCTTATTCTCTCATACTTATAATTTTTGAATTTTCCATTCCATTTTCTTCTACACTGCCACCTAAGCCCCATAACACCTAATAAAAACCTCTAGCTCAATTAGGAGTGGGATAGTGTGATAATAAGTAGTAGTTGTGACTTCTCGACATCGGCTCCTCTGACTGTCATTGAGTATGTGAGGAAAAGTGTGCCCACTGCACACTGGAGATAGCAAAGCTTGAGTGGAAAAATAAGAGAGAAATTGTGTTTCGACACATACTTGTGAGAACCTACTTAAGGACGCTATCAAAAGGATCTAGAAACGGCCCTGCTCGTACATTTATTATTAGATCACTGCATGTATGCTCATACGTAGATGTTTCGATTATTGTATGTATATTAACTTGAATTTCGAAAGAATAAAATCCTTGTTTCCCTCGCTAGTGAGATGTCTAGATACCTGAGATTAATTAAGGAAACAAGCCTTTGTTACTGAGTCGTTGTAGTATAAATGAAGTTTGTGAGTATCTTCTTTAGAAAACTCTCACAAGGCTATAACTCGTCCACTAGGGAATTTCTAGTGGTTCAAGGCCTTGTTGCATACGGTCAATGCAACCGCACTCTGCGAAATGAGATTTAGCTTAGGACAACACATTTTTTCACCACTTATCATTTTAATGTCTCTTTTTTGGTTGAGGACAAGCAAAATGCTGTTTGGGGGTGGTGTGATAAGCACCCAAAACTGTAATATTAAACCCCGAAAGACATAGCATTTTGGTCGATTATGTGTTTAATAATCATGTAATAATTATATTTTCGTACTTTTGTAGGTTTCCGCATTTAAAAGGAATATAATGATAAAACATGCATCAAAGTACGGGAATACTAGAATATTTGAAGTTTCCCACTCAACCCCAGTGAAGCCCAACAGAGCCTCACTAGAGCCGAAGTTTCCAAAAGAACAAAACCAGTGCAGAACAGGTCCACATATAAAGAAGCAGCAAACTTCCGAAGCTCAAATCTGATAAATCGGGGTGCCGACGTTGGCTAGTGAGCTGCCAGAGCGACCAGGGGGACAAACTCTACGCAAAGACAGAAAGTTGTAAAAACGCCAAAATCGGTCGCCCCTCGGACATACTAAGTGGACCCACTCTGGGCCCAAAAGGCATGACGAGTCAAAGATAGGCGGTGGCAAGTGATGGTTTTAATTTGGTGCCACCTCACAATATAGAAGACACGTACCAATTCAAACCAGGTACGTGGTTTGAATTGAAATTGGCTAAAGGACAAAACCTTAATAAGGTAAAAGACAAAATTTAAAACAGATAAAAACAAAACTTTGATTCTCAAAGTTTTGAACGTTTCAATTAGCTAACAAATAAAAGCCAATTAAATCCTTCAGGAGACATCAGCCTATATATATGAGGGGGTCGCCTTTGATATTTTTCCTTCAGCATTTTCATGCTTTAGCTATACATTAGTTTTATTTTAACGTCTGTAGTTTCATTCCAACACTTAAACTCTGTCATTTTCATTCTAGCAGCTTAAATACTGGAAGTCAATTTACCCTTAATAACAGTCATTTCTTTTCTAGTGTAATTCCTGTCCTGCATTTATTTACTTAATGTATCTGACGGCCAAGTTTTATTATTCTTCAATGACCATGAGCTAATCCCCACGGGGAGGGTTATCTTTGCTTCGTCGCGAGAATCTGGATTGACTCTTTAATATTCTAGAATCACTACTTAGGAATTAGGCATAGATTATACATCCAAATTCCAAAATGACTGAGACTACAAAAATTGGAGGCCGATGCTCGAAGAACCTCGTCGCGCGCGACCCAAAATGTCTCACGCGACGACTTATTATGGTGTCGAACTGACTTTCCAATTTGTCCAAATGATGTGAAATCGAGCCAGAGCTGAAATGATATTCCGTAGATGAAATATTAGTTCAACTCCTTATGCTAGTGCGATGCGTCAGCCGAGATGTGGGCATCGCTAGGGATCAATACTTCGACGCCGCTCTCGAACACGGTGATCGAATTAGAGATGTAGTGACGTGGTAATATAAACTGTTGAAAAATGATTCTTGCATGAGTATGATTAACTCTCTCCCTATTCTCTATCTTTGGTTATCTACATCAAAATCACCGTAGTAATTTACATTATTTGCATTACTATTAATTTAATTAAAACCAACCTAAAATCCTACTCACCAAAAGTTGTAATTCTAGTTGTGAACCTTTCCGAGCCCTAAGGTTTGGACGATCCCTTACTCGACCTATCCTACCAAACCCACGTGAGTAGGGTAACTTGACTAAAAAGTACGGCTATACGGACTTTGGACTTGGGACTTTGGTCTTTAGACTTCGGACTTCAGACTGTGGACCTCGGACTTAATTAATCAAGAAAACCAATAAACGTATAATAAAATCCGTTTTATCAAGAGTTTCCTATTCTGAGTTCTTTTTCGGTGTTAAGGGTCGACATCACGATCCTGGTCAGTAAAATCCAGTTTTAAGGCAGTTCATGAGGAAGTTCCTGAGTCCTCATTTGAGTTGCTATATTCTGACTCAGATGGCTCGCGTCATACTGGATCCCCATGCCTTGGGTTCCTAGTGTGACCACCTTCCGGAAGGTCGTCACCATCGATGAGTAGCTCCTTCCCTGTGTCAGATTGATATAAATGCCTTAACAGCTGTAATTCTCGCTCAAGGTTGCTTCTTCGCTATTCTAGAGCCTGTACCTCCTGACTTGCCTGAACAGACTCTAGGTGGGTGAGGACATCATTCTTACCATTTTGATGTTCCTCTTGAGCGTTATTCCTGGGACCTGTTAATAACCTTAAAAATAGTAGAATCCTAAATATTAATGTTAACAACACTAATACGTAATCCTACCGTTCTTACGTTTAAATCAATTCTTCTTACTCTCAAAACATAATCATGCAATATAATGAGTAAGGATTCGTTCCACTCTTAACTGTCTAGACTTAAATTGAATTCAACTAATCAAACCCAAAAGGAACAATGGTGAGAGTAATGATTTGATGTGAAATTTCTATACTACCATTCCCAACACAAGAACAATAATAAGAACATGTCATTATGGAATAAGTAATTAACTTTATAAATCTAATGAACAATAAAAACAATGATTCAATACTCAAGAAATAAACTAATTAATTAATGTAAAACTAAATAATGTAAAACTAGATCTGGATCTAAGGTTTAATGGCTACTTTTCTTATCTTAACCTAATTTATTTTCTAACCTAACTATCTACCATTAACAAAGAGTCAAGCTCTTTTTTTTATACTTTTAGATCCAAAAATCGTGCATGGGCTTGGAGCCATGTTTTGGGCCAGAGAATCAGGCCCAAAACCCAATTCTTTCAGTCCAAAAAGGGCTCTTCAGCTGCAGTTGGCTTCGATAGACATTTCGTCCACTTTTGCTCCTCTGATTGGGTCAAGGGTTAGACCATTGGAAAGCACTTTCCGAGCCGGTCGTTTTGACATAAGATACTCCCAATTCCGAGGTCTGAGTCCAATTCCGATGTCTGAGTCCAATCTCCTGCAATTCGGAAGTTCTGCTGACTTGTGCACTATTTCTGCCCGTGTTGACTTTTTTAGCTTTTGACCGGGCTTTACAAAGGCTTTGTCTCCTTGAATCTTGGCCTTTATTCATAGAACTCCTTAGCAACCGACCTTTGTTCCTTTATCTCGCTAAAGTGGCACATTTCTACACATAATGGACTTTGAAGCCTGAAATGCATAAAAACACGAATCGAGATTAACTCTTAATTATTACTCACATAATTGGTCTAAACGTATGATGGTTAAGGGGTTAAAACTACAGTTTTGGGCTCTTATCAAACCACCCCCAAACAGCATTTTGCTTGTCCTCAAGCAAAGATGAGAAATTAGAATAAGTGACCAAAAATGGAGTTCTATCTACTCGCGTTTACTGAGAGTCGCGATTGCATTGACCATATGCAACAAGGCCTTAAATCACTAGGAATTCCCTAATGGACGAGTTATAGCCTCGTGAGAGTTTTCCAGTGAAGGTACTCACAAACTTCATCTATACTACAACGACTAAGAAATAAAACTATTGTTTCCTTATTTATATCTCAATTATCTATACATCTCACTAGCAATGAATACAGAATAATTATGTCGAAACCTAAGCTAATATATGCATAATAATCAATCATCTACTTAATAAACATATATACAATGAGTAATGCTATGAAATGCAAACATGTGTCCCGTTTCTGAAACTTTGGAATAGCGTCCTTAAGTAGGTTCTCACATAAAAGTCAAGACAAAAATCACTCTGATTTTTCCACTCAAGTTTTGCTACTCCAGTGTGCAGTGGGCATACTTTACCTTACAATCTCAATGACACACAAGGAAGCCGAAGTTGATCAAACACATCTGCCACTTACTATCCCACTAACCTATTCCTAATTGAGCTAGAGGCCTTTATTAGGTGTTGCGGGATTAGGAGATGGTTTAAGAATGAAGGAAACGGATATTCAAAAAGACAAGTCTGAGATAATAGGGTCTTCATATTACGTAACTAGAGAAAACCTTGTTCTTTTGCTTCTACACTTTGTTTCCATCCTTAGCCTTTTTCTTTTGGCTTTTCGACTCCTTTTATTCTATTTTTGGAGTTTTTATTTTATTTCTATTTTTCTTTTTCTTTTCTTTTCTTTGGATGGAAACTTCTTTTCTTTTTCTTTTCTAAAGCAACTAACTAATTTCTATTTACACAGGTTTTTCTCTTCTCTTTTCTTCACTCATCCTATTCTCAGACTTATTCTAAAATGGGTAGGTTGATTTTTTTTTTTATATTTTGTTTTGTTTTTGTAACAGGGTCAAGGAATTGTGGTTTATGGAAGGGCAAATGAAAGGCTCAGTGGGGCGACTAGTGGAAAATATACTTAGGTCAGAATTTCTAGCTATATCGATCCAAAAAGGGCCTAAATTCTCTCTTACGACATGGTATAGTGGTCAAGCAAGTGGACGTGTGATTTCTCTATTCGGAATATACTTCTCCCTTGTGTCATTTCTCAAATGTTTCACTCATATAAGTCTTTAGGCTATATTCTCACATGATTTGTAGAATAAGTACTCTAGCCTAGATTTCAGAAACTTACTGCCAAACAATCATAGATACTCATGTAATATATTTATAGATAGATGCAAAGATTATTACCTACATATTAACCTAAGTTTCTAAAACTATTCTAATGCAAAAGCTACATTGAGACTTCTAGATTATTAAGAGCATAGAGAAAGAAACAATACCAATATTCCTAAGTGTATAGCATAAACTTTTTATTTTTATTTTTATTTTTATTATTTTTAAGACAAATAATACGTAATATACAACCTAATATGTGCTTAACATTTACATCGTGTTTTATACCACCCCCAAACAATTTGGGAGAAGGGGGTTCATGAAACAATTTAATAGCACAATTAAATTATGTAACTAACTAATTTTTATAATTTTTAACATTTTATAAATAAAAGTGCGTAATTTACATCCTAAAAGTGTCTAATTTTTGCAAATGTTTCTATCCCACCCCCAAACAATCGAACGCTTTGTCCTCAAAGTGTAAAGAGATAAGGAAAGAATTTACCATAGACGTGGCAAAAATTGGTAGTACCTGTAACAGAAATATTGTAAAGATGATATGATAATATGAATCACAATTAAACCGGTATCGCACTAACTAACACAAACTCTACTCTTTCGAGTAAACATGACAAAGCTTAGGGTGGCAACATGATTTGAAATGAATACCAAAATCATGCCCCCCAAACAAAATTGGAAAACTCTTTTTAAGTTTGAAAATTTTGTTTGGCCTATACTCCGAAAAGTTGGTATTGTAACGAAAACTTGGGTCTTTTAAAGTCGATTCCTAGACTTACTAATATATGTTTATGTTTTTATTTTATTTAGTTTTTATATGTTTGATTTTTAGAAAAACAAAACAAAATTACGATAAAGAAATAAAAATGAAACTCACTCCATAGATAAGCACTACTCAATCCACGAGAAAAAGTGCAAGAGATAAATGCGTGAGTCACATGAAACGTAGACTAAGAATCCGACACTTACAACCACTCACTCCAAAAGGAGGGTCCGGTTGCCTTAATGGTGCACTCCCATAACATACAATTGGAATGGAGTACACCGAAGAATAAAATGAGTCTTTTATAGTCAGATACTCGAGACTTTATCTAATATATATGTATTAAAATGCATTTTACCATATATCAACAATCGAAAAAGTTGTGGGTCTTTCCACAAATAATTAACATGGAATGCACCATCAAACAGAATTAAGCACCAAGATTTCCTATGACGTAGCTTAGTGAAATGAGAGCAAAGCCTTATAGATCTAAAACCTAATCGAGCATACAGTTTCTTCTTTGTCCTCCTACGAAGGGGATGCCAAGTAAATGAACGTGAGAAAATTGATGGTTATGGAAGATACGTAGGATGTGGATAATTTTGAGAAGGAAAAAATGGAAAAAATGAAAAAGTGTCAGGTGGCTTGTCCTTGGGTGTTATTTCTTCACCAGTTGGTTTTAGATAGTTATGAAGCATAGGAGAAACTCCATGGTCAAGTACAAACTCAATGGTTCTTTGAAAAGGTAGAGGGCGAGGAACATTCGTGATGGAAGGTGAATGAGTGACATGAGGATGTGAGGTGGGTGAATGGTGTTCAACTAGTGTTCTTAGGTCTATATCATCAGAGGCCTTGAGATATGCAAGACATTCCTCAATAGGTGGGTAAGAAGAATCACTGGGATAGAGGGCGAAAAATTTTTCTTCCGTCATGGCGTCAAGAGATGAATGGATGTCAGTAGGAGAGAACTCGCAAGGCAGCAAAGAAGGGTTGCAAAAGAGTCGAAGGAAATCCTCCTTGATGTTATCTACGTCTAGGGAGTAGAAATTGTGATCCTTGTCTTCTTCCATAAGAGGGGTATCTACTAGTGTGGGGACTAAAGTGTCAGCCGCACTAATGTGAGGTACAAAACTCTCAATGGACTTCACTTCCCCTTCTACAGGCAAACCTAGTTGTCCCTATTTTTGTCTAAACATGTTAACTTCTACAGAAAGATTTCCAAAAGAAAGAGTCATTGAGCCATCCCGACAATTGATTTGGGCATTGGCGGTTGCCAAGAAGGGACGCCCTAAGATGATGGGAATGGAATCATGAGCAACTTCTGTGTCAAGAATAACAAAGTCGGCTGGATAGTAAAAATCCTGAACTTTAACGATAATATTTTCAACTACACCCTTGGGATACTTAATAGAACGATCGGCTAACTGCAAAGTCATTTTGGTTGGTTGAAGTTTTGTTAGACCTAGTTGTTTATATAAATAAAAAGGGAGTAATTTAACACTCGCCCCCAGGTCTAATAAAGCAGTTGTTATGAAGGTATCACCTAAGGTGCATTGTACAGTAGGACGACCAGGGTCCTTGTACTTAACAATTATGTTATGTTCAGATAAAGAGGGATATTGTTCAGTTAAGAATGCTTTGTGGGGTATGTTGGTTTTTCTCTTCTTGGTGCACAACTCTTTTAGAAACTTAGCGTGTCCAGGTAGACTTTTTATAGCTTCTAGAAAAGGTAGGTTTATAGTCAAATTTTTAAACACTTCCTAAATCTCATCAAAATTCTCGTCCTTTTTAAACACAACTAGTTTTTGGGGATATGGTGCTTTATCGCTATTTTTAGCAGAAGGGATAAAAGTATTATTAGTCTTTGCTTTATCTCTAGCCGTTTTCCATCTAGGTGTCCATATTGGAACCTCTACAGGTGTAGGGTCTTCACTTTCTATTATTGGGTCTTGTAATGTTTTCCTTTTTGGTTATGGTTTAACTAGTACTTCTACAGTTGTAGGGTCTTCAGTTTCTATTATAGTATTTGGTATGGTATCATTTTTAGTTTGTGGGTAATCTTTAGGCATAGTCACTTGGTTATCAACTACTCGCCCTGAATGAAGGGTAGTGACTGCCTGTAGGTCCCCTTGGTTTATATTACCATTACAGTAAATACTATTTATTTCAAAGGTGGTGTTTGTTGACTTAGGATTAGGCACTGCTTGACTTGGAAACACGTCGGTTTGGTTATTATTTTGGTTAGAAGACATGTCAATAACCTTTTGGCATAAAGACTGCATCATTTGCATCGTTTGTTTCATCATATTAGAGTTTTGATCATGCCGATCTTTTATCAAGTTGGAGTTTTGTTGCATAATTTGATTTTGTTTCTCCAACAAGGTCACTACTACTTTGTCTGTAGATGGTTGTATTAGAATTAAAGCTTGTTGAGCGTTCATGTCTTGATGTTGATAGTTCTGGGGTTATGGGTACTAAACCTCTATTCGGTCACCTAAGTTCCCTTGTCCTTGATGTTGAGTTAACTGGTTGAAGTGTGATAGTTGTGGTGGTGTTTGTGCATAGACAAGAGGACAATAGAAGTCGGAATGCTCAAGACTACAAATGACATTACAACGAGTAGAGTTAATGTTCATGACTGGAGTGGGTTGTTGTTGAACGAGATGGCATCTACCTTTTAGTGAGGGCATCGATAAGAGTTTTAAGCTTCGGGATCATATTTAACCTCAAGAGAAGAAGGAGAGGAGCGGGAGGAATCGTTACCTCCCCAATTGTTGTTCTTCTTAGATTGATCTTCTAAGAATTTATAAGCCTCCAAGGCTCCTTCACTAAGAAAACTACCCCCAGTCATGATATCTAGAACCTCCTTATGATAATGTGAATGCCCCTTGAAGAAAGCACGAACAAGTGTGTCTTTCGCAAGATTATGATGCGAGCATTCAATGAGAATATCAGTGAAACGATTCCAGGACTCTGAAAAGGATTCATGAGGATTCTGGCTGAAGAAATGAATCTTGTGAAGCATTTCATCTGTCTTCAGTGGTAGGTAAAACTGTTCTATGAACAATTGAACAAGTTGAGCCCATGAGTCCACAGAGTTTGGCGTTTGGGCAGTTAACCAAGACGCCGCCTTATCGGCTAAGGTGAAAGGGAATACCCTCAGTTTAATTTGTTCCGCACCAACCATAGGATGGTGGAATGTTGTTAGAACTTGTTCAATCCTACGCATGTGCTGATAAGGTTTTTCATGGTCTAAACCATGAAAAACGGGTAACAAATTAAAAATATTTGGGGGGATTCGGAAATCCCCCATTAGGTCTGCTAGAACGATGCAAGATTTGGGCCTATCGCTCAAGGCTTTGTAGAAGTCAGAGAGAGGAGTCTCTCTTTTTTTAGCCATTATATCAGGTGGTGTGTGTAAAATTCTTAGATAGGCGTGTGGTATTTATGTCTATGAAAAACAAGCCTGATTATACTAGAATTAAAACTCCTATGACAAAATAAACGAGGAGTGGAAGAAGGGAATACCTGATTGTGTCCTTGCTTCGCTTATAAATAGCGTCTTGTTCACGCGTGTTCAGTGTATATAACAAGTTAGAACACTGAAAAACTTGAAAATTGAAAATTTGAATCAAACCTGCGGAAATCCGACAAAATCAGCTGAGGGCGCAGGTGCGCTCAGTGCAAATTTAAGTTCCAGTGTTTTGAGCGCGGGTCGCGCTCAGTATGGGCGCAGGTCGCTCAACTTCCAGTGTTTTGAGCGCAGGTGTGCTTGCTTATGGCGCGGGTTGTGCTCAACTTCCAGGCGTATTGGCGCACGTCGCGCTCCTTTGGGGTGCAGGTGCGCTCCGTGTATTTTTTCGAGGAACTTTCACTTGCTGAAACGGATGACCACAGTTAGAATCAAACAAGGGTGGGTGGGTAGAGAATGGGGGATTGCCCCTTGAATTCAAGCAATTGAATTCTTGTCTTGAACGAGATTAAGATGGCAGCGGCGCCATTTGATAACCGTAAAAATAGTAGAATCCTAAATATTAATGTTAACAACACTAATACGTAATCCTACCGTTCTTACGTTTAAATCTATTCTTCTTACTCTCAAAACATAATCATGCAATATAATGAGTAAGGATTCATTCCACTCTTAACTGTCTAGACTTAAATTGAATTCAACTAATCAAACCCAAAAGGAACAATGGTGAGAGTAATGATTTGTTGTAAAATTTCTATACTACCATTCCCAACACAAGAACGATAATAAGAACATGTCATTATGGAATAAGTAATTAACTTTATAAATCTAATGAACAATAAAAACAATGATTCAATACTCAAGAAATAAACTAATTAATTAATGTAAAACTAAATAATGTAAAACTAGATCTGGATCTAAGGTTTAATGGCTACTTTTCTTATCTTAACCTAATTTATTTTCTAACCTAACTATCTACCATTAATAAAGAGTCAAGCTCTTGTTTTTATACTTTCAGATCCAAAAATCGTGCATGGGCTTGGAGCCATGTTTTGGGCCAGAGAATCAGGCCCAAAACCCAATTCTTTCAGTCCAAAAAGGGCTCTTCAGCTGCAGTTGGCTTCGATAGATATTTCATCCACTTTTGCTCCTCTGATTGGGTCAAGGCTTGGACCATTGGAAAGCTCTTTCCGATCCGGTCGTTTTGACATAAGATACTCCTAATTCCGAGGTCTGAGTCCAAAGATACAGCCTTCGGAAGTTCTGCTGACTTGTGTACTGTTTCTGCCCGTGTTGACTTTTCAGCTTTTGACCGGGCTTTACAAAGGTTTTGTCTCCTTGAATCTTGTCCTTTATTCACAGAACTCCTTAGCAACCGACCTTTGCTCCTTTATCTCGCTAAAGTGGCACATTTCTGCACAAAATGGACTTTGAAGCCTGAAATGCAGAAAAACACGTAATCAGTATTAACTCTTAATTATTACTCACATAATTGGTTCAAAAGTATGATGGTTAAGGGGTTAAAACTATAGTTTTGGGCTCTTATCACCTGCTCCGAGAACAACTGGTCCATCGGGGCTGGTCACAAGTCCTTGGGGGGGATTGATCATGCCTATGTTTGTGTGTAAATGAGATTTGGGATATGGATAAATGATGGTCGTTGAACAAAATAGAAGCGTATCAAAACCTAATTATCCCTCAATAAGTAAAGGATGAGTAGGGTATTGTTCCACTTTTAAGTATATGTTTATATGAAGGACAGGACTGGAAAGGGGGTTTAAGGGATTAAAAACTATGATTATAGATATTAGATTCTAATGCTAAACTAAACTAAACTAAACTAAACTATTGAGAATTTATAAGAGAGGGAATTCAAGAGATTAGAATCCACCAATACTTTTGATTCAATGACCTTTTGCTTCATGGTTGTTCTTGCAAGTAGACTACAATTAGGCAATCGAGCGAGTGCCGATGCCCTCTTGGACGAAACTTCATTAACGAATAACTTTACTTAAGGTTGTTCCTATGTTCATGTTACTAGTATCTTCTTTCCTTTTATGTGAGCTTGGGCAGCTATTTAATGAATCACCATCTAAGGCAAACACAAGGAATACTTCCCTTACTCTAAAACACTACACAACTAAAAGAAAAGTAGAGAATAATAGTATAATATTCAATTACAATAAATAAAACCCTATTATAGCATTATATTCAATTGCAATAAATAAAAGGATGTCACTAGCAAATATTCAATTACAATAAATAAAACCCTAAACTAGCATGATATTCTATTGCAATAAATAAAAACCTTAATCTATACTTCCATCCCCTGGTCTGGGCAATGGAACTAATAACTAGAAACATAAAGAACTAACCTGATGGAAGAACACCATGAACTAGAAGAATCAACAAACCCTAAGCACCAGCTTCATCTTCTCCCTTGAAGGAGAAGATTAGCCTTCCATAAAGAAAGAAGAACACGAAGAACGAGAAGAAGAAGAGTCGAAGAACATAAGACTAGAAAGACTAATTTATTAAGACTCAGCTAGTTAAAACCGATCTTTTATTATTAATCTCTCTCTGTCTCAAGTTCTGGAGACAAGAGTATAAGTGAATTGGCAAATTACACGAGGCACTTAGGTCCTCTATTTATAGAGGTGACAATGAGTTATAGACGCATTCCAAACCGTCATTTGTTTCCTAATACAAATAGACTTCTTTCAGAGTCCAACTTCATCTCCAAAACTAAGAAGGAATTGGTTATAGTGTCGATTCATGCGTCTCAGACGCGTAAGCCTATTTTGTCTCTTCTGCTCTATCCTTCTATCCTCTTTTGCGGGCTTTGGTCCAAGCAACTAATTCTTTGGCCTTGGGCTTCCAAATAGGCTTTAAAATAGGTCCAAGTCGCATCTTTAATAGCTCCAATTCCTTGGCCTTCTCCATGATTGTCCACAGGCTTCCCATGTGATCCTTAATGCTCCGAATTGCTCCATTTTACCCTTTTTTCTCTAATATTCTACAAAATTCTCTTTTTCACCTGTAGAATCATAAAACACGATTTACAAGCACTATTAGTCCACTAAGATGGCTAAACAAGAGGTATAATCGAGGGTTAAATTGCCCTTTTTGAGCACTTATCAGGGATCATTCACATCTTGGTGACCGATGTTTTCACCCCCTTCAGGCATTTCGTGTTCTTCTTCTCTGATGGTGACGCTGCGCGTGGTAGCACCACCCTTTATTTTCTTTGCTCCTACCATCACAACAGTAAGAGTTTTTAGACTAAATCAATCATTTGAAACTAATATTTACCAACTTTCGTCCCCACAGACGGCGCCAAAAGATGTAGGGAATTTTCGAGGATCCCCTAATTTTCCTCTATGCCTTGTGATCTAGAAGCCTTTACTGAATAGAGAAGGGATGAGATGATGGTGAGTTCAAGGTTGAACCGTCTGAGGGCTACCTACGTATCCCCTTTGTTATTAAGGAGAATCAAACCCTATTTTGCCTAGTTCCTAAGAGTTGATCCCTATGGTTTATATAGGAAGAGCTACGAGAGTCCTAGGGTTAGGGCTGTCATCACCGCTTGTGAGTTCCCTTCCATCTTTGGACTCTTCCTTCCTATTAGGATTCCTCTTCTTATGGAAGTCTGAATCTAGACCATATCTTATGAGAGGTAAGTTTCCTTGCTGATCATAATATCCTATCGTGTATGGGAAGATTATATCTAAAAAGAAACTCCTAAGATATGTCATCACGATTCCTTCCTTATCATCAGAGATTTCCATCTTCAGTTTCCTTCTGTTCAGGATCTGTCTATATCAGTTCCTAACGACTTGGAGAACTGTCATACTTAGAGGCAGTCAGCCACGTGCATAACACATGTCCACTAAACACTCATGCTAAGCATGAGATCACTTATTCACGAAACTGATCCGATGGTCCTCGTCTCATTTTGGACATCTATAGTCTTAGGTTATTTCCCATACACTTGTCATCTGTTCAATGATGGGAAATCCCCCCTACACTTACTTTGATGATCTGATTCCTATTGTTGTAATCAACTCTAAATGCTTTTCAATACCCTTTGTAATTTTTTCCCTTTTTTTAAAGGCCTGAATTCAGGATGTTTGCATTTTACATGATAATACACTGATAAATTTTTAAAAGAATATCAGTGTTGCTATAAACAAGTTAATTTTTAGAAATGATCAGTTCAGCGATGAAAGTTCTGTATAAGGAAAAATCGAAATACTAGTTATCCACATTAGAGCATCTTCAATGCTACTCTATTGTCTTACGTGCAGAGTGGGCAGCTCAAATTTTCCACACCAACCCATACTCTATATCAAATTGACAACAGCACCACACTCTATTTTGGGGGTCAAATATAGAGCTTGATTTTCTTTATCAAGTGTCACTCCATACTAGCTGTCCAAGCTGCCCCAACTTGTCGCATGTGCAAACAATCAAATTTAATTACTTTTCTATCACTATGAATAATTTCTAATTCAAGGATGGTGTGTTAATATGTTAAAAACATATGATTCTCTATGTAAGTGTGTGCTTCAATTGTGGACGGACTTATACAGTGTCTTGCACATCTTATACATTGTCGTATATAATCTTATACATTGTCGTATATAAAATTTCTCTGTTATATAGTGTCGTTCACAGCTTATACAGTGTCGTGCACAACTTATACATTGTCGTATATAAGTTGCCCAGGAACAGGTTGTTCAAGACACTATATATAAGTTGCCTTCAAACATGTCCGTTAAAGAGAAAGCCTGAACAAAGCAATACTTCACATTCAGTTGACAAAACCATTTCACATTCAGTTCAAAATAACTTACAACAAAATAATAAGTGAAACAAACTTGCACCAAAATAAGAAAGTGACATAGAGCAACACATATCAATCATTGCTGAATTAATTTTGCCCATATAATTCCCACAAATGATCTATCAAAGCAACATGAAAAACTATATGAGTCTGCCTACAATGAATTTCACGATGCCGAACAAGGAACCATTGGAACCTTCCTTCATCGTTTTCATTAACCTCAAATTCTTGATTATCGTGTGATTTGTTTGAATGAAATGAGCAACTAGTGTTTGATCTTGATTTGACTTATCCATCTTAATTTCATGAAGAGATGAATTTACACCAAAAATCATTGTGCTAAAATTGGGATTAGAAATGGGTGGAGCTAAGCTTCTTTTTTTATCTGTAGAAAGATGTAAGGTAGAGAGTGGTAATGTATATGGAGTAGATATGGGGTGGTGGCAAAGAAAGAGGAATTTTAACATTTTACCGTAAGTGAATTGTGTCTATATGATATATTTCATTATAAAACAATAATTTGGAGTGTGGTGAGTTGGTGCAGAAAAATTTGCATACTTCAACTACCATCATCTTTTAGGTGGATGACATCACTTTGCACTCCAAATCAAGTAATTGCATTGAAGATGCTCTTAAAGATGAAAGACCCATCTTTTTTGGGCCAAACTATTATAGCTACCTTGATTTTATGACAATTTCTCCAAACAGATTAGCATCTAGAAAGAGTTAATGATTAGTCAGGTAGTAGAGGAACAACAAGCGAGTTTCCCACTCGAAGATATTCACACAATTAAAATGGATTTACTGATCAAGATACATCACACCAAAACTAATTTCTAGTCCCACACTTCCTTTGTGACTGTCAATACAAAAACAAGAAGCAGGGTCAAAATGGATTCAGTCATATACCCAACAGTTTTTTGTTATGATTTTAACCAAAATCCATTTCAAAAGGAAATTACATCCAAGCTGCTGGTCCAAAGATATATTCTCCTCTCCTCCAAACTGGTATAAAAGGATTTGGTAAACATTGTATCCTTGCTATACAATACTTTCTATCATCAGCATCTCTAGTAGGATTGTATGGCAAAGCATCAAGGAAATTAAAGTGCGATCAGAGTCACCTCCTAGGTGTCGATCATCATCCCTTCTTTCTTCTTCAGTATCAAATTTCCTACCATCATTTAATCATGGCCACAATAGGATGCCAAAAGTATTATCCCTCTTCTTAGTGCAATGGCAATGTCATTTACATTACTAGTTTACTACTGTACTTCCTAGGTGCCCATGTAGCTATTCTCTTTGGGTATAGCCAGAAGTACCTAACTTCTCTGCCTTCCAAGCTCTATTAATTTTCTCAATGAATTCTTCAGATCTTCTCCTCAGTTCATCTTCGTCTTCCTCATCCTTATTTTTATTAGCTTCAGCCTGGTTAACTAATTCTTTTTTAGTAACAGGAACTTCAGCTACGATGTCTGATGATGCTTCAATTTGGATAGAGAATGAAGCTTCATCTTCTTCAATATGTTCCTTCTCAGTCTCCTTCGGACTTAATGCAACACGAACACCACTTTCATTATGAGATGGAGATGAACTACACTTTGAATGGCTAACAAAGAGAATGAGTATGATCAAATTACAAAAAGAGAATACCAAGAGGGAATTGGATGAAACTCGACTAATAAACTCCACTATGGCATGAAACATAGTGTTGGGATTGAAGAGAGAAGAGAAAATCCAAAGGAATAACAAAGAGGACCGTTAACAGTCAGACCAGACTAAAGAGAAAATGAGAGTACTTTATGGCAGAAAAGTAAGGTATAAGCCCTTTTAAAGGCTTTTGTTGTTAAAGAAAAGTGTACCATGGAAGCTAAGTAGTTGTAGCACTTGTATGGTGGAAGCTTTTGGGAATTGACGTCGTATCTACTTTTGTTTATTGTGATTATGAAGTTTCTTATATACCTATGTCATGTTATTTTAATAAAAAACGGTTTTGGAAAACCCTCTCTTCACATTAAAAATTCCATTTTGGAATTGGAAACTAGCAAACCTTGTGGGCTCCTTTCTAAACGGGTAACTGTATCAGTTAACCCAATAAAATAAGATCCACTAGGGTTTGAGTAGCACTCTTGTTCTCCAAGTTTTGTACTCTATAAAAATCCCTCTTTGAGAAGCCAACATCAAAAGATCAAAAAAATATTATAGAAAACCTATTTTCTAGATTATTAATTGTGGGCAATCAAATCAGTTTCGCGTTCGTCTTCTTTTCTTCTTTGTTTAAGTGCAGTTAGCATTAAAGATTGATCTATTGTGGCTGATGTATCCTAGAGGTTGGTGTGGTCTGTCTGCACAAAGAGAACAGAAGCTAAACAACCAGTTTAAAGAGAGTGTACCGATCCACACCTCAGCCTTCTTGAATTCACAATTTGTTCTTGTTGCAAATAGCTGTTCCTAACAATTTTAAGGCTGTTTAAGAATGAATATAAGAAAGGTTAAGGTTTGTTTCCTAGTTTTCGTTTATGGGTTAAGCAATTATGAGGTATGTGATTATATTATTATGTTTTTTATCATAGTATGTTATTGTTCATCTCCTTTACTATGAACAATTAGTACAAGGAACTGGTGTGTGATAATAAATATTGTGATTGATAATGAATATTGTAATCGATGTAGGGGATTTTTCAAGATTTCCCTGATCTTTCTCTGTGCCTTGTGATCTTAGAACCTTTGAATGAATGGAGATGGGATGAGATGATTGTGAGTTCAATGTTAAACCGTCTGACGGCTGCCTACGTATCTCCTTGTTTATTATGGAGAATCAAACCCTATCTTGCGTAGTTCCTAAGAGCGAAATCCCTATGGTTTATATAGGAAGAGCTTTGAGAGTCCTAGGGTTAGGGCTGTCTTCACCGCTTGTGAGTTCTCTTTTATCTTTAGACGTACTCTATCTTCTTATTAGGAATTCCTTCTTTGAGGAAGTCTTAATTTAGACCATATCTTTGTGAGAGGTAAGTTTCCTTGCTAATCATAATGTCCCATCATGTAGGGGAAGATTATATCTAAAAGGAAACTCCTAAGATATGTCTTCACGATTCCTTCCTTATCATCAAAGATCGCCATCTTCAATTCCCTTATGTTCAGGAACTGTCTACATCAGTTCCTAATGACTGGGTAACTGCTATGTTAGAAGATGGTCAGCCATATGCCTGACACATGTTCACTAAACACTCATGCTACGCACGAGATTACTTACTCATAGAACTGATCTGATGGTCCTCGTCTCATTTTGAACATCTATAGTCTTAGGTTATTTCCCATGCACGTGTCATCTGTTCAGTGATGGGAAATCCCCCCTACAGATGCCCCCTCTCGTGCCACCTAGCATGTGCGCGCTTGAAGCGATGCTACTTTTGGAGCGAGAATCCTTTTTCCAAAACTGTTGTTAGGAACTGCTGACATACCCAACTAATTATGGTGCTGAAAAGACAGCTCGAATCGACACGCTGTTTCCAGAAAAATGTAATGATAACAGTTCAATCTCGGAAAGGTGCACCACTTGGGGTCATCCTAACCGTCCATCTTATCTGTATATAAGAGATTTGGTAAGAGAACTTGCATTACCTCTTCTACTACTTTTTTCTGCATACTGAACCTTTCGATCTCTCGTTAGCGTTTAACCAAAGCTTGAAACTTTTCATCTTTCTTGACCATGAATCCCAACTAGTCACTTGTAAATTTCAGAAATCTTTCCTCCCTGGAACTGATCCATGCAAAATTTCATATCTCTGAAGATGTTGGCCTAGAGTGGGGGAGGTTGTTTGATGAGTTGGCCTACAAGGAGGTGGCGCTCATCACTATTGGTCAACTTAGGGCCAGACTCACTTTTCCCCTCCACCCATTGCTACGAGAATGTCTGATTCACTTTAATCTTGCTCTTGGTCAGGCAGCACCCCTGTTTTACAGAACTGTGATGTACTCTGCCCTTCTCGCTAAGAGACATGGATGTGCTCTCAACCGTTGGGTGTTCGGTTACTTTTATGAGGTCCGGCATATTCGAGAACAATCCTTCTACTACCTCATGACAACAGGCAAGAACTCTCCGATCATTTTTTTTTTAGGGAAAACAGAGTGACAAAGTGATAAAAGTGTAAAACGCTAGTTTTACCTATGAATAAGTAACGAGACTCTAATGTAAGTAAAACTAGAACTATTTTCTTCCTTAATGTTATCAAAGTTTTTCTACTCTCGTTATCGTTCTATATATTTAAAGTAGAGAATTCATTCCACTCCTAGTTCTTTAGAATTCTAAGTTAACTACGATTATCAGTCTATCAAAATCAATGAGAGTAATGATAGAAATTATACTACGATGGCAATTCAAATACTAAGGTTCGAATCTAGATAAAGAATTAGGGGAATTTGATTCCACCTTGAATTCAACTTAATAAACTAGCATAGATTGTTGTAATCCAATTCTTCCGTTCTTATGATAAGAATTGGTCGTTCTAATCCCTAATTATTCATGGCAATCTCTACCAAATAATGACTAGCATGTGAGGAAGTTCAACCCATTCTCATGGCGAATCATCTACCTTCTGGAGTGGAATAGAATCTTACAACTATTTCTACACTACACAATCAAGTTTTCATCAAGGCTTCCTCAAACCCCTCTAATGGAGGTTTAGGCTTGATTCATAAAACTATCATTTCTATATGAGTTAAAACAAGACATCATATAAAGATTATAATTTTACTTATTTGAATTAAAAGGGAAATCTAATCATGCAAGATTGAATTGAACTAGTAATGATTAATAACTAAATATATGAATTGAACTAAAATGATTAAATGGAATGAAACTAGATTTATGAATAACTAACTAACTTTATTGATCTAATGAATAAATAACAATACTGATTCAAAACTGAATTAAAAACAAGCTAATAAAACTAATTAATGGAGTCTAAGCTAATTTATTTTCTAATCTAGGTTTAGCTAATGAGTCTGCCTCTTTCCTCCCTACAAGAAGAGAAAGATATCCCCAATTTCGTGCATGGGCCTGGAGCCATGTTTTGGACCGGAAAATCGAGCCCAAAACCCAATTTTTTAATTCCACAGAGCCCTTTTCAGCTGGATTTGACTTTAACAGAATTTTTGTCTACTTTTGATCCTTTGATTGGGTCAATGTTTCGACCATTGGAAAGCTCTTTCCAAGAAGGTCGTTTTGACATAAGGTATGTCCAATTTCGAGGTCTAAGTCCAAAGATACGGTCGTTGGAAGTTCTGCTAACTTTTGTGCGTTGTTTTTGCCCGCGTTGACTTTGACTTTTCAGCTTTTACCGGGAATTAAAAAGGCTTTCTCTCCTTGAATCTTGGTCTTTAATCACAGAACTTCTTAGCAACCAACCATTGCTCCTTTATCTTGCAAAAGCGACACATTTCTGCACATAATCGACTCCAATACCAGAAATACATAAAATCACGTAATAAATATTAACTTTTATTTATTACTCGAATAATTGGTCTAAAAGTTTTATTGTTAAGGGGTTAAAACTACAGTTTTAGGCTGTTATCAAACCACCCCTAAACAGCATTTTGCTTGTCCTCAAGCAAATATGAGAAATTAGCATAAGTAACGAAAAATGGAGTTCTAACTAATCTCGTTTGGCCGAGTGATAAGAGTCAAAATATAGTTTTACCTACGAATAAATGATAGAATTCTAAATGCAAGTAAAACTAAAACTGAACTAAGTCTAGTCGATTATTTATCAAAGATTTCTACTCTCGATTCTATCGAAATAGAGTTAGAGTAAAAGATTCGTTCAACTCTTAGTTCTTTAGAATTAACGTTTCCTAAGTTTATCAGTCTATCCAAAGTCAATGAGAGATTTACGAATTTATACTACAATGCAAATTATACTAACAAGATATGAATTTATACGACTACGGAATACTAAATTGATACTAGATAAAGAATTAGGGGGGATTGATTCCACCTTAACTCGACTTAATTTACTAACAAAGAATCATCGTAATCCGAATTGAACTGCTTTCGCATAACAATTGGTTCTTCCTAATCCCTAGTTGTTCATGGTAATCACTACCAACTAACATCTAGCATGTGAAACAATCAAGCCCATTCTCATGGTGAACTAATCGTTTTTAGAATGGAATGGAAATTACGACTACTCTACGCTAACACAAATCAAGATTTCTTCAACCCCCCCTCTAATGGAGGTTTAGCCTAAAATCATTATGCTATCATTTCCCAATAAAATTAAACAAGACATAATATAAAGATTGTAAATTTACTAATTTGATCTAAACAATAATTCAAATCTAAATTAACAACTAAGAAATGATTAATAACTAAGAATCCAAATTAGATCTAAGTAATTTTAAATAACAAAAACTGAAATTATGAAGAACTCACTTCTTTTATTAATATAATGACGGAATAACAATGATTAAATAATCTAAATTAAAATAAGGTATGAAAACTAATTAATGGAATGAAAACTAGATCTAGAACTATCTCTAATGGCTACTTGCTACCTAAACTAATTATTTCTTAAGAGTTAAGTTTTCTGTCTTGAAATGGAGGAGACAAGATCTACATTTTCATGCATGGGCCGAGGAGCCATGTTTTGGGCCGAAAAATCGACCCCAAAACCCAATCTCTTCAGTCCATAGAGCTCTTTTCAGCTAGATCTGACTTCAGTAAGCTTTTTATCCACTTATGCTTCTCTGATTAGGTCAAGGTTTGGATCATTGGAAAGATCTTTCCGAGCTGGTTGTTTTGACATTAGGTAGGCCTAATTCTGAGGTCTGAGTCAAATGATACGGTCCTTGGAAGTTCTATTAACTTTTGTGCGTTGTTTCTGCCCGTGTTGACTTTGACTTTTCAGCTTTGACCGGACTTTACAAAGGCTTTTTCTCCTTGAATCTTGGCCTTTAATCATAGAACTTCTTAGCAACCAGCCCTTGCTCCTTTATCTCGCCAAAGTGACACATTTCTGCACATAATTGACTTCAATGCCTGAAATACATAAAAGCACGTAATCAGCATTAACTCTTATTTATTACTCGCATAATTGGTCTAAAAGTATTATTGTTAAGGGGTTAAAACTACAATTTTGGGATCTTATCAAATCACCCCCAAACAGCATTTTGCTTGTCCTCAAGCAAATATGAGAAAATAGAGTAAGTGACCAAAAATGGAGTTCTAACTACTCTCGTTTTGCCGAGTGCGATTGCATTGACCATATGCAACAAGGTCTTAAACCACTAAGAATTCCCTAGTGGACGAGTTATAGCCTCGTGAGAGTTTTCCAGTGAAGGTACTCACAAAGTTCATCTATACTACAACGACTAAGAAATAAACTATTGTTTCCTTATTTATGCTCCCAATTATCTATACATCTCACTAGCAATGAATACAGAATAATCAAGTAGAAACCTAAGCTAATATATGCATAATAATCATAATCTACGAATAAGCATGTATACAATGACTAATACTATGAGATGTACTAGCATGTCCATTTCTGAAAACTCGGAATAGCGTCATTAAGTAGGTCCTCACATAAATGTCAAGAAAAAAACCACTCTGATTTTTCCGCTCAAGTTTCGCTACTCTAGTATGCAGTGGGCACACTTTACCTTACAATCTCAATGACATACAAGGAAGTCGGAGTCGATCAAACACATCAGCCACTTACTGTCACACTAACCTATTCCTAATTGAGCTAGAGGTCTTTATTAGGTGTTGCGGGGATTAGGAGATGGTTTAAGAAGGAAGGAAATGGATATTCAAAAAGGACAAGTCTGAGATAATAGAGTCTTCATATTACGTAACTAGAGAAAACCTTGTTCTTTACTTTTGCTTCTACACTTTGTTTCCATCCTTAGCCATATTTTTCTTTTTCTTTGGCTTTTGACTCATTTGACTCTATTTTTGGAGTTCTAACTCTTTATTTTCTTTTATTTCTTTTCTTTTCTTTTATTTTTATTTGGATGGAAACTTTCTTTTCTTATTTGAAGCGACTAACAAATTCTTAATGTCAAAGGTCTTTCTTTTTTCTATTCTTCATCTCTATTCTCAGACTCATTCAAAGAATGTGTAGGCTGATTTTTATTTTTATTTTGTTTTGTAATAGGTTAAAGGATTTGCGGTTTATGAAAGGCTAAAGAAAGGCTCAGAGGCGCGACTAGAGGAAAATAATTTCATAGGTTTGAGTTTTTGGCTATATCTATCCAAAGAGGGCCTAAATTCTCGCTTAGGATATGGTATAGTGATCAAGCAAGTAGACGTGTGATTTCTCTATCCATATTTTACTTCTTCCTTGTGTCATTTCTCAAATGTTTCACTCATATAAGGCTTTAGGCTATATTATCACAGGATTTGTAGAATAAGTACTCTAGCCTAGATTTCAGAAACTTACTGCCAACAATCATAGATACTCATGTAATATACTTATAGATAGATGCAAAGATTATTACCTACATATTAACCTAAGTTTCTAAAAACTATTCTAATGCAAAAGCTATGTGAGACTTCTTGATTATTGAGAGCATAGAGAAAGAAAACAATATCAATATTTCTAAGTGTATAGCATAAATTTTTTATTTATATTTTTAAAATTTTTGAATTTTTTAACTAGAAAACAAAAAGCATATTATACATATCTATATCCTAACAGATGCCTTAATTACACGTGTTTCTATCCCCCCACCCCAACAAGAAGCATGCTTTGTTATCAAAGTATTTAAATAAATAGGGTAGAGAAATACCATGGAAACGCGTAAAATTCTGGAACATCTGCAAAACAAGGTTAAAATATACTAATATAGAAAAAGAAGAACAGACACAATTCTATATGAGTTCCACCCATTATGTTAACAATAATCAAATTGCTTGGGACATAAGCAGACACTAACTGAACTAAAAACTTACCTTAACTCCCGTTTTTAAGCATTATCCTCCTCATTTTCCTCTCCAAAGAGGTGAGGTTCCTTCGCATCCTGCCACGCCATGATAACTTGCCATGCCCGCCGCTGTGTGTCATCAACTTGTGCTAACCTGTCGAGTGTTACTATGATTGATGGGGTGTAAGGGGCAACCAAATGAGGATGTACCTGCCATCCTGGCCAAGTCATAACTTGTAATGAACGAACCACCCAATTGGTCGGTCTCATGACTTCAATCCTTTTCCAATCCGTGAACTGGGTATAGAGTTCAGGTAAACAAGCACACATGATGCGGCAAACCAAAATAGGCATAAGAAGATACTTATGCCTCATGCTATGGGCTCTCTTAAGACTAGACACTAATACTCGGGGAATGTCATAGCGGCGATGTCCCTCAGCTAAAGCAAGGAAAACATTACTAGTGGTACTATTTGCAGAAGTAAACTGCCACTCCCCTAAAATATTCATCATAATGAATAACATGGTGGTGCCTACATTCAGGGATAGGCTACTAAGGGCTATATTATAACGCCCTTGGTCTATTATACGAAACACCCCTCCCCCATAATACTCATGGAAATATGTATAGTCATAGAGGTAAGCATTATCGGTCATATATCCCCTCGTGTGCATAGGGTCAGGCAAGGGCAGTCCTGAAACTAACGCTAACAAATACTTATTGAATTCTAGTGGCGTGTCATCAACCACGACAGAGAATTCTTGTTCTCCATCCTGGTTACAATAGAAACTAACATTATTGTAAAAATATTCAATAAGCTTAGGTGAATACGAGTCGTCTTCACTTACCAGTACATGCCGCCATCCTAACTGCAAGATCCTATCGCGAAACTAATGTCCATAAGACTCGCTTCCCAACAAGTCGTCGAAAGATTGTTTAGGTATGACTGTAGGAGATGTCATCACAAAACTACTCTCTAGAATAGCCACGACAATCCTGGAACAACCCACAAAAAATCAGAATTTTTCGTGTTTACGGAGGTTAGGGCGCGGGGGCGCTCCACTGAGGCACAGGCGCGCTCTGGAGAAATTTGACTTACAGCGTTTTGGGCGCGGGTCGCGCTCAAGTTTGGTCTTGGTAGGGCGTGGTCGCGCTCAAGGGAAAATTGGACTTACAGTGATTTGGGCGCGTGTGGCTCTCAACTAAGGCGCAGGCGCGCTCCGAGTTGCTTTGAAGTGCTAAAGTGAAGAAGAAAAAAGGGAAACTTGGGAGTGAAAGGTGAGAGATGAAAGTGTGATGTAGTGTGGGTTGTGTGTGGAGAATGAATGAAGTTTATATAGGTTTTGAGTTTCCAAAATGAATCGGGAAGTTGTCAAAAAGTTTTAAGGCAATTTCCGGAAACAAAAAATTTCCAAAACCGAAAACGGAAACAACCCATATTCTTGATTCTAAAACAAACCTAATATATTTTATACTGAATTTAGAATAGTAACTTTTAAACTCATTCAGATTTCATCCTACCACCATATTTACTCATAGCCTGCCAATATCGGCAATATTCCCAACAATCACTCAAAAATAACTTCTAAAATTGAGGTTCCTATAAAAATCGTGCCAGATTTAATAATACCACCCCCAAACAATTCAGGAAGGTGGGATTAACAATAACAACAACACACAATTTGAAAAGAACCACATTATATTAAAATTCAAATTCAAATAACATTTAACTACCCAATTCAAATTTAACTACGGAATTCAAAAAAAAAATAACATTCAACTAAAATAAAAACAAATACACAATAACATCAACTCATAAGATCCCTAAACAATGCGCTGCTGGTAGTGGATGACACGTGAGAAGGAGATGACTCCTGGGATCTCGATGGGCCAGAGCCATCCGTCTTGCTGCGACGACGCTCGTGCCTCATAGATGCTTCCTCAGAAGAAAAACCCCCTGGGTGGGTAGTGTTCAAACAAATCTGCTCGGAACTTTCACTGAGCTTCCATCTCGACATTCATCTCCTCCCAACGCTCATCCTCACGCTGGGCACGAGTCTCATAGCTATGATGGATGGCAGCTTGCCGAGTCCGGAGATCTCCACAAATAGTGTTGAGAGAATGCATGCCACGATGAAGCACCGACATGCATTCTGCATTAGACCTACACCTCTCCAAGGCATCGGCATCAAAACGTGTCGTATCCTCCTCATCCTCCAAATCATCCTCTTCAACTACCCTCTCTTCAGGCAACCTCCACGTCTTCTGGATACATTCCATATAGATAGTAGGATTTTGGTGCCTTTTCAGGCAAATCCAATCAGACTTCGGAGTCGCTTTCAACCTCATCATGATCTTTGTTATCAGAACAGGGAGAGGTGCAATACTCTTCCTAACTTCTCTAATCATCGTAATCAGAAACTCGAGGATACAGAAGTCATACTCCCTCGTCTGGAGTATCCATAGAATGTGAAGACAATTCAGGCTGAT
This sequence comes from Coptis chinensis, assembly GCF_015680905.1. Lineage (NCBI taxonomy): Eukaryota > Viridiplantae > Streptophyta > Magnoliopsida > Ranunculales > Ranunculaceae > Coptis > Coptis chinensis. Next base: position 85,943,246 of record NC_141456.1, read on the forward strand.
GTAACTGACTTTCTCCTTGCTAATGACATTCCTCCCAATCCACTGAGCTACAGCCAGCTGGTTGGTTCGCAGGGACGACTGGCGAACACAATGCGAGCTCGCATTATATTTACCCTCCAAAACTATCTCGTTCATCAAGGCCTAGAGTGTGTCCTTCCTCCATCCCGAAGATACGCGCCAACAAATTTCTATCCAGTTCTCGCCTGACTTTATTCACCTTCACAAAAATCTTATTCCCAACCAACTCTCTTGGTCTATAAAATTGTTGGACCAAATCCTCGTGATAAAAATCATCAGTCGCATACCACAAGTTATTCCAATCCCTCCTAATCATCTCATCACTGAAAAACGGCGCAAAGTGGTCACCACGAAAAGCTTGTTCCAGCAAAATTTGTCGTCTTTGAGCCATTGGAGTTTTGATAGGATTTGTGGGTTTGAATAAGGTAGGGAGACGAGTTTGAGACAAACTCACTAAAAAAACAATGGTGGTGGCGCGGCAGTTCAAAATTATTTGATTTTTGGATATTTTTGGTTGTTTAAAAAGGTCGGAATTGGGGGGGATGTTTGGGAGAAGATTTGAAGTTGGGATTGTATTGTGGGAGGGGTGTAGTTAGGTTTTCTTTTTTATTATTATTTTTTATTTTGGTTTCTAGGTTTTAAGCTTTGTTAATGGTGGTGGGGAAAAAGGAAACTCGCGATCTGTTTGTTTGAAGGAAAGGGACGCACGTGCGGGGCATGTGCATGCGAGATATTGGGCCCAAGCCCAATTCGATTTTTCAAAATTTGTCGATTTTCCCGCACAACTTCAAACTAAAATTGCCGCTTCGTTACCGGTCCGATTTTTGCGAATGAGATATGGAAATGATTAGGAGAGAATTTCCAATCTAATGATCCATAAAACACTCTATTCCGACCATGGCCGACATATTATAAGATGGAAAATGCCTCGAGTAAGTGCAAGATGTAAGTTATGCGAACGAATGAACTCTAAATTCATAGATAATGTCAACCCGAATCGAAATACGATTAAATAGCCTAAGCAACACAAATGGAATGTTGAACAATCAAGGACAAAAAAATGAACACCCCATCCCCAAACAAATTTTAGACAATGAAGTTTAGAAAATTTGGTTGAATGTGGGTCTTTTAAAGTCAGATTCCCGAGACTTTCTAGATTACTATTTTTATGGTTTTGATATTTTTTTTACTTTTTATGAATAAGATTTAATATAAGAAAAAGGAAAAACAATAAAGACATAATTTACACCATAGAGGAACATGACTCAAAAATCGAGAGAACATGCAAGAGTGGAAACGTGAATTATGTTCAACGTGGACTTAGGATCCGGTACTTACAGCCACACACTCCATAAAGAGGGCCCGGTTACCTTAATGGTGCACTTATCAATATATTGAATTGAAAGGAAGTACACCAACCAACAAAGGTCAGTCCTCAAAGACAGGGTCCTATAACAGGACTTCCTCTACATCAGGGGACCATAGCTCATGAAAATGTTTCAACCGTTGGACATTGAGTTGAAAGGTACTGTTGTCCTTGGGATTTACCATGGTGATTGCCCCGTAAGGGGTCACTTCAGTAACCAGAAAAGGACCGGACCAACGGGTTTTTAATTTCCCTGGAAAAATGAGTAGACGGAGTTGTAAAGCAAGATCTTTTGACCTACCTCAAACTCTTTGCGCAAGATTTGCTTATCATGAACATGCTTCATGTTAGCTTTATAATCCTTCGCGAGATCATAAGAATCGCTACGGATTTCTTCAAGCTCATTTAATTGCAACTTGCGCTTGACACCTGTCTCATCAAAATTGAAGTTAGGGCTTTTTATAGCCTATATAGCACGGTGCTCCAATTCAACGGGCAAATGACAAGGTTTCCCAAATACAAGTCTAAAGGGCGACATACCTATAGGAGTTTTGAAAGCAGTCCTATATGCCCATAAGGCATTAGAGAGATGCTTTGACCAATCTTTCCTATCAAGATTTACAGTTATTTCTAAGATCTTTTTGATTTCCCTATTAGAAATTTCTACTTGTCCGCTAGTGTGTGAATGATACGGAGTTGCTACTTTATGTGTAACTCCATACTTTTTCACTAGAGATGCAACAAATCTGTTGCAAAAATGTGTTCCACCATCACTAATGATGGCTTTAGGAATGCCAAATCGACAGAAGATGTACTCCTTAACAAAAAACATAACTGTCTTATGGTCATTGCAACAGCAAGCCATGGCCTCTATCCATTTAGACACGTAGTCCACGACAACTAGAATATAAATGAAACCGTGGGACATAGGAAAGGGACCCATGAAATCAATGCCACATACGTCAAAAACTTCTACCACCATGATTGGATTTAATGGAATCATATTACGCTTAGTGATATGCCCAAGTTGTTGGCAACTAACACACGTCTTGCAATGTACTTGGGCATCTTTAAAAAGAGTAGGCCAATAAAACCCACATTGAAAATTTTTAGCAGGTGTTTTCATACCACTAAAATGGCCACCACACTCTTTGTCATGGCAGAATGAGAGAACCTCATTATATTCCCTCTGGGGAATACAACGACGAATAATCTGATCTGCACAATACTTAAAAAGGTAGGGCTCATCCCAGTAGTATAGCTTAACTCTGGCCAAGAACTTCTTACGTTCATTTCTTGACCAATAAGGAAGAATAGTATTAGACGCTAAATAATTCACAATGTCAGCATACCATGGTGCAGAAAAAATAGCGTACAGATGCTCATCAGGAAAAAAAATCTGATATGGACTCAGAATCACTATCATCGTCATTTTGTAAGTCTAGATAAGTGGTCGACAACTACGTTTTCGACCCCTATTTTGTCCTTTATTTCTAATGTGAACTCTTGCAGGAGAAGAATCCATCAGATTAATCTCTGCTTAGCATCCTTCTTTGCAAGAAGGTACCTAAGGGGTGCATGGTTCGTGTAAACTAGAGTCTTAGAACCAACCAAATAAGGATGAAACTTATCTAAAGCATAAACGACAGCTAAGAATTCTTTTTCAGTAGTTGTATAATTCCTTTGAGCATCGTTTAAAGTTTTACTAGTATAATAAATAACAGTGAACTTATTATCTAGTTTCTGTCCCAAGACAGCACCAACTGCATAATCACTAGCATCACACATGAGTTCGAAAGGTTTAGACCAATCGGGAGGCTGTATAATGGGTGCAGAGGTTAAGGCGGCGTTTAAATTTTCAAAAGCTTGTTTACATATAAAATTAAAATCAAAGATGGAATTCTTTAAAAGCAGATTAGTTAAAGGCCTAGCTATTTTTGAAAAATCTTTGATAAAGCGCCTATAAAAACCTGCATGGCCTAGAAAAGCTCTAATATCACGGACAGTCCGTGGTATAGGTAGAGTCGCTATCTTATCTAGTTTGGCCTTATCTACTTCGATTCCATCACTAGATAAAATGTGACCTAGCACGATTCCCTTTTTCACCATGAAATGACATTTTTCCTAATTCAAAACCAGACTCTTCTCTTCACACCCTGTCAAAACCTTAGATAGGTTAGACAGGCAGTCAGTGAAAGAGTCTCCATAGATAGAAAAATTATCCATGAATACTTCCATAAAACGCTCTACCATGTCACTAAATATATGAAGCATACACCGCTGGAAGGTACCAGGACCATTACAAAGGCCAAAAGGCATTCGTTTATAGGCGTATGTTCCAAAAGGACATGTGAAGGTAGTATTTTCTTGGTCATCAATATCAATAATAATTTAGAAATAGCCAGAGTAGCCATCCAAAAAACAATAAAAAACATGACCAGCTAGACGTTCTAATATCTGATCTATAAAGGGGAAAGGAAAATGATCCTTTCGTGTCATGCCATTTAAACGTCTGTAATCGATACAGATTCTCCATTTCATAGGACCATGTGTTGCAACATACTTACCCTTGGCATTACGTACCATGGTAATCCCTAATTTCTCAGGAACTACATGAATGGGACTTACCCATTCGCTATCAGAGATTGAGTATATGATACCCGCATCGAGTAACCGTAAGACTTCTTCCCTAACCACCTCTTTCATGGCAGGGTTCAAGCGACGCTGAGGTTCGCGAGAAGTCTTTGCGTTATCCTCCAAATGGGTACGATGAGTGCACACATTAGGGTCAATTCCCTTAATGTCGGCTAGGGACCAACCAATCGCAGAACGATGTTCCCTTATCACCCTGATCAAACGTGTCTCTTCCTCCTTAGATAACAGAGAAGATATAATTACCGGATGACTACCATCCGGATCAAGTTGAATATATTTTAACTCAGAAGGAAGAGGTTTAAGCACTGGGGTTTAAGCACTGGGGTGGAATAAATGTCGATAAATGCTTTTGGAGGGTCCTCATCTTGAGTAATGAATACTTGCTTAGGCATCAGGTCTTCAAACTCAGTAGATGGAGCAACAGAAGCGTCTACGATAGGTGTAGACTCAAAGATGGTGTTGACTTCCTCTAAATAGGAGTCATCGATGAAATCTAAACTTCCAAAAGAAAGGAATTTATGGATATGGTTTTCTGGAAACGTGTTATTAAAGTAATCTTGAGCTGAACTCTCAATCATGCTAACCTCCCCATCTATAGAAGAATCTGGTAACTGTTTCATCATTTTAAAAACATTTACCTCAATAGAAAGATGGTCAAAAGATAAGGACATCAAACCATCGCAGCAATTTATAAGCGCGTTGGCAGTCGCCAAGAAGGGATGCCCTAAGATGATCGGAACAGAGTCGTTAACGACTTCTGTATCGAGGATCACAAAATTAGTAGGATAGTAGAAATCCTGAGCCTTAACAAGCACATTTTCAACCACCCCCTTAGGATACTTAATAGACCGATCCGCTAATTTCAACGTCATTTTAGTAGGTTGCATCTCTTGTTTGTTTCTATAGATAATACGGGAGTAAGTTAACACTCGCCCCCAGGTCTAATAAAGCAGTGGTCGTGTGGGAATCTCCTAAGGTGCATTGTACAATAGGACGACCAGGGTCCTTATACTTAACGATTCCATTATGTTCTGATAACGTTGAAAACTGTTCAGTTAGGAAGGCGTCTTTAGGAATATTTGTCTTACGCCTAGTCGTGCACAACTTTTTAAGAAACTTAGCGTGGTGAGGTAATTTTTTAATTGCTTCGAGAAAAGGTAGTTTTATCGTTAGATTTTTGAAAACTTCCCTAATCTCATCATAGTTTGTATCCTTGTTTAACATAGCTAATCTATGGGGAAATGGTGGTTTCGCTCTATATTTAGCATATGGATCAACTGGATGTTTAACCTTGGCTTTCTATTTCTTAGGTTGTGGTATAACTAGTACCTCTACAGGGGTAGGCTCTTCAGTTCCTATTTCGGTATCTAGTTCAATCTCCGGTGTAGGGACTACTTGTGGGGTAACTATAGGCATAGTTACGTTGTTATCAACCACTCTCCCAGAACGAATAGTGGTGATGGCATTTAGCTCACCTACATTTGCATTTTCCGTACTAGTATTACCATTCAACTCAAAGGCTATTTTGGTTGTTTTAGGATTAGTTATTGCTTGACCTGGAAATATACCTTTGGGTTGTACTTTCTCTTGAGCTAACTGCTGTAAGGAAAGTTGAACGGCTTGTAAAATCTGTTGTTGAGATGGCATAAAGGTATCGAAACGATCTGGTTGTGGAGTAGTATTTGCTACTGGTTGTGTGATAGGAACTATGTTACATTGATTATTAATGGGTGGGTTGTGATAGTTATTATTATTAACCGGAATGAAACCTTTATTAGAATTATAATTATTATAATTTTCCTGACCTTGTCCTTAACCTTGTCCTTGTCGTGGTAGAGCTTGGTTACAATTGTTTGCTTGCCTAACATTTTGATTATTAAACCCTGGAGGTGTTACTTGTTGATTATTTCTCCAACTGAAGTTGGGGTGTTGTCTCCAAGGGGCATTAGGAATAGGATAACTATTAATTGAGCAAACGTTATCTTGTTGTAATGTTTGTTGTTCGCAAGCGAGAGGACAATAGGAGTCGGGATGCTCTGGACTCAAACATAAATTACATGGATTGGAGTTGACATTCATGACGGGGATAGGCTTTTGTTGAACAGAAATAGCCTCTACCTTTTTAGTGAGAGATTCGATTAAATTTTTAAGTTCAGGATCGGGTTTCATCTCAAACATACCGGCGGCCTTAACTGTTGTAGAAGAACTAGCTGAACGGGAGAAATCGTCACTACCCCCCAGTTATTATTACGCTTTGTTTGATCTTCTAAAAATTTGTAAGCCTCTGAGGCTCCTTTACTTAGGAAACTACCCGCATTCATTATGTCAAGGACCTCTTTGTGGTGGTGTAACAGTCCTTTGAAAAAGGCATGAACTAACGTGTATTCCGCGAGGTTATGGTGTGGACACTCTATAAGAAGATCGGTGAAACGATTCCAAACCTCTGAAAATGATTCATGAGGATTCTGTTGAAAGAAATAAATCTTGGAAAGCATTTCATCGGTCTTCAGTGGTGGGTAAAAATGTTCCATAAATAGTTTAACAAGTTTGGCCCACGAGTCCACAGAATTAGGTGCTTGGGCAGTTAACCAAGACGCCGCCTTATCGGCTAAAGTGAAGGGGAATGCCCTCAGTTTAATTTGTTCTGCACCAACCGTAGGATGGTGGAATGTAGTAAGGACTTAGTCAATCCTATGGATAGAAGCAAACTCTACTGCTGCAATTCATGGTTTTGGTTATAAGGAGATCCCTTAGAAGCTAAGCAGCAGTGAAACCCAAATCTCCACTCTATTGCTGCAATTCATGGTTTTGGTTGTAAGTGTCACATGGCCCATCACCAAACAAAATAAAATAATGCCTAGCTACACTCTACAAAACCCAAATCTCCATATAACCTAACTCAAATTATAGGACTCTCACTGCCTGCCGGCACTTTGTGCATGAGTTAATAAATAACAAAAAGGGCCAAAAGAAACAAAAAGGAAAGAGTAAAGAACAAAGCTATAGAAAGACAAAGAAATAGAAGGGCAATGATATTGTCTATAAAAAGAGAAAGTTAAGTTATTGATAGTTACCGGAGCAGTACTGTGACGACTAGCATGAGAATGTGGCGATGGAACATTGTCGTTGAAAGTTCCCTTTTGGCTCATAAACAGGCCACTAACCTCTTCCATGTGCCTCGACATTTTAGCATCCATATTCGCCTCCATAGTTTCGGTCCTCCTCTCAAGGAGAGTATTTGCCTATATCAAGCCATCATTCTTTTTCATCAAAGAGTCTCCCTTTCGCAGTACAGTTTTACAAACCCCTGTACCTAGACCTCGGAAACGACCTCTTTTATCTGAACCAACCACCTATTTTCATTGAGCAATTTATAACAAGTACAAAAACTAAAATAAATATCTATCATGATATTGAAACAACTATACCATAGCAATTGCGTCTCCAGACAAATCATATTGCGACTCTGGATGCTCAGAGATGTGATTCTTAATCGAATTTTGTTAAAATTACAAAAATAAGATGAAAGTCATTCATTTTAAACTAAAGATGTATATATAAGCTAAATACATACTAAAACACTAACCAATACTTCCTGGCTTTGTGGAACAGTTTCCTTTCATTTATGAATAAGCATATAGGAGTCTGCCCTTGTAATCTCCGATTCAGGAATACCTTTCTCCAAAGCTAGCTCATTCCGAGCTATAGCAACTGAAGTTTTGCCAAGAGATGAAGGCATGATCTGTTGCTCGCGATTCAGTTTGTTCCTTGCACTCATGGCCTACATATTTAAAGCAATGTCAAATCAAACTAACATGAAGCACTACCTATTAAAACATTGAAACATACCTTAAACTTATCTGTATTGCAATAATTAACAAATTTGTGCCAATCCTCCAAGGGAATGTTACGCAGCGCAACTTCTTTCACTAAGGAAGGATCTTCATCTTCGACAAAAGTTTCATACAACGTGTGCTTGTAGTTCCTCCATGCTTCATTCAGTTTCTGCCTTGTGTAGTCAGTATCTATCGTCTTCTCATATTCAAACACAAATTGGCATCCCAAAGTCTTAACAACTTTGTCTTTGAGATCCTTACCAATATGTCGCCAATCCTCATAGCATACTGGAAAGTCTCGACGAGCAATGTATCCCAATCTTGTACCAAATTCACTAACAATGTCTATGGGTGTGACTGGTTGACCTTTTCGGTTAGTCTGCATTACAAGTTTCGGACGTGGTTGACCCTAAATTTCTTCGATACCAATTGAAGGGCCTCTTTTTTTAGAAGATGCAGCTACGGATGAACTCGGAATGTTTGTGGCATCATCACCTGTACAAACAAACAACATTTTAAGCTTGTACCATACATAATTATTAAAAGGAAATCTTAAATGTTAAACTGAAATTAATTACCCATGTCTTCATTGAAATGATCATCATCCAAAGAGTTTGAACCACCAAAGAGTAGTGAGTGTCCATGTTCACTAAATAAAATGTGGAATTTCATGAAGAAAAAAGCAAAAGAAAATAAAGAAAACAGTGACATTTCAAAGAGAGCATACAATCAAATTATAAGATTCTAATAACATAACATTGGGAAAAATAAGTTATTAATCCTATACTTGTGTTGATTTTCTACTCCTATGATGACACTTCACAATCAATTATAATAGTTTAATGACATAAGGACATAACCAAATAGTTTAATTTTATGTAATGCAATAACCAACAAAGAAATGGTCTAAGGTCTATTAGATCTTTGTCTCTTTTTATTTCTCCTATTCTCAACAACCACAAACACATCTTCTGGGTCATTAGGTACTAGATCATCCTCCACGGCTTCCACATTGGAAGGCCCTCCTATATCAATATTAATATTTATCGTTCTATCATCTGATAGCAGACACACTTCATTATGATCAGAATACAACTTTTTTGGAACCTCTATGACTACATGCCAATCAGGATCCATTGGATCCCTCGAATAAAAAACCTATGCAGCACGCTCCGCGAAAATAAACGGTTCATCAGCCATGTGGTCTGAACTCATTAGGTTAGACAAGTTCACCAATTTGAGGTTTTCTTCTACATCTATTTTCACACCAGTTTGGGAGCATTTTACCCAATCACACTTGAACAAAATAGGCTTGTACCCCTCTCGATATTGTAGCTGGACAATTTTCAGAAGAACACTATAGTATTTGACATAGTCTTCAACTGGATATTTGTCCTTAGCACTAGACTGAAAAGTAGTCATGCATATTGTGCTAACACCGCTGTTTTGGTTCCTTCGTGCTCGTTCATGATCCTTGGTGACAAAGGGAAAACCATTTACACAATACTTTGTGTATGTTGTTGCCAAACCTGTAGGTCCTCTCACAACATCTTTGAATTGGACATCATTTGACTCTATGTACTCAACCTGTGTTTTCAACCATGATGTGAAATTATCACACAAAGGTATCCTTAAATGGCCTGCCCTCTTCCTCCCGGTTTTTCTCCGGTCCTCAAGAAATTTGGTGTACTTCCTACACATTATTTAACATGTTAGAAAGAAATTGCATTTGATTAAACTAGTATGCAATTCCAAACAATAATGTCAAGGTATACTTACTCCTTCCAATAATCATATTTAGCATGGCTTTTTAATACCCAATTTCGTGCCTGTTCATACTCAACACCTTCTAACCCATAGCCATGACCCACACCAATTGGCCCAACCTCCTTGATAGTATGATCATAAATCTTATCAAACAAATCAGGTACAAGTGGAGCTTCATTTTCAGGCATCCTATCAAGTTTCTCTAGAATACCACCCCCTCCTTTATAGCCTGCACAATGAATAAGGGTCTCTTCTTTCAAGTAAGCTCCCATAATACAGACCCTCGGGACGTGCTTTGTTTGAGACGGATCCCTTATAAGTCTTCATCATCCTTTAAACGACAAGGAACACATTATAGGAATAACATTAATAGGAAACATAATTTGCAAGACAACAATTACAAAACTAATACCTTTCGAATGTATACATCCATCTCGCCTTAAACAGACCACATTCACGAGCCTCCCCGAGCAAGGTGAATGGGTAAATGAATCATGATAACAAAAAGTCATGGAGGCAATGTCTCGAAAAGCGCTGAATGTCTTAATCATATTTCTTTTCGAGTACATTGAGTGTTTCGACATCTATTGTTCTAGCACATAAAGCACCAAAAAAAGTACAAATGCTTTTGATGATGGATTGAGCTTCCTTTCTGCTGCCATCTCTATAGGCATGTTGAATCGCTACCGGGAGCAAGTGCTGTATCAAGATGTGATAGTCATGTGACTTCAATCCCTTTAAATCTACTGAATCAGCCTTGACAATATTAGACCAATTACTACTAAAACCAACGGGCACACTCAGATTGCACAATGTATCAAGAAAGCATTTCTTCTCCAGTTTGTTAAGCCAAAAAATTCCCGGCTTCATAACAGTTTTACCATTCACCTGGGATAACCAATACCTCCTTTTAATTTTCAAAAGCTTCAAGTCTTTGCATGCCTTGTCATTATCCTTGGTCTTCTCTTTCGAATTAAGCATCATTGCAATCAAGATTTCACAAAAATTCTTCTCGATATGCATGACATCAAAGTTATGAGGGACTGGAATGTACTTCCAATAATCCAACCCAAAGAATCTTGACCTATTGGTAAAACACGATTCACCTTCATTTTCTCGGTTATCATCGCACTCAATAACATTGTGTTTCTATTTGCCTTTCCCAACTTTTGCTTTTAAGTTCATTGTCATAGTATCAACCTCGATCCCAGTTAGCCTTGCTGGTGGCGCCTCTAGCTCTTGAGTTTTATCATAGGTGCTTTCTCTTGTATCATTTCTGGCTTCATCTAACAAAGGAAACCAACGTCTGCTTCTCATGTACACATGCATACCTCCATTGTGAAGCCAAAAAGAAGTAGTCTTTGGACCACAAGCTGGTCAACCAAGTTTTCCTTTAGTCTTACAACCGGAGATATTTCCATAAGCTGGAAGGTCATGTATTGTCCACATCAAAACAGCCCGCATTTTAAATACGTCTCCTTTTGATGCATCTTTTACCATTACCCCTTCATGCCACAAGTCATTCAACTCCTTGACCAATGGTTGCAAAAACACATGAATATCTTTACCTGGCTATTTTGGACCTTCGATGAGTGTTGTGAGCATAGTGAATTGGGGTTTCATGCACAACCAAGGTGGAAGGTTGTAAGTCACACATCATAGGCCACGAACTATGCAATGAGCTTAATGACCTAAAAGGATTGAAGCCATCAGTTGATAGCCCCAAACGGACATTTCGAGGCTCGGCAGCAAAATCTGGGTAGTGTGTATCAATTAGCTTCCACACCCCAGAGTCAACTAGATGCCCCAAAGTACCTAGAGGGGACTTTCCAGTTGAATGCCAACGCATAGCCTTTGCTACCCAATCCACTCTATATAATCTCTTTAATCTATCTGCTAATGGAAAATATCTTAAGATCTTCGCAGCACCAGACCTGACCCCTTTCTTTCTTTCCTCAATGCTTAAAGTTTTAAACCTCAAGACCCCACAAATATGACAAGAAACCTTAGATTTGTAGTCTCCCCAGTATAACATACAATCATTTCTGCACGCATCAATTTTATTATACTTCAATTCTAAATCTTTGATTATCTTATCTGCATGATACATATTTTTTGGTGTGTTATTCCCACTTGGAAACACCAACTGAAATAGTTGAAGCAATGCAGTAAAACTTTGGTCAGTCCACCCATGTGTGATCTTCAAATTAAATAATTTCACTACAAATCTAAGAACGGTGAAGTCCTTATTTCCAGCATACAATTCACTCATCGCCTTACGCAAATTAGAACTAAACTTAACATCTTCAAATAAGTCATTTTGTTCATTATGTTCTCCCATTAGCGTATCCAAATTATCACCACCAAGTTCCCCCACCACAGTGTTAAGGGCATTAGCCATGTCCGTTTCATTATATGCATTCTCACGAAAACCTGATCCTTGTTCAACATACTGATTTTGTGCTACTTCACCATGCACGAACCACACATTATATGTTTCGTCAAAGCCATGCCTAAAACAATCTACTTTGACGTCATCATGGGTCTTGGCCGGGCCTTGGTTTAGGCATTTGCCACATGGACAGGGTATAACCTTTTTATTATGATGGTGTATCTTCGTGAACTCCACAAATTTCTCTAAAGCAGCTATAAAACGCTTATCTGGATATTTCAAGGAAATCCAACTTTTATCTATCGATGAAGCGAAAGCATCCATACCACTATATATAACAAAGAAAAGCTAGTATGTAAAAAGCATCAACCAAATCAGATAATTAGGCATCAAATAAATCTATGATTTAGCATTCTAGAATGCAATACTAAGCACCTCACCATACAATGCAATGCATCCATGCTAAGAATTAAATAGATGGAGAACTATAATAGCTTCATTTTCCAACAACAATTTTCATGCAAAATATAACAGTTAAATTGTTGACTGTCTACACATGCCCTAAACCTAAAACAAAATAACAATAACCCAAAATTTCTCAAATCTAAGCCATGAATTAATACAATTATTTTACCAAAATAATAAAATAAATAAAGCATTAACAAAGTGCAATTAATAGAACCAAATCTAAACTATCTATAAATAAAACTATAACCATAACACCAATACTCAAAACAACGACTTTATAAACTATATCGTATAAAAAAAACCATCTATTTATAAGCTCAAAGTGAAAACACCAAATTTGCACAACCATTTATTTATAAGCTCAAATCCATATCTGTGTAGTTTAGGTTGTACTAGATCTATTGTGAAGAAATAAGCCATTTTTCACTGTAATTTGCTTGTAGCTCTACAATTCTATGCTACTACATACATGCAATCTCATCAACAGAGCCATAGAGGGATGAAAGTCCCTAAAGGTAATTGCCTTACCTAGCAACGAGAAGGCCCCAAAAGACGGTACTAGCACGAGCGTGTGTTTTGTCCTTTTGAGTTGGTACTAGCACGAGCTTGTGTCACTGTCATTCAATAATGTACTTGCTAAAAAGACGGTTCTGAACATATATTAAGAAGTTTCCTATTGAAAAAACAAGAACATAAATTAAGAAGCTTAAGAATAATTTCATTGTTAGTACTTAGTATAACAAAGTGTAGACAATGGAAGGAATTAATAAAACTCAACATGAAACCAGACGCATGCACTTGACCTGGGATTTTCAGAACTTGGATTACCACCAATATATGACCAACAGAATTAGGATGGCTTATTAATACTATAGATGTTTTTCACTGAATAATCATCAGTCTTTAAGAAATATTTAGTGCGCTAACCTCAAGTCCTCACTACAAACCTCGATCTACAAAATAAAGTGAATCTTTAGTGCACTAACTTCAATCATCAGTCCTTAAGAAAATCATTTTGAGTTGAGAGTTGCAGGAAACACTCATTACGAATGAGATAATAAATTGCCAATCACTAAAAAAAAGAAACCACATATCTAAATTTAAACTTCTAAACACCAAATTTCTTCACAAAAAGATTATAGATATCGATGCTTAAAGTTAAAAAGATTGAAAATTTACCTGAGAAATTAACGAGCAAAGATTGTGTTTGGCTGCCTTAGAACAACAAACGGGTCAGAAAAAAACACTTCTCTAGAAAAAACTAGGAGAGAAAACAATGACGGCGTTAAATCTTCAAGCTCACAAAACTTTTGGGGGGAGATTTTCACCTTGGCGCTTAAATGTAAGCCGACGGTTCCTTAAAAATTTTTATTGTCTAAATAACAATAGAGCCACCGAGAAGAAATTTGGGATTTTAGGGTTGAATTTTGCTGCGGATTAGATCCCCAACAAAACCGTCGCCGAGTTGGAATAGATAAAAAGTGAGCTGTGACGAGCCTGGGCTTTTATGCCGACGGATAATGCCCATCAGGAATAGAAGTATGGACTGGATCCGTAGGCATATCTATTTTGCATCCGTCCGGAAATGTCAATTTTTTAGTAGTTCCACTAGGTCTGATAGAACGATGTAAGATTTTGGGCTATCGTTTAAGACTTTGTAAAAGTCAGAGAGAGGAGACTCTCTTTCTTCAGCCATTATTTCAGGTGTTGTGTGTGGTATATTAGCTAGAGGTATAGTGAGTGGTATACTAGAAAGGCGTGTTTGTTGACGTTGCCTGTTGATTACGTTAGGTGTTTTTCTTTGGCCTTGCCTTAATCTCATGCAAGGCTAAGACCAATCTTAACTAAACACGACAACACTCAAACAATCCTGATATGCTAGTACGAACTTCTAACAGGAGATATGAGGTGTGGAAGAAAGAAGTACCTGAAAGCCTCCTTGCTTCGCTTATGAATAGCGTCTTGTTTATGTGAGCTCAGTGTATATAACGAGTTAGAAACACTGAATAACTTGAAGAAATGGAAGTTTGAACTAACCAGCGAAAATCGGGCATTTTCAGTGAGGGCGTGGCCGGCGCTCCGTACTGCACTCATGTCCAGTGATTTGGGTGCGGGTGGTGCAGGCTCACTTCGTGTAATCCTGTGAGGAAAATTTCAATTCTGAAATGGATGACCACAGTTAGAATCAAATAAGGGTGGGTGGGTTTAATGGGACTTTTGAAAGACTAATTATGATAGTGTTATATACTAAAAGCGTTACTTTTGTATTAACTCTAATTCTCCATTAGTGATTTGGGTGTGGGTGGTGCAGGCGCGCTTCGTGTAATCCTGTGAGGAAAATTTCAATTCTGAAATGGACGACCACAGTTAGAATCAAATAAGGGTGGGTGGGTTTAATGGGACTTTTGAAAGACTAATTATGATAGTGTTATATACTAAAAGCGTTACTTTTGTATTAACTCTAATTCTCCATTTTTGAATGAGAATCATATGGGCAAATGTTATGCATATTAGTTATATGCATGTGTCTAATACTTTATGTTGTAGATGATATGGTGTGAACACACAGAATATCATATCATCAGTACCTTATAAAGTATAAGTAATCATTCACAACCTAGATGGATTTGGACAAACCATTAGTACGGTTGTAGTATAATCTGGTATTAGTCTATCTTGACTATAGGATTACAATAGTACACTTTGTGTGTATTGAACAGGACCAAGTGAGGTTGTTTCTCCTTATACTGACTATATAAGAGAACAAACGCCTCTGTTATTATGGATGCTTTCCTCCTAATCCGGATATAATAATAGGCACTTACATGCAATGTACATTGGTTTAAATCATCAATGAGTGAGATTCATATGTGAATCAACAAACTCGATGGATTGGGTAATGACATTGTATGTAAGGTGTGATGTTGATTGTAGAAGGAATCCGTGTTCCGCAAGAAGTCGGGTTGATGATGTCCCCTTAAGGAGCTCAAAAAGATTGGCATGTAAACCCTGCAGGTGGATTTATTCCGACATGACAATGAGGTTGAGTGGTACTACTCAAGGACATAAGAAGTTGATTAATGTAGTTGTCAGTAACTTGACTTAATCAACGAACATTCGATATCTTAAACACGGGGAGATCAACGAGTATATAATATGGAGCCCATAAACGCTGACACGTAATTTGGGATTAGGGCGGTAGTGCAACAATGGACTTTAGTGGAATAAGCCATTTGTTGACGGACTTGGGCCGTGTGTTCTGGGAGAACATGGGAAGTCCAAGCCCGTCAGGAGGCCCAACCCTAATTTCTCCTCATGGTCCCTGTTGTAGCCTATAAATAGAATACTCTTTCTCTTTGGCAGAAATTCACTATTCACTGGTTCTGAAAAATAGGTAAGAAAAGTAGATCTGAATTCGTTTCTGATCTTGAGAGAAAGAAGGGGATTGGTAGATCGTTGTCCACATAACGTCCAATTTATTCTAAAAGAATACAACAGAAGATCAAGAGGTTGATTGTTGATTTTGGATTTGATAAAGCTTGGGTTCTCAGAGTTATCTAAATCGGATTCAAAGGTATGTTTTCCAATCACAAATCGTGGACACCTATTAATTCTGTTGCGCATGGTGTTTGCAATTTGTAGAATTAGTCATTCTGAAATAACGGTTCCTACAAATTATACTAACGAAAACAAATTTAAAGGGAACTAAGATGGCAGCGGCACCATTTGATAAAAGTAAAAAGATAGTTTTACCTACGAATAAATGATAGAATTCTAAACGCAAGTAAAACTAAAACTGAACTAAGTCTAGTCGATTATTTATCAAAGATTTCTACTCTTGATTCTATCGAAATAGAGTTGGAGTAAAAGATTCGTTCCACTCCTAGTTCTTTAGAATTAGCGTTTCCTAAGTTTATCGGTCAATCCAAAGTCAATGAGAGATTTACGAATTTATACTACAATGCAAATTATACTAACAAGATATGAATTTATACAACTATGGAATACTAAATTGATACTAGATAAAGAATTAGGGGGGATTGATTCCACCTTAAGTCGACTTAATTTACTAACGAAGAATCGTCATAATCTGAATTGAACTATTTTCACATAACAATTGGTTCTTCCTAATCCCTAGTTGTTTATGGTAATCTTGACCAACTAATATCTAGCATGTGAAACAATCAAACCCATTTTCATGGTGAACTAATTGTTTCTAGAATGGAATGGAAATTACGACTACTCTACGCTAACACAAATCAAGTTTCATCAAGGTTTCTTCAACCCCCCTCTAATGGAGGTTTAACCTAGAATCATTGTGCTATCATTTCCCAATGAAATTAAACAAGACATAATATAAAGATTGTAAATTTACTAATTTGATCTAAACAATAATTCAAATCTAAATTAACAACTAAGAAATGATTAACAACTAAGAATCGAAATTATATCTAAGTAATTTTAAATAACAAAAACTAAAATTATGAAGAACTCACTACTTTTATTAATCTAATGAAGGAATAACAATGATTCAATAATCTAAATTAAAACAAGGTATGAAAACTAATTAATGGAATGAAAACTAGATCTAGAACTATCTCTAATGGCTACTTGCTACCTAAACTAATTATTTCTTAAGAGTTAAGTTTTCTGTCTTGAAATGGAGGAGACAAGATTCACATTTTCGTGCATGGGTTGAGGAGCCATGTTTTGGGCCGAAAAATCGAGCCCAAAACTCAATCTCTTCAGTCTACAAAGCCTTTTTCAGCTAGATCTGACTTTAGTAGGCTTTTCGTCCATTTTTACTCTTCTGATTGGGTCAAGGTTTCAACCATTGGAAAGCTCTTTCTGAGTCGGTTGTTCTAACATAAGGTAGGCCTAATTCTGAGGTCTGAGTCAAAAGATATGGTCTTCGGAAGTTTCACTGACTTTTGTGCGATGTTTCTGCCCGCGTTGACTTTGACTTTTCAGCTTTGACTGGGCTTTACAAATGCTTTTTCTCCTTGAATCTTGGCCTTTCATCACAAAACTTCTTAGCAACCAACCCTTGCTCCTTTATCTCGCCAAAGTGACACAGTTTTGCACATAATTGACTTCAATGCCTGAAATACATAAAAACACGTAATCAGCATTAACTCTTATTTATTACTCGCATAATTGGTCTAAAAGTATTATTGTTAAGGGGTTAAAACTACAGTTTTTGGCTCTTATCACCGAGTGGGATTACATTGACCATATCCAATAAGGCCTTAAACCACTAGGAATTCCCTAGTGGACGAGTTATAGCCTCGTGAGAGTTTTCCAGTGAAAATACTCACAAACTTCATCTATACTATAACGACTAAGAAATAAAACTATTGTTTCCTTATTTTTGTCTCAATGATTTATACATCTCACTAGCAATTAATACAGAATAATCAAGTCGAAAACTAAGCAAATATATGCATAATAATCAATCATCTACGAATAAACATATATACAATGAGTAATACCATGAACTGCACTAGCAGGTCCGTTTCTAAAACTTTAGAATAGCGTCCTTAAGTACGGCCTCACATAAAAGACAAGACAAAAATATTCTGATTTTTCCGCTTAAGTTTCGCTACTCCAGTGTGCAGTGGGCATACTTTACCTTACAAACTCAATGACACACAAGGAGCCAAAGTTGATCAAACACATTTTCCACTTACTATCACACTAACATATTCCTAATTGAGCTAGAGGTCTTTATTAGGTGTTGCGGGGATTAAGAGATGGTTTAAGAAGGAAGGAATTGGATATTCAAAAAGGAAAAGTCTGAGATAATAGAGTCTACATATTATGTAACTATAGAAAACCTTATTCTTTACTTTTGCTTCTACACTTTGTTTCCATCCTTAGCTATATTTTTCTTTTTCTTTTTCTTTTTACTCCTTTGATTCTGTTTTTGGAGTTCTAACTCTTTATTTTTTTTTATTTATTTATTTATTTTTATTTGGATGTAAACTTTCTTTTCTTATTTGAAGCGACTAACAAATTCTTGATTTCAAAAGTCTTTCTCTTTTCTATTCTTTATCTCTATTCTCAGACTCATTCAAAGAATGGGTAGGCTGATTTTTATTTTTATTTTGTTTTGTAAAAGGGAAAAGGATTTGTGGTTTATGAAAGGCTAAAGAAATGCTTAGAGGGGCGACTAGCGGAAAATAATTTCATAAGGTTTGAATTTCTGGCTATATCGATCCAAAGAGGGCCTAAATTCTCGCTTAGAATATGGTATAGTGATCCAGCAGGTGGACGTGTGATTTCTCTATCTGGATTTTACTTCTCCCTTGTGTCATTTCTCAAATGTTTCACTCACATAAGGCTTTAGGCTATATTCTCACAAGATTTGTAGAATAAGTACTCTAGCCTAGATTTCAGAAACTTACTGCCAAACAATCATAGATACTCATACAATATATTTATAGAAAGATGCAAAGATTATTATCTATATATTAACCCAAGTTTCTAAAAACTATTCTAATGCAAAAGCTAAGTGAGACTTCTTGATTATTAAGAGCATAGAGAAAGAAAACAATACAAATATTCCTAAGTGTATAGCATAAACTTTTTATTTATATTTTTAAAATTTTGAAATTTTTGAATTTTTACTAGAAAACAAGTGCATATTGTACATATCTATCTCCTAACAGATGCCTTAATTACACGTGTTTCTATGCAACTGATAAACATAAAAATGATGGTTTACTTATGAAATGAACGATGAAACTCAGATGCGTAAGTAAACTAAATTATTACGAGTCTATATTTATCAAAGTTTCTACTCTCTTTCTATTGAACAGATATAGTGGAGTAGGAAGTTCGTTCCACTTCTAGTTCTTTAGCATGTGATGTTTTCTAGTTAACTAAGCGGTCTTAAGTCTAATGAGAGTTTTACGAGGGGGAATTATACTACGATGCAACTACCTACAAGATACAAACTATAATTGATTCAACTACAGAAATACTACGTTGATTCTATAATAAGGAATTAGGGGGGATTGATTCCACCTTAACTCAACTTAACTCACTAACGACGAATCGTCGTAATCCGAATTGAACTGCTACGCAAAACAATTGGTTCTTCCTAATCCCTAATTACACATGACATTTCTACCAATTCATAACTAGCATGTGAACGATTAAACCCATTCTCATGGCTTAATTAATCGTTTCTAGAGTGGAATAGAAATTACGGCGACTCTACGATAATCGAATCAAGCTTTCATCAAGGCTTCTCAACCCCTCTAATGGAGGTTTAGCTGAGAATCATTCATAATCATTTCCATATGAATCTAAACTAAACATAATATCAAGATTCGAAATTTACTAATCTAAATTAAACAATAATTAAAATCTAATTAACAACTAAGAATTGGTAACCAACAATAATTAAAACTAGATCTAATAGATTGAAATAACAAAAATCGAAATGACAAGAATAATAACTATTTTATTTATCTAATGAATGATATTCAATGATTCAAGAAATTAATCTAAAACAAGAAATGAAATTCTAAAACTAAGTTCTAAAACTCATTAATGGAGGCTAACAAATCTTATTCTAATCTAGGTTTAACTATCTACCATTAACAAAGAGATAAGCTTTTGTTTTTATACTTTCATATCCAAAAATCGTGCATGGGATTGGAGCCATGTTTTGGGCCAGAGAATCAGGCCCAAAACCCAATTTCTTTAGTCCAAAATGGGCTCTTCAGTTGCAGTTGGCTTCGATAGATCTTTCATCCACTTTTGCTCCTCTGATTGGGTCAAGGCTTAGACCATTGGAAAGCTCTATCCGAGCCGGTCATTCTGACATAAGGTAGGCCTAATTCGGAGGTCTAAGTCCAAAGATATGGTCTTCGGAAGTTCTACTGACTTTGTGTGCTGTTTCTGCCCGCGTTGACTTTGACTTTTCAGCTTTGATGGGCTTTAGAAAGGCTTTGTCTTCTTGAATCTTGGCCTTTAATCACAGAACTCCTTAGCAACCAACCATTGCTCCTTTATCTCGCTAAAGTGGCACATTTCTGCACATAATGGACTTTGAAGCCTGCAATGCATAAAAACACGTAAACAGTATTAACTCTTACTTATTATTCACATAATTAGTCTAAAAGTATGATTATTAAGGGGTTAAAACTACAGTTTTGGGCTCTTATTAACCACCCCCAAACAGCATTTTGCTTGCCCTCAAGCAAATATGAGAAATTAGCATAAGTGACCAAAAATGGAGTTCTATCTACTCTCATTTCGCTGAGTGCGATTGCATTGACCATATGCAACAAGGCCTTAAACCACTAGGAATTCCTTAGTGGACGAGTTATAGCCTCGTGAGAGTTTTCCAGTGAAGGTACTCACAAATTTCATCTATACTACAACGACTAAGAAAGAAAACTATTGTTTCCTTATTCATGCTCCAAATTATCTATACATCTCACTACCTATGAACAAGAATAACCAAGTCAAAAACCTAAGATAATATATGCATAATAATCAATCATCTACAATAAACATATATACAATGAGTAATACTATGAAATGCAATAGCAGGTCTGTTTCTGAAACTCGGAATAGCGTCCTTAAGTAGGTTCTCACAATAATAGTCAAGATACAACACTCTGATTTTTCCACTCAAGTTTTTACTACTCTAGTGCTTGATGGGCACACTTTACCTTATAATCTCAATGACACACAAGAAAGCTGGAGTCGATCAAACACATCTGCCACTTACTATTACACTAACCTATTCCTAATTGAGCTAGAGGTCTTTATTAGGTGTTTCGGGGATTAGGAGATGGTTTAAGAAGGAAGGAAATGGATATTCAAAAAGACAAAGTCTGAGATAATAGAGTCTTCATATTATGTAACTAGAGAAAACCTTGTTATTTACTTTTGCTTCTACACTTTGTTTCCATCCTTAGCCATATTTTTTTTTTTCTTTTTCTTTGGCTTTTGACTCCTTTTTTATTCTATTTTTGGAGTTTTTATTTTATTTCTATTTTTATTTTTCTTTTCTTTGGATGGAAACTTCTTTTCTTTATTTTCTCAAGCAACTAACTAACTAATTTTGTTTTACACAGGTTTTTCTCTTCTTCTTTTCTTCCTCATTCTATTATCGGACTTATTCTAAATTGGGTAGGTTTATTTTTTTATTTTGTTTTGTTTTTGTAACAGGGTAAAGGATTTGTGGTTTATGAAAGGCTAAATAAAGGCTCGAGGGGGCTTAACTAGCGGAAAATAATTCATAGGTTTGAATTTCTGGCTATATCGATCCAAAGAGGGCCTAAATTCTCGCTTAGGATATGGTTTAGTGATCAAGCAAGTGGACGTGTGATTTCTCTATCCGTTTTACTTCTCCCTTGTGTCATTTCTCAAATGTTTCACTCTTATAAGGCTTTTAGGCTATATTCTCACCGGATTTGTAGAATAAGTACTCTAGCCTAGATTTCAAAACTTATCGCTAACAATCATAGATACTCATGTAATATATTTATAGATAGATGCAAAGATTATTACCTACATATTAACCTAAGTTTCTAAAAAGTATTCTAATGCAAAAGCTACGTGAGACTTCTAGATTGTTAAGAGCATAGAGAAAGAAAACAATACCAATATTCCTAAGTGTATAACATAACTTATTTATTTATATTTTTGAATTTTTGAAATTTTAACTAGAAAACAAGTGCATATTATACATATCTATATCCTAACAGATGACTTAATTACACGTGTTTCTATGCCCATCCCCAAACAAGAAGCATGCTTTGTCCTCAAATCATTTAAATAAAGAGGGTAGAAAAATACCATGGAAACACGTGAAATTCTGGAACATCTGCAAAACAAGGTTAAAACATACTAATATAAAAACTGGCGCAACTCTATAAGAGTTCCACCCATTATGGGGTTAACAGAATTAAATTGCTTGGGACATAAGCAGACACTAAATGGAATTAAAAACTTACCTTATCTCCCGGACATGCATATTATCTACCCAATAGCACCATGGGTCTTGTATTTCAGCGGGCATGACAAGTCCAAGAACAAATGCTAGCAAGAACCATAAGCGGTTCCCAGCCTACGTGTGTGATCACCTCGCGAGACCAAGCACCATAAGTAGTGCTTTGGAACAAATTTTCTAAAGACTGTTCCGGTATTATTGTAGGAGATGTCATCTCGAAACTACGCTCTGGAACAGCTGCAAATGACCCGGGAACAACCCACAGAAAACTGGAAATTTTCTGGTCTCGAAAAGTCGAGTAGCGGTAGCGCTCCCACTTGGGGAGCGAGTGCGCCTCAAGGTTTGTTTTTTTTTTTTTTTTTTAATAACAGTGTTTTGGCGCGAGGCGCGCTCAACTTGGGCGCAGGTGCACTCAGTGCTAAATTTCAGAAAAAAATGTGTAGGCAGTGTCTACTTTGGGGAATGCCGGCTTGCCGGTGTCTTGATGGTTGAAAATTGAGACGAACAACGGAAAACGTGGGAGTGAAAGGTGAGTGATGGAAGTTAGGTGTAGTGTGGGTTGTGAGTGTAGAATAAATGAAGTTTATATAGGTTTTAAGTTGCTAAAACGAATCGAAGTTGCCAAAAAAGCTTTTCCGCAATTTTTGAAATACTAAAATTTCGAACCCAAAACGGAAACAACTCATATTCTTGATTCTAAAACAACCCTAATATCTTTTAGGTTAAATTTAGGATATAACCTACCTATTTTATCGAGATTTCATCCTACCATGATATTTATTCATAGATATGCCTATTCGGCAATATTCTCACCCTGACTCCAAAATAACTTCTAAAAAAAAAGGAGGTCATATAAAAATCATGCTGGACTACATAATACCACCCCCAAACAATTTGGGAAAGTGGGATCAACATTAAACAACCACGCACAATGAAAATAACCACATTATATTAATATTGTCATTCAAACAACATTTCACTACAAAAGTCAAAATTAACTATGGAATTTAACAACGTAAGATCCTATCTACTAAATATAATAAAAAACAACATCAAAACAATAAACAAGAAGAAATCTAGCTACTCTTCAAGGGAGCGAGGTGGGGGTAAGAATAGGAATTTGAGTGATCAAGAATGGAAAAACCAACACCCCATGATAAGAGCCCAAAACTGTAGTTTTAACTCTGTAACAGTCATACTATTAGACCAATTATGTGAGTAATAATTAAGAGTTAACACTGATTACGTGTTTTTATGCATTTCAGGTTTCAAAGTCCATTATGTGCAGAAATGTGCCACTTTAGCGAAATAAAGGAGCAAAGGTCGGTTACTAAGGAGTTCCGTGATTAAAGGCCAAGACAAAGCCTTTCTAAAGCCCGGTCAAAAGCTGAAAAGTCGATGCGGGCAGAAACAACACACAAAGTCAGCAGAACTTCCGAAGGCCATATCTTTGGACTCATACCTCGGAATGGGGCCTACCTTATGTCAAAACGACCGGCTCGGAAAGAGCTTTCCAATGGTCTAAGCCTTGATCCAATCAGAGGAGCAGAAGTGGACGAAAAGTCTGTTGAAGCCAACTGCAGCTGAATAGGCCTTTTTGGACTGAAAGAATTGGGTTTTTGGCCTGATTCTCTGGCTCAAAATATGGCTCCAAGCCCATGCACGATTTTTGGATCTGAAAGTATAAAAACCAAAGCTTAGCTCTTTGTTAATGGTAGATTTTTTGGTAGATAAGAGGTAGAGAATAGTAGATAGAAAGTAGCCATTAGAATAGCTTCTAGATCTAGATTTAATTAGTTTTAATTAAGTTTAGTTTCAAATCCAATCCTTGTATTAGATTAAACTCTTAGAATCATTACTCTTAATTAGTTTGATTAATAAAATAGCTAGTTTGTTAATTTCGATTCTTGTCATTTACATTTGTGTTAGATCTGATTTCATTTATTACTTGTTATTCAATTCTTAGTTATTAATTAGATTTTAATTATTGTTTAATTTAGATTAGTAAAATTTCAATTCTTTATATTATGTTTAGTTTTATTTTAATTGGAAATGATTGTGTATTGATTCTCGGCTAAACCTCCATTAGAGGGGGTTGAGAAGCCTTGATGAAAGCTTGATTCCGATTATCATAGAGTCGTCGTACTTTCCTTTCCACTCTAGAAACGATTAGTTCACCATGAGAATGGGTTTAATCGTTCACATGCTAATTATGAATTGGTAGAAATGCCATGTGTAATTAGGGATTAGGAAGAACCAATTGTTCTCAGCTGATTCAAGTTGGATTTCGATGATTAAATGCGTTAATAGGATTAAGTGGAGTTAAGGTGGAATCAATCCCCCTCTAACTCCTTATCATCGAATCAACGTAGCATAACCATAGTTATTTTGATAACCGACTAGTTGCATCTTGTGGGTAGTTGCATCGTAGTCTAGTTGCCACTTCATAAATCTCTCATTAGACTTAGAGTAGAGTAATTAGACTAGAAAACACAACATGCGGAAGGACTAGGAGTGGAACGAACTTCCTACTCCACTATATCTCATAGGATTGAGAGTAGAATCTTTGATAAATCATAGGCACTTAAGATAGTTTTAGTTTACTTACGTTTTGAGTTCATCGTTTCATTTCGTAGGTAGACTATTCATTTTTATCTTTATCACCCCACCCCCAAACAAATTTTTGAAAACAGGTTTGTAAAAATTTGTTTTAAAACGTGGGTCTTTTAAAGTCAGATTCCCGAGACTTGCTAGATTACTATTTTTATAGATTTAAACTTTTTTACTTTTTATGAATTAGGTTTAATATAAAGAAAAACAATAAGCAGTAAAGACATAATTCACACCATAGAGAAACATGACTCAAAAACCAAGAAAACATGCAAGAGTGGAAAACGTGAATTATGTAAAACGTGGACTTAGGATCCGGTACTTACAACCACACACTCCATAGGGAGGGCCCGGTTACCTGAATGGTGCATTCACCAATATATGGAAATGAAAGGAAATGCATCAAACACAAAAATTGAGTCGTTTATAGTCAGATACTCGAGACTTTATCTAAACATATGTATGAATATGTAGTTTATCATATATCAACAACCGAAATAGTTGTGGATTGTTCCATAAATAAATATCACAGAAAACATATCCAAACACAATCAAGCACCAAGATTTCCTACGACGCAGTCTAATGGAATGAAAGCGAAGTCGGATATAACTATAACATAACCGAGCATGCACCTTATGTTTCATCTTTGAACGAGAGGGTGTCCTAGTGAATAAGTGTGGAAAAGTGAATGGTTGTGGAAGATATGGTGGATTGGGATAAGTTTTAGAGGGAAAACATGGAAAAAATGAGGATGTGGGTTTAGCACAAAACTCATTCCTGGTGTAGTTAGGGACTGTCTCAAGTCTGAAAATGAAGGTGTCAAGTGGTTTATCCTTGGGAAGTATTTGTTGACTAGGTGGATTTAAAAAATCATGAAGCACAGGAGAAACTAAAGGATCGAGTGCAAACTCGAGGTTCCTTTGAAAAGGTGGAGGGTGGGGAATATTGGTGATGGAAGGTGAATGATTCTCAGCTAGAGATCTCAAGTCCATATCATCGAAATCTTGATATATGCAAGACATTCCTCAATAGGTGGGTCAAAAGGATCACTGGGATAGAGATTGAAAAATTCATCTTCCGTCATAGCATCAAGGGATGAATAGTTGTTGGCAAGGGGGGACTCGCGAAGTGGTAAAGAAGCGGTGTAAAAAGAGTTGCGTGAATTCTTCTTCGATTTAAAATTCTACTACCGTGGAATCATTGTTAAAGTCGGAATTTCCGAAGGAAAGGAATTTGTTAATCTGTTTCTCCAGAAACATGTTTTTGAAGTAATCTTGAGCTAAGCTCTCGATCATGCTAACCTCTCCATTTGTAGATGAATCGGGATACTGTGTCCTCGTTTTGAAAACATTTACCTCAACAGAAAGATGGCCAAAGGACAAGGACATCGAACCATCGCGCGCTTTATGAGCGTTGGCGAGCTGCCAAGAAGGGACACCCTAAAATGATAGGTACAGAGTCGTTAGTGACTTCGTGGTCGAGGATAACGGTCGGCCGGGTAGTAAACATTTTGGACTTTAACCAAAGACGCTTTCAACCACACCCTTAGGATACTTAATAGACCGATCGACTAATTACAATGTCATTTTAGTAGGTTGCATCTCCTTTAGACCTATTTGTTTATACAAATAAAAGCGGGAGTAAGTTAACACTAACCCCCGTGTCTAGTAAGCCGGCGTCGTGGTGAGAATCTCCTAAGGTGCATTGTACAAGAGGGGCGACCGGGTCCTTGTACTTAACAATTCCATTATTTTCGATAAAGTTGGGAACCGCTCAGTTAGAAAGGCGCTTTAGGTATGTTGGTCTTACGTCTAGTAGTGCACAACTCCTTAAGAAACTTAGCGTGGTTAGGTAGCTTTTTTATAGCTTCGAGAAAAGGAAGGTTTATCATTAGATTTTTGAAAATGTTCCTAATCTCCTCAAAGTTAGTATCCCTGGTTAGCATGGCTAAATTCTGAGGGAATGGTGGTTTCACTCTATATTTAGTGTATGGCTCGACTTGATGTGTAACCTTGGCTTTCTGTTTCTTAGGTTATGGTTTAACTGGTACCTCTACAGTGGTAGGTTTTTCAGTTTCTATTTCGGTATCTAGTTCGATATCCATTAGTAGAGATCGATAGGGTAACTATAGGCATAGTTACTTTGTTATCAACCACTCTTCCGAGCGAGAGTGGTGATGACATTTAGCTCACCTACGGTTGTAGTTTCCGTACTAGTATTACCGCTTACCTCAAAGGTCGCGGTTTCTTTGCTCTAGGGTTGGGTATCGCTTGGCCTGGAAACACGCCTTTTCGTTGGGCTTTCTCTTGGGCTAACTGTTTGTTTAAATTATTAACGGATTGTAGAATGTGTTCGTTAGATTGAGCCATGGTTTGGAAAAGTTGTTGGCTCACTTGTATGCATGGACCAAAATATCGCCGATATATCCGATATATCGCCGATATATATCGGTATTTTGGTACACCGACATCGATATTTCCGACATATATCCACCGAATATAGAATTTTTTTTTCCCAATATATATCGGAATTTCCAATATGAAACTTTATATCGCCGATATAATCGATATATATCGGTTGAGTTTTTGACCATTTTAAAATATAAATCCGATATTTCCAATATATTTCTGATATATATCCGATATTTTTGATATTATATTTCCGATATTTTAAATAGTTTGGACTGGTTACCAAAAAAATGGATATATCCGAAATATCCGATATATCCGATATTTATCGGTTTTTGGGTACACCGATATATTCATCGATATCGATATTTTGGGCCTTGCTTGTATGAAGGTGTCAAGACGATCCGGTTGTGTGGGTGTAGTAGTCACAGGTGGTGTGACTGGAACTATCTCGCGTTGATTATTTATGGGCCGATTGTGATAGTTATTATTTACCTGAACGATACCTCTATTAGCATTATAATTATTATAACTACATTGACCTTGTGCTTGACCTTGTCGAGGTTGCACTTGGTTGTTATAATTATTATAATTACCCGATCCCGTCCTTGTTGTGGTGGAGCTTGGTTATAACGTGCGGCGTGGCCTAACATATTGATTATTGTACCACGTAGATGTGACTTGTTGGTTATTTCTCCAACCGAAGTTGGGATTTTGTCTCCAAGGGGCGTTAGGTTCACTATTAATAGAACAAGAATGTTCATAGGCTATAGGACAGTGGGAGTCGGGATGCTCAGGACTCCAACAAAAACTACATGGATTTGAATTTACATTCATGACGGGAATAGGCTTTTGTTGTACAGAAATGACATCTACCTTTTTTGTGAGGGATTCAATTAGAGTTTTAAGCTCACGATCTGATTTAACCTCAAACATACTAGTAGCCTTAACTGTTGAAGAAGAACTAGCAGAACGGGAGTAATCGTCACTACCCCCCCAATTATTATTACGCTTAGTTTGATCTTCCAAAAATTTATATGCCTCTGAGGCTCCTTTACTTAGGAAACTACCCCCATTCATTATGTCTAGGACTTCTTTATGGTGGTGTAGAAGTCCTTTGAAAAAGGCACAAACTAACATGTCTTTTGCTAGGTGATGGTGTGGACACTCTATAAGGAGATCGGTGAAACGATTCCAAGCCTCTGAAAATGATTCATGGTGATTCTGTTGAAAGAAGTGAATCTTGGAAAGCATTTCATCCGTCTTTAGGGGTTGGGTAAAAATGTTCCATAAACAGCTGAACAAGTTTGGCCCACGAGTCCACAGAATTAGGCGCTTGGGCAGTTAACCAAGACGCCACCTTATCAGCTAAGGTGAAAGGGAATACCCTCAATTTAATTTGTTCCGCACCAACCGTAGGATGGTGGAATGTTGTAAGGACTTGTTCAATCCTACGCACGTAGCCGATAAGGTTTTTCATGGTCTAAACCATGAAAAACGAAAGTAACAAATTAAATATATTTGGGGGATCGGAAATCCCCAATCGGGTCTGCTAGAATGATGCAAGATTTAGGGCTATCGCCAAGGCTTTATAAAAGTCGAGAGGAGGAGTCTCTCTTTCTTCACCATAATATCAGGTGATGTGTGTGAAATAGTAGCTAGAGGTGTAGTGGGTGGGAAACTAGATAGACTTGTTTGTTGACGTTGCCGTGTAATTACGTTAGTTGTTTTTCTTCGATCAGACCTTAATCTCATGCAAGACTAAGTCGAACTTAACTAAACATGCAACACTCCAAACAATTCTGATATACTAGTAGAAACCTCTAACTGGAGATGCGAGGTGTGGAAGAAAGGAATACCTGATTGCGTCCTTACTTCGGTTATGAATAGCGTCTTGTTTACGCGTGTTCAGTGTATATAACAAGTTAGAACACTAAAAAACTTTAAAAATCGTAGTTCAAAACAAACCTGTAGAAATCCGGAAAAATTTAACTTAGGGCGCGGGTGCGCTCGCTTTGGGCGCGGTCGCGCTCCGTGTAACTTCAAGTTACAGTGTTTTAGGGCGGGTCGCGCTCGATATGGGGGCGGGTCGCGCTCAAGGTTCCAGGCGTTTGGGCGCAGGTGCGCTCGCTTTGGGTGTGGTCGCACTGTGTAATTTTTCACGGAACTTTTCAATGCTGAAACGGACAACCACAGTATGAATCAAACAAGGGTGGGTGGGTTTAATGGGACTTAAAAAGGACTAATTATACTATGAAAACAATGCTAAAGTGAAACTAAGATGGCAGCGGCGCCATTTGATAAACATAAAAAATGATGGTTTACCTACGAAATGAACGATGAAACTCAGATGCGTAAGTAAACTAAACTTATTACGAGTCTATATTTATCAAAGTTTCTACTCTCTTTCTATTGAACAGATATAGTGGAGTAGGAAGTTCGTTCCACTCCTAGTTCTTTAGCATGTGATGTTTTCTAGTTAACTAATCGGTCTTAAGTCTAATGAAAGTTTTACGAGGGGGAATTATACTACGATGCAACTACCCACAAGATACAAACTATAATTGATTCAACTACGGAAATACTACGTTGATTCTATAATAAGGAATTAGGGGGGATTGATTCCACCTTAACTCAACTTAACTCACTAACGGCGAATCGTCAGAATCCGATCCGAATCGCTACGCTCACAAAACAATTGGTTCTTCCTAATCCCTAATTACACATGACATTTCTACCAATTCATAACTAGCTTTTGAACGATTAAACCCATTCTCATGGCGAATTAATCGTTTCTAGAGTGGAATAAAAATTATGACCACTCTACGATAATCGGAATCAAGCTTTCATCAAGGCTTCTCAACCCCCTCTAATGGAGGTTTAGCCGAGAATCATTCCGCAATCATTTCCATATGAATCTAAACTAAACATAATATCAAGATTCGAAATTTACTAATCTAAATTAAACAATAATTAAAATCTAATTAACAACTAAGAATTGGTAACCAACAATAATTAAAACTAGATCTAATTGATTGAAATAACAAAAATCGAAATGACAAGAATAATAACTGTTTTATTTATCTAATGAATGATATTCAATGATTCAAGAAATTAATCTAAAACAAGAAATGAAATTCTAAAACTAAGTTCTAAAACTCATTAATGGAGGCTAACTAATCTTATTCTAATCTAGGTCTAACTATCTACCATTAACAAAGAGCTAATCTTTTGTTTTTATACTTTCAGATCCAAAAATCGTGCATGGGCTTGGAGCCATGTTTTGGGCTAGAGAATCAGGCCCAAAACCCAATTTCTTTAGTCCAAAATGGGCTCTTCAGCTGTAGTTGGCTTCGACAGATGTTTCGTCCACTTCTGCTCCTTTGATTGGGTCAAGGCTTAGACCATTGGAAAGCTCTTTCCGAGCTGGTCGTTTTGACATAAGGTAGGCCCAATTATGAGGTCTGAGTCCAAAGATATGGTCTTCGGAAGTTTTGCTGACTTTGTGTGCTGTTTCTCCCCGCGTTGACTTTGACTTTTCAGCTTTGACCGGGCTTTAGAAAGGCTTTGTCTTCTTGAATCTTGGCCTTTAATCACAGAACTCTTTAGCAACCAACCATTGCTCCTTTATCTCGCTAAAGTGGCACATTTATGCACATAATGGACTTTGAAGCCTGAAATGCATAAAAACACGTAATTAGTATTAACTCTTACTTATTATTCACATAATTGGTCTAACAGTATGATTATTAAGGGGTTAAAAGTACAGTTTTGGGCTCTTATCAGCTACCCCCCAAACAAGAAGTATGCTTTGTCCTCAAAGTATTGAAATAAAAAGGGTAGAAAAATACCATGGAAACGCGTGAAATTCTGGAACATCTGCAAAACAAGGTTAAAATATACTAATATAGAAAAAGAAAAACAGATGCAACTCTATATGAGTTCCACCCGTTATGGGGTTAACAAGAATCAAATTGCTTGGGACATAACCAGACACTAACTGAAACTAAAAACTTACCTTATCTCCCGCGTTTAAACATCATCCTCATCCTCTTCTATAAAGAAATGAGGTTCCTTCGCATCTTGCCATGCCATGGTGATTTGCCAGGCTTCACGCCATTTATCATCTACAATCGCTAACCTGTTTAGCACCACTTGGTCGGATGGGGTGTAGGGCAAACCAATGAGGTTGTACCTGCCATCCCGGCCAAGTCATAACATGGAAAGATCGAATAATACAATTGGTGGGTCTCGATATGTCGACCCCAACCCAATCCATGAAATGGGCACAAAAAATAGGGAAGAAACATAGCATAATAAAACAAACTAAAACAGGCATAAGAAGGTACTTATGCCTCATACTCTAGGCTTGTGATAAACTAGACATTAATGTCTTGGGAAGGTCATATAATAGGCGTCCCTCAGCTAGAGCAAGGAAAATGTTGCAAGTGGCATCATTCGCAGAAGAAAAACGCCACTCCCCTAATATGTTTAGCATGATAAAGAACATGACCATGCCCACGTTAAAGGACAAGCTACCAAGGGCTACATTATATGTCCCTTGGTCCTCTACACAGAAGATGCCGGCCCCATAATTCTCATGCAAAAGCTCATAGTTGTAAGCAGAGAAATTATCAACTATGTAGCCCTATTGGTCTTGAATTTCAGCAGGCATAAGAAGCTCAACAACAAAAGCCAACAAGAACTTGGTTATTTCCATTGTTTCGTCATCAATGTTGATGGAGAACATGTGTTCTCCATGATAGGGTTATATACTAAAAGCATTACTTTTGTATTAACTATAATTCTTTATATTTTGAATGAGAATCATATGGGCAAATGATATGCATATTATATATGTTATAAGTATATGCATGTGTCTAATACTTTATATTGTAGATGATATGGTGTAAACACACAGAAGATCATATCATCTGTACCTTATAAAGTATAAGTAATCGTTCACAACCTAGATGGATTTGGACAAACTATTAGTACGGTTGTAGTATAATCTGATATTAGTCTATCTTGACTATAGGATTACACTAGTACACTTTGTGTGTATTGAACAGGACCAAGTGAGGTTGTTTCTCCTTATATAGACTATAAAAGAGAACAAATGCCTCTGTTATTATGGATGCTTGTCCTCCTAATCCGGATATAATAACGGGAACTTACATGCATTGTAGATTGCTTTAAATCATCAATGAGTGAGATTCATTTGTGAATCAACAAACTCGATAGATTGGGTAATGACATTGTATGTAAGGTGTGTTGTTGATTATAGAAGGAATCCATGCCCAGCAAGAAGTAGGGTTGATTATGTCCCCTTGAGGAGCTCAAAACTATTGTCATGTAAACCCTGCAGGTGGATTTATTCCGACAAGACAATGAGGTTGAGTGGTACTACTCAAGGACATAAGAAGTTGATTAATGTATTTGTCAGTAACTTGACTTAATCAACGGACATTCGATATCTTAAACACGGGGAGATCAACGAGCATATAATATGAAGTCCATAAACGCTGACACGTAATTTGGGATTAGGGCGGTAGTGCAACAATGGCCTTTAGTGGAATAAGCCATTTGTTGACGGACTTGGGCCGTGTGTTCTGGGCGAACATGGGAAGCCCAAGCCCGTCAGGAGGCCCAACCTTAATTTCTTCTCATGGTCCCTGTTGTAGCCTATAAATAGAATACTTTCTCTCTGGCCGAAATTTACTATTCATTGTTCTAAAAAAGTGGCAAGAAAGTAGATCTGAATTCGTTTATGATATTGAGAGAAAGATGGGGATTGTTAGATCGTTGTCCACACAACGACCAATCTATTCTAAAAGAATACAACAGAAGATCAAGAGGTTGATTGTTGATTCGGATTCACAAAGCTTGGATTCTCAGAGTTATCAAAACTAGATCTAAAAGGTATGTTTTCCAATCACAAATCGTGAGAACCCATTGATTCCGTTGCGCGTGGTTTTTCGCGGTTTGTAGAAATAGTCATTCTGGAATAACGGTTCCTACACTCCGTCCATCCGATAAAGGAATTTACAATGGTCATAAAAATACGAGGTAAGTGCAGGAAAGTAAAGTTTATCAGAACTTACCATTAAAAATTGCCATCCTGCTTGTATGATTACTTCGTGAAACCATGCACTATAGGTGTCACTTTGGAACAAGTCTTCAAAAGACTGTTCCGGTATGATATGAGGGGATGTCATCACAAAACTACTCTCTAGAATAGCTGCAAACGATCCTGGACCAACCCACAAAAACTTGGAATTTTTTGTGCCTACGGATGTCAGAGCGCGGGGGTACTCAAACTATGCCTTGTATGGGCGCGTGGTGTGCTCTGGCTATGATCGAGTTCCAGGCACTTAGGCACAGGGTGCGCTCACTTTTGCCTGGGATGGGCACAGGGTGCACTCTGGCTATGATCGAGTGTATTGGGCGCGGGTCACACTCGGATTTTGTCTTGTGAGGGCGCAGGGTGTTCTCAGGCCTAAATTGAGTAACAGGCGGTTCAAGCGCAGGGTGCGCTCACTGAGGCGCAGGGCGCGCTCCGTATAGCTTGAGCACTAAAGTGAAGAAACAAAAGAGAAAAAAATTAAGAGTGGAAGGTGAGAGTGCAAGGTTTGTAGTGTGGGTTGTGAGTGTAGAATGAAGGAAGTATATATAGGGTTTTAGTTTATAAAACGAATTAACAAGTTGCCAAAAAGCTTTAAGGCAATTGCCGGAAACAAAATTTTTCCAAAACCTAAAATGGAAACAATCCATATTCCTTATTCCAAAACAAACCTAATATCTTTTATGTTGAATTTAGAATAGCAACTTCCTAACTCTCGAAATTTCATCCTACCACAATATCTAATCATAGCCATGCCAATATCGGCAACATTCCCAACAATCATCAAAATATCATTTCTAAATTTGTGGATTATATAAAAATAATTCTAAAAGAAATAATACCACCCCAAAACAATTCGGGAAGGTGGGATTAATATTAAAATTATCGCATACATAGAAAAGAACCACATTAAATTCAAATTCAAATTACAATTAACTACAGAATTCAAATTTAGCTACTAAATTCAACCACTTAACATCCAAACTAATAAAAACAATAAAACAACTAAATAACATCAAAACAACAAATTTTTCTAAACAACTAGCCCCATGATGAAGATGGACCCTGGGATGAAGATTGGGCCTGGGATGAATATGGGGCCAGAGATGAAGAAGGGCCCAATCCATCCGTCCTTCGGCGATGACGTTCATGCCTCTTAGACTCATCTGCCCCCAGGGGTGGCATGCGTCATAGAATATCTACTCAGAACCAGCGCTGTGCTTCCATCTCTGCCTTCATCTCTGTATAATGCGCATCCTGACGCTGAACTGGAGTCTCCATGTTATACTAGATATCCGCCTGACCCTTGTCGAGCACTTCAAAACTCGTTTGAAGGTTTTTTTGTTTATTTCGAATTATAATTTTCCTATCCCGTACATCTTCACAAATACCATAAACGCAACGCAAGCCACTATGCAGCACTGACATACGTTCTAAATCAAAAGTACACCTCTCCAAGGCATTTTTATCCAAACATGTCATATCCTCCATTTCCTCATCCGAATCAACCGCCCTATCCTCCGGCAACTTCCAAGTCTTTTGGATACACTCCATATAAATAATTACATTTGAATGCAATTTTATCATACTACGAATAGATTTTGTAACAGCTGTAAAAGACAGCATGATCTTAGTTAACAATACCGGAAAAGGCATAACACTCTTTCCAACGCCTCTAATCATATTTAAAATAAACTCGAGGATACATAAATTATACCTCTTCTCCTGCAATATCCAGAGAACATGCAGACATGTCAGACCGATGTCGCTGATTTTCTCCTTCCCGATGACGTTCTTACCAATCCACTGAGCTACAACTAGTTGGTTGGTTCGCAAATATGACTATCAAACACAATGAGAATTCGGATTGTACTGACCCTCCATGACAGTGTCTTTTATTAATGCAAGAACTCTACTATACTGGGATTCCTGCAAGGTGGCTTCGAGTTGGCGTTCAGGCGTAATACCTAAAATCTCAGCCAACAACTCTCTCGATACTTCTCTCCTAGTCCCAACCACCTTCACAAAAAATTTCTGACCGTCCAACTCCCTCTTCTTATAGAATTGTTCGACTAAATCGGAGTGGTATAAATCATCTGTCGAGTATCATAATCTATTCCAGTCCCTCCTAATCATCTCGTCACAAAAAAACGGCGTAAAGCGGGCGGCAGTAAAAACTTGTTTCGGCAAAATTCTTCGTCTTAGAGCCATTGAAGTTTTGAAACGATTTGTGAGATGAAGACAATGTAGGGAACGAGTTTGAATCCAAACTCACTAAAAAATTGGAGGTGGCGGTGGTAGATCAAAATTGTTTGGATTTTGTCATGTTTTCGTGGTACAAAAGGTTCGAAATGGTGGTGGGGTTGTTGTGGAAAAGTTTTGGAGTGGGTTTAAACTTTTGGCGTGGAAGTATTTAGGTTTTTTTTTTTGTTAATTATTATTTTGGTTAGGGTTTAAAGTTTGGTAATGGCGGAAGTGAGAACAGAAACTCGCGATCTGTTTTGTTTGGAGGAAGGAGATGCACGTGAGTGGCGTGTGTGTGCGGGATTTGGGCCCAAGCCCAATTTGATTTCTGAAATTTTCCAATTTTTTCTCGTAGCTTCAAACTAAAATTGTTGATTCGTTACCGGTCCAATTTTTACGAATGATATATGGAAATGATCATGAGAGAATTTCCAATCCAATGATCCATAAAACACTCTATTCAAACCGTGGATACCATATAAGAAGATGGAAAATGCCTCGAAGTGAGTGCGTGGCGTAAGTTATACGAACGAATAAAGTCTAAATTCATAGATAATGTCAACCCAAATCAAAATACGATTAAACGGCATAAAGAATACAATTGGAAAGTTTAGCAATCACGGACAGAAAGATCAACACCCCACCCCCAAATAAAATTTAGACAACAGAGTTTAGAAAATTTGTTTTAAACGTATGTCTTTTAAAGTCAGATTCCCAAGACTTCCTAGATTACAATTGTTATGATTTTAATTTTTTTTACTTTTTATGAATAAGATTTAATATAAGGAAAAAAATAAAGCAAGAAATGCATAATTCACACCATAGAGGAACATGACTCAAAACCCGAGAAAACATGCAAGAGTGGAATACGTGAATTATGTTAAACGTGGACTTAGGATCTGATACTTACAACCACACACTCCATAGGGAGGGCCCGGTTATCTGAATGGTGCACTTACCAATATATGGAAGTGAAAGGAAGTACACCGAACAACAAAGGTCAGTCCTCATAGACAGGGTCCTGTAAAAGGACTTCCTTCACTTCAGGGGACAATAGCTAGTGAAAATACTTTAAGCGTTGGCCATTGACATGAAAGGTACTATTGTCCTTGGGATTTACCAAGGTGATTGCCCCATAAGAGGTGACTTCAGTAACTAGAAAAGGACCAAACCAACGGGTTTTTAATTTCCCTAGAAAAATATGTAGACGGGAGTTGTAAAGTAAGACCTTTTGACCTATCACAAACTCTTTATGCAAGATTTGCTTATCATGAACACGTTTCATGTTAGCTTTATAATCCTTCGCGAGATCATAAGAATTGCTACGGATTTCTTCAAGCTCATTCAATTGCAACTTGCGCTTGACACCCACCTCATCAAAATTAAAGTTAAGGCTTTTTATAGCCCACATAGCACGGTGCTACAATTTAATGGGCAAATGACAAGGTTTCCCAAATACAAGTCTAAAGGGAGACATACCTATAGGATTTTTGGAAGCAATCCTATATGCCCATAAGGCATCAGATAGACGCTTTGACCAGTCTTTCCTATCATGATTTACAATTGTTTCTAAGATCTTTTTGATTTCCCTATTAGAAACTTCTACTTGTCCGCTAGTTTCTGGATGATAAGGAGTTGCTACCTTATGTGTAACTCCATACTTTTTTACGAGAGACACAACAACTTTGTTGGAAAAATGTGTTCCACCATCACCAATGATGGCTTTAGGAATATGCCAAATCGACATAAAATGTATTCCTTGACAAAAAACACAACTGTCTTATGGTCATTGCTACGGCAAGCCATGGCCTCTATCCATTTAGACACGTAGTCCTCGACAACTAGAATATAAATGAAACCGTGGGAAATAGGAAAAGGACCCATGAAATCAATGTCCCATATGACAAAAATTTCTACCACCATGATTGGATTTAATGGCATCATATTACGCTTCGTGATTCGCCCAAGTTGTTGGCAACGAACACACATCTTGCAATGCACTTGGGCATCTTTAAAGAGAGTAGGCCAATAAAACCCACATTGAAGAATTTTAGTAGCTATTTTCATACCACTAAAATGGCCACCACACTCTTTGTCATGGCAGAATGACAGAACCTCATTATATTCCCACTGGGGAATACAACGACGATTAATCTGATCCGCACAATACTTAAAAAGGTAGGGCTCATCCCAGTAGTATAGCTTAACTCTGGCCAAAACTTCTTATGCTCATTTCTTGACCAATCATCAGAAAGAATATCAGACGCTAAATAATTCACAATGTCAGCATACCATGGTGCAGAAAAAATAGCATACAGATGCTCATCAGGAAAAGAGTCTGGTATGAACTCAGAATCACTATTATCATCATTTGTAAGTTTAGATAAGTGGTCGGCAACAACATTTTCGACCCCTCTTTTGTCCTTTATTTCTAATGTGAACTCTTGCAGGAGAAGAATTCATCGAATTAATCTCTGCTTAGCATCCTTCTTTGCGAGAATGTACCTAAGGGCTGCATGATCCGTGTAAACTAGAGTCTTAGAACCAACCAAATAAGGATGAAACTTATCTAAAGTATAAATGATAGCTAAGAATTCTTTTTCAGTAGTTGTATAATTCGTTTGATCATCGTTTCAAGTTTTACTAGCATAATAAATAACAGTGGATTTATTATCTAGTTTTTGTCCCAAGACAGCACCAACAACATAATAACTAGCATCGCACATGAGTTCGAAAGGTTTAGACCTATCGGGAGGCTGTATAATGGGTGCAGAGGTTAAGGTGGCTTTTAAAGTTTCAAAAGCCTGTTTACAGATAAAATTAAAATCAAAGATGACATCCTTTAAAAGCAGATTAGTTAAAGGCCTAGCTATTTTTGAAAAATCTTTGAAAAAACGCCTATAAAAACCTGCATGGCCTAGAAATGCTCTAATATCACAAGCAGTCTGTGGTATTGGTAGAGTTGCTATATTATCTAGTTTGGCCTTATCTACTTCGATGCCATCACTAGATACAATGTAACCTAGCAGTATTCCCTTTTTCACCATGAAATGACATTTTTCCTAATTCAAAATCAAACTCTTCTCTTCACACCGTATCAAAACCTTAGATAGGTTAGACAGGCAGTCACTAAAAGAGTCTCCATAGATAGAAAAATCATCCATGAAAACTTCCATGAAACGTTTTACTATGTCACTAAATATATGAAGCATACACCGCTGGAAGGTAACAGGAGCATTACAAAGGCCAAAAGGCATTCAGTTATAGGCGTATGTTCCAAAAATCCATGTGAAGGTAGTCTTTTCTTGGTCATCAATATCAATAATAATTTGAAAATAGCCAGAGTAGCTATCCAAAAAATAGTAAAAAGCATGACCAGCTAGACGTTCGAGCATCTGATCTATAAAGGGCAAAGGAAAATGATCCTTTCGTGTCATGGCATTTAATCGTCTGTAATCGATACAGATCCTCCATTTCATAGGACCATGTGTGGAAACAGATCCCTGATTTTTTAGGAACTACATGAATGGAAGTTACCTATTCGTGATTAGAGATTGGGTACATGATACCAACATTGAGTAACCGTAAGACTTCTTCCCTGGCCACCTCTTTCATGGCAGGGTTCAAGCGACGCTGAGGTTCGCGAGAAGTCTTTGCATTATCCTCCAAATGGATATGATGAGTGCAAACATTAGGGTCAATTCCTTTAATGTCGGCTAGGGACCAACCAATCGCATAACGATGTTCCCTAATCACCCTAATCAAACATGCCTCTTCCTCTTTAGATAATAAAGACGATATAATTATTGGATGACTACCATCCGGATCAAGTTGAATATATTTTAACTCAGAAGGAAGAGGTTTAAGCACTGCGGTGGAAGGAATGTCGATAAATGCTTCTAAAGGGTCCTCATTTTGAGTAATTGATAAGAGCCCAAAACTGTAGTTTTAACCCTGTAACAGTCATACTTTTAGGCCAATTATGTGAGTAATAATTAAGAGTTAACACTGATTACGTGTTTTTATGCATTTCAGGTTTAAAGTCCATTATGTGCAGAAATGTGCCACTTTAGCGAGATAAAAAGGAGCAAAGGTTGGGTTACTAAGGAGTTCCGTGATTAAAGGCCAAGATTCAAGAAGACAAAGCCTTCCTAAAGCCCGGTCAAAAGCTGAAAAGTCGACCGCAGGCGTAAACAACACACACAAGTCGTGAGAACTTCCGAAGGCCGTATCTTTGGACTCAGACCTCATAATGGGGCCTACCTTATGTCAAAACGACCGGCTCGGAAAGAGATTTCCAATGATCTAAGCCTTGACCCAATCAGAGGAGCAGAAGTGGACAAAAAGTCTATTGAAGCCAACTGCAGCTGAAGAGGCCTTTTTGGACAGAAAGAATTGGGTTTTGGG
Organism: Coptis chinensis; assembly: GCF_015680905.1. Taxonomy (NCBI): domain Eukaryota; kingdom Viridiplantae; phylum Streptophyta; class Magnoliopsida; order Ranunculales; family Ranunculaceae; genus Coptis; species Coptis chinensis. Next base: position 85,983,518 of record NC_141456.1, read on the forward strand.
CCTGATTCTCTGGCCCAAAACATGGCTCCAAGCCCATGCACGATTTTTGGATCTAAAAGTATAAAAACCAAAGCTTAGCTCTTTGTTAATGGTAGCTAGTTAGACCTAAAACAATATAGATAATTCTAGATCTAGTTTCTAGTATTTTAATTAAGTTTTAGTTCCATTTTCGATTCTTGTTTTAGATTAAGTCTTTGAATAATTGTTCTTGATTGATTAGATAAATAAAATATTTATTTTGTCAATTTCGATTTTTGTCATCTCAATTTATAGATCTAGTTTTAATTCTTGTTGATTATAATTTCATAGTTTAAGTAGATTGAAACATTGTTAGTTAATTTAGTTAAGTTAGAATTTTAATATGATGTGTAGTTATAATTCAATGGGAAATGATGGTTTGATGACTCAAGGCTAAAACCTCCATTAGAGGGGTTGATGAAGCCTTGACGAAAACTTAGTGGTATAGTGTAGAAGCATTGTAGAATCTATTCCAATCTAGAAGGTCGTGATTAAGCCATGAGAATGGGTGGACGACCTCACATGCTAGTTAGTATTCGGTAGAAATGCCATGAACACTAGGGATTAGAACTCGAATTCTTGCCGTAAGAACGTAAGAATCGAGATACAATAATCTATACTAGGTTATTAAGTTTGATTCGAGGTGGATTCAATTCCCCTCTAATCCTTTATCTAGATTCAAAAACAATCGTATTTCCATAGCATTCGTAGTTAAATTCAACATAATCAATTTCATATTGTATCGTAGTATAACACCCTTCGTAAAGCTCTCATTAGACTTAAGACCGACTAATTAGATTAGAAAACATTCCATGCTAGAGCACTAGGAGTGGAACGAATTTGTGACTCCGCTCTATTTCGATAGAATTGAGAGTAGAAACTTTGATAAATATAGACACGCATAAATAGTTTTAGTTTACTTACATTTTGAGTTCATCGTTCATTTCGTAGGTAGACTATTCATTTTTATCTTTATCAGTAATGAATACTTGCTTTGGCAGCAGGTCTTCAAACTCAGTAGATGGAGCAACAGAAAGGTCAACAAAAGGTGTAGACTCGAAGATGGTGTTGACTTCCTCTAAGTATGAGTCATCGGCGTAATCTGAACTTCCAAAAGAAAGGAATTTATGCATCTGGTTTTCTGGAAATGTGTTATTAAAATAATCTTGAGCTAAGGTCTCGATCATTCTAACCTCCCTATCTACAGACAAACCTCGTAACTGTTTCATCATTTTAAAAACATTTACCTCAATAGAAAGATGGCAAAAAGACAAGGACATCGAACCATCGCGACAATTGATAAACGCGTTGGCAGTTACCAAAAAAGAACGCCCTAAGATGATCGAAACAGAGTCGTTAATGACTTCCGTATCGAGGATAACAAAATCAGCAGGATAGTAGAAATCCTGAACCTTAACAAGCACGTTTTCAACCACACCCTTATGATACTTAATAGACCGATCTGCTAATTTCAACATCATTTTAGTAGGTTGCATCTCCTGTAGACCTATTTGTCTGTATAGATAATACGGGAGTAAGTTTACACTCGCCCTTAGGTCTAATAAAGCAGTGGTCGTGTGGGAATCTCCTAAGGTGCATTGTACAGTAGGACGACCAGGGTCCTTGTACTTAACGATTCCATTATGTTTTGATAAAGTTGGAAACTGTTCAGTTAGGAAGGCGTCTTTAGGAAGATTTGTCTTACGCCTAGTAGTGCACAACTCTTTAAGAAACTTAGCATGGTGAGGTAACTTTTTAATTGCTTTGAGAAAAGGAAGGTTTATTATTAGATTTTTGAAAAATTCCCTAATCTCATCGTAATTTGTATCCTTGTTCAACATGGCTAATCTCTGGGGAAACGGTGGTTTCTCTCTATATTTAGCATATGGATCAACAGGATGTTTAACCTTGGCCTTTTGTTTCTTAGGTTGTGGTTTAACTGGTACTTCTACAGGGGTATAATCTTCAGTTTCTATTTCGGTATCTAGTTCAATATCCAGTGTAGGGACTATTGGTAGGATAACTATAGGCATAGTTACGTTCTTATCAATCACTCTGCCAGAACGGAGAATGGTGATGGCATTTAGCTCACCTACGTTTGCATTTTCTGTACTAGTATTACCGTTTACCTCAAAAGCTGTGTTTGTTGCTTTAGGATTAGGTATCGCTTAACCTAGAAACACACCTTTGGGTTGTACTTTCTCTTGTGCTAACTGCTGTAAGGAAAGTTGGATGGTTTGTAAAATATGTTGTTGGGATTGCATAAAGGCGTCAAAATGATCCGGTTGTGGAGGAGTGTTAGCTATAGCTTATGTGATAGGAACTGTATCACGTTGATTATTAATGGGTGGGTTGTGATAGTTATTATTTACCAGAACGATACCTCTATTAGCATTACAATTATTATTGTTATAATTATTATAATTCCCCTGACCTTGTCCTTGTCGTGGTAGAGCTTGGTTGCAATTGTTTGCTGGCCTAATATTTGATTATTAAATCCTGGAGGTGTTACTTGTTGATTATTTATCCAACTGAAGTTTGGATTTTGTCTCTAAGGCGTTAGGAATAGGATTACTATTAATTGAGCAAACTTTTTCTTGTTGTGATGTTTGTTGTTCATAAGCGAGAGGACAATAGGAGTTTGGATGCTCAGGACTCAAACAGAAATTACAATGATTGGAGTTGACATTCATAACGGGGATATGCTTTTGTTGAACAGAAATAGGCTCTACCTTTTTAGTGAGATATTTGATTAAAGTTTTTTGTTTAGGATCGGGTTTAATCTCAAACATACCGGTGGCCTTAGCTGTTGTAGAAGAACTAGCAGAACGGGAGATATCGTCACTACCCTCCCATTTATTATTACGCTTTGTTTGATCTTCTAAAAATTTATAAGCTTCTAAGGCTCCTTTACTGAGGAAACTACCCCCATTCATTATGTCAAGGACTTCTTTATGGTGGTGTAAAAGTCTTTGAAAAAGGCACGAACTAACGTGTCTTTCGCGAGGTTATGGTGTGGACACTCTATAAGAAGATCGGTGAAATGATTCCAAGCCTCTGAAAATGATTCATGAGGATTCTGTCGAAAGAAATGAATCGTGGAAAGCATTTCATCTGTCTTCAGTGGTGGGTAAAAATACTCCATAAATAGTTGAACAAGTTTGGCCCATGAGTCCACAGAATTAGGCGCTTGGGCAGTTAACCAAGACGCCACCTTATCGGCTAAGGTGAAAGGAAACACCCTCAGTTTAATTTGTTCACCCCAACCGTAGGATGGTGGAATTTGTTGGTCAATCCCAACCATAAAATTTTTCATGGTCTAACCCAGAAAAGCGGGTGAATTAAATATATTTGGGGATTTGAAAATCCCCACTTTATAATAGAATGATACAAGATTTTGGGCTATCGTTCAAGGCTTTGTAAAAGTCAAAGAGAGGAGACTCTCTTTCTTCAGCCATTATTTCAGGTGTGGTGTGTGGTATACTAGATAGGTGTGTGTGTTGACGTTCACGATAGATTATGTTAGTCATTTTTTCTCTACCTGCCCTTAATCTCATCCAAGGCTAAGACTAATCTTAACTAAACACGACAACACTCAAAGCAATCCTGATATGCTAGTATAAACCTCTAACAGGAGATGTGAGGAGTGGAAGAAAGAAATACCTGAATGCCTCCTTGCTTCGCTTATGAATAGCGTCTTGTATACGCGAGCTCAGTGTATTTAACAAGTTAGAACACTGAATAACTTGAAGTAATGGAAATTTGAACTAACCAGTGAAAATCGAGCTTTTCTAGAGGAGGGCGCGGGTCGCGCTCAGAATTAGCCTAGGTAGGGTGCGGGTCGTGCTCAGGTCCAACTCGAGTTCCAATGCTTCAGCGAAGTTCGAGTTTTGCCTTGGTAGGGCGTGGGTCACGCTTAAGTCCAATTTGAGTTCCAGGCGCTTCAGTACGGGGGGCACTTGAACTTTGCCTTGGTAGGGGCGAGGCGCTCTAGTCCAACTCGAGTTCCAGGCGCTTCAACGCTAGGGGCGCACGAAGTTAGCCTTGTAAGGGCGTGGGTCGTGCTCAGGCTTGTTCTTTGAATTTTTTTTTAGTTCTGAACCAAACAATCACTACTAGAAACAAACAAGGGTGGGTGGGTGGGTTTAATGCGACTTTGGGAAGACTAACAATACTAAAGAAAACAATACTAAAGAGAACTAAGATGGCAGCGGCACCATTTGATAATAGTAAAATGATAGTTTTACCTACGAATAAGTAACGAGACTCAAACGCAAGTAAAACTAAAACTATTTTACGATAAGGGTTTATCAAAGTTTTTCTACTCTCGAATGCTATCGCAATAGAGTTGGAGTAAAAGATTCGTTCCACTCCTAGTTCTTTAGAACTCACATTTTCTAAGATTATCGATCTATCCAAAGTTAATGAAAGTATGGATGGGAAATTATACTACGGTAGAAATTATACTAACAAGATATGATAATTCTACTACGGAATGCTAAACTTGACTATATGCTAAGGAATTAGGGGGGATTGATTCCACCTTAACTCGACTTAATTAACTAGCAAAGATTCGTCGTGATCCAAATTTCAATGCTTTCGCATATCAAAATGGTATTTCTAATCCCTAATTATTCATGGCAATCTCTACCAAATAATATCTAGTATATGAAGCAATCAAACCCATTCTCATAGTGAACTAATTACTTTCTAGAATTGAATAGATTATCACGATGATTTCTAAGCTAGCAAAAATCAAGTTTTCATCAAGGCTTCATGAAACCCCTCTAATAGAGGTTTAGCCTTGAGTCATTAAACTATTATTTCTATACAAATTTAAGCAAGACATGATATAAAGATTGTAAATTTACTAATTCGAACTATAATTATGAATTAACTAATTATCAAATGAAGACAATCCTAATTTATGAATTTAAAACAACTAATTCTAAATAAGAATTAAATCAATAACTAAATGGAAATGAAAAATAATACTTTATTATAAAACTAAATACGATTCTAAAATAATAATCTACTTTGTTCTAACTAATTAATTGAATGTAAAGAAAAACTAGATCTAAAACAAGCTATTAGCTAATGGCTACCTACAAAACTAGATGCTTAAGAGTTAAGTCTTGTGTCTTGAAATGGAGGAGACCAGATCCATATTTTCGTGCATGGGCTAAGGAGCCATGTTTTGGGCTGGAAAATCGAGCCCAAAACCCAGTTTCTTCAGTCTAGAGAGGCCTTTTCAGTTAGATTTTACTTCAATAGAATTTTCATCTACTTATACTCCTCTGATTTGGTCAAGGTTTTGACCATTGGAAAGCTCTTTCCAAGATGGTCGTTTTGACATAAGGTAGGCCCAATTACGAGGTCTGAGTCCAATGATACGATCTTTCGAAGTTCTACTGACTTTTGTGCGTTGTTTTTGCCCGCGTTGACTTTGACTTTTCAGCTTTGATTGGGCTTTTTAAAGGCTTTTTCTCCTTGAATCTTGGCCCTTAATCATAGAACTCCTTAGCAACCAACCCTTGCTCCTTTATTTCGTAAAAGTGACACATTTCTGCACATAATCGACTCCAATGTCTGAAATATATAAAAACACGTAATCAGCATTAACTCTTATTTATTACTCGCATAATTAGTCTAAAAGTATTATTGTTAAGGGGTTAAAACTATAGTTTTAGGATCTTATCACCCTACGGTGCATAACTCTATGCGAAGACCATCGCATCTTCGACATAATTCACAATGGCGAGTGTGGCAACCATGCAGGAGCAAGATCACTAGCTCACAAAGCAATCGCCCAGGGATATTATTGGTCAGGCATGCACATCGAAGCAAAGAAGTATGTTCTCAAATACCACCAATGTCAAACATTTGGCAGCAACCATTTAAGTCCAGCACGAGAGTTGATCAACATAGCCAGCCCATGACCTTTTCATATGTGGGGGCTAGACATCATGGGATGATAAGAGCCCAAAACTGTAGTTTTAACCTCTTTAACAATATCACTTTTGACCAATTATGTGATTAATAAGTAAGAGTTAGTACTGTTATCGTGTTCTTGTGTATTTCAGGCATTAGAGTCGAATATGTGCAAAAATGCGTCCCTTTTGCGAGATAAAGAAGCAAAGGTTGGTTGTTAAGAAGTTCTATGATTAAAGTCCAAGATTCAAGGAGAAAAAACCTTTTTAAAGCCCGGACAAAGATGAAAAGTCAAAGTCAACGTGGGTAGAAATATCGCACAATAGTCAGCAGAACTTCCGGAAGTCGTATCTTTGGACTCAGACCTCGGAATTGGGCCTACCTTGTGTCAAAACGACCGACTCGGAATGAGCTTTCCAATGGTTCAAGACTTGACCCAATCAAAGGAGCAAAAGTTGATGAAAAGGCTATTAAAGTCAAATCTAGCTGAAAAGGGCTCTGTGAACTGAAGAAATTGGGGTTTGAGCTCGATTTTCCGACCCAAAATATGGCTCATCGGCCCATGCACGAAAAAGTGGATATGGTCTCCTCTATTTCAAGACACAAGACTTAACTCTTAAGTATCTACTTTTTTAGTTAGCCAAGGATCCAATAATTTGTTTAGATCTAGTTTTTACATTCAATTAATTAGTTTTAGAACAATGTAGATTATTATTTAGAATCAGATTTAGTTTTATAATAAAATATTAGTTTTTCATTTCAATTTAGTTTATTAATTCAATTCTTATTTAGATTTAGTTGTCTTAAATTGATAATTAATTTGTTTTAATTTGATAATTAGTATTGATAATCTTAGTTCTAAATTAGTTTTAAATTTAGTTTAATCCATTTTGAATCTTAGACTATTGTTAAATTAGATTATAAAGTTAATCATTTATTCAATAATGAGTTGTTATATTTGTTCTTGTTTAAGAAATGATAGTATAATAATTCAAGGCTAAAACCTCCATTAGAGGGGTTTGAAGAAGCCTTGATGAAACTTGATTTCGATTAGCGTAGAGTAGTTCGTAATGTTTTATTTCATTCTAGAAAGTAATTATTTCACCATGAGAATGGGTTTGATTGCTTCACATGCTAGTTGTTAGTTGGTAGAGATTACCATGAACAATAAGGGATTAGAAACACCTAGTTGTTATGCGGAAGCATTACAATTCGGATTACGACAATTCTTCGTTAGTAAATTAAGTCGAGTTAAGGTGGAATCAAATTCCCCTAATTCTTTATCATATAGTCAATTTAGTATTTTAGTATTTTGAATTATCGCATCTTGTTTAGTATAATTTCCATCATTACTCTCATCGACTTTGATTGAACTGATAATCTTAGTTAACGTAAATTCTAAAGAACTAGGAGTGGAACGAACTTTCTATTCCAACTATATTGCAATAGCACCGAGAGTAGAAAATTTTGATAACGACATAAATCACATAAATTAGTTTTAGTTTTACTTACGTTTGAGTCTTGTTACTTATTTGTAGGTAAAACTAGCGTTTTAGAGTGCCATCATGGGACCATTTATCCTACAAAAGAAAATAGGACTCAAATATGTCCTAGCAGCCACATATTACTTCACCAAATGGGTGGAAGCCATCCCACTAGTCCAAATCAAAGAAGTCCACATCATCAACTTCATATGGACCAATATCATCACAAGATTTGGTCTACCCCACACCCTTGTCATGAACAACGGGACACAATTTGCTGGCACACAAGTCAAGGCATTTCTACAAAAATGGCGCATCACTCAAGCATTTTCTACACCTAGATATGCACAAAGCAATGGCCAAGCAGAGGCCACAAACAAATCCATCAAAGAAAATCTCCAAAAGAAGTTGGAGAGCAAGAAAAGCCAATGGCCAGAGCAACTCGAGAACATTTTATGGGTATACAGAACAACAGCCAGAGCCAACACCAATGAGTCTCCTTTCACACTTTGCTTCAGAATAGAAGCAGTCATACCATCCGAGCTCACAGTCACAACCACACGATCCGACATTGTTGAATCAGGAGAAAATGACAACATCTTAGCTAAAGAGGTCAATCTCCTAGAAGAGTGAAGGGAAACATCTACAATCACCCTAGTTCGGTACCACCAAACAATCCAACGATTTTACAACAATAAGGTCATCCTAAGATCTTTCCAAGCTGGCGACCTAGTTCTCAAAAAGACGTTAACACCAGCCAAGCTTGACCCAACATGGGAAGGCCCATACATAATTCACAAAGTCGTTAGAAATGGAGCGTACTAGATCAAAACTCAGCTCGGTGATGTGCTTCCACGACCTTGGAACACAACTCTACTAAAGCGTTTCTACCAATAATATGTCTCCAGTTATATCAATCAATTGAATGAAATTTCACTAACATTTTGCATATGAATGTTATATTTGCATTACATAAATACCGCACATCATACACGCACAAACCGATCTGGGGTATCACAATATCCGACCTGGCACTAACGCCAGAGTTGAGCACAGCTCAACTATAATTGCCACGCAGTGGTTAATTATTAGTCAAACTTAATCTACGGTCCTCCAAAATGACATCAATCAACTTAACACCAACGCTAGGGTTAAGCATGATTCAATTGTAATTGCCACACAAAGGCAAATTATCATACAAATACAATCCAGGAGAACCCCAAAAGGACCCCAAGTCAACTTAAGGACCTGAAAGGGTTAAGTCAGACTCAACTATAATGGCCATTCAAAGGCTAATTACTTGACAAAAATCAATAAAAGGTTCCCCTAGAAGGAACAACTCAATCACTACATAAACCTAAGGACACAAAGACGACCTAACAATGACGACCTACAATTGCTAGAAGACCTAACAAAGTTCAACAGGACGTCGAGTCTACTACTGATAAGAGCCCAAAACTGTAGTTTTAACCCCTTTAACAATATTGCTTTAGACCAATTATGTGATTAATAAGTAAGAGTTAGTACTGTTATCGTGCTTTTGTGTATTTCATGCTTCGGAGTCGAATATGTGTAGAAATTAGAGAAGACTTAGCTCTTAAGCATTTTGTATAGAGAAGACTTAGCTCTTAAGCATAGTTAGATCTAGATTAGAAAATTAGGTTAGACTCCATTAATTAGTTAGAATAGCTTGTTTTAGATCTAGTTTTTACCTTCAATTAATTTAGAACAAAGTAGGTTATTATTTAGAATCACTATTAGTTTTATAATAAAGTATTAGTTTTCATTTCAATTTAGTTATTGATTAAATTCTTATTTAGTTTTAGTTGTTTTAAATTTATAAATTAGGTTGTCTTCATTTTGATTCTTAGAGTATTGTTAAAATTTGATTTATAAAGTTTAAATTAGTTAATAAATTATGACTTGTTATTATTGTTCTTGTGTTGGGAATGATAGTATAATGATATTAGGCTAAAACCTCCATTAAAGGAGGTTAAGGAAGTCATGTGAGGATGATTGCTTGTTAGAATAGTTGTTATTTAGAATAGAATTTCAAGTTCATTATTATGAGTGTTTAGAGATAAACTTCATAATGATGAACTAGAGTTTAGAGCCACCATCAAAGAGATTTGCGATGGAGCTAAACTCTCATGCTAGTGGAACCTTAATTCGAGAGGACTTGGTATTCACTAGGGATCAATATTTGATTCGATGACTAACTAATAGCTAATCAAATTGCATGGTGGAATTTCCTTCCTCTATATTCTTCCAATTCATTAAATTCACCTTTTATTTGCTTAGTTAAATTAGTTTAAATTATAATTAGTTTTAGTTTAAATAAATCACAAAACTACACACATTACTCTCACCACTGTTCTTTGTGTTTGATTAGTTAAATTCACTTATGTCTTGCTAGTTTAAGAGCGGAACGATTCCGTACTTTATATATTGCATGAATATATATGTGAGAGTAGGAAATAAATAATTGATACCGTAAGAATAAGGTTAGAGTAATCTAGTTTAGTTTTTACGGGTTATCAAATGGCGCCGCTGCCATCTTAGTTTCGTTCAAGATAAGAATTCAATTGCTTGAATTCAAGGGGCAATCCTCCATTCTATACCCACCCACCCTTTTAATTTTTCATTCTTATTTCTTGAATTTTCGGAACTGTTCACTATTTTAGGCATAGGGGCTGCGGATTCACAGAGGAAAACACTGCAGTAAGGGTATTTGTAAATTTCGAAAAATTCTGAACATTTACAGGCGTAATCCTTAGGGTGTTATTGATTTACTGTAATTTGTCAGATTTTTTCTAATTGTTTTACCTTGTGAACAAATACGATGTTTATAGTGCTGCATTTCAGTTTTCAAACCATAAGTTCTTGGAAAATAGACGAGTAAGGTTACTTAGGCAGTTCCAAAAATTCTAAACTTTTTACAGGAGTATCTATCCTAAGTCAGGAGTTTTTAGTAAAAATTTGACGAGGTTTTGATTTGTTTTGACCTCCTAACTAGTGGAGTGTTTCTTGTGTGGTTCTGCAGTTTTACAAACACTTAATTTCTGGAACAACAGCCGGTAAGGAGGGTTTGTAGAACTCCAATTGCTCTAAAAGTTTTACAGGAATAGCCATGATCTGTCAGGCGTCTCTAGTAAAATTTTGGAGATTTTTGTCTCTGTTTTGATTGGTTAACCTTCCAGTTGTTTGTATTGTGTTTGAAAATAGTTTCACAAACTTTGAAGGGCAGTAGAAGGACTTTCATAGCTCTGATTGATCTGAAATTTTACTAGCTACTTGATAGACGTATTAACAAACTACTGTAAAACTTTCAAATTTTTTGGAGCATGCCCCGCGCCCTAAATAGCCTATATCTAAGCGCACCCCGCGCTCAACTACCTGGACATTGTGTCAAGCATGAGTGAGCCCTTGATATCCTATTTCCAAGCGCGCCCCGCGCTCAACCGCCTGGACATTGTGTCAAGCACGAGCGCAACCCGTGTCCTAGGTAGCCTATTTCCAAGCATGCCCCGTGCTCAACCATTTGGAACTTGAGTTAAACATGAGCATGACTCGCGCCCTACCAATGCCATTTCTGAGCACGACCCGTGCCCTCTTCTGGAGCATCCCGATTTTCACAGGTCAGTCCAAGGCCCGCGCCCTATTCAAACGCGTAGCAAGGAGACATTCAGGTACTCCTTCTTCCACTCCTTGCCTCTTCTGTCAGAGGAGTTTTAATTCTAGTATTATCAGGCTTGTTTTTCATAGAAATAAATACCACCCGCCTATCTAGAATTTTACACACTACACCTGCATCAATGGCTAAAGAACAAGAGACTCCTCTCTTTGATTTTTATAAAGCCCTAAACGATGGCCCTAAGTCGTGCATCATTCTTGCAGACCTAGTAGGGGATTTTCGAATTCCCCCTAATATATTTAACTTGTTACTAGTTTTTCATGGTTTAGACCACGAGAAGCCTTACCATCATATGTGTAGGATAGACTAAATTCTCACTACATTCCATCAACCTAGAGTAAGTCTGGATCAAGTTAAACTTAGGATGTTTCCATTCACCCTAGCCGACAGGGCGGCGTCTTAGTTAACTACCAAAACTCCAAACTCTGTGGACTCATGGGCTAATCTTGTTAAATTATTCATGGAACAGTTTTACCCACCACTGAAGACAGATGAAATGCTTCAAAAGATTCATTTCTTCCAGCAGAATCCTCATGAATCCTTTTCAAAGGCCTGGAATCGTTTCATTGATCTTCTCATTGATTGCCCGCATCATAATCTTGCGAAGGACACGCTTGTTCGTGCCTTCTTCAAGGGGCTTTCACATCGTCATAAGGAGGTTCTAGATATCATGATTGGGGGTAGTTTTCTTAGTAAAGGAGCCTTGGAGGCTTATACATTCTTAAAAGATCAATCTAAGAGGAACAACAATTGGGGAGGTAACGACTCTTCCTGCTCCACTCCTTCTTCTTTTGAGGTTAAACCTGATTCGGAGCTTAAAAATCTTATCGATTCCCTGACTAAAAAGGTAGTCGCCATCTCTGTTAAACAACAACCTACTCCTGTCATGAACATTAACTCTACTCGTTATAATATCTGTTTTAGTCTTGAGCATTCCGACTTCTATTGTCCTCTTGTCTATACACAACCACCACCGCAACCATCAAACTTCCACCAGTTAACTCAACCTCAAGGATAAGGAAACTTAGGTGACTAGAATAGAGGTTTAGTGCCAATGACCCAGAACTATCAACATCAAGACATGAACGCTCAACAATCCTTAATTCCAGTTCAACCATCTACAAACGAAATAGTAGTAACCTTGTTAGAGAAACAAAATCAAATTATGCAACAAAACTCCAATTTAATGAAAGATCAGCATGATCAAAACTCTAATATGATGAAAAAAACGATGCAAATGATGCAGTCTTTGTGCCAAAAGGTTATTGACATGTCTCCTAATCAAAATAATAACCAAACAGGCGTGTTTCCAGGTCAAGCAGTGCCTAATCCTAAGTCAACAAACACCGCCTTTGAAATAAACAGTATTCACTCTAATGGTAATATAAACCAAGGGGACCTACATGTAGTCACTACCCTTCGTTCAGGGAAAGTAGTTGATAACAAAGTAACTATGCCTGAAGACCACCTGTAAACAGAAGCTGAAAATGAAGCCATACCAAATATTGTAATAGAAATTGAAGACCCTACACCTGTAGAGGTTCCAATATAGACACCTAGATGGAAAACGGATAGAGATAAAGCAAAGACTAATAATATTGCTAAATATAGAGATAAACCACCACCATATCCCCAGAGACTAGTTATGTCTAAAAAGGACGAAAATTTTGATGAGATTAGGGAAGTGTTTAAAAATCTGACTATAAACCTACCTTTTCTAGATGCTATAAAAACTTTACCTGGACACGCTAAGTTTACCAATAAGAGGAAAACCAACATACCTAATGAAGTCTTCTTAACTGAACAACATCCCTCTTTATCTGAACATAACGGAATTGTTAAGTACAAAGACCTTGGTCGTCCTACTGTACAAGGGACCTTAGGTGATTCCTTCATAACAACTGCTTTATTAGACCTAGGAGCGAGTGTTAACTTACTCCCTTTTTATTTATATAAACAACTTGGTCTAACAAAACTTTAACCAACCAAAATGACTTTGCAGTTAGCCGATCGTTCTATTACGTATCCGAAGGGTGTAGTTGAAAACATTCTCGTTAAAGTGTAGGATTTTTACTATCCAGCCGACTTTGTTATTCTTGACACAGAAGTTGCTCATGATTTCATTCCCATCATCTTAGGGCGTCCTTTCTTGGCAACTGCCAAGGCCCAAATCAATTGCCGGGATGGCTCAATGATTCTTTCTTTTGGAAATCTTTCTGTGGAAGTTAACATGTTTAGACAAAAGCAGAGACAACTAGGTTTTCCTATAGAAGGTGAAGTTAAGTCTATTGAGAGTTTTGTATATCACATTAGTGCTTCCGACGATCTCGTCCCCACACTAGTAGATACCCCTCTTATGGAAGAAGACAAAGATCACAATTTTGACTCCTTGAACATAACTGAACTAGCAAAAGAATTTTCCACCACGCCCCCGACCTACAAGAAGAGCTAGAGAGCAACCTCATCATAGACAAGATAGATGAATTCCTCAAAGATGGAGATGAATACCATAATTATATGGATGTGAACAACCTAGATGAGGAATTCGACAAGTTTCTAAGAGCCTGTGATGATCCACCCTCTCAAGAACTACCTAAAGAGCCACCTCATACCTTCATTTTCAGATGTGTGATAATACCAACCCATGCCACCAATAAGTTTTATGCTAAAACCACGCACTCCTTTTTTCCATTCCTTCAATCTAAAACTTATCCATACCCTACATATCTTCCACAACCATCCATTTTCTCACGATCATTCACTTGGACATCTTTTCGTTCAAAGAAAAAGAAGAAATTTTATGCTCGATTAGGTTCTAGATCCATCAGAATTCACTCCCATTCTACTAAGCCAAGCCATAGGAAATCTTGGTGCTTAATTCTGTTTAATGGTGCATCCCGTGTTAACTATTTATAGAAAGATCCACAATTATTTAGATTATTGATATATGGGAAACTGCATGTTAATACATATATATCACATTAAGTCTAGGGAATCCGACTTTAAAAGACCCAAGTTTTTGTATAATACCAACTTTATGGAGTATAGGCCAAACAAAAATTTTCAAACTTAAAAAGAGTTTTCTAATTTTGTTTGAGGGTGGCGTATTTTGGTATTTCATTTCAAATCTTTTTGCCACCCTTTTCTTGTCATGTTTACTCCAGTAGAGTTTGTGTTAGTTCGTACGTAACAATTTAATTGTGGTTCATGTTATCATATCATTTTTACAATATTTCTGTTACAGATACTGCCAATTTTTGCCATGTTTCTATGGTAAATTCTTTCTTTATCTCTTTACACTTTGAGGACAAAGCATTCAATTGTTTTTGGGTGGGATAGAAACATTTGCAAAAGTTAGGCACTTTTAGGATGTAAATTACGCACTTTTCTTTATATAAAAAAAAATTAAAAAATCATAAATATTGTTTATACTAGGCACTTAGTGATAATAGTATTGTTCCCTTTTCCATGATGATATTAGTCTAGAAATCTCACGTAGTACTTGAATTAGGATTTAATTTTTGAAACATAAATTAATACGTAGGTAATAGTCATTGCATCTTTTCACGAACATCTTGCATGAGCATCTTTGATTGTACTTGGCAGTATTTTTCTGAAACCTAAGTTAGAGTACTTAATACATATCCTGTGAGCATCTAGCCTAAAAGCCTCATAAGAGTGAAATATCTGAGTGATGACACAAGGGAGAAGTAAATTCTGAGTAGAGAAATCACACATCCACTTGTTTGATCACCACACCATATCCTAAGCGAGAATTTAGGCCCTCTTTGGATTGATATAGCCAGAAATTCATACCTATATGAAATTTATTATCCGCTAGTCGCCCCACTGAGCTTTTCATTAGCCTTTTCACAAACCACAAATCCTTTACCCAATAAAACAAAAGAAAAAAATAAAATCAGCCTACTTATCTAGATAAGTCTGAGAAATGGGATGAGTGAAGAAAAGAGAAGAGAAATGTAAACAAAAATTAGTTAGTTGCTTCAGAGAAAAAAAAAAGTTTCCATCCAAAGAAAAGAAAAATAAAATAAAATAAAAACTCCAAAAAAAGAATAAAAGGAGTCAAAAAGCCAAAATAAAAAGGTTAAGGATGGAAACAAAGTGTAGAAGCAAAAGAACAAGTTTTCTCTAGTTACATAATATGAAGACCCTACTTTCTCAGACTTGTCTTTTTGAATATCCATTTCCTTCCTTCTTTAACCAACACCTACGCCCCGTATCACCTAATAAAGACCTCTAGCTCAATTAGGAATATGTTGGTGTGATAGTAAGTGGTAAATGAGTTTGATTGATCTCGACTTCCTTGGATTGGCATTGAGATTGTGAGGAAACGTGTGCCCACTGCACACTGGAGTTAGCAAACTTGAGTGGAAAAATCTGAGTGTTATGTGTTTTGACACATTCCTTGTGAGAACCTACTTAGGCAAGCTACCCAAAAGTTTCAGAAACGGACCTACCATTCCATTTCATATCATAGTTCATTGTATAATTGTTTATCTTAAGATGATTTGATTATTATACATGTATTAGTTTAAGTTTTAGAATGATCATTTTTGTTTAAATACTAGTGAGATGTATAGATCATTGAGACATAAATAAGGAAACAATAGTTTTATTTCTTAGTCGTTGTAGTATAGATGAAGTTTGTGAGTACCTTTACTGGGAAACTCTCACGAGGCTATAACTCATCCACTAGGGAATTCCTAGTGGTTGAAGGCCTTGTTGCATATGGTCAATGTAATCGCACTCGGCGAAACGAGATTAGTTATAACTCCATTTTTGGTCACTTATTCTAATTTCTCATATTTGCTTGAGGACAAGCAAAATGCTGTTTGGGGGTGGTTTGATAAGAGCCCAAAACTGTAGTTTTAACCCCTTTAACAATATTGCTTTAGACCAATTATGTGATTAATAAGTAAGAGTTAGTACTGTTATCGTGCTTTTGTGTATTTCAGGCTTCAGAGTCGAATATGTGCAGAAATGCGCCCCTTTTACAAGATAATGGAGCAAAGGTTGGTTGCTAAGAAGTTATGTGATTAAAGGCTAAGATTCAAGGAGAAAAAGCCTTTTTAAAGCCTGGTCAAAGCTGAAAAGTCAAAGTCAATGTGGGCAGAAACAGCGCACAAAAACCAGCAGAACTTCCGAAGGTCGTATCTTTGGACTCAGACCTTAGAATTTAGCCTACCTTATGTAAAAAGGACCATCTCGGAAAGAGCTTTCCAATGGTCCAAGCATTAATCCAATCAGAGGAGCAAAAGTGGGTGAAAAGTCCGTGGAAGTCAAATCCAACTGAAAAGGCCTCTGTGGACTGAAAAAATTCGGTTTTGGGCTTGATTTTTCGGCCCAAAACATGGCTCCTCAGCCCATGCACGAAAAAGTGGATCTGGTCTCCTCCATTTGTATGGAGAAGACTTAGCTCTTAAGCATAGTTAGATCTAGATTAGAAAATTAGGTTAGACTCCATTAATTAGTTAGAATAGCTTGTTTTAGATCTAGTTTTTACCTTCAATTAATTAGTGTTAGAACAAAGTAGATCATTATTTAGAATCACTATTAGTTTTATAATAAAATATTAGTTTTCATTTCAATTTAGTTATTGATTAAATTCTTATTTAGTTTTAGTTGTTTTAAATTCAGAAATTAGGTTGTCTTTATTTTGATTCTTAGACTATTGTTAAAATTAGATTTATAAAGTTTAAATTAGTTATTAAATTATGACTTGTTATTATTGTTCTTGTGTTGGGAATGATAGTATAATGATATTAGGCTAAAACCTCCATTAGAGGAAGTTAAGAAAGTCATGTGAGGATGATTGCTTGTTAGAATAGTTATTATTTAGAATATAATTTCAAGTTCATTATTATGAGTGTTTAGAGATAAACCTCATAATGATGAACTAGAGTTTAGAGTCACCATCAAAGATATTTGTGATCGAGCTAAACTCTCATGCTAGTGGAACCTTGATTCGAGAGGACTTGGTATTCACTAGGGATCAATATTTGATTCGATGACTAACCAATAGCCAATCGAATTGCATGGTGGAATTTCCTTCCTCTATATTCTTCCAATTCATTAAATTCACCTTTTAATTGCTTAGTTAAATTAGTTTAAATTATAATTAGTTTTAGTTTAAATAAATCACAACACTACACACATTACTCTCACCATTGTTCTTTGTGTTTGATTAGTTGAATTCACTTATGTCTTGCTAGTTTAAGAGTGGAACGATTCCGTACTTTATATATTGCATGAATATATATGTGAGAGTAGGAAATAAATAATTAATACCGTAAGAATAAGGTTAGAGTAATCTATTTTAGTTTTTACGAGTTATCAACTACCACACAACACAGGTCGTCGAACAACAAATCAAAAAGTAATTAAAGCAATCACATGCATGCAAACTTCAAACACAATCTCAACAAGTAAGTAATTTAAATATTTCTACCTAAATACAGTTGGGTTAGACACTAGAGGCCCCCAGGTTATCCCAGGAAAAACGACCTCAGCATCCCCATAAAAAAATAGAAGTATCAGTATCAATCACAAAAGAGAATATAGTTTAAACACTTCATCCACCATCAATCAAAATCACAAAGAAGAGCTAATTAGAGGACACATGGAAGATTTTCCACATTTAAAGGATCCAGAAGACAACCCTCTTCACCAACAGGACCAGTTATTGGATCATCACTTGCATTCACGACTTCTGTGGCAGCATCTTCAGTTGGTTGAGCAGCTGGAGTAGCACTCTGGTCGGTGGGTAGGTCAGATCATCTACTACCATCTGCAATAACACTTTCCACAGCTACTGTTGCAGCCCCACTTTCGACTGACTTCTTGAGGGTTTTGTACTTATGTTCTAGATCCATGTAGTCATCCACCAGAACGTAGACATCCCAACTCTCTACTAGGTCGACCAGGTCGTTGTATTCTTTCTGAGCTCATTCAGTAATAGCTTGCGCATTCTTGTACTCCGCAACCCAATGCCCGACCTCCATCTTGGAAGTGTCAAGAGATGGCTGTAACAAGGCGACCCTACAAGCCAAGTCCCCAATTTGAGCCCACATCCCCTCAACTTCAGTACGCTCCGCCTCTTGCACTGCTACCAGCTTGTCATAGGCCTCCTTGGCAGCATCCAGCTCCTTCTTGTATAGATCGGAGATAGTTGTCATCTCCCTCAGCTTCCTATACATGGCTAGGACTTGACAAAGAACAAAATAAGTCACAAAGCAATACATCAAAGCACAAAACAAAAGCTCAGATCGGAGAGACACTTACAAAGCAAATGGAGCAATCCATATCTTTCAGGTTTGCATCCAAATCCTTCCCCATCTCCAGCTGGTGCCTATCTCCGTAGAAGGCAATGCTGTCCAGCAACCCTCTAGCAACTAGTGAAGACTTGAAGCTGCAGTCCTTGTTTTTCACTAGCTTTCTCAGCCCACTCACTAGGTCATAGTAGCTGACCACCCTATCCAGGACGTCAGACGCAGCAGCCTTGTCACCTGGGGTCGCACTCCCCGACCCCTTACACTTTTGGGCAGCTGGCTCAGTCTCACTAGGCTTCTTCTTGCCCCGGGCATCAGCCACCCCCACATCTACAACCAAATCCCTCAGATTCATCTTCTTCAAAGGAGCCTGACCTGAAGACGTATGACCTTCCACCGTACCAGGTCGTTCTTTAGACTCAGTCTGGGTCCTCTTTGTAGGAACCGCTATGGTTTCGCCAAATGATTTACTACGAACCGCGAAATACCCACGCATAGCAGAATAAGGGGTGTCACGGTTTGGTTAGAAATTTACCTTTAGATCCGGCTAAGATAACTTTGAGAATCCAATAGCTATGAAATCAACAACCACCTCTTGATCTTTTGTTGTATTCCTATGCACAGAGTGGACGTTGTGTGGGCAATGATCTTCCAACCTCTTCTTTCTCACTTGGCCTCTCTCTCTCTCTCACAACCTTAGAAACGAATTTTTAGATCTGTTTTTGCTTCAGTAAAACCTTGAGAGCTAAGTGTGAAAAATAACAAGAGAAAGAGGTTTCTTTTTATAGGCTATAAAAGGGACCATGAGGAGAAATTAGGGTTGGGCCTCCTGACAGGCTTGGGCTTCCCATGCTCGCCTAGAACACACGGCCCAAGTCCATCAACATATGGCTTATTCCACTAAAGGCCATTGTTGCACTACCAACCTAATCCCAAATTACGTGTCAGCATTTATGGGCTCCATATTATATGCTCGTTGATCTCCCCGTGTTTAAGATATCGAATGCCCGTTGATTAAGTCAAGTTACTAACAACTACATTAATCAACTTCTTATGTACTTGACAATCCTTATGAACTCTTCAAGGGGACATCATCAGCCCGACTTCTTGCGGAACACAGATTCCTTCTCTAATCAACAACACACCTTACATACAATGTCATTACCCAATCCATCGAGTTTGTTGATTCACAAATGAATCTTACTCATTGATGATTTAAAGCAATGTACAATGCACGTAAGTGCCCGTTATTATATCCGGATTTAGAGGACAATCATTCATAATAACAGAGGCGTTTGCTCTCTTATATAGTTAGTATAAAGAGAAACAACCTCACTTGGTCCTGTTCAATACACACAAAGTGTACTAGTGTAATCCTATAGTCAATATAGACTAATACCAGATTATACTACAACCGTACCAATGATTTGTCCAAATCCATCTAGGTTGTGAAGGATTACTTATACTTTATAAGGTACTGATGATATGATCTTCTGTGTTTCATCACACACCATATCATCTACAACATAAAGTATTAGACACATGCATATAACTAATAACATATATAATATGCATAACATTTGCCCATATGATTCTCATTCAAAAAATAAAGAATTACAGTTATTACAAAAGTAATGCTTTTAGTATATAACCCTATCACTCTTCACCTCCTCAGGCTCAACCACTTCAGAGTGCCTCTTCAGCTGAGGCCTCCGAAAAGGAGTAGGAGCATCACCACTCTCCCCCAACACTTCCACCATGACCAGCTAGGTCCCCATCACCACCCTCGAAACGTCTTGCAGCAGAACGGCTATAAGCAGCTCCTACAGCCGTTCTCACTCCAGAAACAAGTGCCTTCCTTCGGCTCTCCCTCTATATCCCACTATCCGAGATAGAATCAGAGATATCAAGAACAAGCTTATGAGCCCTCTTCTTCTACTCAGCTTTCTTCTTGTTAATCTTCGCACCACCTCGTCTCTTGAAGTAGTGCGTAACTTCCCCCAACAAAGACGCCATTTCTTCCAAAGTCAGTCTAGAAAACTCTTCAATCGCCCCCGAGGACGTACGATTCCAAACTATGACCTCTGCAAAACAAACAAACATCAGAACGTCATAATATTAAACTTATAACCAAAACAAAAGACCTACAACCTACACTTTACAACATAAAAATGACCCACATCAAATAAACGACCTACTATCAGTCCTCACACTACGATTTTGCACCTCACACCTAGGACGACAATAATTCCCCACAATCAATAGAGGCCTACGCCACCACTCCTCTTTACTCACACCAACAATCACCGGGGACTTACCCCTCATCACTTGAAAACCAAAGTTCAAAGCAGAAGAAATTTTTATAGCGAAATGCTCCATCACGTCAGACAAACAGATGTTATAACCTCTGAGTCTCAACAAATCCAGCACGTGTAGCACCTTCCAACTATTTCCCACAAATTGCAAGGGTGGTTTACCATAGAAGTTCAGAATGTCCAAGGTCAGACGTGAGAACGACAACCTCAACCCCGCCTTCAGTTGGCCATACGTAATTATAACCCCACCGTCTCGAGGCACATAATCACAGCCAAACTCCTTTCTCAAATCCCCAAAGTTATCCCACACCGACCTAGACACCGCCACATCAGTCGTCGTCTCCAGTGAAGAGGACGATGATGCCTCACCTCCACTACGTGCACTAACAACATCATCATCCTCACTCAAAGTTCTCTCTCTCCACTGATCAACCTCAACTTCCCCACTCAAGCTATCACTAGTAATCGATATTACTAAAACAGAAACGAAACAAAAGATCAAGTTTTTGAGATAGAAAGATGAACCTGAGAACAAAGGGTAGAAAAGTTTTTTTTCTTTTTTTTTTGTCACTCTGCTTTTCCTTTGTTGGTAGAATGAACAGATGAAAAACCTTTCGCAAACCAAAACCCCTTAGCCGCACAAACCTTGAAAACTGACAAAACCTTTTTGTATTCCCACGAAAGTGATCATAACTCGCCCACAAACCGCCGCGATTTTGGGCCCATGGGTCAGATCCAACAGTTCCCGCACATTTTTTAAACCAAGCAAAGCTAGCTGTGTGACATGTGTTGAAGACTTTATTCTATTTTTTCCCTTTTCACAATACAGCTGTCCAAAGAACAAATAAAATAAAAGGGGTTGTGTAAGTACCCTCCGTTCTGCGCTCATGTAACTATAGCACACGTGTCCACACCAGGTCGTATTTCCACCATCTCGTACCACTATACCAGCACGTCATAACGACCCAAGCTCAAGTTGTCCCGAATCTCAGTTATAGCCATATATGGAAGCAAATCATCTAGCACAATCTGGGAGTTTAGTTAACGCACCAATAAAGGAGACATTTACTTTGTAACATCATGAGTAATTGCAAATCATCAAGATAGCACACAATGTAGATCTACCCTTGACAACGGCCTGGAGTAAATAAGGAAGGTCAGCTCAAACATCTATAAGTAGAGAGAGATGAACTACATGAGGCTTGATTCAAGTTGATCCCAAGAAACTTGATACGTAGGCAACTCTTGTCCCAAGAAGAGTGCATCCATTCCCTATTAAATAGATCATCAGGTTGTTCACCCTAAAACACCAAACCTCTACATTAACCAAGTTGTGCTAGCAATCTTACTCTCCTGTCTTGTTCCTGGACCCTCTCTTTAGTAATTCTTTGCACTTTTTTTCAAAGTTTGTATGAAAAACAACAAATTATAGATGCGTAACTTATAAATTAGGCTCAGTTACCAGTATTGATTATCACCTGGTCTTTATGTGTGTCATACTAGGCTCTGGTAGTTTATACTCCATGAAAGGCCCAGGCCTTCATCTCTGTTGAGTTTCCATAATTATCTTTCACAAAGAGCAGAAAGAGGATGATTGGTGGAGATAATTTGAGATCTAGATCTTTGACTGAGGGCAGTAGGTGCAATGGAACCATGTCTGATCAAACTTATACTGCAACACATACAAATGAAATTGTAGTGTTCTGAAAAACTATCTAAGATCAATGAGAATGAACTAATGAACTAATGAAGATTAAAGATTGAAATGATAATGAAATAAACTTCTATATTGATCAATAATGGTGGTTATAAGGTTTTTCTTTCTCTCTCTATTTTGCTATGGTTTTACAGTTTTTTCTGGTATGAATCCAATAAATCTTTTCTTCCTCCTTCCAGTCTTTATATAGTGTTCCAGTTGTAGTCTTGCCCAATCATTTCCTGCCACGTGTCCATTCTCTTCTTCCTCCTCCTTTTCCCACTTTGAACCTGCAACATACAAACTTATGCGCAAAATATAGACAAACATGTCGATATCTCTAGTTAATCATGATATTTGGGATGGAATATCGTGTTGATGATATTTGCCCACGACATAAATTTAAGGGAAAAATAGGCAGACTCATAAAGTTAATGGGGCATAAGTGTATTATTTACCTGCTATCTTGCTTTGGTTCCCTGTGTTGGTGTTTGTCAGTGTGTCTTTCCATTTTTACCAATAGCCCTGATGCTTGGAACTAGTCTGTCATCTGAGGCTAGGCATCTACACCCATTATTAGGGATCTTTTGCTGCAATTTGTAGGAAGGGAGTTCCTTTATTGTGCCGTATTTCATTGTAGCTCCTGTTCAGGTCATTCATCGTTTTCTCATTTTTGCGTAACAACCCTTTTAGATCTAACTGGGGATTGGAGAGTGGCAGTGGATGGAAACATTGGTTGTACTCCTAACCGTCTTGGGCCTAGGCGGCTGCCGGCTAGGCTCAAGTCTCCTATTTGGGAAGAGATAGGCCGTGTGGAGGAGTTGATCTCAGCCACGCGGGTGGCTTTAGTTTCCGCCATTGGACAGCGATTCTGCCACATAAGATAGAATTTCTTTTTAAGTGGATTTGGAAAAAGAGTTATTTAGGGGAAAAAAAAAACATTTAGGGATATGGTGGCCACAACTATATCAATTGATATAAAATTACAAAACAAAATATTTTACTGAATGTGTTAAAATCATAATGTCCATTTAATGTAGAATACAAAAGTAGCTGTTACTTTTATTAATAATAATTGTATACTAATAATAATATATTTTTGATTATTTTAGTGCCTAATTTTGTAGTTGGGATGGGTCTTAATATAATATAGGTTCATTTTGCCCATAAAGTGCAGATTCCTATCAAGTCTTAATCTCTAGGCTCCACACTTGACTAGTTAACAAATTGGATCCACCTAGATCAGTGTCTGTAACCATTAATCTTGGTCTATAAAGTTTACTGCATAAGTTGTTAACTGAGCAAAATGCTCCATGATTGTTAACATTTTTCTAAGAATTCAACATTCTTTTCTCTTATTACCTGTCAGAATGTAGTTATTGTTATTGTAGCTTGTACAAGTATATGAGACCACTTCAATCACAAACTTGGGGATCCTATCGTCAGTTGATCCTACAGTTCCCAGGTTAAATAAAAATAAGCAAGCTGACCTTGTCACAATGAGCCAAACTTCCCGAATATATATATAAATTATATAAGGCTCTAATCCATAGCTCAGATGGTTGACAAACTTCATTGCAACGATGAAATAGGTAGAGATGTTGGTTCCCCACTTCCTCCATAACGGGAAGACGTAAAACATATTGGATTGAGTGATCATAGGCGACAGGCCAAACGTAGTAAGAAATACGTCCAGTCCATCCATTGACATCCTTATGATGTTGGATATGATTAAGTAAACTGCATTTAGTCTGGTTGAATTTATAGAATTCTCTTTACAGATTGTGGGCTGGTTGAAACCAAAATGTTAACTCCAAACAACTTATTATCGTAGCAGTAGTTGAAATGTTGAATCCTGTTCAGTATATTGTGTGAGAAGAGGTACCGTTATTGAAGTTGTAATTGGATGGCAACCCATCCAATTATGTATTTAGCTGATGACATTGCCAGCCAGTCAATCTGAATTATCTACTGAGAAGTTCCCTGGGCCTTAGAGTGGTCATTGAGGGCCTATGGATGACAACCATAACTATTATTTTTATAGGTTGTTGGGAATAATTATCTATAACAAGAACAAACTATGAATACAAGAAGGCTGAGGTGTAGATCGGTACACTCACTTTCAGGTTGTTTCGCTTCTGTTCTCTTTGTGCAAACAGACCACGCCAACCTCCATGATACAACAACCATAATAAATCAATCTTCAATGCTAACTACACTTAAACAAAGAAGAAAAGAAGACAAACGCGAAACTGATTTGATTGCCCACAATTAATAATCTAGAAAATAGGTTTTCTATAATCTTTTTTTGATCTCTTGATTTTGGCTGCTCAAAGAGGGGTTTTTATAGAGTACAAAACTTGGAGATCAAGAGTCCTACTCAAACCCTAGTGGATCCTATTTTATTGGGTTAACTGATACAATTACCCATTTAGAAAGGAGCCCCACAAGGTTTGGTATTTTCCAATTCCAAAACGGAATCTTTTATGTTAAGAGAAGGTTTTCCAAAACCGTTTTTTATTCAATCCCCCACTTATTTTCATAAAAATAAGATATATTATATAGGAAATCAATATCATTTCAATATGTAATGCATAAATAGAGGTGTCCAAGACTTAAACCTTTACGTAGTGAAGAATACTAAAAGTATGAGAACCATAAGTGACAAAGTCTTAAACTTAGGTTTTGTGTATACGATAAGTTCTCAACACACATAACACATCCAACGTTCTCCTCTCAAGCTAGCACATTATGGCCCTGTGCTTACCATCATGGTGTCATGAATGATCTAGAGAATTAGCCCAAATCCTCATAGAAAGTAGCCTCACTTTCACATTCACTAGGTGAGTATATCAAGAGTGCTCCTGTAGCTATATACTCCTCCCATATGAACCATAGAACTTCATTAAGAGTTTTCCCAGAAAACTCAACCTATGTAATTGCTTCAGGATATCATGCATTTTTATTAATCAAGCATGAAATGATTAATAAACAACAATGCATGACTCATTACCAACATTCTGTGACTTGTTCTTCCCTTTGAACCTAGTTCTTGGGATCTCCAGTCCTTAGGTTGGGTTACCATTAAATATGTTCATATTCAAAGGGGCTTCAATCCCATGCTAGTAGTGCAGTCCACACTATATCTCTGGCCTGAGCTTTAACATGTGAATTTGTAAGGTTATCTTAAGATCTCACAAAATCAAAAAGCATATGGACTCTTTCAGACTGGTATCATTGTAGCTAATACCGTCTATCTCAGACTGGTATATGAGTAAGAAGGCCTCGTAACCAACTAACTTCTTTAGTCGTACTAGCCAAAGCAATAATCTCAAACTCTATAACAAACTATGCTATAATGGTCTGTTTCTTGGACTTCCAAGATATAACACCTCCACCAATGCTAAACACATAGCCACTGGTGACCTCAGAGTTTTCTGAAAGGATGTTCCAATCCAAATTTATTGCTTGCTAGTGTACCTGCAAAGAACACCTACTGCATAGGCAATGTCAGGTCTTATACAATCTATAACATATCTCAAAACTACAAATGATACTTGCATTTTCCTTCTGATTAACAGGTTCACCATTATTAACAAAATAATTTAACACTAGAAGAAAACAGAGAACAAATAGGCATGCAATCGAAGTGGTTATATTTCTTCAACACTTTCTCAATAAAGTGTGACTGATCTAACATATGCCAATAGATGATCTTGTAATCAACTTCACCTAAGTACTTCATATCAAATTAGAAGACAACATGTTATTGGTCTCTTTCTCACCATGTGTATTAGACCCAAAAAATAGTTGATCATCAACATATAAGCATATGATAACACATATATCCCATCAAAGTACTTATAATATATGCATTTGTCCATTGCACTTATCTTGAAACCATTGGCAATTGACAAAGTGATTAAACTTTTTGTTCCATTGTTTCGGTGCTTGTTTCAAGCATAAAGTGACTAAAGTAATGTGCATACCTTTTCACCGTTCCACAACACTTGCTAGTTGATCCATGTAAATCTCTTATTCTAAATCCTGGCTTAGAAAGGTAGTTTTAACATCCAATGGATGAATAATAAGATCCATGAACAACAATAACATATGATAATACTCTAACAGATGTTATCCTAATAACATGTGAATATACGTCAAAGAATCAAACTTTTCACTCTGTTTAAAGCCCTTGACCTTAAGTCAGGCCTTAAAGCTTGTTTGCTGAACCATCAGTTTTAAACTTCCTTTTTTAAAACCTATTTTATTCATATAGTTTTACAACCAAGAGGCAAATCAACAAGTTACCAAGTTTTGTTTTCCATGAGAGAATCAATCTCACTTGAATGACTTCTCTCCAAAACTCTCAAAAGATGTGAGAGCTTCTTCAATGGAGGAGGGATCTCCTTCCAAAGTAAAGTGACAAAGTTGGGTCCCAAGACCTTAGTGACCCTAAGCTCTTTTATATCATCTAGGTTCATCTTCCGTGTCCATGATTTTATCATGCAATCTAGATATGTCACTGTTAGAAACATCAATATTAGGCCTTTGGAGGATAATACCCCCACTAGCACCCCCACTATTTCTAGATAAATATGGAAATCTATCTTCAAGAAACTCAGCATAAGATAATCAACAAAAAACATTAATTTTCATATCTAGAAAAATGTAGGCATTGCTATCCATAGCATTGCCTAAAAGAATACACTCAAAAGCCTTACTCTCAAGCTTTGAGATTTTGGGATCATGCTTCCTTACAAAAGCCAGACATCCCCATGTTTTGGAATAACTCAAATTAGGTTTCTTATTCTTCCATAGCTCATAAAGTGTAACCTTTGTCTTAGAATAAACAATTATATTCTACACATATATAGCATACAGTCAAAATAGCTTCACCTAAAAATTTGAGGGTGCTCCAGAACTAAGCAACATAACAACAATTAATTCCTTCAGTGTCATGTTCTTATGCACAACTACTTCATTCATTTCAAGTGAATTAGGAGTTGTCGTCTCATGAATAATACCATGTGATTGCAAGAAAAGATTAAAATCAACATAACCATATTCAGTACCTCAATCACTTTGAATCACTTTAATGTTTCTATCATGCTGATTTTGAACCTAAAGTATATAAGCTTTAAAAACATAAAAAAACATCACTTTTATTCTTCAGCAAATAAACATATGTAAATTTCGAGCAATCATCAATGAAGGTAATAAAATATCTTTTACCACCTCTAATCAGAACACCTTCAAGCTCACAAATATCATTGTATACCAAGTCTAGCAGATTTGTACTTCTCTCAACTGACTTAAGATGCTTCTTCATGATTTTTGCCTTAGTGCAAAATTTACAGTGTACAAACTCATCATCATTCAAGTTAGGAATTAAACCAATTATGTTCATGTTCTTAACATATTTCCTATTAATATGACATAATCTATTATGCCGAACATTAATAGAACAAGAAATCATATAAGTAGATGTATAAGATTAATAAGATCAACAACATCCAATTCGGTCCATATACCTAGCTAACAATCTCCACCTTTGACTAAAATTGGCCCAACCAAACCATTGGATTTGTCTAACTCATCAGGCATGACCAGGGCCAAGCGTAGAGACCACATATGGTACCCTCATAGATCTCTCACCTAAGTTTGATATTGTCCCCAACCTTAGCCATCACTGAGTCCAATCTACAACTGGGCCTCATCTATGGCGTGGGGTCAATGTAAGAGCCCATTACACCAATAGATGTGTAGCTCCATTGCTACTTGATATGGGATCAACAAACTTCCATATCTCCTTATATACATATCCCTTGCCAACAAGACACCAATATAAACTTGGTGATCATATATGTACAAAAAAGAAATTAATCTCAAACAATTATATCTAGTCAATGCAAAAACTTTCATTGCATGTTAATCAACACCCATCGCCACAACATATTGACTAGATAAATAACTAGAACATATAGTCTTTGGTTTAACTTTCTTAAATTAAAAATCCTAGCATGTAATTCTAAGTTAAAAATCATCTCAGAATATAAAACAAAGAATTTCATGTATTTGGTAAAGAGTACGATACCTATCCGATTGAAAAATCGGATTTTCACGTTTTGCTATTCGGCTGAAAATTGGCCCATAAAGAACTATAAAACTGAACTAGGTCAGGATAAACTATGCTTTAAACTGTACACCGTTTGAAAACCCCTGAGTTAGCTTTCAAACGCAAAAAGCATATTGCAAATCAGATCACCGAGCAGAAAGTTATAGCTGTTTTTGCCAGACATGTCCTTCCAGTCCGATTTTCGAGCTATTTTTTCTATTTCGATAATCTCCAGATCCCGAACTCAGATGTTGTTCAAGCATAAAAACAAATAAGAGAGTTTCACAATAATCATACCATCAATAAAATAGAACATATGTTAAGTGATAAGAGCCCAAAACTGTAATTTTAACCTCTTAATAATATTACATTTAGACCAATTATGTTTATAATAAATAAGAGTTAGTTCTGTTTACATACTTTTGTGTATCTCAGGTATTGGAGTCAAATATGTGAAGAAATATGTCACTTTTGTAAGGAAAAGGAGCAAAGGTTGGTTGCTAAGAAGTTCTATGATTAAAGGCCAAGTTTCAAGGAGAAAAAACCTTTTTTTAAAGTCCAGTCAAAGTAAACGCGGGCAGAAATAGAACATAAAAGTCAACATAACTTCTGTAGGCCGTATCTTTAGACTTAGATATTGGAATTGGGCCTATTATATGTCAAAAATGATCGGCTCGGAAAGAGCTTTCTAATGGTTCAGTCCTTGATCCAATCAGAGGAGAAAAGGTAGACGAAACGGCTATTGCAGTAATTTCCAGTAGAGAAACCATTTTTGGACCTGAGTACATAAGTTTTGTGCTTGATTTAATGGCCCAAAACATATTCCCAAAGCCCATGCACGAAATTGTAAACCTAGCCCTGTCCTATATAAAGAGGACTAAGGCAAAACTCTAACTCTCTAATATTTTTAATTGATTAGACTCTTCCATTAGTTATTTAATTTAGTCTACACTTAGTTTTATGTTTTATTAGCCTAGCCACCATTAATTCAAGTCAAGTTATCTTTAATAAAGTAGTTCTTCATTATGCCTTATTCTTATTATTTTAATTATGATAGTTCAATAAATCATAGCTAAACCTCCATTAGAGGGGTTTGATTGAAGCTTTGATGAAGACTTGATGTGTTAATATAGAATAGTTGTAGTAAACTATTCCACTCTAGAAGGTAGTTAATTCACCATGATAATGGGTTTCAATTGCCTCACATGCTAATTATTAGTAGGTAGAGATTGACATGAATAATTAAGGATTAAAAATACCTAACCTTTATATGAAAATAGAAAGATTAGGATTGCAACAACTCTATACTAGCATATTAAAAATTAGTCAAGGTGGAATCAAATCCCCATAATACTCTTCTTCTCATTCACATCTTTTTATTAAATTGCCATAGTATAATTTAGAACATCTTAATTAGTTATTTTCACCATATTAGTATAATTAAACCATTGCTCTCACGGGTATTATAGAATTATTAAGTTAGTGAAACTGTTACGTTTAAACAACTAGGAGTGGAACGAATTCTGACTATCATTATTGCAGGATAATTGAGAGTAGAACTTTGATCTAAACATAGAATAATGTGTTTACTTATTCCTAGCATAATTAGTTAAGATTAGGAAAACATTTTATTTTTATTATTATCAAATGGCGCCGCTGCCATCTTAGTTGTGTTTAGATTAGTATCCCTTCGTGTTTTCAATTCTACCAATATCCCATTTCACCTACCCACCCGATTGTTTGGTTCTAACTGTGGTTGTTGTTTTTTCATATTTTTTTTCTTTTGAAACAGTACCTAGAGCGCGCCCGCGCCCTCTTAACTCTATCATCTGAGAGCACCCGCCCTCTTGTTACTAGAATTTTTTTTCCCGAAACAATATTGAGCGCACCCGCGCCCTTTCTGAAAAAAGCCCGATTCACAAGTTAGTCATAGGTTCTCATTTTGTTCAATTTATTTTTACTTTTCAGTGTTCTATACTTCTTCAATACACTAAGATCGCGTATCAAAGACGCTATTCGTACGCATAGCAAGGAGGCATTCAGGTACTTCTTTCAGTCCTCGTTTATACTACTGTCAGAGGAGTTTTAATTCTAGTATATCAGGTTGTTGTTTGACTGCTGCTAGTGGTTTTTTTTCATATTGGCCTTAGTCTTGCATGAGATTGAGGTCTGGTAAGAGTAAACCATTTAACGTTATCTATCATAAACTTCAACGCACACGCCTATCTAGAATATCACACACTACAACTGCAATAATGGCTGAAGAAACAGAGACTCCTCTCTCTGATTTTTACAAAGCCCTAAATGATAGCCCTAAGTCATGCATCTTTCTTGCAGACCCAGTGGGGGATTTTCAAATTTCCCCGAATATATTTAATTTGTTACCGGTTTTTCATGGGTTAGACCACAAGAAACCTTATCAGCATATGAGTAGGATAGAACAAGTTCTTAACACATTTCATCATCCTACCGTAGGTTCAGAAAAAATTAAACTAAAGGTGTTTCCTTTAACCCTAGTCGATATGGCAGCATCTTGGTTAACTGCCCAAACTCCTAATTTTGTGGACTCATGGGCCAAACTTGTTCAATTGTTTATGGAACAATTTTACTAACCACTGAAGAAAGATGATATGCTTTAAAAGATTCATTTATTCTGCCAGAATCCTCATGAATCCATTTCAGAAGCCTGGAATCATTTCACTGATCTTCTCATTGAATGCCCGCATCACAACCTTGTGAAAGACACAATTGTTCATGCATTTTTGAAAAGGCTTTTACATCATCATAAAAATGTTCTTGATATAATGACTGGGGGTAGTTTCCTTAGTAAAGGAGCCTCAGAGGCTTATAGGTTTTTAGAAGATCAATCTAAGCATAATAATAACTCAGTAATGACATCCCATTCGCTAATTCTTCACCCACAGCCAAGGCTGCACATATGTTTGAGGTCAAAACTGATCCTAAGCTTATAACTCTAATCGAATCTATTTCAAAAAAGGTAGAAACCATTTCTATTCAACAGAAGCCTACTCCTGTCATGAACATCAACTTTCTTCCATGTAATTTCTGTTACAGCGTTCAGCATACCGACTCCTATTGTCCTCTTGTCTATGAATAACTATCACAACCACCATCACAGTCGGATAATGTTTGCTTCATTAATAGACTTCCTATTCTTAACTCACCTTGGAGACCCCAACTTCGGTCGGCGAAATAATCAACAAGTTACACCTCCGAGGTTTAATAATCAAAATGTTAGGCCAGCAAACAATTACAACCAAGCTCCACCATGACAAAGACAAGGACAAGGGAATTATAATAATTATAATAATTATAAAAATAACAATAGAGGTATTGTACTGGTTAATAATAACTATCACAACCCACCCATTAATAATCAACGTGAGATAATTCCAATCATACCACCTGTGGCCACTACACCTTCATAACTGGATCATTTCGAAGCTTACATGCAAGCTAACTAATAGATTTTACAATCTATTAATCATTCCATACAACAGTTAACGAAAGAGAAAGCCCAACCAAAAGGTGTGTTTCTAGGTCAAGCTATACCTAATCCTAAGACGCCAAACACAACCTTTGAAGTAACCGGTAATACTAGTAATGAAAATTTAAACGTAGGTGAGTTAAATGCCATCACCACTCTCCATTCTGGTAGAGTGGTTGATAACGCCGTAACTATGCCCATTAATACCCCACTAGTGGTCGTTGAAAATGAAAAATTACTAGATCCCGATATAGAAACTGAAGATCCTACTCCTGTAGAGGTACCAGTTAAACCACAACCCAAGAGGAAAGCGACCAACGTTAAAACTCCTATTGATCCATATGCTAAATATAGAGAGAAACCACCGTTTCCCTAGAGACTAGCCATGTTAAACAAGGATACAAATTTTGGCGAGATTAGAGAAGTTTTTAAAAATCTAACGATAAACCTACCTTTTCTTGAAGCTATTAAAAAAGTACCACAACATGCTAAGTTTCTAAAAGAGTTGTGCACTACTAGGCGGAAAACAAACATTCCAAAAGATGCCTTTTTAACTGAACAGCTTCCCACTCTATCTGAACATAATGGAATCATTAAGTATAAGGACCCTGGGCGTCTTATTGTACAATGCACCTTAGGGGATACCTTCATGATGATTGTGCTATTAGATTTGGGGGTGAGTGTTAACTTACTCCCTTATTATCTATATAAACAAATAGGTCTACAAGAGATGCAACTAACTAAAATGACGTTGTAATTAGCTAATCGTTCTATTAAGCATCCTAAGGGTGTGGTTGGAAACATGTTGGTTAAAGTTCAAGATTTTCACTATCCAGCCGACTTCGTTATCCTCGACATAGAAGTCGCTAACGACTCTGTTCCTATCATCTTAAGACGTCCTTTCTTGGCAACTACCATTGCGCTAATAAACTGCCGCGATGGTTCGATGTCCATGTCCATTGACCATATTTCTGTTTTCAAAATGATACAATAGTTACCCGATACGACTATCGATGGAGAAGTTAGCATGATTGAGAGATTAGCTCAAGATTATTTTAATAACATGTTTCTAGAGAATCAGATGAACTAATTCCTTTCCTTCGAAAGTTGACGACTCCTACATAGAGGAAGTCAGTGCCCTTTTCGAGTCTACTCCTACCTTAGATCCTTCTGTAGCTTTATCTTCCGAGTTTGAAGACCTCTTACCTAAACAAGTCTTCACTTCTCAAGACGAGGACCCTCCGGAAGCCTTTTTACCCATTCCCCCCACCCCTGTGCTTAAACATTTTCCTGCTGAGTTGAAATATATCCAGCTTGATCCGGATGGTAGTCATCCAGTGATCATATCTTCTCAGTTATCTGCTGATGAAGAGGCACATTTGATTAGGGTGATTAAAGAACATCGTTCCTCGATCGGTTGGTCCCTAGACGACATTAAGGGGATTAACCCTAGTGTATTCATGCATCGCATACATTTTGAGGATAATGTGAAGACTTCACACGAACTTCAGCATCGCTTGAACCCTGCCATGAAAGAGGTGGTCAGGGAAGTGTAAGAACCGTTATTTTCTGAACGACTATTTCTACAAACCGCGAACACCACGCCACAGCGGAATTAATGGGTGTCCACGATTTGGATATAGGGAACATACCTTTTAGATCCGGTTTTGATAACTCTGAGAATCCAAGCTTTATGAATCAGAATCAACAATCAACCCCTTGATCTTCTATTGTATTTCTTTAGAATAGATTGGACGTTGTGTGGACAACGATCTACCAACCCCCTTCTTTCTCTCCAGATCAGAAACGAATTCAGATCTACTTTTCTTGCCTCTTTTTCAGAACCAATGAATAGTGAATTTTGGCCAAAGAGAAAAAGTATTCTATTTATTGGCTAAAATAGGGACCATGATGAGAAATTAGGGTTGAGCCTCCTGACGGGCTTGGGCTTCCCATGTTCACCCCGAACACACAGCCCAAGACCGTCAACAAATGACTTATTCCACTAAAGGCCATTGTTGCACTACCAACCTAATCCCAAATTACGTGTCAGCGTTTATGGGCTCCATATTATATGCTCGTTGATCTCCCCGTGTTTAAGATATCAAATGTCCGTTAATTAAGTCAAGTTACTGACAACTACATTAATCAACTTCTTATGTCCTTGAGTAGTACCACTCAGCCTCACTGTCATGTTGGAATAAATCCACCTACAGGGTTTACATGACAATATTTTTGAGCTCCTCAAGGAGATATCATCAACCCGACTTCTTGCGGGACACGGATTCCTTCTATAATCAACATCACACCTTACATACAATGTCATTACCCAATCCATCGAGTTTGTTGATTCACATATGAATCTCACTCATTGATGATTTAAAGCAATGTACAATGCATGTAAGTGCCCGTTATTATATCAGGATTAGGATGACAAGCATCCATAATAACAGAGGCGTTTGTTCTCTTATATAGTGAGTATAAGGAGAAACAACCTCACTTGGTCTTGTTCAATACACACAAAGTGTACTAGTGTAATCCTATAGTCAAGATAGACTAATACCAGATTATACTACAACCGTACTAATGGTTTGTCCAAATCCATCTAGGTTGTGAACGATTATTTATACTTTATAAGGTACTGATGATATGATCTTCTGTGTGTTCACACCATATCATCTACAACATAAAGTATTAGACACATGCATATAACTAATATGCATAACATTTTCCCATATGATTCTCATTCAAAAATAAAGAATTAGAGTTAATACAAAAGTAATGCTTTTAGTATATAACCCTATCAATCTCCCACTTATACTCAAAGCATTGCTTTTTAGTATACTACTAACAAATCTTCCACTTATACTTAAAGTTATGCTGCCGAACATCTGATTCCCATCCCCTCAACATGCCTGCCAAGGGGTCAGCTAGGTTATCTTCTGATGTTATCTTGGTAACATAAACATCTCCTCTTTTTTAGGTGGTACTTGCGCTCAATGTGTTTACTTGCTTACAAGAAGTTCCGTACCCAAAACTCTTTCTTTGGCTGCCTCAATGGCTGCCACATTTTCAGCTTCTATGGTGGAGTCAGACAAGCATTTCTGCTTGACACTCCTCCATACTATGGCTCCACCTCACAAGGTAAACACACAACCTGAGGTAGACTTACTCTTGTCCCTATCTGACCCTTCAACACCCTCCACACCAAGAAGTAGTAAGCCACGATAGTGTGGACGTTTACCATTCTTCATTCGTGGAAATACTTTTTAGGAGTTCACGATAGTGTAAACTGTATACCCTAAAGGAACCAAACTATCTGCATGGTATACTAACATATAATCCTTAGTCCTTTTCAGGTACTTTAGTATATGTTTTACCGTAGTCCAGTGCCCTTGTCCTGGGTTCTTCTGATATCTGCTAACCATGCCAACGGTAAAGCAGATGTCTAGCCTCGTGCATATCATGGCGTACATTAAGCATCCTATAGCCGAAGCATAAGGAATCGCTTTCATGTCCTCAATCTCTTTTGGTGTCTTGGGACACATATCCTTTGATAGAGGAACTTTATGCGTGAAAGGCAAAAACCTTTCTTAGAGTATTGCATGTTAGAACGAGTCAACACAGTATCAATATAGGTAGCCTGAGATAAGCACAACATCCTTTTCTTACGATCTCTTATAATTTTGATCCCAAGGACGTGACTCGCTTCTCCTAAGTCCTTCATATCAAATAGTTTGGATAACCATACCCTTATGTCTGTCAACACTTTCACATTGTTTCCAATGAGTAAGATGTCATCTACATAAAGCACAAGAATTACCACTATGTTTCCATCAAATTTCTTGTACAAAACAAGATGCTCTTGACCTTTTTCAATGAATCCTTTTGGTTGCTCCATATAGATGGTTTCCTCAAGACTTCCATTAAGGAAAGCTATCTTGACATCCATTTTATAAACCCACTTGCATCCAATGGGTTTTATACCATTGGGTGGCTCTACAAGCTCCCAGATCTTATTAGAATCCATGGATTCCATCTCAGAATTCATTGCCTTTTGCCAAGATATTACATCTCTATCTTGGAGTGCTTCATTGTAGGTCCAGGGATTAGGATCTTGGTTATCAGTGGTTATGTCTAAAGACATTCCCAAACCAATCACCTATCTGGTTGTCTAACAACCCTCCCACTACGATGAAGCACCTCCTATTTTTGTACGTCATTTGTGACACTTTGTGGTTCCTATTATTGTACAATTGGTAATGAAGTAGTTTAATGTCTCTCCTTTCAATACTTCTAGAATAATACTACTCTGGGTAAAATTTAATGCACTGTGGGTGGAATAAGATTAATGATGTATAAATTGCCTTCTAATGTACCAGAATAGATAAAAAATTTATTTTTCTTAATGACAATCTTGTGATTTAAAAGAAATAGAATATCCATCCTTAATTAACATAGAAACTGAAATCAAGTTCTTTCTAAAATTAGGCACATAAAGACAATTCTTTAACACCTTAGTCTTATTTCTACCAAAAGATAAACAAACATCTCCCACTGCAACAGCTACTACTCTGGTAGCATCCCCAAAGATAAGGCAATCTCTCCAGCACTAAGTTTTCTGGTTTCCTAGAACCTCTGCAACGAAATGCAGACATGGTTAGTGGTTCCCGTATCTACACACCAGGTTCTGGTAGATAACACCACTAAACATGTTTAAACTACTAGTGCATGAGACATACCTCCATTATCCTCTTTGTTGAGAAGAGGACAATATGGCTTCCAGTGTCCAGACTGCTTGCACTTGTAGCATTTGCCCTTAGGCTTTTTCACAGCTCCTTGAGGTCCCATGCCCTTCTTTGCCATATTTTTATGCTTCTGAACATTATTCTTCTTTTTTCCGCTATTAGGCGTAGAAGTAGAAACCTTCTCAGTAGTATAAACCTGGACATCACTCTACTTAAAGAGACTCTCAACTGACTGAAGTTCTGTCATCAGTTTCACCAAAGAATACAACCTTTTGTTCATGTTGTAGTTAAGGCGGAACGGTTCAAACCTCTCAGGCAGCGTCATGAGAATGATATCGACCTGCATTTCCGCATCGATATCAGCTCCAAAGATCTCCAACTCATTCAGATAAGCCATCATCCTGAGTATATGATCCTCTACAGGAGTCCCTTCAGTCATAATTGTGGTCATCAAGTTTTTCATGGCAGTTTGCCTAGCATCCCTATTCTGGTGTTCGAAGAGTTCCTTGAGATTGAGCATCATATCATAAGCCGTGGTCATGGCCTGATGCTGATGTTGCAGCACACTTGACATAGATGCCAGAATGTAACACCGCGACATCTTATCTGCCTTGTTCCACTTCTTAAATGCTTCTTTCTCCTCTTCTCCAACAATATCTTTAGGCTTAGGTGAGCATTCCTCATTGAGTACATATTTATACTCTTCAGCAGTCAACACGATATCCAAGTTGCGTTTCCAATCTATGTAATTAGGGCCAAGAAGTTTGTTTTCCTTAAGAATAGTTGCTAGTGGGTTGAATGTAACCATTTTGAAAACCTGAGAATCACATAAAATAACTATTATGTAGGGCAAAAACTTCTTGAGTTAATAACAAAAATTAATTAATTAATCAACCCATCACTTGTACCCTCCACACCGAGAAGTAGTAAGCCACGATAGTGTGGACGTTTACCATTCTTCATTCGTGGAAATACTTATGGAGTTAACTTAAAAATCAATTAATTAACCCGTCAGCACCCTACACACTGAGATGTAGTAAGCCACGATAGTGTGGACGTTTACCCTATCTACATTCGTGTATAGAGGTTTTTCCTATTAGTTCTACTTCTCGTCAATTTAATAGCACACCACTCGTTAAAGTGGACACATGCCATCTAGACAAGTAAAACTAAATTGCTGACCTACTTTGGTCCTACAAATAATAGCAGTGACTCCGATGGGGAGGATACCATTACTTGCATCTAAGGGTGTGTTTGTTAAATTTAAACTCATGGAAAGGAAAGGAAATAAAATGGGTTGTCCACTATGGAATGGAATGGAAAGGAAATAATTTTAAATGGTATGTGTTTGATAAACTGGGGAAAGGAAAATAAAAACTGGGGAAAGGAATAATCATGTTTGTTTGCAAAAGCTATGGAAAGGAATAATTGTATTGTTGGGTCATGAGTGTATTAGTAGTAAGTCCCTATCTATTTATTTCCTTTCCTTTCCTTTCCACAAAAATTTCAGGGGTTAGCTAAGGACACAAAACCTTTTCCATTTCAATAATTTTGTTTCCATATGGAAAAGCCCATTTCCTTTCCATGGGTAAACAAACACCTTATAAACTATGGAAAAGGTGGACCACTCTTATTTTCCTTTCCTTTCCATAGTGTTTCCATCATAACAAACACACCCTAAGTGTATACCATTACTCAACTTCTTAGTCCATTATTTGTAATGAATCCCTTCAGATGGAGAAGTGAATCCATACATTAATAACTTCATATAGTTGTCATTTAGAAGTCTGTTCTGGTAATCCATAATTAGACTCATCTGATATGGAGGAAGGCACTATAACCGACTCGCAAGTATAATTACATTACCAACAAACCAGTAATGGAGACCGTGGGATTTATATGAAACAAATTCCCGCTCCCACTTAGTTATTTAGAACTGAGGATCTTTCTGTTTACTGGTCAGGTCTATGTCCATGTTATCTATTATTCATGTGGGCCTAGTTTTTAACAAACATCCACAAATAAAAAATGCATATAGAATAAGCAATTATGAACAATAAAATGGAAAACAAATTCCCAACTGTTATGGCCCATATTCATTGCTTCATCCTGTTCACCGAACTCTTTTAGTTGCCTTCGCAAAGTCCGACGGGGTTCGGGGTAGCGCCTCCATTTTTTTTTTCCAGAAATCGTGACTTGTTTCCTTCTTTGGAAACCTCACAAAATCACTTCATAAACCCCCGAACAGCAAAAAAAAATCATCTCATCTTAGAGAAAAAAAAATTCTCTTTCTACCGTATAGGGCGCGACCCACGCTCCAGTTATGCTTGCATATGGCGCGACCTACGCTCATGCTCCAGGTGCTTCAGTGCAACCTGCGCTCCACTTTTGCCTTCATAGGGCGCGACCTGAGCTCACTTCCAGGCGCTTCAGCGCGACCCGCGCTCTAGCGGAAAAAATTCAGATCTTGATTTCGATCAATCCAAATCTGGATCTTTTTGATCTTTTGATCTTTACAATAGATTACATCAATGATAAAAACAATAACACGATACATACCGTGATTTAAATTACATCCATTGATAATCAAAACTTGTAAAAACGATCAATTTTTCATAAGATAAAAAACGATCCATTTCTTTTCAAAAATCATTCTAACCATAACAGTTGGTCTAGATGCCTGCAAAACCATGTTAGAACAGTTCTACATCTACCAACATCTACATGCTCCGATACCAATTGTAGGAACCCGTTATTTTCTGAATGACTATTTCTACAAGCCGCGAACACCACGCGCAGCGGAATTAATGGGTGTCCACGATTTGGATAGAGAACATACCTTTTAGATATGGTTTTGATAACTCTGAGAATCCAAGATTTATGAATCGGAATCAACAATTAACCCCACCCCTTGATCTTCTGTTGTATTCCTTTAGAATGGATTGGACGTTGTGTGGACAACGATCTACCAACCCCCTTCTTTCTCTCAAGATCAGAAACGAATTCATATCTACTTTTCTTGCTTATTTTTCAGAACCAGTGAATAGTGAATTTCGGCCAAAGAGAAAGAGTATTCTATTTATAGGCTACAACAGGGACCATGAGGAGAAATTAGGGTTGGGCCTCCTAATGGGCTTGGGCTTCCCATGTTCGCCCCGAACACACGGCCCAAGTCCGTCAACAAATGGCTTATTCCACTAAAGGCCATTGTTACACTACCGCCCTAATCCCAAATTACGTGTCAGCATTTATGGGCTCCATATTATATGCTCGTTGATCTCCCCGTGTTTAAGATATCGAATGTCCATTGATTAAGTTAAGTTACTGACAACTATATTAATCAACTTCTTATGTCCTTGAGTAGTACCACTCAACCTCATTGTCATGTCGGAATAAATGCACCTGCAAGGTTTACATGACAATCTTTTTGAGCTCCTCAAGGGATATCATCAACCCGACTTCTTGCGGGACACGGATTCCTTCTATAATCAACAGCACACCTTACATACAATGTCATTACCTAATCTATCGAGTTTGTTGATTCACATATGAATCTCACTCATTGATGATTTAAAGCAATGTACAATGCGTGTAAGTGCCCGCTATTATATCAGGATTAGGAGGACAAACATCCATAATAACAGAGGCGTTTGTTCTCTTATATAGTCAGTATAAGGAGAAACAACCTCACTTGGTCCTGTTCAATACACACAAAGTGTACTAGTGTAATCCTATAGTTAAGATAGACTAATACCAGATTATGCTACAACCGTACTAATGGTTTGTCTAAATCTATCTAGGTTGTGAACGATTACTTATACTTTATAAGGTACTGATGATATGATCTTCTGTGTGTTCACACCATATCATCTACAACATAAAATATTAGACACATGCATATAACTAATATGCATAACATTTGCCCATAGGATTCTCATTCAAAAATGAAGAATTAGAGTTAATACAAAAGTAAAACTTTTAGTATATAACCCTATCAGGAAGAAGTCTTATGGTTACTCAATGCGGGTATCATATATCCCATCTCTGATAGCGAATGGGTAAGCCCTATTCACGTAGTTCCTAAAAAATCGGGGGTTACCATTGTGCATAATGCTACGGGTGAATATGTTTCCACACGAGTTCCTATGAAATGGAGGATCTGTATTGACTACAGACGCTTAAACGCCATGACATAGAAGGATCACTTTCCTTTACCTTTTATAGATAAGATGCTCGAACGTTTAGCTGGTCATGCTTATTATTGTTTTTTAGATAACTACTCTTGCAATTTTCAGATCTGACAACTAAGACAAAACTACCTTCACATGTCTTTTTGGAACATATGCCTATAAACGAATGCCTTTCGGCCTTTGTAATGCTCCTGGTACCTTCCAACTGTCTATGCTTCATATCTTTAGTGACACGGTGGAGCACTTCATGGAAGTTTTCATGGATGATTTTTCTATCTATGGAGACTCTTTCAGTGAATGCCTGTCTCACCTTTCCAAGGTGTTAACAAAGTGTGAGAAAAAGAATCTGGTTTTAAATTGGGAAAAATGTCATTTTATTGCAAAAAGAGGAATAGTGCTAGGTCATATTATAGCTAGTGGCGATATAGAACTAGATAAGGCCAAATTAAATAAAATCTTATCTTTACCTATACCATAGACTATCTGTGACATTAGAGACTTTTTAGGCCATGCTGGTTTTTATATGCATTTTATGAAGGATTTTTCAAAATTAGCTAGGTCTTTAACTAATCTGCTTTTAAAAGATGTCATGTTTGATTTCAATTATGATTGCATACAGGCTTTTTAAACTTCAACATCTGCACCGATTATACAACCTCCCGATTGGTCTAAACCTTTCGAGCTTATATGTGACGCTAGCGATTATGCTGTTGGTGCCATGTTAGGCCAGAAACTAGATGATAAGTCCACTGTTATATATTATTCTAGTAAGACTTTAAATGATGCTCAAAGAAATTACACTACTACGGAAAAGGAATTTTTAGCTTTGGTTTATGCTTTAGATAAGTTCCGTCCTTATTTGGTTTGTTCAAAGACCTTAGTCTACACTGACCATGCAGCTCTTAGGTACCTTCTCGCCAAGAAGGATGCTAAATAGAGATTGATTCGATGGATTCTTCTCCTACAAGAGTTTACCATAGAAATTAAGGATAAACGAGGGGTAAAAAATATAGTTACCGATCACTTATCTAGACTAGCCAATGACAGTGATAGTGATTCAGAGTCCATACCTAATTCTTTTCCTGATGAGCATCTTTATTCTATTTTTTCTGCCCCTTGGTATACTGACATTGTGAATTATTTAGCTTATGATATTATTCCTAATGTTTGGTCAAGAAATGAACATAAAAGATTTTTGGCCAGAGTTAAGCTATACTATTGGGATGAACCCTAATTTTTTAAGTATTATGCGGATCAGATTATTCGTCGTTGTATTTCCCAGTGGGAATATGAGGCTTTATCCTTCTGTCATGACAAAGAGTGTGGTGGCCATTTTAGTGGTAGGAAAACGACAGCTAAAATTCTTCAATATGGTTTTTATTGGTGTAGACACCCCATTTTTGCACCCCATACATAATTCATTCACGATTTTGCCTTGAATTAAATTTGATCATATAAGGTGATTTGCTTTCTAAAGTATTTATTTCTACATAAAACTTATTTCTTTTCATCTTCTTTTAGCGTCTTTAGACTCTCCTCATCATGTTCTAGCTATGGCTGAAGTTTCATTACTTTATGAGTTTTGAGTTGAAAATGACCTAAATGCCCTTGTAACCCTTTGGAGCCCAAATCTCATTTTTTTCCACTCTTTCTTTGGATGAGATTATTTTATATTTGAATTCCCCTTGAAAAATCCTTCGCAATGAGTACAAGATTTCCTAGGTTCCTTTTGGATTTCGGAAACCCTAATCTTCCCCTATCCCGTTTCAGCCCGTTGTGGGCACTGTTGAGTGTAACGATTTTTTGGAGTAAGATTTCGACCCAAGGGTATTTTTAAGAGTTCTTAGGCCTTCCTAATGGATTCATGAACAATTTTTGTGAAGAAGCATTTGCCTAATTTTAACCCAGTCAAAGGGAATTTGAAACATTGAAAATATGGTCAAAATAGGCATTTTTTGTGGATTTTGGACCCGTGCTCGTGGGCTGTGGATCCAGCTCGTGTCAAACCTTTTCATTAGGGTTTCTAGGCCATTCTCAAGACTCCAAAAACCTAAAGAACCTTCCTTATTTATTTGATTTGATTTGATCCCAAAAATCAAGAATATGCCATTTTGGAGCCATGTTTGGAAACCGTGGATTGTGGGCTCATTGAGGACGTGTAGGTTTTGATTTTTTTTCCCTAATCCATCTAAAAGATCCAAAAACCAAGGGCCAGGATCGCACCCCTTATCCTACCTCACGAATCAAGGGCCAGATTTAGGAGGTGCAACCAAAAAGATATCAAGCCATTTGATTTTTCTTAATCAATACTCATCCATTGGATCAAACTCATTGCCATATTGAAATTCATCCCAAAAAGCTATAATTATGGGTCTCATTTACCCACAAAAAAACATCTGGAGCTACTATTTATAGCTAATAGCCTAGTAGTCTTATTTTCTTGAGTGTTCTTCTTTTTTTCTTTTCTAGTTCATCATTTTAAGGTATAATTTCTTTAGTTTAATATTGAGTTGAAGGTAAATTTTCGACTTTGAGGTTTTTCTAATGAAGTTTTCGTGTTCTTCGTCTTGAGTCTATTTTTCTCCTAGTTCAATCTTGAGTAGAAGCTCCATTTCACCAAAAGTTGTTTATTCTCCCAAATCACCTGTTTCAATCCAAAAATCAAAGTTGTCAATTCAAAATCAAATTCATCATCATCATTCATCAACAATCAATCAAGATCAACAATCAGTCAATCAATCTACAATCAAGTATGAGGCAACATTCCAAACAAGGTGACATCTTTCTTTTCTCTTTTGTTTTATTTAGCATTGCATATTAGTTTTTTTTTTTTTTTTTTTTTTTTTTTTTATATAGCATATAGTTATTAGTCTTTAAA
The DNA here is from genome assembly GCF_015680905.1 of Coptis chinensis. Lineage (NCBI taxonomy): Eukaryota > Viridiplantae > Streptophyta > Magnoliopsida > Ranunculales > Ranunculaceae > Coptis > Coptis chinensis. The sequence goes on from NC_141456.1 coordinate 86,027,387, forward strand.
TAATTTAGTCAAGATCATCCAACTTAGTAGGTTAATTTTTAAGCTTTCTCCGTTCTCCTATCTCAAAACTTTACACCTTAATAGAAGTAAGACTGGTTTTTACCAGGCGAGTGTGGGTGCCTAACACCTTCCCACATCGTACCTTGACTCCCGAACCCAATAATCATCTACTTTCGAGGGCTAGTCCTTCACATAGGTTTTACTCAACTTTTCCTTAATAAAGTTAGTGGAGACTCTAAAATCAATTGCATAGACCTAGGGTACACATTTTGTGCGTACAATTGGCCTACCATTTTTAAAGATGCCCAAGTTCTCTTCAAGACATGTGTTCGCTGCCAACAACTTGGGCGTATCACTAAACATAATATGATGTCATTAAATCCCATTATGGTAGTAGAAATTTTTGATGTATGGGGCATTGATTTCATGGGTCCTTTTTCTGTTTCCCACGGTTTTATTTATATTCTTGTTGTCGTGGACTACGTTTCCAAATGGATAGAGGCCATGGCTTGTCGTAGCAATGACAATAAGACAGTTGTGTTTTTTGTTAAGGAATACATTTTCTGTTATTTTGGCATCCCAAAAGCCATCATCAGTGATGGTGGAACACATTTTTGCAATAAAGTTGTTGCTTCTTTAGTTAAGAAGTATGGAGTTACCCATAAGGTGGCAACTCTTTATCATCCACAAACTAGTGGCCAAGTAGAAGTCTATAATAATAATAACATGGTCAGTCTTTGGAAAACCAGGAACAAAGCCCTCTATGATGACAAAGCTCCAAGCTACACACAAGTTTGCTTCTTGGTCAGGAGAGCGATTACAAGAGCGCATCATAAGTCCTCGGGGATTATGGAAAACTCGATGCATGACCTCAAGATTCTAAAGCATTTCCAGCTACAGCTCAAATTTTGCAGGTCCCCAAAGATCTTTGAGTGCTATTGGCTACTTCCTCCCCCGGGTATACTCAAGATAAACACTGACGGATGTTCGAAAGGAAATCCGGGAAGATCAGGGTGGGGATATATCTTCAGAAACTACAGAGGAGATTTTTTGGGAGCGGCTGCTGGTGGGATGGGTATATCCACTAACTACATGGCGGAAACAATGGCTATTATACAGGCCATTAAACAGGCGATTGATTTGGGTTGGCGCTATCTTTGGGTAGAATGCGATTCTACTTCAGTTGTCCAGGCTTTCCAGAACAACACAACACATTGGAGAGTCAAAGAAACCTGGCAATCTTTGAAAGATAAAGCGGCATGGATTAACCTCACTTCATCTTGGCGAGAGACCAATCTGGGAGCGGACAGCTGTGCCAGACAGGGAGCTGCGTTAACACAGGGGGATAGTATATGGTGGATTTCTCGACCTTCATTCATGATTCATCTGGAGAACCATCATACGACTTATTATCATTTTGTTCACTAGATCTTCTTTTCTAGTGCAGGCTTGTATCTTTTTGTTTTCTTTTTCTGCTACATTTGCTATCATGTAATCCTTATTCTTTATAATTAATCAATTACCTTTAACAAAAAAAAAAAAAAGTCTATAATAAGGAAATAAAAAAAATATTAGAAACAATAGTCAATCCTGATCGAAAAGATTGGTCTAAGCATCTAACTGATGCCTTATGGGCATATCAGACAGCTTTTAAAACTCCTATAGGAATGTCTCCCTTTAGACTTGTGTTTGGAAAACCTTGTCACTTGCCCGTTGAATTGGAGCACCGTGCTATGTGGGCTATAAAAAGCCTGAACTTCAATATTGATGAGGCAGGTGTCAAGTGCAAATTGCAATTAAATGATCTTGAAGAAATCCGTAGCAATTCTTATGATCTCGCGAAGGATTATAAAGCTAACATGAAACGTGTTCATGATAAACATATTTTGCATAAAGAGTTTGTGGTTGGTCAAAAGATTTTAGCTTTACAACTCCCATTTGCATATTTTCCCAGGAAAATTAAAAACCCATTGGTCTGGTCTCTTTATGGTTACTGAAGTCACCCCTTACAGGGCAATCACCTTGGTCAATCCCAAGAACAACAGTACCTTTCAAGTTAATGGCCAAGGTTTAAAACATTTTCGTGAGTTAATGTCTCCAGATGTGGAGGATGTCCTTTTACAAGACCCTGTCTATGAGGACTGACCTTTGATGTTTGGTGTACTTCCTTTCATTTCCATATATTGGTAAGTGCACCATTAAGATAACCAGGCCCTCCCTTTGGAGTGTGTGGCTATAAGTACCAGATCCTAAGTCCACGTTTAACGTAATTCACGCTTTCCACTCTTGCATGTTTTCTCGTTTTTAGTCATGTTTCTCTATGGAGTGATTTATGTCTTTATTATTTTATTGTTTTCCTTTATATTAAATCTTATTCATAAAAAAAAATATTAAAACCCTATAAACAGTAATCTAGCAAGTCTTGGGAATATGACTTTAAAAGACCCACGTTTTAAAACAAATTTTTTAAACCCTGTTTTCAAAATTTTGTTTAGGGATGGGGTGCTTGGTCTTTCCATACTTGATCGCTCAACTTCCTATTCTTGTTGTTTATGCCGTTTAGTCGTACTTTGATTCAGGTTGACACTATCTATGAATTTAGATTTCTTTTGATCATATAACTTATGTCATTCACGCATTTTGAGGTGTTTTCCATCTTCTTATATGTCAACCACGGTTAGATTTGAGTTTTATTTAGATCATTAGATTGTACTTTCTCTGCTGATCTTTTTCATAGCTCATTCGCAAAAATCAGACCGTTAACGAATCAGGAATTTTAGTTTTAAATTTTACGAGGCATAGGACATAATGGCTATTATAAGATTTGTTTTGGGCTTAGGCCCAAATTTTTTAAAAAACCCTACGCAGTCACGTTCCCCGCACGTGACTCCCTTTTAAAACCCCCTCACGAGTTTTTGGTTTCTTTTCTCTTCACCTCCAAAACTCAAGAATACCACCTGCCAAAGAAAAAGCTTGAGTGTGCACGCCCTTATCTCTAGACCAACCTTGAGCGCGCCCGTGCCCTAACCTCCACACAAACCCTATTCAAATTTTGATCAAGTGCTTTTCTCACTCTCCCCCACCTTACATTCACTCCACTTTGCAAATCCAAAACCTAATGTCTCCTAAAACCCCAAAGATTCTTCCGGAACAAGTTTTTACTTCTCAACAATTTTGACCCTTTTTCGGTCATGAAATGTGTATTAGGAAGTAGGAAGGGTTGTGGTATTCTACAGATGATTTTTATCACATTGATTTGGTGTGTGATTTTTACAAGAAGAGGGAGATTGATGGTCCTCGGATTTTTGTTAAGGTGAATGGTAGTCGGTGGGAATTGACTACAGCAGTGTTGTCTGAGATTACTGGCATTGACCAAAGACCCATCGTAGTCATAATGCAGGAATCTTAGTTTGGTGGAATTAGTCCTTTGGTGACAGAGACTGTCTTGGAAAGAATTTACAATTCGAACTTGCACTGTGTTCGTCAAACGTCTCTGAGAAGAAACCAGCTGGTTGTGGCTCAGTGGATTGGTAGGAATGTTATTACCACCACAAAAGCCAGTGACATCAATTTGAGTTGTCTGCACGTTCTCTGGACCCTTCAGAACAGGTGGTATAGGTTTTGCATCCTTGAATTTTTGTTAAATGAGATTAGAGCAGTTGGTAAATTGACTGGAGCCTTCCCACCGAACATTGATTACGAAGATTATGTTGTATTGGGGATGTGTTCCGAAGACTAGTCAGGTTAAGTTGAAGTTGCATGAAAATGCACGTATTTATCGGGAGTGTATTCAAAGGGATTGGCATTTGCCAGAGGTTAGGGGTGTTGAGATGGTATTGAATGAGGAAGATGAGGACGACAGGACAGGTTTGGATGCAAATGCTTTGGAAAGGGCTACTACCGATATAGACCGCATCTTATTACTTCATCGTGGCCTACGAACTCTCCATAACTAGTATGAGACGATGCGTACAGGCTAACGTTCTCTTAGTGACCTCTGTGAGGCTATCCAGACTAGGCAAGGTACCATTCTCCATAACCCAGATAAGCTTCAGTCTAATATGGAGTTGCTTGGTGATAGTCACGAGGATCTCCAGGCTAACATGGAGACTCTCGCTCGTACTCATACGGAGCGTTGGGAAGCCATGGATGTCTTTATAGAGCAATAACGCACATTTCAAATAGAAGTTCTACGATGCATGCCCCCTTATGAGGGTTCTTCTTCTGTTGACTCTGGAAGGCATGAACGTCGTAGACGTAAGATGGATGGTTCTGGCCCATCCTTATCTCGTGGCTAGTTCGTTGGTTGTGTTATGTTTAGGAAATTTCCCTGTTTTTAGTAGAATAATTTTTTAATTCTAGTTGTTGAGTTAAGTAGTTAATTTTGGATTATGTATTTGGTTATTATTTGAATTTAAAGTTAGTTTAAATTTTTGTCCGAGCATGCTATCAATTTTTCATGATTCCCACCTTCTCGACTTGTTTGGGGGTGGTATTATTTGTTTAGCATTGTATTTTACCCTATCCACTTGTATTTGGAGTTTAATATTGCAAGGTTTTGAGAATATGGTTTGTGTGAGCATGTTGCTAATATGGTGTAGTTAGAATTAGCTACTCTTGGTTTGTGCAACCTCAAGGATTAGAAATTTGGATGATTGCTATTTTTAATTCCAGCCTAAAAGCTATAGGTTTGATTTTGGAGACTGTTTCTATTTTGGTTTTATAAGCCTTTTCTTATTCCATCTCTTTCCATATCAATTAGGGAACCTTGAGGACCTTAAATTAAGAAACTTGGGTTGTATAAATACATGGGATGCTTTAAAATTCACACAACACCTCTAAAATTCACCTCTCACTTCATACCAACAACAACACTTGGAGCGCGCACGCCCTCTCTGTTGCCTTATAATAGAGTGCGCCCGTGCCTAAGAACCTAGAACGCAGAGTCAGAGTTGAGTGTGCCCGCGCCCTTCCATAAGATATTCAAAGCACGCCTGCGCCCTGACCTTAACACACCTCTAATTCTATTTTCTGGGGTTTTCCACACTCATTTCAAGGAGTTTAGTATTGTATTTGGTTGCTATGAAATCTCCTCAAATCATACCGGAGCAGTCCTTTGAAGAATTGCTCGAGAGTGACATCTATGGATAGTGGTTCTACGACTTGATTGTGTAGGAAGGATGTCAACCTCTAATGGTAAATGCTGATGAAACTTATTCTCTTGAACTTATTGCTTATTTCTATGATCATTGTAAGTTCTTTTATCGACCGGATGGAGAACAAGTGTTCTCTGTCACCATTGATGATGTAATAATAGACTTAACCAAGTTTCTGTTGGCCTTTGCTATTGAACTGTCTATGCCTGCTGAAATCCAAAACTCATGGGGCTATATGGCTGATAATATATATATCTACAACTATGAGTATTTGCATGAGACCTATAGGGCGGGGATTTTTTGTATAGAGGACCAAGGGCAATATAACGTAGCCCTTGGTAGCTTGTCCCTTAACATGGGCACTAATATGTTCTTATCATGCTGAATATCTTAGGGGAATGACGTTTTTCTTCTGCGAATAATGCCACTTGTGATGTCTTCCTTGCTCTAGTTGTGGGATGCATCCTCTATGACTTTCCCCATACCTCAGTGTCTAGTTTAGCAAGAGCACATAGTATGAAGCATAAGTACCTTCTTATGCCTATTTTGGTTTGCTGCATAATGCTACTTTTCTTTTCTAAGTTCTGTACTCGTTTCACAGATTGGGTTGGGGTCGACATTGTGAGACCCAACAATTGCATTATACGCTCTTTCCGTGCGATGATTTCGCCGGGGTGGAGGCTACAACTTAATTAGGTTGCCCTTTACACCCCATCCGACCAAGTGGCACTGAATAGGTTAGCAAAGGTAGATGACAAATGGCATGAGGCCTGGCAAATTGTCATGGTGTGGCAGGATGCAAAGGAACCTCACTTCTTTATAGAAGAGGAGGACAACGCTTAAATGTTGGAAAGGAGGTGTTCTAGAATTTTCACGCGTTTCCATGGTATTTCCTATCCTTCTTATTTCTATACTCTGAGGACAAAACATGTTTTTGTTTAGGGGTGGCATAGAAACACGTGTAATTTAAGGCACCTATTAGGATATATATATATATATATATATATATATATATATAATATGCACTTGTTTTCTAGTAAAAAAAATAAAAAAATATTAAAATAATAATTATATTTATACTATGCACCTAGGAATATTGGTATTGTTTCTTTTTCCATGATGATATTAGTTTAGAAGTTTCACATTAGCTTTTAAATTAGAATAGTTTTTAGAAACTTAGGTTAATATATAGATAATAGTCATTGCATCTTTCCATAAATATATTGCATAAGCATCTATGTTTGTATTGGCAGTAAGTTTTTGAAATCTAGGCTAGAGTACTTATTCTACAAATCATGTGAGAATATAGCCTTAAAAGCCTTAAGAGTGAAATATCTGAGTAATGACACAAGGGAGAAGTAAATTCAGAATAGAGAAATCACACGTCCACTTGCTTGATCACTATACCATATTATAAGTGAGAATTTAGGCCATTTTTGGATCAATATAGTTAGAAATTCAAACCTATATTAAATTATTTTTCGCTAGTCGCCCCTCTGAGCATTTCTTTAGCCTTTTCATAAACTACAAATCCTTTACCCTTTTATAAGAAACAAAACAAAATAAAAATAAGACTACCCATTTTTGAATGAATCTGAGAATAGAGCTGAAATGAAGATAAGAGAAATACTTGCGGAAAACCAAGAATTTGTTAGTTGCTTCAAATAAGAAAAGAAAAGAAAGTTTCCATCCAAAGAAAAGAAAAAAAAAAAAAAAAAAAAAGAACTCCAAAAATAGAATCAAATGAGTCAAAAGCCAAAAGAAAAAGAAAAAAATAGCTAAGGATGGAAACAAAGTGTAGAAGCAAAGTAAGAACAAGGTTTTCTCTAGTTACATATTTTGAAGACTCTATTATCTTAGACTTATCCTTTTAAATATCAATTTCCTTCATTCTTAAACCATCACATAATCCCCGCAACACCTAATAAAGACCTCTAACTCAATTTGGAATAGGTTAATGTGATAGTAAGTGGCAGATGTGTTTGATCGACTTTGGCTTTCCTTGTACGACATTGAGTTTGTAAGGTAAAGTGTGCCTACTACACACTGGAGTGAGTGAAACTTGAGTGGAAAAATTAGAGTGTTTTTGTCTTGACATATTTGTGATGATTCACTTAAAGACGCTATTCCAAAGTTTCAGAAACGGACCTATTATTGCATTTCATAGCATAGTTCATTATATATATGTTTATCCGTAGCTGATTGATTATTATGCACATATTAGTTTAGGTTTCGAATTGATTATTCTGTATTCATTGCTAGTGAAATGTATATATATATGAGAATAAATAAGGAAACATTAAATTTTATTTCTTAGTCGTTGTAGTATAGATGAAGTTTGTGAGTACCTTCTCTAGAAAACTCTTACGAGGTTATAACTCGTCCACTGGGGAATTCCTAGTGGTTTAAGACCTTATTGCATATGGTCAATGCAATCGCACTCGGTGAAACGAGATTAGTTAGAACTCCATTTTTAGTCACTTATTTTAATTTCTCATATTTTCTTGAGGACAAGCAAAATGCTGTTTGGGGGTGGTTTGATAAAAGCCCAAAACTGTAGTTTTAACTCCTTAATAATATTACATTTAGACCAATTATGTTTATAATAAATAAGAGTTAGTACGGTTTACGTGCTTTTGTGTATTTAAGGTATTGGAGTCAAATATGTAAAGAAATATGTCACTTTTGCAAGATAAAGGAGCAAAGGTTAGTTGCTAAGAAATTCTATGGTTAAAGGCCAAGTTTCAAGGAGAAAAAACTTTTTTTAAATCCCAGTCAAAGCTGAAAAGTCAAAGTCAATGCGGGTAGAAATAAAACATAAAAGTCAACAGAACTTCCGCAGGCCATATCTTTGGATTAAGACCTCAGAATTAGGCATATTATATGTCAAAACGACCTGCTCGGAAAGAGATTTCTAATGGTATAGGCCTTGATCCAATAAGAGGAGTAAAAGTGTATAGAAAAGATGTTCTAGTAATTTCCAGCAGAGAAACCCTTTTTAGACTTAAGTAATTAGGTTTTGTGCTTGATTTAATGGCCCAAAACATAGCTCCGAAGCCCATGCACAAAATTGTAAACCTAGCCCTCTCCTATATAAAGAGGAATAAGACAAAACTCTAACTCACTAATCTTTTTAGTTAATTAGACTCTCCAATTAGTTATTTAATTTAGTCTAAACTTAGTTTTATGTTTTATTAGCCAAGCCACCATTAATTCAAGTCAAGTTATCTTTAATAAAGTAGTTCTTCATTATGCCTTATTCTTATTATTTCAATTATGATAGTCTAATAAATCATAGCTAAACCTCCATTAGAGGGGTTTGATTGAAGCTCTGATGAAGACTTGTTGTGTTAGTATAGAATAGTTGTAGTAAACTATTCTATTCTAGAAGGTAGTTAATTCACCATGAGAATGGGTTTTAATTACCTCACATGCTAATTATTAGTAGGTAGAGATTGCCATGAATAATTAGGGATTAAAAAGACCTAACCTTTATGTGAAAACAGAAAGATTAGGATTGCAACAACTCTATACTAGCATATTAAGAATTAGTCAAGGTGGAATCAAATCCCCATAATACTCTTCTTCTCATTCACATATTTTTATTAAATTGCCATAGTATAATTTAGAACATCTTAATTAGTTATTTTCACCATATTAGTATAATTAAACCATTGCTCTCAAGGATATTATAAAATTATTAAGTTAGTGAAACTGTTACGTTTAAGCAACTAGGAGTGGAACGAATTCTAACTCCAATTATTGCATGATAATTAAGAGTATAACTTTGATCTAAACGTAGAATAATGTGTTTACTTATTCCTAGCATAATTGGTTAAGATTAGGTAAACGTTTTATTTTCATTATTATCAAATGGCGCCGCTACCATCTTAGTTGTGTTTATATTAGTTTCCCTTCGTGTTTTCAATTCTACCAATATCCCATTCTACCCACCCACCCGATTGTTTGGTTCTAACTGTGGTTTTTGTTTTTTTAGAATGTTTTTTTCTGAAATAGTACCTAAAGAGTGCCCGCGCCCTCTGATAGCCAGTAAAAACTCAACTAGATTACTCTAACTTCATTCTTATGGCATCAAAGATTTTATTTCCTACTCTCACATATAGATTCATGCAATATATATAGAGTACGGATTCATTCCACTCTTTACTCTCAAGACTTAAACAAATTCAATTGAACAAACAAAAAGAACAATGGTGAGAGTAATGAGATGTGAAATTTCTATATTCTAAATAACAACTATTCTAACAAGCAATCATCCTCACATGGCTTCCTTAACCTCCTTTAATGGAGGTTTTAGCCTAATATCATTATACTATCATTCCCAACACAAGAACAATAATAACAAGTTATAATTTAATAACTACTTTAAACTTTATAAATCTAATTTTAACAATAGTCTAAGAATCAAAATGAAGACAACCTAATTTATTAATTTAAAACAACTAAAACTAAATAAGAATTTAATCAATAACTAAATTGAAATGAAAACTAATACTTTATTATAAAACTAATAGTGATTCTAAATAATAATCTACTTTGTTCTAACACTAATTAATTGAAGGTAAAAACTAGATCTAAAAAAAGATATTCTAACTAATTAATGGAGTCTAACCTAATTTTCTAATCTAGATCTAGGTAATCTTATGAGTTAAGTCTTCTCCATACAAATGGAGGAGACCAGATCCACTTTTTCGTGCATAGGCTGAGGAGCCATGTTTTGGGCCGGAAAATCGAGCCCAAAACCCAATTTCTTCAGTCCACAGAGGCCTTTTCTGCTGGATTTAATTTACATAGACTTTTCGCCTACTTTTGCTCCTTTGATTGGGTCAATACTTGGACCATTGTAAAACTATTTCCGAGACGGTCATTTTGACATAGAGTAGGCCCAATTCCGAGGTCTAAGTCCAAAGATACGGCCTTCGGAAGTTCTGCTGACTTTTGTGCGCTATTTCTGCCTGCGTTGACTTTCACTTTTCAGCTTTGACCGGGCTTCAAAAAGGCTTTTTCTCCTTCAATCTTGGCCTTTAATCATAGAACTTCTTAACAACCAATCTTTGCTCTTTTATCTCTCAAAAGGAACGCATTTCTGCACATATACGACTCCAATGCTTGGAATACACAAAAACACAATAACAGTACTAACTCTTACTTATTAATCACATAATTGGTCTAAAGCAATATTGTTAAAGGGGTTAAAACTACAGTTTTTGGCTCTTATCAAACCACCCCCAAACAGCATTTTGCTTGTCCTCAAGCAAATATGAGAAATTAGAATAAGTGACCAAAAATGGAGTTCTAACTAATCTCGTTTCGCCGAGTGTGATTGCATTGACCATATGCAACAAGGCCTTAAACCACTAGGAATTCCCTAGTGGATGAGTTATAGCCTCGTGAGAGTTTTCCAGTGAAGGTACTCACAAACTTCATCTATACAACAACGACTAAGAAATAAAACTATTGTTTCCTTATTTATATCTCAATGATCTATACATCTCACTAGTGTTTAAACAAGAATGGTCGTTCTAAAACTTAAACTAATACATGCATAATAATCAAATCATCTTAAGACAAACAACTATATAATGAACTATGATATGAAATGCAATGGCAGGTCCATTTCTGAAACTTTGGAATAGCGCCTTTAAGTAGGTCCTCACATAAATGTCAAGACAAAAACACTCTGATTTTTCCACTTAAGTTTTCTAACTCCAGTGTGTAGTGGGCACACGTTTCCTCACAATCTCAATGACAATCCAAGGAAGCCGAGGTCGATAAAACACATCTACCACCTACTATCACACCAACCTATTCCTAATTGAGCTAGAGGTCTTTATTAGGTGATACGGGGTGTAGGTATTGGTTAAAGAAGGAAGGAAATGGATATTCAAAAAAACAAGTATGAGAAAGTAGTGTCTTCATATTATATAACTAGAGAAAACCTTGTTCTTTTGCTTCTACACTTTGTCTCCATCTTTAGCCTTTTTATTTTGGCTTTTTGACTCCTTTTATTCTATTTTTGGAGTTTTTATTTTATTTTATTTTTCTTTTCTTTGGATAGAAACTTCTTTTCTTTCTTTTTTTTTTCTTTTCTGAAGTAACTAACTAATTTTTGTTTACATTTCTCTTCTCTTTTCTTCACTCATCCCATTTCTCATACTTATCCATATAGGTAGGCTGATTTTAATTTTTTCTTTTGTTTTATTGGGTAAAAGGATTTGTGGTTTCTGAAAAGGCTAATGAAAAGCTCAGTGGGGCAACTAGTGGATAATAAATTTCATATAAGTGTGAATTTCTGGCTATATCGATCCAAAGAGGGCCTAAATTCTCGCTTAGGATATGGTGTGGTGATCAAGCAAGTGGATGTGTGATTTCTCTACCCGGAATTTACGTCTCCCTTGTGTCATCATTCAGATATTTCACTCTTATGAGACTTTTAGCCTAGATGCTCACAAGATATGTATTAAGTACTCTAACCTAGGTCTCGAAAAATTACTGCCAAGTACAATCAAAGATGCTCATGCAAGATGTTCGTGAAAAGATACAATGACTATTACCTACGTATTAATCTATATTTCAAAAATTAAATCCTAATTCAAGTACTATATGAGATTTCTAGACTAATATTATCATGGAGAAGGGAACAATACCATTATCAATAAGTGCCTAGTATAAACAATAGTTATGATTTTTAATTAATTTTTTTTTTTATAAAGAAAAGTGTGTAAGTTACATCCTAAAAGTGCCTACTTTTTGCAAATGTTTCTATCCTACCCCTAAACAATCGAACGCTTTGTCCTCAAAGTGCAAAGAAATAAGGAAAGAATTTACCATAGAAACGTGGCAAAAATTGGCAGTACCTGTAACAGAAATATTGTAAAAATGGTATGATAACATGAAGCACAATTAAACTATTATGTACTAACTAAATTGGAGTAAACATAACAGACAATGGGTGGCAAAACGTTTTGAAATGAAATACCAAAATACACCACCCCAAAACAAAATTGGAAAACTCTTTTTAAGTTTGAAATTTTTTGTTTGGCCTATACTCCAGAAAAGTGGTATTGTACAAAAACTTGGGTCTTTTAAAGTCAGATTCCCTAGACTTAATGTGATATATATGTATTAACATGCAGTTTCCCATATATCAATAATCTAAACAATTGTGGATCTGTCCATAAATAGTTAACACGGGATGCACCATTAAACAAAATTAAGCACCAAGATTTCCTATGGCATGGCTTAGTAGAATAGGAGTGAATTCTGATGGATCTAGAACCTAATCGAGCATAAAGTTTCTTCTTTTTCTTTGAACGAAAAGGTGTCCAAGTGAATGTTTGTGAGAAAATGGATGGTTGTGGAAGATATGTAGGGTATGGATAAGTTTTAAATTGAAGGAATGGAAAAAATGAGTGCATGGTTTTAGCATAAAACTTATTGGTGGCATGGGTTGGTATTATCACACATCTGAAAATGAAGGTATGAGGTGGCTCTTTAGGTAGTTCTTGAGAGGGTGGATCATCACAGGCTCTTAGAAACTTGTCGAATTCCTCATCTAGGTTGTTCGCATCCATATAATTATGGTATTCATCTCCATCTTTGAGGAATTCATCTATCTTGTCTATGATGAGGTTTGCTCTAGCTCTTGTAGGGTCGGAAGGCAGGGTGGAAAATTCTTTTGCTAGTTCAGTTATGTTCAAGGAGTCAAAATTGTGATCTTTGTCTTCTTCCATAAGAGGGGTATCTACTAGTGTGGGGACGAGATCGTCGGAAGCACTAATGTGATATACAAAAGTCTCAATAGACTTAATTTCACCTTCTATAAAATAACCTAGTTGTCTCTGCTTTTGTCTAAACATGTTAACTTCCACAGATAGATTTCCAAAAGAAAGAGTCATTGAGCCATCCCGACAATTGATTTGGGCATTGGCGATTTCCAAGAAAGGATGCCCTAAGATGATGGGAATAGAATCATGAGCAGCTTCTGTGTCCAGAATAACAAAGTCAACGGGGTAGTAAAAATCTTGGAATTTAACGAGAATGTTTTCAACTACGCCTTTGGGATACTTAATAGAACGATCGGCTAACTGCAAAGTCATTTTGGTTGGTTGAAGTTTTGTTAGACCTAGTTGTTTATATAAATAAAAAGAAGGTAAGTTAACACTTTCCCCCAGGTCTAATAAAGCAGTTGTTATGAAGGTATCACCTAAGGTGCATTGTACAGTAGGACGACTAGGGTCCGTGTACTTAACAATTCCGTTATGTTCAGATAAAGAGGGATATTGTTCAGTTAAGAATGCTTCATGGGGTATGTTGGTTTTCCTTTTTTTGGTGCACAACTCTTTTAGAAACTTAGCGTGTCCAGGTAGACTTTTTATAGCATCTAGAAAAGGTAGGTTTATAGTCAGATTTTTAAACACTTTCCTAACCTCATCAAAATTTTCATCCTTTTTAGACATAACTAGTCTCTGGGGATATGGTGGTTTATCTCTATATTTAGCAATATTATTAGTCTTTGCTTTATCTCTAGCCATTTTCCATCTAGGTGTCCATATTGGAACCTCTACAAATGTAGGATCATCAATTTCTATGACAGTATTCGATATGGCTTTATTTTCAATTTCTGTTTGCGGGTGGTCTTTAGGCATAGTTACTTTGTTATCAACTACTCTCCCTGAACGAATGGTAGTGACTGCCTGTAGGTCCCCTGGGGTTGTATTACCATTACATTGAATACTTTTTATTTCGAATGCGGTGTTTGTTGACTTAGGATTAGACACTGCATGACCTGGAAACACGCCTGTTTGGTTATTATTTTGGTTAGGAGGCATGTCAATAACCTTTTGGCACAAAGACTACATCATTTGCATTGTTTATTTCATCATATTATAGTTTTGATCATGCTGATCTTTCATCAAGTTGGAGTTTTGTTGCATAATTTGATTTTTTTTCTCTAACAAGGTCACTACTATTTCGTTTGTAGATGGTTGAACTGGAATTAAGGCTTGTTGAACATTCATGTCTTGATGTTGATAGTTCTGATTCATGGGTACTAAACCTCTATTCTGACTACCTAAGTTTCCTTGTCCTTGATGTTGAGTTAACTGGTTGAAATTTGATGGTCGTGGTGGTGGTTGTGCATAGACAAGATGACAATAGAAGTTGGAATGCTCAAGACTAAAACAAACATTACAACGAGTAGATTTAATATTCATGACTAGAGTGGGTTGTTGTTGAACAGAGATGGCATCTACCCTTTTAGTGAGGGCATCGATAATAGTTTTAAGCTCGAATCAAGTTTAACCTCAAAAGAAGGAGTGGAGTGGGAAGAGTCGTTACCTCCCCAATTGTTGTCCCTCTTAGATTGATCTTCTAAGAATGTATAAGCTTCCAAGGCTCCTTTACCAAGAAAACTACCCCTAGTCATGATATCTAGAACCTCCTTATGATGATGTAAAAGTCCCTTGAGGAAGGCATGAACAAGCGTGTCCTTCGCAAGATTATGATGCGGCCATTCAATGAGAAGATCAGTGAAACGATTCCAGGCCTCTGAAAAGGATTCATGAGGATTCTGGTGGAAGAAATGAATCTTTTGAAGCATTTCATTTATCTTCAGTGGTGGGTAAAACTGTTCCATGAACAATTGAACAAGATTAGCCCATGAGTCCACAGAGTTTGGCGTTTGGCCAGTTAACCAAGACGCCGCCTTGTCGGCTAGGGTGAATGGAAACACCCTAAGTTTAACTTGATTCGGACTTACGCTAGGATGATGGAATGTAGTGAGAACTTGGTCTATCCTACACATATGCTAGTAAGGTTTCTCGTGGTCTAAACCATGAAAAACTGGTAACAAGTTAAATATATTAGGGGGAATTCGAAAATCCCCCACTAGGTCTGAAATAACGATGCACGACTTAGGGCCATCGTTTAGGGCTTTATAAAAATCAGAGAGAGGAGTCTCTTGTTCTTTAGCCATTGATGCAGGTGTAGTGTGTGAAATTGTAGATAGGCGTGTGGTATTTATGTCTATGAAAAACAAGCCTGATTATACTAGAATTAAAACTCCTCTAACAGAAAAGGCGAGGAGTGGAAGAAGGAGTACCTGAATGCCTCCTTGCTACGCATTTGAATACTGTCTTGTATTCGTGATCTTAGTATTTGTATGATGTTAGAAACACTGAATACCTTGAAGAAATGAAATTTTGGAATGACCTATGAAAATCGGGCTGCTCCAGAAGAGGGCGCGGGTTGCGCTCAGAAATGGCCTTGGTAGGGCGCGGGTCACGCTCCTGTCTAACTCAAGTTCTAGGTGGTTGAGCGCGGGTCGCACTCGTGCTTGACACAATGTCCAGGCGGTTGAGCGCGGGGTGTACTCCAAAAAATTTGAAAATTTTACAGTAGTTTGCTAAGACATCTATCAAGTCTCCAGTAAAATTTGAGATCAATCGGAGCTATGAAAGTCCTTCTACTGCCCTTCAAAGTTTGTGAAACAGTTTTCGGACACAATACAAACAACTGAAAGGTTAACCAATCAAAACAAAGGAAAAAATCTCCAAAATTTTACTGGAGAGTCCTTACAGATCATGGATATTTCTGTAAATATTTTAGAGCAATTGGAGTTCTACAAACTCTCCTTACCGGCTGTTGTTCCAGAACTTAAGTGTTTTCAAAACTTCTGAAACACACTACAAACAATCCATTAGTTAGGTGGTCAAAAAAAATAAAAAACTCGTCAAATTTTTACTAAAAACTCCTGACTTAGGATAGATACTCCTGTAAAAATTTTAGAATTTTTGGAACTTTCTAAGTAACCTTACTCATCTATTTTTCAAGAACTTATGGTTTGAAAACTGAAATGCATCACTGTAAAGATCGTATTTGTTCACAAGGTTAACCAATTAGGAAAAATCTGAAAATATTACAGTAAATCAATAACACCTTAAAGATTACGCCTATAAATTTTTAAAATTTTCCAAAATTTACAAATACCTTTTCTGTAGTATTTTCCTCTGTGAATCCGCAACCCCTATGCCTAAAACATTGAACAGTTCCAAAAATTCAATAAATAAGAATGAAAAATTAAAAGGGTGGGTGGGTAGAGAATGGGGGATTGCCCCTTGAATTCAAGCAATTGAATTCTTGTCTTGAACAAGATTAAGATGGCAGCGGCGCCATTTGATAGCCCGTAAAAACTCAACTAGATTACTCTAACTTCATTCTTACGGTATCAAAGATTTTATTTCCTACTCTCACATATAGATTCATGCAATATATATAGAGTACGGATTACGGATTCTTTCCACTCTTAACTCTCAAGACTTAAACAAATTCAATTGAACAAACACAAAGAACAATGGTGAGAGTAATGAGATGTGAAATTTCTATTCTAAATAACAACTATTCTAACAAGCAATCATCCTCACATGGCTTTCTTAACCTCCTCTAATGGAGGTTTTAGCCTAATATCATTATACTATCATTCCCAACACAAGAACAATAATAACAAGTCATAATTTAATAACTAATTTAAACTTTATAAATCTAATTTTAACAATAGTCTAAGAATCAAAATGAAGACAACCTAATTTATGAATTTAAAACAACTAAAACTAAATAAGAATTTAATCAATAACTAAATTGAAATGAAAACTAATACTTTATTATAAAACTAATAGTGATTCTAAATAATAATCTACTTTGTTCTAACACTAATTAATTGAAGGTAAAAACTAGATCTAAAACAAGCTATTCTAACTAATTAATGGAGTCTAACCTAATTTTCTAATCTAGATCTAGGTAATCTTAAGAGTTAAGTCTTCTCTATACAAATGGTGGAGACCAGATCTAATTTTTCGTGCATGGGCTGAGGAGCCATGTTTTGGGCTATAAAATCGAGCCCAAAACCCAATTTCTTCACTCCACAGAGGCCTTTTCTGCTGGATTTGACTTCCATAGACTTTTCACCCATTTTTGCTCCTCTGATTGAGTCAATGCTTAAACCATTGGAAAGCTCTTTTCTAGCCGGTTGTTTTGACATAAGGTAGGCCCAATTCTGAGGTCTGAGTCCAAAGATACGGCCTCCGGAAGTTCTGCTGACTTTTGTGCGTTGTTTCTGCCCGCGTTGACTTTGACTTTTCAGCTTTGACCGGGCTTTAAAAAGGCTTTTTCTCCTTCAATCTTGGCCTTTAATCGTAGAACTTCTTAGCAACCAACCTTTGCTCTTTTATCTCGTAAAAAGGACTCATTTCTGAACATATTCGACTCCAATGCCTGAAATACACAAAAGAATGATAACAGTACTAACTCTTACTTATTAATCACATAATTGGTCTAAAGCAATATTGTTAAAGGGGGTTAAAACTATAGTTTTGGGCTCTTATCACCCTCTTAACTCTATCATCTGACCGCGCCCGCCCTCTTGCTACTGGAATTTTTATTCCGAAATAGTACCTTGAGCGCGCCCGTTCTGAAGAAAGCCCGATTCACAGGTTAGTCACAGGCTCTCATTTTGTTCAATTTTTTTTTACTATTGAGTGTTCCGTACTTCTTCAATACACTGAGATCGCATATCAAAGATGCTATTCGTACTCATAGCAAGGAAGCATTTAGGTACTCTTTCTTTTACTACTCATCTCTACTGTCAGATGAGTTTTAATTATAGTATATCATGTTGTTGTTTGGCTGCTGCTAGTGGTTTTTTTTTATATTGGCCTTAGTCTTGCATGAGATTGAGGTCCGGTAAGAGTAAACCATTTAACTTTATCTATTGTAAACGTCAACGCAAACGCCTATCTAGAATATCACACACTACACCTGCAATAATGGCTAAAGACACAGAGACTCATCTCTTTGATTTTTACAAAGCCTTAAATGATAGCACTAAGTCATGCATCGTTCTTGCAGACCCTGATAAAAGTAAAAATGTATATAGTCTACCTACGAAATGAACGATGAATTCATGACGTAAGTAAACTAAAACTAACTTTCTTGTCTAATATCAAATCTTCTACTCTCGATGCAAATTGCACTAAGTGGAGTAGGAAGTTCGTTCCACTCCTAGTTCCCTAGCATGGATTGTTTTCTAAGTCTAAGAAATCAGTCTTAAATCTAATGAGAGCTTTACGAAATGTTATGCTAACAAGACGCGTTATTTTAAATAACTAGATATAATAAATAACAAGATAAAATATAACTAAAGATAATCTACTTAAGCTACGAAATACGATTGTTTGACTCTAGATAAAGAAATAGAGGGGATTAAATCCACCTCGAATCCAACTTAATAACCTAGTATAGATTGTCGTATCTCGATTCTTACGTTTTAACGGCAAGAATTTCGAGTCTAATCCCTAGTGTTCATGGCATTCCTACCGGATACTAACTAGCATGTGAGGTCGTCCACCCATTCTCATGGCGAAACACGACCTTCTAGAGTGGAATAGATTCTACTACCAAATTCTATACTAACCACTAAGTTTTCATCAAGGCTTCATCAACCCCTCTAATGGAGGTTTAGCCTTGAGTCATCAAACCAACATTTCCCATTGAATCTAAACTAAACATAATGTAAGAAATTGAGATTTACTTAGTTAACAATAATGAATCTAATTTAATGGTTGGAATGGAATAATAACAAGAATTTAATTTAGGTCTAGAATGGAAATGACGAAATTCGAAATTGACAACTAACTATTTTATTAATCTAATCAATCAAGAACAATCATTCAAAGATTTAATCTAAAGCAGGAATTGAAATGGACTAAAACTTAATCTATTAATAAAAACTAGATCTAGAATTCTATATATTAATTTAGGTCTAACTAGCTACCATTAACAAAGAATGAAGCTTTTGTTTTTATACATCCAGATCCAAAAATCGTGCATGGGCTTGGAGCCATGTTTTGGGCCAGAGAATCAGGCCCAAAACCCAATTCTTTCGGTCCAAAAAGGCCTCTTCAGCTGCAGTTCGCTTCAACAGACTTTTCGTCTACTTCTGCTCCTCTGATTGGGGCAAGGCTTGGACCATTGGAAAGCTCTTTCCGAGCCGGTCCTTTTGACATAAGGTAGGCCCAATTCCGAGGTCTGAGTCCAAAGATATGGCATTCGGAAGTTCTGGCGACTGTGTTTATCCTTTATCTAAAAAGGCACGCAGTTATTATAATGGACTTTGAAGCCCTGAAATGTATAAAACACGTAATCAGTATTAACTCTTACTTATTATTCACATAATTGGTCTAACAAAGATGATTATTAAGGGGTTAAAACTACAGTTTTGGGCTCTTATCAAACCACCCCCAAACAGCATTTTGCTTGTCCTCAAGCAAAGATGAGAAATTAGAATAAGTGACCAAAAATGGAGTTCTAACTACTCTCGTTTCGCTGAGTGCGATTGCATTGACAATATGCAACAAGGCCTTAAACCACTAGGAATTCCCTAGTGGACGAGTTATAGCCTCGTGAGAGTTTTCCAGTGAAGGTACTCACAAACTTCATCTATACTACAACGACTAAGAAATAAAACTATTGTTTTCTCATTCATGTCTCAACTATCTATACATCTCACTAGCAAATACATAAGAATAACCCAAATGAAACCCTAAGCTAACATATGCATAATAATCAATCATCTAAAAATAAACATATAACAATGAGTAATACTATGAAATGTAATAGCGAGTCCGTTTACGAAAAACTCGAATATAGCGTCCTTAAGTAGGTCCTCACATAAATGTCAAGACAAAACCACTCTGATTTTTCCACTCAAGTTTAAGCTACTCCGGTGTCGCGTGGGCACACTTTACCTTACAATCTCAATGACAACAAGGAAGCCGGAGTCGATCAAACACATCTGCCACTTACTATCACACTAACCTATTCCTAATTGAGCTAGAGGTCTTTATTAGGTGTTGCGGGGATTAGGAGATGGTTTAAGAAGGAAGGAAATGGATATTCGAAAAGGACAAGTCTGAGATAATAGAGTCTTCATATTATGTAACTAGAGAAACCTTGTTATTTACTTTTGCTTCTACACTTTGTTTCCATCCTTAGCCATATTTTTTTTTTCTTTTCTTTGGCTTTTGACTCCCTTTATTCTATTTTTGGAGTTTTGATTTATTTCTATTTTTTTTTTTTTTTTTTCTTTTTCTTTGGATGGAAACTTCTTTTCTTTATTTCCGGAAGCAACTAACTAATTTTTGTTTACACGGTTTTTTCTTCTTCTTTCTTCATCATTCTATTCTCGGACTTATTCTAAATTGGGTAGGTTGATTTATTATTTTTTTTTATTTTGTTTTGTTTTGTAACAGGGGTAAAGGAATTGTGGTTTATGGAAGGGCTAATGAAAGGCTCAGAGGGGCTTACTAGCGGAAAATAATTCATAGGTTTGAATTTCTGGCTATATCGATCTAAAGAGGGCCTAAATTCTCGCTTAGGATATGGCATAGTGATCAAGCAAATGGGCGTGTGATTTCTCTATCCGATTTTTACTCTCCCTTGTGTCATTTCTCAAATGTTTCGCTCATATAAGGCTTTAGGCTATATTCTCACAGGATTTGTAGAATAAGTACTCTAGCCTAGATTTCAAAACTTACTTGCTAACAATCATAGATACTCATGTAATAAATTTATAGATAGATGCAAAGATTATTACCTACATATTAACCTAAGTTTCTAACAATTATTCTGATGCAAAAGCTATGTGAGACTTCTAAATTGTTAAGAGCATGGAGAAAGAAAACAATACCAATATTCCTAAGTGTATAGCATACTTTTTTTTTTTTTTTTTTTTTTTATTTTTTTTGAATTTTTGAAATTTTAACTAGAAAACAAGTGCATATTATACATATCTATATCCTAACAGATGTCTTAATTACACGTGTTTCTATGCCCCCCAAACAAGAAGCATGCTTTGTCCTCAAAGCATTTAAATAAAGAGGGTAGGAAAAATACCATTGAAGCGCGTGAAATTCAGGAACATCTGCAAAACAAAGTTAAAACATACAAATATAGTAATAAAAAAAATTGACGCAACTCTATAAGAGTTCCACCCATTATGGGGTTAACAGAATTAAATTGCTTGGGACATAAGCAGACACTAACTTAACTAAAAACTTACCTGCACCCCAAAGATCTACTCGCCATCCTCCTCTTCTATATGAGGTTCTTTTCGCATCCCCGCCATGCCATAACAACTTGCCACGCCTTCCGCCGTGTATCATCAACTAGTGCTAACCTCTCTAGTGTTATTTGGTCCGATGGGGTGTAAGGGGCAAAAAATGTGGTTGCACCTGCCATCCCGACCAAGTCATGGCTCGAATGATCTTACCACCACGATTGGTGGGTCTCATGATTTCGACCCTTTCCCAATCTGTTAATCGTGTCTACGAATATGGGTAGGCAAGCGCGATAAGGCGGCAAACCAAGACAGGCATAAGAAGGTACTTATGCCTCAAGGAATGGCCTCGCCGGTAGCAACTAAAACTTCGGGGAATGTCATACCGACGACGTCCCTCGGCTAAAGCAAGGAAAAACGCCACCGGCGATATTATTGGCGTAGTAAACCGCCCGTTCCCCTAGAATGTTCATCATGATGAACAACATGGTTGGCCTGCCTACATTCAGCGATAGGCTACTTTCGTATGCGATGTTATATTGGTCTTGGTCCATGATGGTCCCCCATGATACTCATGGAAATAGGCATATTCATATAGGTATGAGTTATCCGTCATATATCCCCACGTGTGCATAGATCGGGGTAATGGCAACCCCAAAACCAAAGCTATCAATTTAGGTTTTTGAATTTCATAGTCGTGCCATCAATAGCAAGGGAAAATTTTTGTTCTCCTTGGGTACAATAAAAAGTAATATTATTATAGAAGAATTCAAGCAGGTGAAAAAGAGTCGTCATCACTCACCGAAGATGCCGCCATCCTAATCGCGATCGATCGGCGGAAACGATGCTCCATAGGTATCGGTTCCCATCAAGTCTTCAAATGACTGCTCGGGAATCACTATAGAGGTGTCATCAAAACTACCGAGAAACAAGAAAACCTCGAAAAATTGGAATTTCCGTGTTTTATCGATGGAGGCGGCGCTGGCTTGGAGTAAAGAGTGAACAAAATTTCGAGATGATTGTGGGGAAACAAGTAAGAGTGAGAGATGATTGTGGGGTGTAGTGTGGGTTGTGAGTGTAGAAAGATGGAAGTTTAAATAGGTTCTGGGTTTCCAAAACGAATCGGCAAGTTGCCAAATTGTTTTAAGGCAATTTCCGGAACTTGAAAACTGCCAAACCCGAAAACGGAAACTATCCATAGTTTGATTTCCTAACAACCATGGTATCTTTTAAACTTGGTTTAACATAGTAACTTCTAAACTCTCCTACATATCATGCTATCACTACAAAAAATCATAGCTATGCCGATATCGGCCTAATTTTCAACTCTAACTCCAAGACAACCTTACGAAAGATGATCAAAATAAATTATATTAAAATAATATGAAATCCAAGCAATCTAAAACAAACAACTTAATATTTAAATCTAACTACTGAAATAAAATTCCACTAACAAAACAATAAAACAATGAAATAAGGGACCAACCGATGGTGAACACCTAGGCGTGTGAAGAAGATGGTCCCCGAGATGGAGACCGGTTACGTGGCGAAGAATGGCTTGAGCCATCCGGCTCTTGGCGGCGACGACTCATGCCTCTCAGACTCAGCTGAGACGGACTCATCCACGAGTGGCATACGTCGTAGCATCTCTATCCTGAACAAGCGCTGTGCTTCCATCCCAGTCTTGAGTACTGCATACTGGGCTTGGTGATTCTGGTGGATAATCTCCAAGTTAGACAAGATATCTTCCCCGACCCCTTTCGAGCATTTCAACTCTCGTCGAAAAAGTTCGTTTGCTTATTTCGAATTACAATTTGTCTATGTCGGATATCTTCACGATACGATAAGCGCATCGCAAACCCGTTCGCGGCATTATCATTCGTTCTAAATTAGAAGTATGACTATCGAAATTATCCTCAACCAACCATGTCATATCTTCGCCTTCATTATTCGACTCAACTGTATTCTCTGCAGACAACGGCCAAGTCTCTTGGATGCATTCCTTATAAATACTTGCATTAGAATGCAATTTGATCTTAATAGGAGCAGATTTAGCGACAGCTCTAAATGAGAGCATAATCTTAGTGATCAATACGGGAAGAGGCGCCATGCTCTTTCCCACTCCTCTAATCACATTCAAAATTACATCGAGGATGCAGAAATTACACTCATTCGTTTGCAAAATCCAGAGAAGGTGCAGACACTGAAGTCCGATGTCGCTGACTTTGTCTTTGCCGAGGACGTTCCTACCAATCCACTGAGCTACAGCCAGTTGATTGGTTCTCAGGGTCGTCTGGCGAACGCAATGAGATATCGTATTGTATTCACCCTCTATGACCGTATCTTTCATCAAAACAGAACCTGCAGATATCGATTCCTCTGTTTGGTCGTATCTAGGTTGGTTCTGGTATGATTCCTAATAGCTCGACCAACAACCGTCTCGTTACTTCCTCCCTCGTTCTGCTATCCTAATGAAAATCCTATTTCCCTCCAATTCTCGTTTCTTATAAAACTGTTCTACCAAATCATAGTGATAGAAATCCCGGTCGAATACCACAGTCTGTTCCAATCCCTCTTAATCATATTGGCGTCGTAAAATGGTGCGAAATGGTCGGCCTCAAACGCGTGCTCCGGCAACATTCTTCGTCGTAGCGCCATTGGAGTTTGAACCGATTTGGGTTTGTAGATGGAGGTGGATGCAAGTTTGATGAAAAACAAGGAGAAACAATGGTGGTGGCGGTGGTGGTTACGGTGGAGGTTTGAAAACTTGAATTGGTGGGTGGTTTCTTGGTGGAACGGTTGGAGCTTGTGTTGGTGTTTCACAAGGGCGTGGGATGTCTTTCTATTTTGATGTATTCTATTTTTATTTTTATTCTATTTTTTTTTTATTTTGGTTGCTAGGGTTTGAATTTAAATTTGTGAGAAACGGTTGGAGAAGATGAACTCGCGATTTGGATTTTGGAAAGGGGCTGGCGCCAGCCAGTAGTAGGTGAGAGTTGGGCCCAAGCCCAATTCGATTTTTCGACTTTCGTCGATTTTCAGCGCAACTTCAAACTAAATTTGCCGCTTCGTTATCGGTCCGATTTTTGCGAATGAGATATGGAAATGATCAGGAGAGAATTTCCAATCCAATGATCCATAAACTACTCTATTCCGACCGTGGGTGACATATAAGATAGTGAAAAACGCCTCGAAGTGCGTGCATGACGTAAGTTATGCGAACAAATGAACACTAAATTAGATGACGTCAACCCCAATGAACTATACTAATGGACCTAAGCAACGCAAAAGGAAGGTTCGAGCAATCCGGATGCAAGGATCGATCGCTTGACCCCCAAACAAATTTTTAAACACAAAATTTGTTTTAACATGGGTCGTTTAAAGTCAGATTCCCAAGACTTGTTGGATTGCTAGTTTTATGGGTTTAGATATATATCTATATCTAAAAATGAAAACAATTATTATTATTATTATTATTATTATTATTATTATTATTATTATTATTATTATTATTTTATTTATTTATTTTTTTTATTTATTTTTTTTTTTTTTTTTTTTTATTTTTTTTTTTTTTTATTTTTATTTTTTTTGAACTATAAGCAAAAACATTAATCAAATAAAGATATAATTCACACCATAGAGAAACATGACTCAAAATCCGAGAAAACATGCAAGAGTGGAAAACGGAAATATGTGAACCGTGGACTTAGGATCCGGTACTTACGACCACACACACTCCATAGGGAGGGCCCGTTACCTTAATGGTGCACTTACCATTAAATGGAAGTGAAAGGAAGTACACCAATGACAAGGGTCATTCCTCATATATAGGGTCATGTAAAAGGACTTCCTCTATATCGTGGGACGAAGTTCGTGAAAATGTTTTAACCGTTGACCGCTAACTTGAAAGGTATCTTGTTGTCCTTGGGAATTACCAAGGTAATTCCCCGTAAGGGGTGACTTCAAGAACTGAAAAAGGACCGCACCAACGGGTTTTAGTTTCCACGGAAATATGTAGACGGAGTTGTAAAGCAAAACCTTTTGTCCGACCACAAACTCTTTTTTGAGATATGCTTATCATGAACACGTTTCATGTTAGCTTTATAATCCTTCGAGATCGTAAGAATCGCCACGGATTTCTTCAAGCTCATTTAATTGTAACTTGAGTTTGACACCCGCCTCATCATATTGTAGTTAAGGCTTTTTATAGCCCACGAGCACGGTGCTCTAATTCAACGGGAAATGACATGGTTTCCCAAATACAAGTCTAAAGGGAGACATACCTATAGGGGTTTTGAAAGCGAGTTCTATATGCCCATAAGGCATCCGATAGACGCCCGACCAGTCTTTCCTATCGGGGGTTTATTGTTGTTTCTAAAATCTTTTGATTTCCTATTAGAAACTTCTACTTGTCCGCTAGTTTGTGGATGATAAGGAGTTGCTACTTTGTGTGTAACTCCATACTTTTTCACTAGGGATGCAACAACTCTGTTGCAAAAATGTGTTCCACCATCACTAATGATGGCTTTAGGAATGCCAAACCGACAGAAAATATATTCTTTAATAAAAAATACCACGGCCTTATGGTCATTGCTACGGCAAGCTAGGGCCTCTATCCATTTAGACTCGTAATCCACGGCAACTAGAATATAAATATAACCGTGGGAAATAGGGAAAGGGCCCATGAAATCAATACCCCAAACATCAAAAATTTCTACTATCAAGATTGGATTTAATGGCATCATATTACGCTTCGTGATTCGCCCAAGTTGTTGGCAACGAATACACGTCTTGCAATGCACTTGAGCATCCTTAAAAAGGGTAGGCCAATAAAATCCACATTGAAGGACTTTAGCGGCTGTTTTCATTCCGCTAAAGTGGCCACCACACTCTTTGTCATGGCAGAACGATAGAACTTCATTATATTCCCACTGGGGAATGCAACGACGAATAATCTGATCCGCACAATACTTAAAAAGGTAGGGCTCATCCCAGTAGTATAACTTGACTCGCCAAGAACTTCTTACGCTCATTTCTTGTCCAATTATAAGGCATAACATCAGCCGCTAAATAATTTACGATGTCCGCATACCACGGTGATGAAAAAATAGCATACGATGCTCATCGGGGAAAAGAGTCCGTATGGACTCGAATCACTACTATCGCCATTTGTAAGTCTAGATAAGTGGTCGGCAACTCGTTTTCGACTCTTCTTTTGTCCTTTATTTCTAATGTGAACTCTTGCGGGAGAAGAATCCATCGGATTAATCTCGCTTAGCATCCTTCTTTGCAAGAAGGTACCTAAGAATCTTTGCATGGTCCGTGTAAACTAAAGTTTTAGAACCAACCAAATAAGGACTAAACTTATCTAAAGCGTAAATGACAGCTAAGAATTCTTTTTCAGTAGTTGAATAATTCCGTTGAGCATCGTTTAATGTTTTACTAGCATAATAAATAACAAAGGACTTATTATCTAGTTTCGTCCCAAGACAAAGACCAACCGCATAGTCACTAGCATCACACATGAGTTCGAAGGTTTAGACCAATCAGAGGTCAGTATAATAGGTGCGATGGTTAGGGAGGCTTTTAAGGTTTCAAAAGCCTGTTTACAGTTAAAATTAAAATCAAAGATTGCATCCTTCAAAAGCAGGTTAGTTAAAGGCCTAGCTATTTTCGAAAAATCTTTAATGAAACGCCTATAAAACCCTGCATGGCCTAGAAAGGCTCTAATCTCCGCACGGACAACCGTGGTTTAGGTAGGGTCGCTATCTTATCTAGTTTGGCTTTATCTACTTCGATGCCCTCACTGGATACAATATGACCTAGTACTATGCCCTTTTGACCATGAAATGACACTTTTCCCAATTTAAAACGAGGCTCTTTTCTTCACACCGTGTCAAGACCTTAGGACAGGTTAGACAAACATTCTGTAAAAGGAGTCTCCATAGATAGAAAAATCATCCATGAACACTTCCATAAAGCTCTACCATGTCACTAAATATATGAAGCATACATCATTTGGAAGGTACCGGGGGCATTACAAAGGCCAAAAGGCATTCGCTTATAGGCATATGTTCCGAAGGGACATGTGAAGGTTGTCTTTTCTTGGTCATCAATATCAATAATAATCTGAAAATAGCCGAGTAGCCATCCGTAAAACAATAAAAGGCATGACCACTAGACGCGTTCTAGCATCCGATCTATAAATGGTAAGGAAAGTGATCCTTTCATGTCATAGCATTTAAACGTCCCAGAATCAATACAAATTCTCCATTTCATAGGACCTTGAGTGACAACATAGTCACCCTTCCCGCTACGCACCATGGTAACTCCCCGATTTCTTAGGAACTACATGAATGGGACTTACCCATTCACTATCGGAGATTGGGTATATAATACCGCGATCGAAAGTAATCGCAAGACTTCTTCCCTAACCACCTCTTTCATGGCGGGGTTCAAGCGGCCGAGGTTCGCGAGAAGTCTTCGCGTTATCCTCCAAATGGATCGATGAGTGCAAACATTGGGGTCAATTCCCTTAATATCGGCTAGGGACCAACCAATCGCAGACCGATGTTCCCTAATCACCCTTATTAAACATGTCTCTTCATCCTTAGTTAACGTGAGAAGATATAATTATCGGGTGACTACCATCCGGATCAAGTTGAATATATTTTAACTCCGGGGAAGAGGTTTAAGACCGTGTGGACGGAATGTCCGTTGATGTTTCATAAGTGTCCTTATCTTGCGTAATGAAGACTTGCTTAGGTAGCAAGTCTTCGTAATCGATATATGGAGCAACCGACGGTCTACAATTGGTGTGGACTCGGGATGGTGTTGACTTCCTCTAAGTAGGAGTCATTTACAAAATCGAAAGGTCCAAAAGAAAGGAATTTGTACATATTGTTTTCGTGAAACGTGTTGTTAAAATAATCTTAAGCTAAACTCTCGATCATGCTAACCTCCCCATCTACGCATCGAATCCGTAACGGTTTCATCATTTTAAAACATTTACCTCGGCATGCATGGCCAAAAGATAAGGACATCTTTCCATCGCGACAATTTATAAAGCGCATTGGCGCCGCCAAGAAGGGGCTTCCTAAAATGATCGGTCAGAGTCATTAGCGACTTTCGTATCGAGGATAACAAAATCAGCAGGATAGTAGAAATCCCCGAACCTTAACAAGCACGTTTTCCACAACACCTTTAGGATACTTAATTGACCTCGTCCGCTAATTGCAACGCGTTATTTTTGTAGGTTGCATTTCTGTAGACCTATTTGTTTATACAAGTAATACGGGGAGTAAGTTAACACTCGCCCCGTGTCGAATAAAGGCGGTCGTCGTGTGGGAATCTCCCTAGGTGCATTTTACAAGAGGGGCTACCCGGGGGTCCTTTGTACTTAACAATTCCATTGTTTTCGGATAACGTTAGAACCGCTCAGTTAAAAAGGCGCCTTTAGGTATATTGGTCTTACGCCTAGTAGTGCACAACTCTTTAAGAAACTTAGCGTGGTTAGGTAGCTTTTTAATAGCTTCGAGAAAAGGAAGGTTTATCGTTAGATTCTTGAAAACGTTCCTAATTTCCTCAAAGTTTGTATCCCTGGTTAGCATGGCTAATTTTTGAGGGAACGGTGGTTTCGCTCTATATTTAGTGTATGGCTCGACTTGAAGTGTAACCTTGGCTTTCTGTTTCTTAGGTTGTGGTTTAACTGGGACCTCTACAGTGGTAGGTTCTTCAGTTTCTATTTCGGTATCTAGTTCGATATCCGGTGTAGGGATTACGGATGGGGTAACTATAGGCATAGTTACTTTGTTATCAACCACTCTTCCAGAGCGGAGAGTGGTGATGACATTTAGGTCACCTACGATTGTAGTTTCCGTACTAGAATTACCGTTTACCTCAAAGGTCGTGGTTTGCTTGTTTTAGGGTTTGGTATTGCTTGTCCTGGAAACACGCCTTTTGGTTGGGCTTTCGCTTGGGCTAACTGTTGTATGCCCTGATTTATGGATTGTAAAATCTGTTGGTTTGATTGAGTCATTGTCTGGAAAAGTTGCTGGGTAACTTGTATAAAGGCATCGATACGATCCGGTTGTGTAGGTGTAGTAGTCACGGGTGGTGTGACTGGAACTATCTCTCGTTGATTATTTATGGGTGGGTTGTGATAGTTATTATTATTAACCGGAACGATACCTCTATTGGTATTATAATTATTATAATTATTCTGACCTTGTGCTTGACCTTGTCGTAGTTTGGTTTAAGCTTGGTTGTTATAATTATTATAATTCCCTTGACCTTGTCCTTGTCCTTGTCTAGGTGGAGCTTGGTTATAATTGTTTGCTTGCCTAACGTTTTGATTATTGTACCCTGGAGGTGTTACTTGTTGATTATTTCTCCAACTGAAGTTGGGATGTTGTCTCCAAGGGGCGTTAGGAATAGGATAGTTATTAATAGAGTAAACATTATCTTGTTCTGGTGGTTGTTGTTCATAAGCTAGAGGACAATAATCGCCAAGGTGCTCGGACTCAAACGTAAAATTACATGGGTTGGAGTTTACATTCATGACGGGGGATAGGCTTTTGTTGAGCGTAAATAGCCTCTACTTTTTAGTTAGAGATTCGATTAGATTTTTAAGTTCTCGATCGGTTTTCTTCTCAAACATACCGGCTTTTTACTTGTTGAAGAAGAACTAGGCTGAGGGGGGATTATCACTACCCCCAATTATTATTCCGTTTAGTTTGGTCTTCTAAAATTTGTAAGCCTCCGAGGCTCCTTTACTTAGGAAACTACCCCCATTCATTATGTCAAGGACTTCTTTATGGTGGTGTAGAAGACCTTTGAAAAGGGCACGAACTAACGTGTCTTTAAGCTAAGTTATGATGTGGACACTCTATAAGGAGATCGGTGAAACGATTCCATGCCTCGAAAAAATGATTCATGAGGATTACAATGAAAAGAAATGAATCTTGGAAAGCATTTCATCCGTCTTTAGGGGTGGGTAAAATGTTCCATAAACAAACAACCAGGTTTAGCCCACGAGTCCACGTAATTAGGCGCTTTGGGCGCTTAACCAAGACGCCTTTATCGGCTAATGTGAAAGGGAATACCCTCGGTTTAATTTGTTCGCACCTACCGTAGGATGATGGAATGTTATAAGGACTTGTTCAATCCTACGCGACGTATGCGATAAGGTTTTTCATGGTCTAACCCATGAAAAACGGGTAACAAATTAAATATGTTTGGGGATTCAAAAATCCCCACCGGGTCTACTAGAACGATACACGATTTAGGGCTATCGCTCAAGGCTTTGTAAAAAAGTCGGAGAGAGAGAGTCTCTCTTTCTTCAGCCATTATGTCAGGTATGGTGTGTGTGATAGTAGTTAGAGGTGTCGTGGGTGGTGTACTAGATAGACTTGTTTGTTGCCGTGTAATTACGTTTGTTGTTTTTGTTCGACCAGACCTTAATCTCATGCAAGACTAAGTTGAACTTAACTAAACATGCAACACTCCAAACAATTCTGATATACTAGTAGAAAACCTCTAACTGGAAATGCGAGGTATGGAAGAAAGGAATACCTGATTAAGCGCGTCCTTGCTTCGCTTATGAATAGCGTCTTGTTTACGCTTGTTCAGTGTATATAGCAGGTTAGAACACTGAAAAATATGAAAGATTAAAGTTCGAATCAAAACTGTGGAAATCCGGAAATTTTAACACACTGGCAGGCCACGGCCCGTAATTTTCAGATTACATGTTGTTTTAAGGGTCGGCTCGCGATGGGAAGTCGAAGTTCCAGTTTTTGAGCTGGTCGCTTTATTATGGCCAGGCTTCGGTGGTAAACAAAATTCCAGAACTTAGCGGTCGGTCTCCTTGAAGCTGCTGGCCTCGCTTCCGTGTATTTTCTCGCTGAATTTGTCACTTGTTGAAATGGGCAACCCACAAAGATGAAACAAACAAGGGTGGGTGGGTTTAATGGGACTTAAAATTGACTACTTCTACTATGAAAACAATGCTAAAGTGTAACTAAGATGGCAGCGGCGCCATTTGATAAAAGTAAAAATGTATATAGTCTACCTACGAAATGAACGATGAATTCATGACGTAAGTAAACTAAAACTAACTTTCTTGTCTAATATCAAATCTTCTACTCTCGATGCAAATTGCACTAAGTGGAGTAGGAAGTTCGTTCCACTCCTAGTTCCCTAGCATGGATTGTTTTCTAAGTCTAAGAAATCAGTCTTAAATCTAATGAGAGCTTTACGAAATGTTATGCTAACAAGACGCGTTATTTTAAATAACTAGATATAATAAATAACAAGATAAAATATAACTAAAGATAATCTACGAAGCTACGGAAATACGATTGTTTGACTCTAGATAAAGAAATAGAGGGGAATTAAATCCACCTCGAATCCAACTTAATAACCTAGTATAGATTGTCGTATCTCGATTCTTACGTTTTAATGGCAAGAATTTCGAGTCTAATCCCTAGTGTTCATGGCATTCCTACCGGATACTAACTAGCATGTGAGGTCGTCCACCCATTCTCATGGCGAAACACGACCTTCTAGAGTGGAATAGATTCTACTACCAAATTCTATACTAACCACTAAGTTTTCATCAAGGCTTCATCAACCCTCTAATGGAGGTTTAGCCTTGAGTCATCAAACCAACATTTCCCATTGAATCTAAACTAAACATAATGTAAGAAATTGAGATTTACTTAGTTAACAATAATGAATCTAATTTAATGGCTGGAATGGAATAATAACAAGAATTTAATTTAGGTCTAGAATGGAAATGACGAAATTCGAAATTGACAACTAACTATTTTATTAATCTAATCAATCAAGAACAATCATTCAAAGATTTAATCTAAAGTAGGAATTGAAATGGACTAAAACTTAATCTATTAATAAAAACTAGATCTAGAATTCTATATATTAATTTAGGTCTAACTAGCTACCATTAACAAAGAATGAAGCTTTTGTTTTTATACATCCAGATCCAAAAATCGTGCATGGGCTTGGAGCCATGTTTTGGGCCAGAGAATCAGGCCCAAAACCCAATTCTTTCGGTCCAAAAAGGGCTCTTCAGCTGCAGTTCGCTTCAACAGACTTTTCGTCCACTTCTGCTCCTCTGATTGGGACAAGGCTTGGACCATTGGAAATCTCTTTCCGAGCCGGTCGTTTTGACATAAGGTAGGCCCAATTCTGAGGTCTGAGTCCAAAGATATGGCATTCGAAGTTCTCACGACTGTTGCTCCTTTATCTCGCTAAAGTGGCGCAGTTACGCATACATAATGGACTTTGAAGCCTGAAATGCATAAAAACACGTAATCAGTATTAACTCTTACTTATTATTCACATAATTGGTCTAACAGTATGATTATTAAGGGGTTAAAACTACAGTTTTGGGCTCTTATCAGACCCAGTGGGGGATTTTCGAATTCCCCCGAATATATTTAATTTGTTACCGGCTTTTCATTGGTTAGACCACGAGAAGCCTTATCAACATATGCGTAGGATAGAAAAAGTTCTTACCACATTTCATCATCCTACCGTAGGTTCAGAACAAATTAAACTAAGGGTGTTTCCTTTCACCCTAGCCGGAATGGCGGCATCTTGGTTAACTGCCCAAACGCCTAATTCTGTGGACTTATGGGCCAAATTTGTTCAATTGTTCATGAAACAATTTTACCCACCACTAAAGACAGATGAAATGCTTCAAAAGATTCATTTATTCTGCCAGAATCCTCATGAATCCTTTTCAAAGGCCTGAAATCATTTAACTGATCTTCTCATTGAATGCCCGTATCACAACCTTGTGAAAGACACGCTTGTTCGTGCCTTTTTCAAAGGGCTTTTACATAATCATAAAGAGGTTCTTGATATAATGACTGGGGGTAGTCTCCTTAGTAAAGGAGCCTTAGAGGCTTATAAGTTTTTAGAAGATCAATCTAAGCATAATAATAACTAGGGGAGGGGGGGGGGGGGTAATGACATCCCTCGCTCCTCTAATTCTTTTTCCACAACCAAGGTTGCCAGTATGTTTGAGGTTAAAATTGATCCCGAGCTTATAACTCTAATTGAATCTCTTGCAAAAAGGGTAGAAACCATTTCTATTCAACATAAGCCTACTCCTATCATGAACATCAACTCTCTTCCATGTAATTTCTGTTACAGCGTTGAGCATACCGACTCCTATTGTCCTCTTGTCTATGAACAACTATCACAACTGGATAATGTTTGCTTCGTTAATAGCCTTCCTATTCCTAACGCACCTTGGAGACAAAACCCCAACTTCGGTTGGCGAAATAATCAACAAGTTACACCTCCGAGGTTTAATAATCAAAATGTTAGGCCACCAAACAATTACAACCAAGCTCCACCAAGACAAGGACAAGGACAAGGGAATTATAATAATTACAATAATTATAATAATAACAATAGAGGTATTGTACTGGTTAATAATAACTATCACAAACCCCGTTAATAATCAACGTGAGATAGTTCCAGTCATACCACCTGTGGCCACTACACCTTCGCAACTGGATCGTTTCAAAGCCTACATGCAAGGTAACCAATAGATTTTACAATCTATTAATCATTCCATACAACAGTTAACCCAAGAGAAAGCTCAACCAAAAGGTGTGTTTCCAGGTCAAGCTATACCTAATCCTAAGACGCCAAACACAGGCTTTGAAGTAACCGGTAATACTAGTAATGAAAATTTAAACGTAGGTAAGTTAAATGCCATCACCATTCTCCGTTCTGGCAGAGTGGTTGATAACGCCGTAACTATGCCCATTAATACACCACCAGTGGTCATTGAAAATGAAAAATTACTAGATACCGATATAGAAACTGAATATCCTACTCTTGTAGAGGTACTAGTTAAACCATAACCAAAGAGGAAAGTGGCCAAGGTTAAAACTCCTATTAATCCATATGCTAAATATAGAGAGAAACCACCGTTTCCCTAGAGACTAGCCATGTTAAACAAGGATACAAATTTTAATGAGATTTGGGAAGTTTTTAAAAATCTAACGATAAACCTACATTTTCTTGAAGCTATTAAAAAATTACCACAACATGCTAAGTTTCTAAAAGAGTTGTGCACCACTAGGTGGAAAACAAACATTCCAAAAGACGCCTTTTTAACTGAACAGTTTCGCACTCTATCTGAACATAATGGAATCGTTAAGTACAAGGACCCTGGTCATCTTACTGTAAAATGCACCTTAAGGGATACCCACACGACGACTGCGCTATTAGATTTAGCGGTGAGTGTTAACTTATTCCCTTATTATCTATATAAACAAATAGGTCTGCAAGAGATGTAACCAACTAAAATGACGTTGCAATTAGCTGATGATTCTATTAAGTATCCTAAGGGTGTGGTTGGAAACATGCTGGTTAAAGTTAAAGATTGTTACTACCCAGCGGACTTCGTTATCCTCGACACAGAAGTCGCTAACGACTTTGTTCCTATCATCTTAGGGCATCCTTTCTTTGCCAACGCGCTCATAAATTGCCATGATGGTTCGATGTTTATGTCCTTTGGCCATCTTTCTATTGAGGTAAATGTTTTCAAAATGATGCAACAGTTACCCGATACAACTATCGATGGAGAAGTTAGCATGAACGAGAGCTTAGCTCAAGATTATTTCAACAACACGTTTCCAGAGAATCAGATGCACTAATTCTTTTCCTTCGGAAGTTCTGACTTCGACGACGACTCCTACGTAGAGGAAGTCAACACCTTTTTAGAGTCTACTCCTATCTTAGATCCTTCTATAGTTTCATCTTCCGAGTTTGAAGACCTTTTACCTATACAAGTCTTCACTACTCAAGACGAGGACCCTCCGGAAGCCTTTTTACCAATTCCTCCCACCCCTTTGCTTAAACCTCTTCCTACTGAGTTGAAATATATCCAGCTTGATCCGGATGGTAGTCATTCGGTGATCATATCTTCTCAGTTATCTACTGATGAAGAGGCACATTTGATTAGGGTGATTAGGGAACATCGTTCCGCGATCGGTTGGTCCCTAGACGACATTAAGGGGATTGACCCTAGTGTATACACACATTGCATACATTTAGAGGATAATGCGAAGACTTCACGCTAACTTCAGCGTCCGCTTGAACCCTGCCATGAAAGAGGTGGTTAGGGAAGAAGTTTTACGATTACTCGATGTGGGTATCATATATCTCATCTCCGATAGCGAATGGGTAAGCCCCATTCACTTAGTTCCTAAAAAATTAGGGGTTACCATTGTGCATAATGATGTGGGTGAATATGTTTCCACACAAGTTCCTATGAAATGAAGGATCTGTATTGACTACAGACGCTTAAACGCCATGACACAGAAGGATCACTTTCCTTTACCTTTTATAGATCAGATGTTCAAACGTTTAGCTGGTCATGCTTGTTATTGTTTTTTAGATGGCTACTCTGGCTATTTTTAGATCTGACGACCAAGACAAGACTACCTTCACATGTCCTTTTGAAACATAT
This sequence comes from Coptis chinensis, assembly GCF_015680905.1. Classification (NCBI taxonomy): domain Eukaryota; kingdom Viridiplantae; phylum Streptophyta; class Magnoliopsida; order Ranunculales; family Ranunculaceae; genus Coptis; species Coptis chinensis. The sequence continues at coordinate 86,063,190 of NC_141456.1, forward strand.
GCTTATAAACGAATGCCTTTCGGCCTTTGTAATGCTCCTAGTACCTTCCAGTGGTGTATGCTTCATATCTTTAGTGACATGGTGGAGCGCTTCATGGAAGTTTTCATAGATGATTTTTCTATCTATGGAGACTCTTTCAGTGAATGCCTGTCTAACCTTTCTAAGGTGTTGACAAGGTGTGAGGAAAAGAATCTGGTTTTAAATTGGGAAAAATGTCATTTTATGGCAAAAAGAGGAATAATGCTAGGTCATATTGTATCTAGTGGTGATATAGAACTAGATAAGGCCAAATTAAATAAAATTACATCTTTACCTATACCACAGACTATCTGTAACATTAGAGCATTTCTAGGCCTTGTAGGTTTTTATATGTATTTTATCAAGGATTTTTCAAAATTAGCTAGGCCTTTTACTAATCTGCTTTTAAAAGATGCCATGTTTGATTTCAATTATGATTGCAAACAGGCTTTTGAAACTTTAACATCTACACCGATTATACAGCCTCCCGATTGGTCTAACCCTTTCGAGCTTATTTGTGACGCTAGCGATTATGTTGTTGGTACCGTGTTAGGCCAGAAACTAGATGATAAGTTCAGTGTTATTTATTATGCTACAGGTTCTAAACAATCTAGTGATAATGTCCCTCTGACTGTTGACCCTTCCCTCCCTGATAATTGCAAGGGGAAGGGTATTGCTGAAACCACTGCTATAACTGTTGCTCTCCTTCCTCCTCGATCCAGTGATAGGAGGGGGGTGAATGACGACATTCCTTTTTTGCCAAAATATCCAGATTACCCTAAAAGGGAGATGATCGTGGAGATGAGGCATTGGGGATGAACTGATGAACTATGTGTTACCAACAAGCAATCTGCTAAAGATGTTTATATCGCGCTTGTAGTTCTGGAAGTTGCGTGACTTCCTGTTGATAAGGCTGAAGCTAACATAGTTGGGACCTTGGACTTGTCCTTTTGCTGATCTGCTGTTCAACTTGCCAAGGTAAGACTTTCTTCTCTATTCAGTGTTCGATTTCTCTTATTGTGTTTCTTACACATCCTATATTCTTCTCTAGTTAGTGAATAACTTTTTGGCTATGAAAGAACCCATCTTTGCAGCCTCCGCCGATTCATCCACTAATGTCATGGCTACCGGTGAGCTGATCTAGGCGAAAAAGGCTGCTGAGAAGAGAACTGCGGAGCTACAGATCCAAGTTGACCAGCTCATGGCGAAAGAGAAAAAATAAGATATTGGCTTCAAGAATATGAGAGACATTATCTCCAACCTTCGGAGCTCTCTGGAAAAAGCCCAAAAAAGAGCTGCTGATGCTGCCACTTGGAAAGTGAAGTTCTTGGAACTGTGCGCCCACTTCACTAACCTGCAAGCAAAACATGACGAAGTCCAAAGGGAACTTAACCGTAGGAACACCGAGATGGGGACCCTTGGGCAAGCCATTGCCTATGCAAATGAGGTCAAGTCAGGCTATGAGAGGGCTCTAAAAGAGAAATGTCTTCGCTCTGATAAGAAGGATGGTGACCTCTTGGCGGAGACCTCTGAGTTATATTCTCAAGTGGTGAAGGAGGTGAAGAAGAGGTCAGCTGAAAATGTCATTCGCTTTGCTCTGAGAGTACTTGATGTTTCTTGAGAGTCTTTCAATGCTGCTAGACAAGTTAAGTTTGAGGAGGCTATTGAGGCTATAGGATATGTCTCCCAGTTGGATGCTCAGGGGCGAGTGACCTACCCTTTCATCTTGATTCCTGATCTAGACACCAGTATCTCAGCTATCTAGGAAGAACTTAGGCATGATGCCTCCTCATCCTTTGAAGAAGACACCGATGATGACATGCTTCCCATTCAACTTCCTTTTCTGCCAGTTCCAGTTTCAGGTGAGTGTTCTGTTCAGCCTTCAACCATTCCAGCTAATCCAACCACACAGTCTGTTATTGAGAGTTAAACATGAGTTCCTGACAATAGTGCAACAACAAGCATTGATGGTGAACCGAAGTTTGATTCTACCTCAACTTCATAAGCTTTTTAGTTGATGATTCACATAAACAATTATTTTATGGATCTGTAATATTGAGCTATGTAGCTCACATATAATTTAGTTGCTGAGCTCTGTAGATCTTCTACTTTATGCATGCGTACTATTTACCTACTGAGCTCTGTAGCTCTTCTAGTTTATATATACATTAGAAGGCACTTTATGTTATATGACATGTGTTACTATGCATACTCTACCCCTGATTCCCCCAAAGTTTATTTGGAACAACAATATGTGACCCTAGTAGGCTAAACAAATTAAAATGAGGCATGACCAGAATCTGATCAGGATATCATGGGAGCCATTCAAGTTAACTGTAATTAGGAGTTCGATCACAATAGAGTCATATGTCTTTGCGAAAGTAACTTGGTTCCATGAGCACGACACTGTGTTTAATAACGATAGGTCATATTTATTTAAAAAATAAATAGGTTATTACTAGAACAATAGTGGGGGAGTCTTCTTCAGTGCCATCATGCCAATACTATTCCAGGTTCATGATTTGCGTACTAGGATCTGGATCCAACCCAGAATTTCCCAACAACTCCTATGTTGATGTTTCGAGATCGCTAGGAACTGACATATAGTTCAGGCTCTCAAGAACACTGTCTCTTGCTCCAAGTCAAACTGACATACAGTTTACTGAACAGTTAGTGTGGTCGAATTCCCTAAAGGCTTAGCCCATCGAGGATAATCGCAGTTTGAAAGAACTGGCGTACAGTTATAGCTGCATGGGAATGGGAAATGATCTGGTATACAGTTTAATTTTCCCATACTCAGTATCACTGGTTCTAAAGCAAATTGGCATACAATATTCTTGAACATATAGTGAGAAGATAATTCCCTAAAGGCTTAGTCCATTATGGATCATAAATAAAGAATTAATATAAGGAATAAGTTCGATGGTAATTTGGAGAACTTTATTGATGAATTGGAGAGGAGTGAACAATACATAGAAAAGCATAGAATAACAATTTACTGATAGTACTTGCGAAGGTGCTGCACGTTCCATGGTTTGACAAGAACGTCCCCTTCAACAGTACAGAGATAATAAAAACCAGTTCAACCAACCTTGTCGGTGATGTAAGGTCCTTCCCAGTTGGGCCCAAGCTTGCCATTGGGCTCTGGGATCTCGTGCAAAACTAGATCTCCAAATTTGAAAGATTGAATCTAGACTATCTTGTTGTATGATCTCTTCAAAATCTGCAAGTTAGCAGCTAAGCGAAGTGCGGCACCTTCTCATTTTTGGAGATTCAAGCAGGATGCCATCAACTGAACTGGGGGTGTTTGAGTCGTACCCCGTGTAGGTCATTGGGAAATCTCTCAAGAATTCAACTAGTGCTTGACCCTTCTCTGAGATTCTGGGGACGTAAATAATATCATATTCTGACAGTTACACAGACCATTTAGCTAGCCTTCTTGACATGTTCGGTCATTCCAGAACTGATCGCAATTGGTACTCTATGATCACTCTGATGGTGTGGGACTGGATGTACGGTCGTAATTTCCCTGTGGCAAAAACAAGTGCTAAAGCGACTCTTTCGAGTTTAGGGTACCTTGTTTCTGCTGGTAGGAGCGTCCGGCTCAAGAAATAGATAGGTTTTTCAACATTCTTTTCTTCCATGCATATCAGTATAGAACTGATGCCGTAGTCAGATGAACAGAGATAAAGACCCAAGACTTAACTCAACAGGCTTTGAAAGGATTGGCGGTACCCCCAGGTATGTTTTGAGTTGATCGAATACCTTTTTACACTCTTCTATCCATGCGAAGGAGGTGTTCTTTCTCAGTAACTGAAAGAGGGGTTTGCCCTTATCTGAACTCTTGGAGATGAACCTATTCAGAGCTGCTAACCTGCTTGTAACTTTTTGAACCTCTTTCATGTTTTTAGGTGAGGGCATTTCAATGAGAGCTCAGATCTGATCTGGGTTCGCCTCAATCCCTCTCTTAGTAACTAGGTACCCTAAAAACTTTCCTGATGATACAGCAAAAGCACATTTCGCAGGGTTGAGCTTCATGCGATATTCTCAAAGAACGTCAAATGCACTTTTCAAGTGCGAGAGATGATCTCCCCATTTCAGACTCTTGATCAGGAGATCGTCCACGTACACCTCCATAATATCGCCTATTAATCTTTCGAACATCTTGTTTACCAAATGCTGGTATGTGGCTCCTGCATTTTTCAATCCGAATGGCACGACCTGCTAGCAGTATAGGCCATCCTCGGTTGTGAAGGATACAAGTTCATGTCCAGCCGTCGCATCCACCAACTTGTCAATTCGTGGTAGAGGGTAGCTGTCTTTCTGACATGCACGGTTCAGATCTGTGAAGTCAATACAGATTCTCCATAACCCATACTTCTTTCTTACTGGAATAATATTAGAAATCTAGGTGGGGAAATTAATTTCCCTGGCAAAATTAGCTGCCTTTAGTTTTTCAACTTTAGCTTTTACCGCTTTGGACCTGTCAGCACCTATCATTCTCAATTTCTAATTGACTACTACTACTTCACTGCAGACATTGAGCTGGTGGCATGCCATGTGGGGGTCAATTCCTGGTATTTCTTTGAATGACCAAGCAAACACATCTCTGTGCTCTTGGAGGAGCTATATCAGAGCTTGGCGCTTTTCAGAACTCAACAAGGTGCCGATGAAAGTGGTTTTTGGCGAGGTACCACCTACAATTTTAACTTCCTCTAATAGCTCCAGTGAGAGGGGATCCTCCCTCTATCATGGCACCAGGTCTGGGAGAGGTGGATCCAACTATAATTGCTATTTGGTGGGTCACCCCACCTCTATTGGTTCAAAAGAGAGTAGGGAATGCTTTGTCACCAACGTGTAGCATGCTTTGGCTGCCACCTGATCCCCTCTGATCATCATAATTGTCCCATTATGCAGGAACTTCAGATATTAGTGATAGGTGCTAGGAACAGCTCGGAGTCTGTGTAGCCAGGTCCTGCCCAAGATTATATGATAGGGTGTGTTAGCTTTTACTACTACAGAGTTTATGATGAGAGTTACCAGACTAGTAGCTACGGGTAGTTGGATCTCCCTAACTATCAGAGGTTTGTCCCCACGTAATCTATATAGGTTGGAGTTGGTGGCAACCATTTCAGAGTCAGGAATTTGTAGCTTTTTAAATGCGGCATAGTATAACACATCTACTGAGCTGCCTTGATCAACCAATATGCGATGCAAATCATAATCTCCAAAAGGAAGTGTCAAAACAAGCGCATCTTCATGGGGGCTTTGAATGCTGCAACAGTCAGCCTCAGTGAAGAGGATGAGCGGATCTTTGTGGGGTACCTTGTTAACTTGAGCTCCTGTAGTCAGCTTGCTGTTCATGATCCTCATCTACTTGGCGATGCACATTTTATATCGCGTACCCTTTTCAGTGATCTGTCCATTTCATTTATTTGCTTTTATGAATATCATATTTATTTAGAGTCAACCATTGAGTGGTCCATTACCTGGGGGATCCTGAACTGACGTGCTGATCTCCTCAGGCTGTATTGTGTTCGCCTATTCGTGTGCCACAAAATGCTTTAGATACCCCCTTTCAATTAGATCTTGTAGTTCATTTTTCAAGGTCCAGCCGGCTCTAGTACTGTGAACCTTACTCTTATGGAACTTGGAGTAGGTCCTTTGGTCTCTGGTACCCAGGGAGCCTGGCTTTAGCGAAGCTGGCCATTTGAGGTAGCTCTGATTTTTTATCGAGTCAAGAACCTCATCTGGCATTTTTTTAACTCCAGGGGCGAAGTTTCTGTCCATCGAGGGAAGAACTTCTTCAGTTCCTTCCACACGTGGCTTCTTCTGTGGTTTTTCATCTGCACTACTGGCTACATTTTGGTATTGCCCTCTGGGCATTCATCCATTTGATGGAGATTCGGCCTTCTGGCAATTACGATTACGACCTCTCTTCGATTTTTGAGGGGAAGAATTTCCATTCCCATCTCGGGGAAGGTCAGGAACTGTCCGACTAGTCTTATTCGCTTCCTAATGTCTGTTCAGGACATCTTCTTCCCACCCCACATGAGTTTCAACCCAGTCAAGGAGTTCCTCTAAATCACGGGGTGATTTCTTGGAGAGAGATCCGAATAAGGCGTTGTTTTCATCAAACCCTTGTTTGAAAGCGATTATAGTAGTCTGTTCGTCACAAGACTCTATTTGGATTGAAATTTCTATAAATTGTTGCATGTAGGATCTCAACGCCTCTCCATCCTTTTTCTTGATGTTGAACAGTGCATCGATCCATTTTGGCTGATGCTTGTTGCACGAGTACCTGTCTATGAAGGTCCTAAATAGTTCTTTTGAGGACTTGATCTGACGCTCAGATAATCGGTGGTACCACTGGAGTGTAGATCTAGACAAGGAGGCTTTGAATTCCTGACACATGACATTGTCATATCTCTCATATTGTCTCATAGTGGCACGATACCTGAATACATGATCGACCGGATTTGACTTGCCACTAAAGGCACTGAACTTCGGTTGTATGTACCCACATGGATATGGCTTCCTCATCACCCATGATGGAAAAGGATATTTGCCTGCTCCCATTATGGCGGATTGAACAAGGGAGTCTTGCATTTTTCTCCCCTTGCCTGTCATCCGATGCATCTGACGAATCAAGTCATCTTCTCAGTTTCCCATGCACTTTCTTTGGTAGAAAGTTTCCTGTTCTGAATTCTTTTTTTGTGTCGAGGGTCGACATCACGATCCTTGTCAGTTGACTTCGGCTCTGTGGCTGTTCCTAAGTCCTCATCTGAGTTGTTATATTCTAACTCAGATAGCTCGCGCCGAACTGGGTCCCCACTCATTGGGTTCCTAGCACGACCACCTTCCGGAGGGTCATCATCCTCGAGATCGATGAGTGGCTCCTTCCCGTGTCGGACTAATATAAGTGCCTTAGCAGCTATAATTCTCGCTCAAGGTTGCTCCTTTGTTGTTCTAGAGCCTGCACCACCTGAATCACCTGAACAGACTCTGGGTTGGTGAGGACATCATTCTCTCCATTTTGACGTTCCTCCAGAGCGTTATTGCTGGGACCTGCTCCAGGAACAACTGGTTCATTGGTGTTGGTCATAGGTCCTTGGGGGGATCATTCGCATCTTGGCGACCGATATTCTCACCCCCTTCAGGCATCTCGTGCACTTATTCTCTAATAGCGACGCTGCTCGTGGTAGCGCCACCCTTTGTTTTCTTTGCTCCTACCATCATAACAGTAAGAGTTTTTAGAATAAATCAATTGTTTGTAACGAATATTTACCTACTTTCGTCCCTACAGATGGCGCCAAAAGATGTAGGGGAAATTCCGAGTATCCCCTGATCTTCCTCTATGCCTTGTGATCTGGAATCCGTTGCTGAATAGATAAGGGGTGAGATGTTGGTAAGTTTAGGGTTGAACCGTCTGACGGCTGCCTACATATTTCCTTTGTTCTATTGGAGAATCAAACCCTATTTTGCGTAGTTCCTAAGAGCAAATCCTTATGGTTTATATAGGGAGGGTGACAAGAGTCCTAGGGTTAGGGCTATCCTCACCGCTTGTGAGTTTCCTTCCATCTTTGGACTTTGCATTCCTATTAGGATTCCTCTTCTTATGAAAGTCTGAATCTAGACCATATCTTATGAGAGGTAAGTTTCCTTGTTGATCATAATGTCCCATCGTGTATGGAAAGATTATATCTAAAAGGTAACTCCTAAGATATGTCATCACGATTCCTTCCTTATTATCAAAGATCGCCATCTTCAGTTTCCTTTTGATCGGGAACTGTCTATATCAGTTCCTAACGACTGGGGTAACTGTTATGTTTGAAGGCGGTCAATCATGTGCCTGACATATGTCCACTAAACACTTGTGCTGAGAATGAGATAAGTTATTCACAGAACTGATCCGTTGGTCCTCGTCTCATTCTGGACATCTATATTCTTAGGTTATTTTCCATACACGTGTCATCTGTTCACTGATGGGAAATCCCCCCTACAACAATGAAGGAATTGTTTCCAACGCATTCAAACATCTTTGTCAATCAAAAGAACAACAAAAACACAAAAACAAATAGATATATAAATGGTACACACAACACATATTAAGAATGGATCAAAGATAAATAGAGTAGAGAAATCGGTATTTGCTGGAAAAAAATTGATAAAACACGCCTTTTACATTCCTAGCTATTATAGCGCAGCAACCAAAAGCGGGAGAAGATGAGTTATGCTGTGGAAGGGTCATCAATTTATGGAAGGGTAGAGGTGGAAACCTAACTTGAGCGACTCTTTCTTCAGCGTTCAGTGAGAAAAGAAACGCGGAATGTTGAAGTCGATTTAGTACCTTTGAATACTGAAAAATTTAATAAAACAAACAACTTACCCTTGCTGAAGGCTGAAAAGTTAGTTTTCAGTGCTGCTGAATGCTTAAAAATAAAAAAAACAAACAACCCCTCAGTATTAACTCAGTAATTGTCGAACACAAATTTTCCATCCCGTGGCCTACTTTATATATAGTGAACAACAATAAGATCTTTTAAACCAAGAATCAAGCCGTGTTAATTCTAAAGTCAAGATGATTATTGTTTCCACTCCAAAATTCATGATCAGCATAATCCATGTCGATTGTAGGGGGGATTTCCCATCACTGAACTGATGACACATGCATGGGAAATAACCTAAGACTATAGATGTTCAGAATGAGAAGAGGACTATCGGATCAGTTTTATGAGTAAGTAATCTCGTGCGTAGCACGAGTGTTTAGTGAACATGTGCCAGGCACATGGCTGAACACCTTCCAACATAACAGTTACCCAGTTGTTAGGAACTGATGTAGACAGTTCCTGAACAGAAGGGAACTGAAGATGGCGATCTTTGATGATAAGGAAGGAATCATGAAGACATATCTTAGGAGTTTCCTTTTAGATATAATCTTCCCATACACGATGGGACATTATGATCAACAAGGAAACTTACCTCTCACAAAGATATGGTCTAGATTCAAACTTCCATAAAGAGGGAATTCCTAATAAGAAGATAGAGTCCAAAGATGGAAGGGAACTCACAAGCGGTGAAGACAGCCCTAACCCTAGGATTCTCAAAGCTCTTCCTATATAAACCATAGGGATTTCACTCTTAGGAACTACACAAGATAGGATTTGATTCTCCATAATAAACAAGGAGATACGTAGGTAGCTGTCAGACGGTTCAACCCTGAAGTCACAATCATCTCATCCCATCTCCATTCATTTAAAGATTCCAAGATCACAAGGCACAGAGAAAGATCAGGGAAAACTCGAAAAATCCCCTACATCTAGTGGCACCGTCTATGGGGACGAAAACTAGGTAAATATACATTTCAGATGATTGATTTAGCCTAAAAACTTTTACTGTTGTGATGGCAGGAGCAAAGAAAACAAAGGGTGGTGCTACCACACACAGCGTCGCTGTGAGAGAAGAAGAGCATGACACCTAAAGAAGGGGACAACACTGGTCACCACTACGCGAACAACCCCCTCCAAAGACCCATGACCAGCACTGGGGCACCAATAAATACCCGATGCATGCCCCAGGAATAACGCTCAAGAGGAGCGTCAAGATGGTGAGAATGATGTCCTCACCAACCCATAGTATGTTCAGGCAAGCCAGGCAGTATAAGCTCTGGAACAGCAAAGGAGCAATCTTGAATGAGAAGTACAGCTACTGAGGCATCTGTATTAATCTAACATAGGGAATGAGCCACTCATCGACCTCGATGATGACGACCTTCTAGAAGGTGGTCGTGCAAAAAACCCAAGGCATGGGGGTCCAACTCGACGCGAGACATCTGAGTCTGAATACAACCACTCAGATGAGGACTCAGATACCACATCCGAACCAGTGTCAACCAACCAGGATCATGATGTTGACCCTCGACACAGAAAAAGAGCTCAGACCAAGAAGCATTCTACTAAAGAAGCTGCATGGGAAATTGAGAAGAATGACCTGATCCTTCAGATGCATCGGATCATAGGTAAGGGGAGAAAAATGCAAGATTTTCTCGTTCAATCTGCCATAATGGGGGCAGACATATCTCCTTTCGCATCATGGGTGATAAGGAAACCATATCCCCGTGGTTACAGACAACCAAAGTTCAGTGTCTTTAGTGGCAAGTCAGATTCGGTGGATCACGTATTCAGGTAACGTGCCACTATGAGACAATATGAGAGATATAACCATGTCATGTGTTAGGAATTCAAAGCCTCCTTATCTAGATCTACATTCCAGTGGTACCACCGATTATCTGAGCGTCAGATCAGGTCCTCAAAAGAACTATTTAGGACATTCATAGACAGGTACTCGTGCAACAAGCATCAACCTAAACGGATCGATGCACTGTTCAACATCAAGAAAAAGGATGGAGAGGCACTGAGATCCTACATGTAACGGTTCATGGAAATTTCCATCAAAATAGAGTCTTGTGATGAACAGACTGCTATAATAGCTTTTAAACAAGGGTTGGATGAAAACAACGCCTTATTCGGATCTCTCTCCAAAAAACCACCCCATGATTTAGAGGAACTCCTTTACATGGTTGAAACTCATGCGGGGTTGGAAGAAGATGTCCTGAATAGACATCAAGAAGCGAAGAAAGCTAGTCGAACAGTTCCTGGAATTCCTCAAGAAGGGAATGTAAATTCTTCTCCTTGAAAATTAAAGAGAGACCATAATCATGGTCAGCAAACGGCCGAATCCCCATCAAGGGGACGAATGCCCAGAGGGCAATACCAGAATGTAGCCAGTAGTGCAAATGGAAAGCAACAGAAGAAGCCACGTGTGGAAGGAACTGAAGAAGCTCTTCCCTCAATGGATAGAAACTTCGCCCCTCTAAACAAAATGGCAGATGAGGTTCTGGACTCGATCAAAAATCAGAGTTACCTCAAATGGCCAGCTCCGCTTAAGCCAAGTTCCCTGGGTACCAGAGACCAAAAAACCTACTGCACGTTCCATAAGAGTAAGGGTCACTACACTAGAGCCTGCAGGACCCTGAAAAATGAACTACAGGATCTGATTGAAAGGGGGTATTTGAAGCAATTTGTGGCAAACGAACAGGTAAATGCAGTACAGCCTGAAGAGATTAGTATGTCAGTTCAGGACCCCCAAGGTACTGGACCGCTCAATGGCCGACTCCAAATAAATATGATTTATGGTAAAGCAAGTAAATGAAGTGGACAGGTCACTGACAAATCGAATGTGCATCGCTAAGCAGATGAGGATCATGAATAGCGAGCTGACTACAAGAGCTCAAGTTAACGCGGTACCCTAAAAAGATCCACTCATTCTTTTCACTGAAGCTGACTGCATTAACATCTAAAGCCCCCATGAGGATGCGTTGGTTCTCAAACTCCCTTTTGGAGATTATGATTTGCATCGTATATTGGTGGACCCAGGCAGTTTAGCGGATGTACTCTACTATGATGCATTCAAACAGTTGCAGATCCCAGATACAGATATGGTTGCCACCAGCTCCAACCTATATGGATTCAGTGGGGACAAAACCCTCACAGTTGGGGAGATCTAGTTACATGTAGCCACTGGTCTGGTAACTCTTATCATATACTTTGTTGTGGTAAAAGCTAACACACCATATCATATGATTTTAAGCAGGACCTAGCAGCACAGACTCAGAGCCGTTCCCAGCACTTATCACCAATGTCTTAAATTCCCACATCATGGGAAAATTGAGACAATCAGAGGAGATCAGGTGGCTGCCAAGACGTGCTATGCTTTGGCAACAAAGCAGTCCCCACTCCTTTTTGAATCAATAGAGGTAGGGCCACCCACCAAATAGCAATTACAGTTGGATCCCCCTCTCCCGAAAATGGTCCCAAGAGAGAGGGAGGATCCCTCCTCACTAAAGCCATTAGAAGAAGTGGATATTGGGGGAGGCAGCTTGCCAAAAACCACTTTCAGCGGCACCATGTTGAGTTCTAAAGAGCACATGGCTCTGATACAGTTCCTCCAAAAGCACAAGGATGTGTTTGCTTGGTCGTTCGAAGAAATGTCAGGCATCGATCCCCATGTGGCATGCCATCGACTCAATGTCTGCAGCGATATAGTAGTAGTCAAACAGAAACCAAGGAAAATAGGTGATGATAGATCCAAAGTTGTAAAAGCCGAAGTTGAAAAGCTAAAGGCAGCTAAATTTGTCAGAGAAATCAATTTTCCCACATTGATTTCTAATATTGTCCCAGTAAGAAAAAAAAATGGGTCATGGAGAATCTGTATCGACTTCACGGATATGAACCGTGCATGTCCGAAGGACAGCTAATCTCTGCCACAAATTGATAAATTGGTGGATGCAACGGCTGGACATGAACTATTGTCTTTCACAGATAGGTCGTCTGGTTACAACCAGATCCCCTTGCATGAAGAGGACCACAAACATGCCAGTTTCACAACCAAGGATGACATGTACTGCTATCAGGTCATGCCGTTCGGGCTGAAAAATGTAGGGGCTACATACCAGCGATTGGTAAACAAGATGTTCAAATGATTGATAGGTGACATTGTGGAAGTGTATGTAGATGATCTTTTGATAAAAAGCCTGAGACAAGGAGATCATCTCTCCCACCTGAAGCGTGCATTCGACATTCTCAAGGAGTATCGCATGAAGCTCAACCCTACAAAATATGCTTTTGCTGTCTCATCAGGGAAGTTTCTGTGGCATCTAGTTACCAAAAGAGGAATCGAGGCAAACCCATATCAAATCCGGGCACTCCTAGATATGCCCTCACCTAAAAATATGAAAGAAGTTCAAAAAGTGGTGGGCAGGTTAGCAGCTATGAATAGGTTCATCTCCAAGAGTTCAGATAAGTGCAAACCTTTCTTTCAGTTACTGCGAAAGAATACCTCATTTGCATGGACGAAAGAATGCCAGAAAGCATTTGATCAACTCAAAACATACTTGGAAGCACTACCAATCCTTTCCAAACTAGTTGATGGAGAGCTCTTGGGTCTTTATCTCTGTTCGTCTAACTATGGTATCAGCTCTGTACTAATATGTGTTAATGAAAAGAAGGTTGAAAAGCCTGTTGATAACTCGTAAAAACTCAATTAGATTACTCTAACCTTATTTTTACTGTATCAATATTTTATTTCCTACTCTCACATGTATATTCATGCAATATATAGAGTACGAAATCGTTCCACTCTTAACTCTCAAGACTTAAACAAATTCAATTGAACAAACACAAAGAACAATGGTGAGAGTAATGTGTTATGTGAAATTTCTATTCTACGATTATACTACGGATTCAATTTATACTAACAAGACGCGATAATTCAAATAACAAGGTATGAACTAAAATGATTCAATGATAAGGAATTAGGGGGGATTTGAATCCACCTTAACTCGACTTAATTTACTAACGGCCATTTAATTGTCGTGTCAGAATTGAACTGCTATGCAGAACAATTGGTTCTTCCTAATCCCTAGTGTTCATGGTAATCTCTACCAACTAACATCTAGCATTTGAAGTATTCAACCCCATTCTCATGGTGGACTAATTACTTCTAGAGTTGAATGGGAAATTACGACTATTCTACGCTAATCGAAATCAAGCTTCATCAAGGTTTTTCAACCCCCTCTAATGGAGGTTTAGCCGAGAATCATAAGACTATCATTTCTCATGGAATCTAAACAAGACATAATATAAGGATTTGAACTTTACTTGTTTAAACTCAATTCGAAACTACTCATGCAATAATTGAATTAAACTAATAATGACAAATAAGTAAATATAAGGATTTAAGCTAATCAATAAATGAAAATGAAACTAGATTATGGAGAACTAATTAACTTTATTTATCTAATGAATAACAATAACAATAATTTAATACTGAATTTAAAGCAAGAATAAAAAATAATTAATTAATCTAAAACTAGATCTAGAACTAAAGTTTAATGGCTACTTTTCTTATCCTAACCTAATTTATTTTCTAACCTAACTATCTACCATTAACAAAGAGTCAAGCTTTTGTTTTTATACTTTCACATCCAAAAATCGTGCATGGGCTTGGAGCCATGTTTTTGGCCGGAAAATCGGGCCCAAAACCCAATTTCTTTAGTCCAAAATAGGCTCTTCAACTGCAATTGGCTTCGACAAACGTTTCGTCCACTTCTTCTCCTCTGATTGGGTCAAGGCTTAGACCATTCAAAATTTCTTTCCGAGCCGGTCGTTTTGACGTAAGGTAGGCCTAATTCCGAGATCTGAGTTCAAAGATATGGTCTTCGGAAGTTCTACTGACTTTGTGCACTATTTCTGCCCGCGTGGACTTTGACTTTTCATGTTTTGACCGGGCTTTACAGAGGCTTTGTCTTCTTGAAAATTGGCCTTTAATCACAGAACTCCTTAGCAACCGACCTTTGCTCCTTTATCTCGCTAAAGTGGCACATTTCTGCATAAATGACTTTGAAGCCCTCGGAATGCATAAAACACGTAATCAGTATTAACTCTTACTTATTATTCACATAATTGGTCTAAAAGTACGATTGTTAAGGGGTTAAAACTACAGTTTTGGGCTCTTATCAAACCACCCCCAAACAGCATTTTGCTTGTCCTCAAGCAAATATGAGAAATTAGAATAAGTGACCAAAAATAGAGTTCTAACTACTCTCGTTTCGCTGAGTGAGATTGCATTTATCATATGCAATAAGGCCTTAAACCACTAGGAATTTCCTAGTGGACGAGTTATAGCCTCATGAGAGTTTTCCAGTGAAGGTACTCACAAACTTCATCTATACTACAATGACTAAGAAATAAAACTATTGTTTCCTCATTCATGTCTCAACTATCTATACATCTCACTAGCAAATGAATAAGAATAACCAAGTCAAAAACCTAAGTTAATATATGCATAATAATCAATCATCTATGATACAAATATATATATTATGAGTAATACTATGAAATGCCTAGCAGGTTCATTTCTGAAAACTCGAAATAGCATCTTTAAGTAGGTCCTCACATAAATGTCAAGACAAAAACCACTCTGATTTTTCCGCTCAAGTTTTTAAGCTACTCCGATTAATGCGGTGGGCACTTTACCTTACAATCTCAATGACAAACAAGGAAGCCAGAGTCGATCAAACACATCTGCCACTTACTATCACACTAACCTATTCCTAATTGAGCTAGAGGTTTTTATTAGGTGTTGCGGGGATTAGGAGATGGTTTAAGAAGAAAGGAAATGGATATTCAAAAGGACAAGTCTGAGATAATAGAGTCTTCTTATTATGTAACTTAGAGAAAACCTTGTTATTTTCTTTTGCTTCTATACTTTGTTTCCATCCTTAGCCATATTTTTCTTTTTCTTTTCTTTGGCTTTTGACTCCCTTTTATTCTATTTTTGGAGTTTTTATTTATTTCTATTTTTTTTTCCTTGGATGGAAACTTCTTTTCTTTTTCCTCAAGCAATTAACTAATTTTTGTTTACACGTTTTTTCTTCTTCTTTCTTTCTTCATTTCTATTCTCGGACTTATTCTAGATTGGGTAAGTTGAATTTTTTATTTTGTTTTGTTTTTGTAACAGGGTAAAAGGAATTGTGGTTTATGGAAAGCTAAAGAAAGGCTAAGAGGGGCTTAATTAGCGGAAAATAATTCATAGGTTTGAATTTCTCGCTATATCGATCCAAAAGGGCCTAAATTCTCGCTTAGGATATGGCATAGTGATCAAGCAAGTGGGCGTGTGATTTCTCTATCCGGATTTTACTTCTCCCTTGTGTTATTTCTCAAATGTTTATTCATATAAGGCTTTTAGGCTATATTCTCACAGGATTTGTAGAATATGTACTCTAGCCTAGATTTCGAGAAACTTATCACAACAATCATAGATACTCATGTAATATATTTATAGATAGATGCAAAGATTATTACCTACATATTAACCTAAGTTTCTAACAATTATTCCGTGCAAAAGCTACATTGAGACTTCTAGATTGTTAAGAGCATAGAGAAAAAAAACAATACCAATATTCCTAAGTGTATAGCATAAACTTATTTATTTATATTTTTGAAAATTTTAACTTGAAAACAAATGCATATTATATATATATATATATATATATATATATATATATATATATATATATATTATATATATATATATCTTAATTACTTTAATTACACGTTTCTATCCCCCAAACAAGAAGCATGCTTTGTCTTCAAAGCATTTAAATAAAGAGGGTAGAAAAATACCATGGAAACGCGTGAAATTCTAGAACATCTGCAAAACAAGGTTAGAACATACTAATATAGGAAATAAAAAAACTGATGTAACTCTATAAGAGTTCCATCCATTATGGGGTTAACAGAATTAAATTGCTTGGGACATAAGCAGACACTAACTGAAACTAAAAACTTACCTCCACTCCAGCCAAGCATTTTCGCCATCCTCCTCTTCTATAAAGAGGTGAGGTTCCTTCGCATCCTGCCATGCCATTGTAATTTGCCAAGCTTGTCGCCATTTATCATCTACGGATGCTAACCTGTTAAGTGCCACTTGATCGGATGGGGTGTAAGGTGCAACCTTATGAGGTTGTATCCTCCACCCTTGCCAAGTCATTGCACTGAAAGATCGAATAATAGAATTGGTGGGTCTCACAATGTCGACCCCAACCCAGTCCGTGAAACGGGCACAAAAAACAGGGAAGAAACATAGCATAATACGGCAAACTAATTTAGGCATAAGAAGATACTTATGCCTCATGTTATGGGCTCATGCTAAACTAGACATTAAGGTCTTAGGATGGTCATATAACAGGCATTCCTTAGCTAAAGCAAGGAAAACATTGCAAGTGGCATCATTTGCAGAAGAAAAAAGCCACTCCCCTAATATGTTTAGCATGATAAAGAACATTACCGTATCATATTAAGGGACAAGCTACCAAGGGCTACGTTATATGTCCCTTGGTCCTCTACATGGAAAATGCCAGACCCATAATTCTCATGTAAAAGCTCATAGTTGTAGGCAGAGAAATTATCAACTATGTAGCCCCATGGGTCTTGAATCTTAGCAGGAATAGGAATCTCAATAACAAAAGCCAACAGGGACTTAGTTATCTCCATTGTTTCGTCATCAATGTTGTTGGAGAACACTTGTTCTCCATCCATCCGATAAAAGAATGTACAATGGTTATAAAAATACGAGGCAAGTGCAGGGGAGTAAAGTTTATCAGAACTTACCATTAAAGATTGTCATCCTGCTTGTATGATTACTTCGCGAAACCAAGCACCATAGGTGTCACTTTGGAACAAGTCTTCGAAAGACTATTCCGGTATGATACGCGGGGATGGCATCACAAAACTACTCTCTGGAACAGCTGCAACTATCATGGAACAACCCACGCAAAAAATTGGAAATTTCGTGTCTACTGAGTTCTGGGCACAGGTGCGCTCCACTTGGGAGCAGGTGCGGTCGGGTGTTTTTGGATTTATAGTGTTTTGAAGGCCGAAGTCAGCTCAACTTGAAGCGCTTGAGGCTTTCGAAAATTCGACGGTGATTAGAGCGGGTGTGCTTTCGGGTCTTTGAGTGCCAAAGTGTGAAGGAAAATTAAGCGAAAATTGGGAGTGAAAAATGAGGGATGGATGTGAGAGATGTGTGTGTGTGGAGAATGAATAAAGTTTATATATGGTTAGGTTTCCAAAAACGAATCGAGAAATTTCCAAAACGTTTTAAGGCAATTGCTGGAAACAGAAATTTCCAAAACCGGAAACGGAAACAACCCATATTCTTGATTCTATAACAACCCTAATATCTTTTATACTAGATTTAGACTAGTAACTTCTAAACTCTCTTAGATTTCATCCTACCACCACATCTAATCATAGGTATGCCAATTACGGCAATATTCTCAACCTTCACTCCAAAACAAACTCTAAAATGGAGGATCTTCTACAAATCATGATAGAATAAATAATACCACCCCCCAAACAATTCGGAAAGGTGGGATTAACAATAAAATCCATGCACAATTTGAAAAGAACCACATTATATTAAAATTGAAATTCAAACAACATTTAACTACCAAATTCAAAGTTAACTACGGAATTTAACAACGTAACATCCTATCTACTAAAAAAATAATAAAAACAACATCAAAACAACAAACAAGAAGAAATTTAGCTACTCTTCAAGGGGCGAGGGTGGGGGTAAGAATTGGAATTTGAGTGATCAAGAATGGAAAAACCAAACACCCCACCCCCAAACAAATTTTTGAAAACAGGTTTGTAAAAATTTATTTTAAAACGTGGGTCTTTTAAAGTCAAATTCCCGAGACTTAATGTGAGGTCATTTTACATCAGATTCCCCTAGACTGTGCACACCCCCAAACAAGCATGAAACTGGGGTGGCACAAAGTGGATGATGCGTGGTCAACTATAAACAAATAGTCGGAAGAGTTGGGGGTCTAGCCATAA
Source organism: Coptis chinensis (assembly GCF_015680905.1). Classification (NCBI taxonomy): domain Eukaryota; kingdom Viridiplantae; phylum Streptophyta; class Magnoliopsida; order Ranunculales; family Ranunculaceae; genus Coptis; species Coptis chinensis. Next base: position 86,081,672 of record NC_141456.1, read on the forward strand.
AAACATGATACTAAATGCACCCCCAAACAGAATAATGTTGTATAATTGGAAGCAAACATGTAAGCGAAGGAATGAAAACTTATGCATCCTATCAAAGAACATATGCAAACCATCATGTTGTAATTGTTTTAAATAGTTGGAATGACCAAAAAGATGAATCAGCCATACTTTAGGTGAGAAGGGAATGAAGTGTGGATCCTGATGTCTTTCATGAAGCTCAGATGAGGAAAAATAAGACAAACTAGGTTTCTCACTACACTCGGTCAGAGCTTGTCTCTCAATTACTGGAATGGTGTACTCATGGGATTGTGTGCTAGGCAAACACTCTTCACTGTGAGGGTTGAAAAAATTATAGATGGTCTCTGAGGAAATTGGCTCAAGGGCAAAATCGAGGTTCCTTTTAAATGGTGGATGAATGGATAGCTTAGTTGTGGTAGATGGTTGGATTATAGGAGGTGGTAACTTAGGTGGATGGTGGTTGGTTGGTGGTTCATCGGGTGGTGGATCCTCACATTCTCTTAAGAACTCTACATCTGGCTTAGCTGAATCCACAAGCTTGTGGTTCGTGGCTTTATCTTTAAGATTTTCCTCTATTTCTTTCCTTGTTATTTCCTCAGCTGCCAAACTGAATTGAGATTCACATTGCTCTAAAGATGTAACTTCCTTGTTTTCTTACACATTAACTTGTTCATGCCTTAGATTTGAATTGTTAATCTCCATGTCCTCACCCTCTTCCTCTAAAACACTACAAGTATCCTCAATGGCCTCATTCGAATGTGTCGAGACATCATCCAGCCGAGTGCGGTTAGCAAACTCAAAGGCCTAGACATGCTCAACAGGAGGGTCCATATTACGAGAATGCCAATAGTTATCAAATTCTTCCTTCGTCACACCTTTATAAATATCTTCTAAAGTGTCATCATTATATTCATCGTCCGGTGGATCGATTAGGAAGTTCCTCAGAGACATCGCTCAAGTTTGAGTGGTCATCCGAAACTAGTCCTAAAGAGTCGTCTACAAGAATTTCCTCATCCAGGTGGGGTGTGGAGTTAATATCATGGTTAATGGGAGGGTCTTCGGAAGGTAATGGTTCATGAAATGTAGGGTAGGTGTGAACTAGGTTGACTGGGTTAGTTATGGGAATAGTGTCGATCTCTGGCATGGTAGAAATGTCTGGCGTAGGTGAACCTAGTATCTTTAGGTTCCGGTTTATTTCCTGAAGTATTATTTTGTTTTGGGCCATTATTTCATCGAATGTTGTTAGCTGAGGGGAAGCTTGGTGGTGTGGGTCTGGTTGGTATGGTGTTTGATAGTCATAGTTATTGGCGTTTGAGTGACTCTAGTTGATGTCGTACTGTGATGGGTTAGGTTGAGGCTGAATGGCTGGTTGATTGTTATTGGTGGAATTACATGAATAGTTTGGATGACTAGAAAACTCTTGATTGTATGAGTCACTATAAAAATTTGAAAATTGAGGCTCATAATTATTATTATATCCTATAGTAGGCTCAGACTCTTGATATGATGGGCATTGAGAAGCCTAATGGTCAAGACTACCACAACATGAACATGGTGAAGGGTTCCCATAATAATTACAAGATTGCTCTTGATATGATGGGCATTGAGAAGCCCAATGATCAGGACTACCACAACATGAATATGGTGAAGGGTTCCCATAATAATTACAAGATTGCTCTTGATATGATGGGAATTGAGAAGCCCAATGGTCAGGACTACCACAGCATGAACATGGTGAAGGGTTTGCATAATTATCATATGATTGTTGGTCTACATATTGATATGCCATATTGGTTTTTCAAATATATTATAGGACAATTAATATGCAACCACAACTCTAAGCATACATTTCTAGATAGGCGTGTGGTATTTTGTTTTAAGAAAACAAGCCTGATTATACTAGAATTAAAACTCCTCTAACAAAAGAAACAAGGAGTGAAAGAAGGAGTACTTGAATACCTCCTTGCTTCGCTTACGAATAGCGTCTTGTATACGCGTTCTTAGTGTTTGTATGATGTTAGAAACACTGACTGACTTGAAGAAATGAAAATTTGGAACAAACCTTTACTGCAGTGTTTTCCTCTGTGAATCCGCAGCCCCTATGCCTAAAACAGTGAACAATTCCGAAAATTCAAGAAATAGGAATGAAAATTTAAAAGGGTGGGTGGGTAGAGAATGGGGGATTGCCCCTTAGATTCAATCAATTGAATTCTTGTCTTGAATGAGATTAAGATGGCAGCGGCGCCATTTGATAACCCGTAAAAACTCAATTAGATTACTCTAACCTTATTCTTACGGTATCAATATTTTATTTCCTACTCTCACATGTATATTCATGCAATATATAGAGTACGGAATCGTTCCACTCTTAACTCTCAAGACTTAAACAAATTCAATTGAACAAACACAAAGAACAATGGTGAGAGTAATTTGTTATGTGAAATTTCTATTCTACGATTATACTACGGATTCAATTTATAGTAACAAGACGCGATAATTCAAATAACAAGGTATGAACTAAAATGATTCAATGATAAGGAATTAGGGGGGATTTGAATCCACCTTAACTCGACTTAATTTACTAACGACGAATCGTCGTAATCCGAATTGAACTGCTATGCAGAACAATTGGTTCTTCCTAATCCCTAGTGTTCATGGTAATCTCTACCAACTAACATCTAGCATGTGAAGTATTCAACCCCATTCTCATGGTGGACTAATTACTTCTAGAGTTGAATGGGAAATTACGACTATTCTACGCTAATCGAAATCAAGCTTCATCAAGGCTTTTCAACCCCCTCTAATGGAGGTTTAGCCAAGAATCATAAGACTATCATTTCTCATGGAATCTAAACAAGACATAATATAAAGATTTGAACTTTACTTGTTTAAACTCAATTCGAAACTACTCATGCAATAATTGAATTAAACTAATAATGACAAATAAGTAAATCTAAGGATTTAAGCTAATAAATAAATGAAAATGAAACTAGATTATGGAGAACTAATTAACTTTATTTATCTAATGAATAGCAATAACAATAATTTAATACTAAATTTAAGGCAAGAATAAAAACTAATTAAATAAGCTAAAACTAGATCTGGAACTAAGGTTTAATGGCTACTTTTCTTATCCTAACCTAATTTATTTTCTAACCTAATTATTTACCATTAAAAAAGAGTCAAGCTTTTGTTTTTATACTTTCAGATCCAAAAATCGTGCATGGGCTTGGAGCCATGTTTTGGGCCGGAAAATCGGGCCCAAAACCCAATTTCTTTAGTCCAAAATGGGATCTTCAACTGTAATTGGCTTTGACAAACGTTTCGTCCACTTCTGCTACTCTGATTGGGTCAAGGCTTGAACCATTGAAAAGCTCTTTCCAATCCGGTCGTTTTGACGTAAGGTAGGCCCAATTCCGAGGTCTGAGTCCAAAGATATGGTCTTCGGAAGTTCTGCTGACTTTGTGCATTGTTTATGCCCGCGTGGACTTTGAATTTTCATCTTTTGACCGGGCTTTACAGAGGCTTTGTCTTCTTGAAAATTGGCCTTTAATCACAGAACTCCTTAGCAACTGACCTTTGCTCCTTTATCTCGCTAAAGTGGCACATTTCTGCACATAATGGAATTTGAAGCCTGAAATGCATAAAAACAAGTAATCAGTATTAACTCTTACTTAATATTCACATAATTGGTCTAAAAGTATGATTGTTAAGGGGTTAAAACTACAGTTTTGGGCTCTTAGCACATGCCTATTTATTGTGCCGCACACTTTTTTCAACAGAAACAATGTACCCAAAACTCAGAAGAGTGGCTCTAGCACTTGTATTTGTAGCAGAGAAGTTGCGACCGTACTTCCAGTCCCACACTATTAGAGCCCAAAACTGTAGTTTAAACCCTTTAATAGTATTTCTATTTAGCCAATTATGTTATTAATAATATAGGTTTATTACTAATTACGTGTTTTGAGTATTTCAGGCTTCGGAGTTGAATAAATATTAATTCGTTACTAATTAGGCACTAAAAGGAGCTAAAGTGATTGCTATGAAAGTTCTATGAAGAAAGCCCAAGTTTCATGGAGAAAAAACCCTTAAAAAGCCCAAGTCAAAGATGTTAAGTGAAAGTCAAACCGGATTAGAAAGTTGAAGAAAAGTCAACGGAACTTCTAAAGGCCATATCTTTAGGCTCAGACCTCGGATTTGGGCCCATTTTATATCAAAATGATCGGCTCAGAAAGATCTTTTAAATGGTGAAGTTCTTGACTCGATTACAATAGTATAAGTTGGTGAAAGCTTGCACTACAGTAATACGACCAGAATTAGAAGTTTTGGATTCAACCAATTGGGTTTTGGACTTGATTTATGGGTCCATAACCTAGCCTAAAAGCCCATGCACAAAATTGTAAACCTAACCCTCTCCTATATAAAGAGGGTTTAAGGCAAAACAAAACTTGGCTACTCCCTTTCATTAGTTTAGTTTTAAATTAGGGTTCTCTCTCTCTCCCTTTTTAGTTTAGTTTATGAGTTTAGTTTGTAGCCTCCATTACAATCTTTTAATAAAAGCCTTAGTATTCAATTCAATAATTACTTCTTCTTTATATTATGTTTTTCTTTTATTATTTTCGTTTAATTAATCCAATGATATTAGGCTAATCCCCCTATTAGAGGGAGTGATTATGAAACCTAATGAGGAATATATTGCTTAGTAGAATTATTTCATTGTGTATGTATTTCAATGAGCTTAGTTTATTGTATGACTTCTAAAATACACATATAATAAATTAAACTAGGGATTGTTGTAATTAAGTCGAGAGACTTGGTTGTAATAATCCTACATGCTAGTAATAATGACTATAGAGATGTAGGTTGTTGCAAGCACTACAAGAAAATGGGATTTTAACCACGGACTACCCTAAATGTTAGCGACGGCCCAAAGCTGTTGAAGATTTCCCCATGGCTAACTATTATTGGCAAACTATTACAAGCCGTAGCGGTATATCATAGTATTTTACTACCTTTGTCCACGGTCATAGCCGTTGATATTCCCACAGTTTGGACCGTCGGATCAGATCTTGATGGTGTGTAATAGTTGTGGATTTTAACCCACGACAATACTTCGATGGGATAGGTCCAAAAGTGGTGGAAAATTTTGGGCGCAAACCTTCTAACGAAAACGAGATAACTAGTTTTAGAAAAGAAATTGAGTACCGCCTCTCTCCCCAATTCTCTCATCTTCTTATCTCAAAATCCGTCGACCACCGCCTCCGTCTCTCACAGTTTGTCACCATCGCCCTCTCTCGTACTATATTATTCACTCATCAAAGGTAATGTTTATTAATGTTTAAAGGTTTGTTATTTTATTGTTAAAGGTTGTTTTTTTAGATGAAAATTTGTTCTTTTTAATGTTGTTTCAACATTAAAAAGAGAAAACTATTTTTCTAATAATTATTTTAATTTCTTCCAACTTTTGGTACATCTCTGAGAATCCCATGACTGTATATGTGCTATCGTACATCCTATGAGATTTTAATGCTTATGTAATGTTCTATTTGGATTGTATACAAACCGCATTGGCTTTTCTTCGTAATCCAGAGTACTGTATCTCTTGTTATTCATATGTAAGTACCATTTATCTCCAAAGATATATGTGGATGTTGTTGTTATTCTCACTGGTTTAGTTTGGTTTAAGATTTTATTTTAGTGCTTGTTTTGTTTCCTTATTTTAACTTGTATGATTGATGATTTGCTGATAATTGAAGATGGTACTCTTAGTTTTTTATTAAAATAAGGTTGAACAAAATTTGTTAAGATTTGCTCATGTTACTGCTTTTGAGTGTTGGCCTTAACTGTTTGTTTCATGGATGTTTTTTCACAAAACAATTCTTTTTCGAATGGATTGTGCTATTTATCTTGTATATAATTTGTCATCTAATCAATAATTTTTGAACTTGTGTGATTCTTGTTTATTTGTAGATACGTCATGGAGGATTTTTTTCCAAATGATAGAAGTAGTTGGGCCAATTTAGACTGCCATGACACCCGTTTTATAAATGGGGTAAAATATTTTATGGACTTTGTGGTAAAAAAACTATCGTAACAAACTCTTAATGCCATGTCCTTGTCGTGTGTGTAAAAATGGAAGGAAAGCAAAGACCTACGAACTCGTGAGGTATCACATCTATAAAACCCGATTCGACCTAACATATTTAAACTGGATATTTCATGGTGAATAAAGACATGATCCGAATGTGGAGTCCCATGGGAACTCTAATCTGCATGAGATGAATATAAATGATGCATTTACTACTGTGGTTGAAAATTTTGGTGGTGAAGAGTTGGATTCATTTCTTGGAGGTCTCGGAGTTGATAATGGAGAGGCACCGACCATTGATGCTGCTGAATCGACATTGTCAGATAAGAACTTTGAAGAGGCCATGAGTGCTTTGTACCCTGGTTGCAAGAATTTCACTGTCTTAAGGTTTGTCATAAAGTTGTTTAGAATCAAAGTTACACGTGCTTCAGTTACTTAAGGCAGCATTACCGGCGGATAATAAAGTTCCGGAAGACACGTATCAATCTGAAAAATTAGTTAAGGAGTCGGGGTTAACTTATAAGAAGATCGATGCATGCCCAAATGATTGTATTTTATATTGAGGGAAGAAAAATGAATTGTTGCAAGACTGTCCTACTTGTAAGGTGTCGAGATATAAAATTGCAACAATTGCGGAGAGAAAAAATCGTGTAAGACTACCTGCGAAGCAGTTGCGGTACTTTCCAATTGGTGATAGGTTGAAGAGAATGTACAGTGTCGGTTAGGTAGCCAAAGCTATGTGTTGGCATTCCACAAATAGATTGGGGGATGGTGAGTTAGATCACCCAGTTGACTCACATCTTGGAAACACATTGATAGGACATACCCAAGCTTTTCTTTTGAGCCACGTAATGTTCGATTGGGCCTTGCCACTGATGGGTTCAACCCCTTTGGAATGCAAACCACATCGTATAGTTCTTGGCCAGTGATGTGTGTCACATATAACCTCCCTCCTTGGCTATGTATGAAACCGTAATTCACTAAGCTAGCATTGCTCATTGAGGGAGGACGACAACCTGTTAACGATATAGATATTTATTTACAGCCGTTGGTCCATGAATTACAATCCTTGTGGGATAAAGGAGTGCTAGTCAAAGATGCTAATAGGGGTGATGTCTTCAATATGTGTGTAGTTCTCTTATGGACAATTCACAACTTCCCAGCTTTTGGGAACATCTCTGGATGTAGGACAAAGGGGAGATATGATTGTCCCCCTTGTGGTCTAAATACATCTACTGTGAGACTTGTTCATGGGAGAAAAAATGTTTACCTTGGTCATAGACAATTTTTGCCGCAATTAGATCCAAATAGACTTGATGTGAGAGAATCTACTTTCAACAAGGAAGAAGAGCTCAGGTCACAACCCCTACATTTGTCTGGGGAGAAGGTTAAAGAGTTAACTCAGAATCTGAACGTGAAATGGGGAAAATTAAAGAAAAGGAAACGGGGAGGTGGTGACTCTGAGGATGAGGAAGATGTGGTTGGGAAAGATGTGGACAGTGATTCTAGTTTTTTGAAGCAGTCAATATTTTCTAAACTTCTTCCATATTGGGAAGAACTCCCCGTTCCTCATAACATTGATGTGATGCACACTGAGAAGAACGTATGTGAAATTCTTATTGCTTTGATGTTGGACACACAAAAAAACCAAAGATGATTGCAATGCACGCAAAAACTTGAAACTTTTGGGGATAAAGAAGAAGTATTGAGTGATGATTACAATAATCGTAAAAAAGTGGAGTGTTAAATGCGACACCAACCGCCGAGAAATCTTTGTTTTTTACCACCTTAAGAAACATGCACGTACCTGTTGGTTTTAGTAGCAATTGGAGGATTATTGTCAAGGAGGGGTCCATGGAACTCAAAGGGATGAAGTCTCATGACTATCACATTCTAATGCAACATTTTCTTCCTGTATTGATCCAACACGCATATAAAGATCAGAAGGAGGCCCGGGCTGTTATATTGAGTTATTGTACTTTTTTTCGTGCTTTATGCTCGAGGAGAATTGATGTTAATTCTTTGGTTATACTTGAGATGGGTATGGCCAGAACCTTATGTGAGCTTGAGAAGATGTGTCCTCCGCCGCTTTTTGTCATAATGATGCATCTTCCCATTCATTTAGCCTATGAGGTCCGCGGACCAGTGTTCTATCGATGGATGTATGTCTTTGTAAGGTATACTTAGATTAAAAACTTTTCACATGATTATTTGGTTTTATTTCTCATACTTTCTATTTAAGTTTTGTTATTTAAAGGTTAATGAAGTAGTGCAAGGATTATGTTACGAATAAAGCACGCCCAGAAGGTTGTATTGCTGAGCGATACTTGAAGGATAAGACAATGATATACTATGGAGGATACGAAGGAGGGGGTGGCCTCCTTCAAAAGCTAGAAGAGTGCACCGAGTTCATGCCATGGTTCAAAACCCAAAAGAGGACGAGCTTATAGAAATAGCAAGGGGACCAGAACGTTTTGCCATAACATATGAGAAGTATGCAGTCAATGGTTTTTTATTTGTCACCAAAGATTATGAGTTGACTAGAAGAAACCAAAACAATGGAGTTTATACCAAGTGCCCAACTACCTTTCGCTCGAGTGCTAAGGATAAAAATCCTATAGAAGCATCTGCTGAATACTATGGTGTTCTTAGGAAAATTGTTCAATTGGAGTACCGAAATACTAATTACAAACCAGTGTTATTCAAGTGCGATTGGGTTAAGCTCCCAAACGGTGTAAAGGTGGACAACGAGTCAAAACTGTTGTTGGTCAATCTATCCAATATGCTTGGTTCATCTCAAATGAATGACGAGCCATTCATTCTTACTGAGCATGTATCCCAGGTCTTTTACTCTAAAGACCCAGTCAATCTTGATTGGCATGTGGTTATTGAGGTTCCAAGAAAGGTTTACTCTGATCTGGACTCAATAAGAGTAGTGTCAGAAAATATAGTTATGGATGAATCGTTCGCGAGGCCTATCATTCCAGAACGTATAGAGGATGAGTTGATCTTTAATGAAGAGAATATGGTTGCTGCTGTTGAGGTTATCAACCGAAGAAAAAGACCTAGAAAGAAATAAGATGTTATTTTATTATATGAAGTCTTTTGTTCCGAGAATTACATATTTAAACCTATTTTGCTGCTTTTTCTGAATTCATATTTAAATTAGTGGTTCACGTTTTTAAATTAGTGTTTCACATTTTGACTAATTTCTGAATTCATTTTTTGTTATTTGTACATTGATCCTTATTGTATTGATCATTAACTTAATTGTATATGCAAGTGCTTGTTTAATTTGCAGAGTTTAGTTGTTGCTTTATACTATGGCTAGTAGCACATCCCCATATTCAGCTCACCCACTAGAGGACTCCCCCAACACTAACACTGGTAATTAGTTAATAATTCATGATTATCTAATTAAGTTAATTATTTCCATTTCATCCTTGTTTATCATCATCAGTTTTTGCATTATCAGGTGGGTCTGCTACTTCACGACCGAGCTTAGATAACACTAGAGGTCCTACTCTACCTATATCTGATCATTTGGAAGAGGGGCAGAGAATTGAACTTTGGCTTAATATCTATAACCAACCTGGTTTTCCTGAAGAAGGTGTCAGCAGTCTATCTAGTGAAGTTGCTCGCCTTGCGGACCGTGAGATCCCATGCTTCTATAAGGATTGGCCAACTATGATGAAACTTAGTAAAGGAACTCACTATAACAGAATCATTAAAGGCTTGAACGACATTTTTGTATTTGTTAATGGTGACGAAGACAAGGGGGTAGATTGTAAGTATGTTCGGGATAAAGTCATGGCCGCATGGAGGAGCCACAAGGGTGAACTTAAAAAGAATATGTTGCTGGTAAGGATCTAAAAATTATGGAAATGAAGGCACTAGACGGAATCCTTTTGGAGGATTGGAAAGATTTTGTGAATCATTGTCATTCAGATGAATTTAAGGTACTGTCTTAGACATTCTAACGATATACTATACGATATGCCCTGTCCTTACTAGCTTATAAGATGCAAAGCAAACTGTAATTTAATTTGTGTATGTTTTGTAGGCATTAATTGCGAGAAATATTCAGAACCGTGCAATGCAAATTGAACCAAACTGTGGGGGGAGGACACCAGCACAAGTTTATCGCTGTAAAATTGCAAAGGAACAAGGTGTGTCGGTGGAAAGAAGTTGATCGAGGTGATATGTACGTAGAAATGCACATACTTAAAAAAACTGGTACACCCCAATGACAGAGTTTGGCAGTAAGTCTTTATTTTATATGTTTTTTTCTTGGATGCTTAGTCAATGATCACTTTTATATATATATATATATACTATTTAACAGTGTATGCTTAGTCAGTGATACATCTGTGTTATCAATATGATTTTAGAATTTTTTTATTTTTTCCATTGAATAGGATAAGATTTCTCAACGTTCCCCTTTGAACTCTAACACGACCTCCAACTCTGGTTTTGAAGCATGCGACAATGATGTTCTGACAGAGGTATGAATTTATACTTTGCTCAATTTTTTTTTTATTTCTCGAATTAAAATCTCCAAGTGCACAGGTTGTTGGTAAAGACTCAAGAGGGCGCATGCGGGTCATGGGTTCTAGTGTCTGTAAGTCTTCATTTAAGCATTCGGCTCCTTATAGGAAGAGATATCAGAAACAGATTAAGGTCACTGAGGACTTAAAAAATCAGTTTGAAAAGAAAATTGATGAGCTGAAGGACTCATTTGATGGAAAAGTAAATCAGATTAATGAAACGGTGCAGAATCTTGTCCGCTAGATGCCACCCACATGTAATTCTCCTGTTGGGCCCTCTTTTTCTGGATCACATGATATATTCTCTCAGGTACGAATACATATGACTTTATTTTATTCTCATAGTAATAGTAAAATGTAATGGTTTGTGTATTTGAACTTTTAACTAATGTTATTTTATTTTATTTTTTATCTATTTTTTAAGGGACCCGATTACATGAATGCTTAAGTCAATGTGAGAGCCTTTTGGCCCTTGAGAAAGGTTGCATCTGGGAGGGTGAAACAAGTTGATCCAACATTTAAGATTGGAGATAGAACTTTGGGGGATGGAAAATTCTTGGTTTACATTGAGGCGATTATTGTAGGTTCTTGCGAATTGCCTGAGCCCTATAATCACTTTCGTACCCTTCGTCAAGTTGGGCAGGGACATGTTATTTGGCCTAAGGAATTTCTACAATTTCTCCCCTCATTGTTAAAGGCCATTTCCCCTCTTTTAGTAGACACAGTGTCATTTTTATCTTAGACTTGGAAGTATTTTATTTTGTATTAGTCAAGTCAGGATTTTGGACATGTTACTTTACTTTCTGGATACGTTGTTTTGTTATGGATACTTCCGATGTGTTATTTTGTTTTATGGATATTTTGGTTGTGTTATATGTTGGATGAGCTTGTTTTATAGATATTTTGGTTGTGCTATATGTGGTACTTGCAATTGTGTGGTTGTTTGTTTACTTTTTCAGGTGGCGGGATTCGCTGTACTAATCTAACCCCTTTTTAGCTCCGCCAACGCAAACTAGATATTTGTGTTGCTGGTCCCAAGCCCAGATAAAGGAAGAGGGAAAAGGCAGAACTGATTGGTTTTTGCAGGTTATGAAGTGAAAGCAACCTCACCTGTCCCTTGAAGCACAAGAATATGCAGATTTAGTTCCCGAGTTGAATAAGATAGTGTTTGCAATTCAAGTGTTTGGTAAGTTATTGCATATAGCCGTGTTACTTTGATAATTATCCATTTTTTTTCTTCCAACGAACACTAAATCTCTTGATAGTTTCTTGAAGGTGAGAATTTTTCGTAGCCTGAGAGGTTTGAGTTTTCGGAGGTTCTTCTTGGAATCCAAAAATTCCAACCAAATTGTGATGTGGAGATGGGAATTTTTTGTAGGCTAGTCACTATAAGTACATCTACATTGATAGTGCATTAGTGTCTCGCTTCGTCATTGACAATAATTTTTCTCATTCAACCTCTTTTGTTCGCTTACGTCATGATTACTATGCAAGGAGGCTATGAAAGGAGCAACAAAAACATCACAATCAAAATAAGCAACATGTGGATATGGAATCAGTACCAAGTCTGCAGAAGATGACCACAGAAAGCCGTGGTAGAATTTTAAGCGAGAAACCTTTGGAGAGAAGTTACAAAGATTCCAACCCATTCATTGCTTCTGCAGATGTCATTCAATTTCAGTTTAATCTTTCAGATACATTTACAAAACCTGCATCACTTGTGAGTGGCGCATCTCTTCTATTTGTTTTTCCTTTGAAATTTACCTTAAAGTAGTAACTTTCTGGGCAGGTTCCACTGTCTGCTCGGATGCAATCACCAAATTTTTTAGAAGTGACTATCTATTTCCCTTTTTTTTCCCCTACTTCCTTATTCCATACCAATTTAACTCTTTCATGAGGATGACAATTTCAACTTTGTTGTTGTGCACTACTTGCAGATGGAATATGTCCTAAGGCATTGTTTTGTTATTAGCCCCAAAGAATTTCCTAAAGCCACAAATGAGGGAGATGATGTCTTTCTTTGTGAGTATGAATATGACGTCCATTGGCACAGTTTCAAGTGTCTTGTTGAGATTGATAATGGAGATGAGGTATGTATCAGAAACCAGAAAGTAGCATTTTGTCAGATTAAGTGGAAAGTTAATTATGCAAATCTTGTATATAATTGGTGTATACTTATATTGAGGATTCTTGTTTTAATTTTTTATTTTTTTTAATTTTTCTTGCATATTTTGTCTAGTGCATGCATTTTTCTAATCAAATTCCAGAACTATACAAAAAGATAAAATGTATAGGAAACTGTTCTCTAGGAATTACATTGTGAAACATAATTGTACTTGTATCTTATCGTGTGCTAGGATCATGGAGCATCTAACAATGATGAAGAATGGAATTCCTGTAAGGATTTAGGCTTTGATACGGACAAAGACTTGGACTTAGAGAAAGAAGACCTGAAGGGATCATTTACTGGGCGACAACCTACTCATCAATTGGCTGCAGTGCGTTCACTTATCTCTTTTATTGTATTCTTGCGTCCTTAATTTGAGGGGTACCAAAATGTTAATGCTTATCACGTTGTCTTTGCATGCAGAACTCACGGAAAGGGAAGATCTATGGACTTCAAAAAATAGGGTCAAAAAAGATACGAGCATGTGAGATTTTGCAAGCAATGCTGTCTTTGGAAAAAGCACAAGCAACATTCTTGTTGGCTACTCTACCTAAACATCTGCCTTGCGAAATAAGTATGTAGCAGGTGTTAGATAATGTAGGTTGCTATTTTGTGCTTTTAGATTTAATAACGAGTTTGTTTGTATATGCCAGAGAAATGGATGATATAACTGCATTTGTCAAAGGTGCAATCTGTGATGATCAATGCCTAGGGCGTTGCCTTTATATCCATGGTGTTCCTGGAACTGGCAAGGTAGGTTCAAGACCATTTTCTCTGTGTTTTATTCTTTAAGTGGCTGGGAGATTAATTATTGTTTTAGTCTCTCAAGCTTGTGATCACGAGTATTTACTTTCTTTTCGATTTCCCTCATGGAGTGAAAACCATGGTTGTGCAACCCCTGACCATAATCTGAAGGTGTGCTAATTTGCATTCTATCTGCTTTCTATTGCAGACCATGAGTGTCCTTTCAGTGATGAGGAATCTAAGATCTGAAGTTGATGCATGAAGTATTAAACCATATTGTCGTTGAAATTAATGATCTAAGATTGGCATCTCCTGAGAATATTTACAAGGTAATGGAATTATGAATGTAATATGACTTTTGCTGTTTTTTGTATTGTTGTCTTCATTTTTAGTAATGGCTTGGTTTCACAGGTTATATATGAAGCACTAAGTGGACATAGAGTTGGTTGGAAAAAGGCTCTCTAGTTACTAAATGAGAGGTTTTCAGATGATACTAGAGTTGGCAAAGAGGATAACCAACCTTGTGTTCTACTCATTGATGAACTTGATCTCCTTGTGACTAGGAACCAATCGGTAACTTTTACTCTGCATTTCTGTATTCTTTTTTGTTGTCACCATCATAGGACTTCCAATTCTTAACCATCTCTATGACTACAGGTCTTATACAACATTCTTGATTGGCCTACAAAGCCAAATTCCAAGCTGATTGTAATAGGTACCATTTATTCTCATTGTACTTGCTTTGATCCTTTGTAGAGTTTGCTTCGAGAAAGGTGAGTCCATTCATTTTGTTGGCTTTGTTATTTACTGTAAAATCAACTTTCTCAATTTATGATTCGTTGTAAATGTATACATGATCATAATGAGTTGCAAATTTGTAATAAATTTCCCATCCATTTCAATATCTCGCAATGGCACTTCAGGTGGCAGCTATTTTAGGAGATGCACTTTGTGCCCTGGAAATATGTAGGCGTGCAGCAAAACTTGCAGACTACCGACTAAATAAATTCCCATCCATCCAAGAATCTGCATCCGCAGGTATAATCAGTTTCTCACCTGTAACCCAAAATTGGTTTATCATTAGCTAGAACTGTAAGTAGTTGGGAGATGAAGTTGTACAATGTTACTTTAAATTAAACTACTCATATGGTTAATTGCGTCCATTCTGCCTTATGCAGTTCCTAGTCATATTTGATTTTGGACCTCTACGACTTTAAATTAAGAAATTACATGTTTGTATCTCAACCAAAAACTCAAGTGACTGCTGATGAAGTATTGAACAGTGAAACTGAAATTGAGATAAACAGTACTAATGTCCCAGAACATTGGTTAAGGAGGACAAGGAGTTTTTAGAGAAGAAAAAGAAGTTGCACGATCTTGAGCAGCAACTTAGCAATTCCTTTAAGCAAGTAGTTTGTCTAATCTTTACTGTTTATCCTTGTTATAGATTCCTCCATTTCTGTCTTTTCAATCATGTAGCTGAATCTCGTCCAAGCTCAGCTATATATTGGAGGGAAAATGGAGAGATAGGGTTGGCACTCATAAACTTCCCTTCAAACAGTAATTATGGTTTCATTTACAATTCTAACTTGCTTTGTACGCTTTTAGATTTTGTGTGTCTTCTGCAGAATGAGGCAAATTTGCAAGATAAGTGATTGCCATTATTTTGGTCATGCAGAGTAAAGGGGATTGACTACAGGGTTATTCTACAAAATGAAAATCAGCTAGAGATTTCCTTCACAAGAACATGGAATCAGATAAACGATTGGAGTCAAATGGTACGTCGGTATGCTTTCTTCGAAGTATTAGATAGCATCAAGATTTCATACTATCACTTCATTTTTTGTACTTCAACTTGATAGTTACCATCCCTTCCTGTTTAATAAGGTAACGAAGAAGTAGAATACAAGGCCTTACCTAGTGGTCCAAGCAACGGTACTCACAAGGAGACAAATACTGATGGAGATCAAGAGGTTAATATATGCTACTACTGTGTCACTCTGTTTAAGCAGCCTAGGTTAACTTCAAATGCTTTTCTAGGTCCCTATCCTTGAGAATGTCTATTGGAAGGAATTTGGCCTTCTTGTTTTTGTATGGGTTGCGTTCCTCGCTCTACAGATTGCTAAGGTACACTTTTTCAAATGTTTCAATCGTTACTAAATGCATATACGTCAAATTTTGCTTTTTCTATTTGAAATCCATGTTCTGATAGAAGACCCTGCTTCTTTTTGACACAGAACAAGACAACAACCTATTCGATTGCCTATTGGATTTTGAACTTAATGCAGGCATTTGTAGCTTTATTCCGACGGAAATGCTCTTGACAGTATTCTCCCCCATTTCTTTTATGATGGTTTACATTATTAATGGAAAGAGAAGGTTGTTGGAGGGTAATGTGGAACCAACGGATCACTGTTTTATCGCAAAGCATTTCCCCTTAATACTATTTGAACCAATAGTCTAAGTTGTTTCCACAATGGCTTGCAGATTCATGTTGCTGTGGGAGTTACTCTGTATCAGGCAATTGGCTTGTATAATGGAAAGGTGGTAATTGCATCCAAGGGAGACAGACACAAACTGGAAAGTGCATCAGCTGATTTTATACAACGCTTGTGGTATACTAGCTGGTGTGGTCGGCGGGGTCCTTGGTCTTGGTGGTGGATTCATATTGGGTCCTCTATTCTTGGAACTTAGCATTCCTCCCCAGGTGTGTATCGGCCACCATTCTTACATTAGCTAGAACTTGTACAAGAGATAGAGAGGGCATAATATTAATTGGAACTATGGATCACCCCTACTTCTTTCTCGTCTTTAGTTTGCCTCCACAATTGCTGCCAATATCTACATTTTCTGGGTTTGGGAGAATAGATCACCCTATCACCATCTCAAGATGTTCTCGTCAGTTCAGTGCACATCCATGAAATAAAATTGTTGACCCTTCGTAAAAACCAACTTGTTGTTCATAAAATAAATCAATAAATGATTGCAGTTACATGTTTACTTATTTTTGCTAGACTTAATGTGAGGGTCTAATTGCAGGTCTCAAGTGCTACAACAACTTTTGCCATGACGTTCTCTTCATCGATGTCAGTCGTGGAATACTACCTTTTAAAACGTTTTCCAGTTCCCTATGGTACATAAATTCTATTATTTGCTTTTGTCATTTTTATATTTATTATATATGTATATCGTAGACCGACCATAAGGCTAGGGTTCATTTCCTTGTGATTCATTTGTATGTAGGTATTTGTATACATGTGGATGCTCATGAAAAGGTTATTAAGGCTAGGGTTCTATGAAGCTAGGACTTCAAATCATTTTCGAAAGTATTCAAGTGCAAGGGAATGATAAAACGTAATGGAGAAACATGTGCGAGGTGAACTAAGGCATTATTACTTGTACGGGGTGATGAAATATATTGAAAAATATTTGGAAATTCATATTATATTGAGTTTGTGGTAATAAATGCTACATACTTTTTTTTTTACTTGTATGAATATTCATCTCTTTATCTATTTTTCGGCAAAGGAATTTTGATTGGGAATGTGGTTTCTTTGTAATATTGTTATTAAGATGGATGGATTATTAGTTGGATTGAAAGGCAAAAGTGGATAAAACTAGTATATATATATATATATATATATATATATATATATATATATATATATATATATATATATATATATATTATTTTATTTTTTTTTAATTCTAAAACGTTTTAGCCACGGCCAATGTCCGTACATAACGCAAAAAGATGTGTGTGGCAGAGGTACTTTTACCACGGATTATGCCACAACTTTTATCTCTCACAAAAATAATTGCAACGGATTATGCCACGGTCATTATCTATGGCACTTGCCACGGTTATTCCCACTGTCATTATGGCGTTTGCCACGGTCATTCACAGTGGCAAGTTCCTACGGCTTGAGATGTTGCGTGGACCGTCGCATTTACCCACGGTCATTCACTGTAGCTAACATTTTCCCGAGAGGTCAAGACTTGCAACAGACGATAACCGTGGCTAAAGCTCTTTACCCACGGTTTTGGTCCGTGGCTACAAGTCAGTTTTCTTGTAGTGAAAGGATGATAAAGGTTTAGGCTTTAGGTTGAATCGTTGCGTGAAAACCTTAATATGATCTCTTTTTAAATTATAATTCGATTATTGCATGAAACTAGTTATTAGGTGGATTGATTACTCTTCTCTATAAGTTTCTCTTCCATCAAAACCATATTTCTATTAGTTTAGTTAATTTAGATTTATTTGAATCCGTAGTATAATCATAGAATAGAAATTTCTCAATATAATATTACTCTCACCATTGTTCTTTGTGTTTGATTAGTTGAATTCTATTTATATCTTGGTAGTTTAGGAGTGGAACGAATCCTGACTTTTTATATTACTTCATTATTATTTGATAGTAGGAATATTGATCTAAACACTTGTTTATGTGATTAATTATTTGTGTTTAGGCATAGATAATTAATTTATACATAAATTTGTCTTTATCAAAGGGCGTCGCTGCCATCTTAAACTCATTCAGGACAAGAATTCAATTGGTTGAATCCAAGGGGCAATCCCCCATTCTCAACCCACCCACCCTTTTCATTTTTCATTCTTATTTCTTGCATTTTCGGTACTATTCACTATTTTGGGCACAGGGGCTACGGATTCACAGAGAAGAACACTATAGCAAAGGTATTTGTAAATGTTGAAAAATTCTGAAAATTTACAGGCGTAATCCTTAAGGTGTTATTGATTTAATGAAATATTTTCAGATTTGTTCAAGTTATTTAACCTAACGAACTAATATCATCTTTACAGTGCTGCATTTCATCTTTCAAACCGTAAGTTACGGGAAAAACTGACGAGTAAGGTTACTTAGGCAGTTCCAAAAATTATAATATTTTTACAGGAGTATCTACCATAAGTCAGCAGTTTTAAGTAAATATTTGAAGTGTTTTTTATTTGTTTTGACCACCTAACTAGTGGATTGTTTCCAGTGTATTTCTGAAGTTTTGCAACACTTAATTTCTGGAACAAGAGCTGATAAGGAGGGTTTGTAGAACTCCAATTGCTCTAAGTTATTTACAGGAATACGCATGATCTTTTAGGATTCTCCAATAAAATTTTGGAGATTTTTGGCTCTATTTTGATTGGTTAAACATTCGGTTGTTTGTGTTGTGTCTGAAAACTATTTCACAAACTTTATAAGGCAGTAAAAGGACTTTCTTAACTCCAATTGATCTAAAATTTTATAGGCAACTTACTGGACGTCTTACCAAACTACTATAAAAAATTTAAATTTTTTGGAGCGCGTGCCCATGCCCTATTAACCCTATCATTTGAGCGTGCCCCGTGCTAAACTCACTGGACATTGTCTCAGGCAAGAGCGCGCCCCATGCTCAACTCACTGGACATTGTCTCAGGCAAGAGCGCGCCCCATGCTCAACTTACTGGATATTGTCTCAAGCAAGAGCGCGCCCCGCGCCCTCTTCTGAATAAGCCCGATTTCACAGGTTAGTTCAAACTTTGGTTTGTTCAAAGTTATTCAATTTTCATCTTCTTAATTACACTGAGATCACGTATACAAGATGTTATTCAAACACGTAGCAAGGAGGCATTCAGGTACTCATTGTTTCACTCCTCGTTTCTTCTGTCAGAGGAGTTTAATTCTAGTATAATTAGGCTGGTTTTTCGTAGACATAAATACCACACGCCTATCAAGAATTTCACACACTACACCTACATCAATGGCTAAAGAACCAGAGACTCCTCTCTCTGATTTTTATAAATCCTTAACGATGGCCCTAAGTCGTGCATCGTTCTTGCAGACCTAGTAGGGGATGTTTGAATTCCCCCTAATATATTTAACTTGTTACCGGTTTTTCATGGTTTAGACCACGAGAAGCATTACCAGCATATGCGTAGGATAGAACAAGTTCTCACTACATTCCATAATCCTAGCATAAGTCTGGATCAAGTTAAACTTAGGGTGTTTCCTTTCACCTTAGCTGACAAGGTGGCGTCTTGGTTAACTGCCCAAACGCCAAACTCTGTGGACTCATGGGCTAATCTTGTTCAATTGTTCATGGAACAGTTTTATCCACCATTGAAGACAGATGAAATGCTTCAAAAGATTCATTTCTTTCGCTAGAATCCTCATGAATCCTTTTCAGAGGCCTGGAATTGTTTCACTGATCTACTCATTGAATGCCCGCATCATAATCTTGTGAAAGACACGCTTATTCGTGCCTTCTTCAAGGGGCTTTTACATCGTCATAAGGAGGTTCTAGATATCATGACTGGGGGTAGTTTTCTTAGTAAAGGAGCCTTGGAGGCTTACAAATTCTTAGAAGATCAATCTAAGAGGAACAACAATTAGGGTGGTAATGACTCTTCCCGCTCCACTCCTTCTTCTTTTGAGGTTAAACATGATCCCAAGCTTAAAACTCTTATCGATGCCCTTACTAAAAAGGTAGATGTTCTCTCTGTTCAACAACAGCCCACTCCAATCATGAACATTAACTCTACTCATTGTAATGTATATTTTAGTCTTGAGCATTCCGACTTCTATTGTCCTCTTGTCTATGCACAACCACCACCATAACCATCACATTTCAACCAGTTAAGTCCATATCAAGGACAAGGAAACTTAGGTGATCAGAATAGAGGTTTAGTGCCCATAAACGCTCAACAAGCTTTAATTCCAGTTCAACCATCTACAGACAAAGTAGGAGTGACCTTGTTGGAAAAACAAAATCAAATTATGCAATAAAACTCCAACTTGATGAAAGATCAGCATGATCAAAACTCTAAAATGATGCAACAAACGATGCAAATAATGCAGTCTTTGTGCCAAAATTGATCTGAAAACTGTAGTTTTAAAGAGTCGATGATGCAAAAAAGTAATCAACAAAATAAAGCTAAAAGTCTTTGTGCCAAAAAGGATTTTACTCTCTATTCTATTTTACTCTCTATATAAAATAGAGATAGAAAAATAAGAGAGCCCAAACTTTAGTTTTAACCCTTAATAATCATATTGTTAGACCAATTATGTGAATAATAAGTAAGAGTTAATACCGATTACGTGTTTTATGCATTTCGGGCTTCAAAGTCCATTATGTGCGAAAAATGTGCCACTTTAGCGAGATAAAGGAGCAAACGTCGGAGAACTTCGAATGCCATATCTTTGCACTCAGACCTCGGATTGAGGCCTACCTTATGTCAAAACGACCGCTCGGAAAGAGCTTCGCAATGGTCCAAGCCATGACCCAATCAGAGGAGCAGAAGTGGACGAAAAGTCTGTGGAAGCCAACTGCAGCTGAAGAGGCCTTTTTGAATTTGAAAGAATGGGTTTTGGGCCTCATTCTCGCCCAAACCATGGCTCCAAGCCCATGCACGATTTTTGGATCTGGATGTATAAAAACAAAAGATTGACTCGAGTGTTAATGGTAGTCAATGGCAGTTAGGTTAGGTTAGGTAGATAGGTTAGAATAGAAAGTAGCCATTAAAATAGCTTCTAGATCTAGATTTAATTGTTTTATTTAATTAGTTTCAAATCCTTTATTAGATTAAACCCTTGAATCTTGTTCTTCATTTTAATTAGATCAATAAAGTAGTATTTTTTATCAATTTCGATTTTGTCATTTCCATTTCTAGATCTAATTTCAATTCTTGTTCTTATTTCATTTTAGTCATTAATTTAGATTTCATTATTGTTTAAATTAGTAAATTTCAATGCTTTATATTATGTTTAGTTTTAATCTAAATGGGAATGATTATGAATGATTCAAGGCTAAACTCCATTAGAGGGGTTGAGAAGCCTTGATGAAAGCTTGATCCCGTTTATCGTAGAGTCGCCGTAATTTCTATTCCACGCCCGAAATAATTAGTTCACCATGAGAATGGGTTTAATTGTTCACATGCTAGTTATAAATTGGTAGAAATGCCATGTGTAATTAGGGATTAGGAAGAACTGATTGTTACGTGTAGCGATTCAATTCGGATTGACGACTTCGTCGTTAGTGGATTAAGTTGAGTTAAGGTGGAATCAATCCCCCTCTAACTCCTTATCATCGAATCAACGTATCATTCCCTTAGTTGTCGATAATCGACTAGTTGCATTTAGGTGGGTAGTTGCATCGTAGTCTAGTTAAGTAATTAAATAAAATCTCTCATTGACTTAAGACTGATTTCTTAGACTTAGAAAACAATCCATGCTAGGGAACTAGGAGTGGAACGAACTTCCTACTCCACTTAGTGCAATTCGCATTGAGAGTAGAAGATTTGATAATTGAGACTATTAAGACTAGTTTTAGTTTACTTACGTTGTGAATTCATCGTTCATTTCGTAGGTAGACTATACATTTTACATTTATCAAATGGCGCCACTGCCATCTTAGTTACACTTTAGCATTGTTTTCCTTGTAGAAGTAGTCATTTTTAAGTCCCATTAAACCCACCCACCCTTGTTTTGTTTCATCTTGTGGTTGCCCATTTAAGCGTTGACAAATTCGAAAAATACCGGGAGATAGCCCAGCGCTCAAGGAGAGCGACCAGCTAAGTTACTTGAATTTCGTCTACCACCGAAGCCTTCATACCATACCAAAGCGACCAGCTCAAACACCTGGAACTTCGACTTCCCACTCGAGCGACCCACCCTAAAACACTGTAATCTGAAAATTACTTTCGAGCGCCCAGCCGCTTCTCTCTTATGGCCAGCCCCATGTTAAAATTTCGGATTTCCACGGTTTTGATTCAAACTTTGATCTTTCATATTTTTCAGTGTTCTAATCTCTTATATACACAACAACACGCATACAAGACGCTATTCATAAAGCGAAAGCAAGGACGCTTATCAGGTATTCCTTTCTTCCATACCTCGCATTTCCAGTTAGAGGTTTTCTACTAGTATATCAGAATTGTTTGGAGTGTTGCATGTTTAGTTAAGCTCAACTTAGTCTTGCATGAGATTAAGGTCTGGTCAAACAAAAACAACAAACGTAATTACACGGCAACAAACAAGTCTATCTAGTACACCACCCACGACACCTCTAACTACTATCACACACACCATACCTGACATAATGGCTGAAGAAAGAGAGACTCCTCTCTCGGACTTCTACAAAGCCTTGAGCGATAGCCCCAAATCTTGCATCGTTCTAGCAGACCCAGCGGGGGATTTCAGAATCCCTCCAAATATTTTTAATTTGTTACCCGTTTTTCATGGTTTAGACCATGAAAAACCTTATCAAAGATTATCGTAGGGGATTGAACAAGTCCTAACAACATTCCACCATCCTACGGTTGGTGCGGAACAAATTAAATTAAGGGTATTCCCTTTCACCTTAGCCGATAAAGGCGTCTCTTGGTTAACTGCCTGCCTAATTCGTGGACTTCGTGGGCTAAACTTGTTCACCGTTTATGGAACATTTTACCCACCCCTAAAGACGGATGAGATGCTTTCCAAGATTCATTTCTTTCGACAAAATCCTCATGAATCATTTTCAGAGGCTTGGAATCGTTTCACCGATCTGCTTATAGAGTGTCCACACCATAACCTAGCAAAAGACACGTTAGTTCGTGCCTTTTTCAAAGGACTTCAACATCACCATAAAGAAGTCCTTGACATAATGAATGGGGGTAGTTTCTTAAGTAAAGGAGCCTCGGAGGCTTATAAATTTTTAGAGGACCAAACTAAGCGAAATAATAATTGGGGGGGTAGTGATGATATCCCCCGCTCCGCTAGTTCTACTAATACAGTTAAGGCTGCCGGTATGTTTGAAATTAAACACGATTCCGAGCTTAAAACTCTAATCGAATCACTCACTAAAAAGGTCGAAGCCATTTCTGTACAACAAAAGCCTATCCCCGTCATGAATGTAAATTCAAACCCATGTAGTTTCTGTTGGAGTCCTGAGCATCCCGACTCCCACTGTCCTATAGCCTATGAACAGGCTTGTTCCATTAATAGTGAACCTAACGCCCCTTGGAGACAAAATCCCAACTCCGGTTGGAGAAATAACCAACACGTCACACCTCAAGGGTACAATAATCAATATGTTAGGCCAACGAACAGCTTTAACCAAGCTCCACTACGACAAGGACAGGGTCAGGGTAATTTTAATAATTATAACAACCAAGTGCAACCTCGACAAGGTCAAGCACAAGGTCAAGGTAATTATAATAATTATAATGCTAATAGAGGTATCGTTCCGGTAAATAATAATTATCAAAATCCACCCATAAAAATTCACATGAAATAGTTCCAAATACACCACCCGCGACTACTACACCCACACAACCGGATCGCCTTGACACCTTCATACAAGTGAGCCAAAAACTTTTCCAAACCATGGCTCAATCTAACTAACATGCTTCTACAATCCGTTAATAATTTAACCCAACAAATTGGCTCAAGATAAAGCCCAAACCAAAGGTGTGTTGCCGAGTCACGCAATACCTAATCCTAAAACAACAAACACAGCCTTTGAGGTAACCGATAATACTAGTAATGAATATGAAAATGTAGGTGAGATAAATGCCATCACCACTCTCCGTTCTGGTAGAGTGGTTGATAACAAGGTAACTATACCTATAGTTACCCCACCAGTAGCCCCTACACCTGCTATTTTACTAGATACCGAAATAGAAACTGAAGAGCCTACCACTGTAGAGGTACCAGTTACAACACAACCTAAGAAACAGAAAGCCACGGTTAAACATCCAGGTGATACCATTGCTAAATATAGACAGAAACCACCGTTTCCACAAAAATTAGCCATGTTAACTAGGGATACAAATTACGAGGAGATTAGGGGCGCCAAAGAATCTAACTATAAACCTTCCCTTCCTCGAAGCTATTAAAAAGCTACCACATCATGCTAAGTTTCTTAAGGAATTGTGTACTACTAGGCGTAAGACAAATATACCAAAAGACGCTTTTAACGAACAATTCCCAACCTTATCCGAACATAATGGAATTGTTAAAGTACAAGGACCACGGTCATCCCATCAGACAATGCACCTTAGGAGATTCCTATACGACGACGTTTATTAGACACGGGGGCTAGTGTTAACTTACTCCCATTTTATTTGTATAGACAAATAGGTCTAGACAAGATGCAACCCACTAAAATGACGTTGCAATTAGGCGATCGGTCTATTAAGTATCCTAAGGGTGTAGTCGAAAATGTCTTTGGTAAAAGTTCAGGATTTCTACTATCCGGCTAATTTTGTAGTTCTCGATACGAGAAGTCGCTAACGACTCGCCCGATCATTTTAGGGCCCTTTCCGGCAACCGCCAATCGCTCATTAATTGCCGTGATGGTTCAATGTCCATGTCTTTTGGCCATCTTGTTTGTTGAAGTCAATGTTTTTAAAACAAGGACACAGTTACCCGCCTATGGATGGAGAGGTAAGCATGATCGAGAGCTTAAAGAGATTATTTCAACAACACGCTTCCCCGATAGTCATATGCCCAAAATTCTTTCCTTTGGAAAGTCGGACTCAACATTTTCATCCCTACACTAGTCAATACACATATTATTGATGAGGGCCGGGATAGATGACTTTCTCAAAGATGTAGAGGACTACCATAGTAATGTGGATATGACCAATCTAGATGAGGAATTCGATGAGTTTCTTCGAGTAGGTGACAATTCACCCTATCAAGAACTAACTTGCACAACATCCACCTCGATTCCCCTCTTTCCACCCTTTCAAAGGAATATCGAGTTTGCACTCGATCCTTTTGTTTCTCCTGTGCTTCATAATTTTTTAAATCCTCCTAGCAAACAGATACTTCAGAAGGACAAACTATTTGACACCTTCATTTTCAGAATTGAGACAGAACCTACACACACAATGAATGAGTTCGGTGCTAAAACCACATCCTCATTGTGTACAGGCTGTTTTTCTACAACTTATCCATATCCACCATATTCTCCACAACCATTCACCTTTCCACACTTATTTACTAGAACACCCACTCATTCAAAAATGAAAAAGAAGGTGCATGATAGGTTACACAATAGGGTTATCCGACTTCGCTTTCATTCCACTAGGCTAGGCGTCGTAGAAAAATCTTGGTGCTTGATTGTGTTTGGATATGTTTTCTCACGATATTTATTTATGGAATGATCCACAACTATTTCGGTTGTTGATATATGATCAACCGCATATTCATACATATGTTTTAGATAAAGTCTCGAGTATCTGACTATAAACGACTCAATTTCTGTGTTTGGTGCACTTCCTTTCACTTTAATATATTGGTGAGTGCACCATTAAGGAAACCGGGCCCTCCCTATGGAGTGTGTGGCTGTAAGTACGGATCCTAAGTCCACGGTTCACATAGTTCACGTTTTCCACTCTTGCATGTTTTTCTCGGATTTTTGAGTCATGTTTCTCTATGGTGTGAATTATGTCTTTATTGTTTATTGTTTTTCCTTCTAAAAATAAAATAAAAAATAAAAAATAAAAATAAACATAGTAATCTAGGAAGTCTCGAATCGGTAAAAAGACCCATTGCTAAAAACAAATTTTCTAAGCTTCGTTGTAAAAATTTGTTTGGGGGTGGGGTGTTAAATGTTCGATACTAAAATGTTTTATGTCCCATTAGAGTTGCTTAGGCCGTTTTATTGTATTACGACTCGGATTGACATAATCTATTAATTTAGAGTTCATTCGTTCGCATAACTTACGTCATGCACGCACTTCGAGGCGTTTTCCACTATCTCGTATGTCATCTGAAGTTGGAATAGAGTGTTTTATGGATCATTGGATAGGAAATTCTCTCCTGATCATTTCCATATCTCATTCGCAAAAAATCGGACCCGTAAACGGCGGGAATTTTGATTTGAAATTAGCAAAAAATCGAAAAAATCAAAAATTTCGATTTTGGGCTTGGGCCCAACCAGCCCGACGACCACGGCCACTCTTTACATTACATTCTCAAAGAACAGTTCATCGTTTTTTTTTTTTCATCTTCCACCGCCATTAACAAAGCTCAAAACCCTAACAAAAATAAAAATTAAAAAGAAAACCAAAATAACCCACGCCAAAATCAAATCCTAACCCCAAATCTTCTCTAAAACCAAACCACCACAACCCCCACCGATTTAAATAACAAAAACCCACCGAAAATTCAAAAATTTGGTGCTGCGCCGCCACCACTCCACCACCACCACTGTTCTTTCAGTCGGTCAAGTTAAACCACCACCACCACATCATATTTAAACCCTCACTCCATTCCAAACACTAGATGGCTCAACAACGCCCGAATTATACCGAGCAAGTTTTCATTTGCCGACCACTTCGCTACCGCTTTACGATGACGAAATGGCTAGTAGAGACTGGAATAGTCTCGGTACTTTCGACCGAAGCCTTCTACCACGAATACTTGGTCCGACGGTTCTACAACACCGGGAGTTGGAGGGGAGTAGGATTTTGTGTTGGTAAGGAAGAAGAGGAGGAGTTGACCATCGATTTGTTGGTGAGATTCTAGGCATTCCGCCTAGAATCCATCTGATGTCACTCTACAGAGCCCCGGTTTGACGGGGTAGAGCCTCCTCGATGGGCGTGATCTGCCATCAATGGGAGCTACAATACAAACTCCCATTGTGTGCGCCAGGCATCCCTCGGGACCAACCACCGGCTCGGCTCGGATTGGTCGAATGTCCTAGGGAAGGACAAGGTCGGTGACATCGGTCCGACCTGCCTCCCATCGTCTTATGGGTACTCCGGAGCGGAAGTACGATTTCTGTATCCGGAGTTTTTGCTGAAGCATGATCGGGGGTCGGAAAGTCTTTGGCACCTCTTCCGTGTTAATCACCAAGATCATCTTTGAAGATGAAAGCAGCTCCGTCCCGAGAGGATTTACATTACCCCGCTTTGTAACACGCCGTATCTATAGGGAGTGTGTCCAACAAGTTTGGAGGAGGGCTGAGGATAGAGAAGAAGAAGAAGAGGATGGTGGAGCTGGGAATGAAGAGGAGGTCGGGGACATCGGGATGCCTCCGAGGATGAGGAAGACTTGACCCGCTTTGATCACGGATGCCTTCCGCAGGTGTTGATCGATCGCGGAACGCATGGCTGTGCTTCATAGGGGCATCGTTCACTAAAAACTATCTGTCTGACCTCCGGACTCGGCGACAGGCTTACTATTCATCACAACTTCGAGATCCGCACCCGGAGAGGATGAGATGATGGGGACGGCAAGGGTGGTGAGATGGAGGCCCAGCCCAGGTTTTAGAGTGGATATGCTTGCACGCTTCCCACCTCATCTGACTCGCTTATATGAGGACACAAACTACGAGGCATGAGCTCGTCGAAGAAGACGACCGCTTCTGGGACCTTCGGGAGCCCATGAGCCACCACTAGAGTGTGCCCCTCCGCCACCAAATGGCGAGGTGTTTAGAGAGTCCGAGGTTTGATAGTGGTTGTTGTTTTATTTATTTTTGTTGTTTTTATTGTAATGTAACTTTTATTTCCGTAATTTGAATTTTGAAGTGGTACTCCGAATGAAATTTTAATATAAGGGCTTATTTTCATTATGCATGGTTGTTTCATATTGACCCCACCTTCCCAACTTGTTTGGGGGTGGTTTTATCAATTCAAACACTATTTTTGTATAACCCTCGTATTAGAATTAATTGTGGAGTCAAGGTGAAAATATGGATGTTTAGGCAGAAATATGATTAAGTATCATTGTAGGATGAAATCTAGATTAAATAGGTACATTCTATCATAAAATCAACCTAAAAGATACTGGGTTTGAATTAGAATCCAGGATATGAGTTGTTTCCGTTTTCGAGTTTGGAAATTTTAGGATTTCCGGAAACTGCCGTAATTAGTTTTGGCAACTTTCCAACCCATTTTAGCAACTTAAAACCTATATAAACTTGATACAATCTATCCTCACAACTCACACTACACCTAAACTCCATCCACCCGATTCCCACGCTTTTTTTCCACTTCATTTTTGCAAAATTTTTGAGGACAAAGCAACTCAGAAACTCATATAATTAAGACATCTGTTAGGATATAGTGCATTTGTTTTCTAGTTAAAATTTCAAAAATTTAAAAATATAAATAAATAAGTTATGCTATACACTTAGGAATATTGGTATTGTTTCTTTCTCCATGCTTTGAAGTCTCACATAGCTTTTGCATCAATAATTGTTAGAAACTTAAGTTAATATATAGATAATAATCTTTGCATCTATCAAACATATTACATGAATCTATGATTGTTACAAAAGTTTCTTTCAAATCTAGGCTAGAGTTCTTATTCTACAAATCCTCTATAGCCTAAAAGCCTTATATGAGCTTAAAACATTTGAGAAATGACACAAGGACCCGGATAAAAATCACACGTCCACTTGCTTGATCACTAAACCATATCCTAAGCGAGAATTTAGGCCCTCTTTGGATCGATATAGCCAGAAATTCAAACCTATGAATTATTTTCCGCTAGTCGCCCCTCTGAGCCTTTCTTTAGCCTTCCATAAACCATAATTCCTTTACCCTGTTACAAAAACAAAAACAAAATAAAAAAAATATATATATAATAAATCAACCTACCCAATTAAGATAAGTCTGAGAATAGAATGAGTGAAGAAAGAAGAAGAGAAAAACCTGTGTAAACAAAAATTAGTTAGTTGCTTCAAAAAGAAAAGAAGTTTCCATCCAAGGAAAAGAAAAAAAAGAAATAAATAAAAAAACTCCAAAAATAGAATAAAAGGAGTCAAAAGCCAAAGAAAAGAAAAAAAAAAAATATGGCTAAGGATGGAAACAAAGTGTAGAAGCAAAAGTAAATAACAAGGTTTTCTCTAGTTACATAATATGAAGACTCTATTATCTCAGACTTGTCCTTTTGAATATCCATTTCCTTCCTTCTTAAACCATCTCCTAATCCCATGACACCTAATAAAGACCTTTAGCTCAATTAGGAATAGGTTAGTGTGATCGTAAGTGGCAGATGTGTTTGATCGACTCGAACTTCCCTGTGTGTCATTAAGATTGTAAGGTAAAGTGTGCCCACTGTACATTAATCGGAGTAGCTTAAAACTTGAGTGGAAAAATCAGAGTGTTGTTTCTTGACTATTATTGTGAGAACCTACTTAAGGACGCTTATTCCGAAGTTTGAAAACAAACCCCGCTAAACATTTTATAGTACTACTCATTGTGTATATGTTTATTGTAGATGATAGATTATTATGCATATATTAATTTAGGTTTCTGACTTGGTTATTCTTATTCAATTGCTAGAGAGATGTATAGATAGTTGAGCATGAATAAGGAAACAATAGTTTTATTTTCTTAGTCGTTGTAGTATAGATGAAGTTTGTGAGTACCTTCATCGGAAAACTCTCACGAGGCTATAACTCGTCCCACTAGGAATTCCTAGTGGTTTAAGGCTTTGTTGCATATGGTCAATGCAATCGCACTCAACGAAACGAGAGTAGTTAGAACTCCATTTTTGGTCACTTATTCTAATTTCTCATCTTTGCTTGAGGACAAGCAAAATGCTGTTTGGGGGTGGTTTGAGAAGAGCCCAAAACTGTTGTTTTAACCCCTTAATAATCATACTGTTAGACCAATTATGTGAATAATAAGTAAGAGTTAATACTGATTACGTGTTTTTATGCATTTCAGGCTTCAAAGTCCATTATGTGCAGAAATGTGCCACTTTAGCGAGATAAAGGAGCAAACGTTAGCAGAACTTCCGAATGCCATATCTTTGGACTCAGACCTCGGATTGAGGCCTACCTTATGTCAAAACGACCGGCTCGGAAAGAGCTTCGCAATGGTCCAAGCCTTGACCCAATCAGAGGAGCAGAAGTGGACGAAAAGTCTGTGGAAGCCAACTGCAGCTGAAGAGGCCTTTTGGATTTGAAGAATTGGGTTTTGGGCCGATTCTCGCCCAAAACATGGCTCCAAGCCCATGCACGATTTTTGGATCTGGATGTATAAAAACAAAAGTTTGACTCAGTGTTAATGGCAGTCAATGGCAGTCAGGGGCAGTTAGGTTAGGTAGATAGGTTAGAATAGAAAGTAGCCATTAAAATAGCTTCTAGATCTAGATTTAATTGTTTTATTTAATTAGTTTCAAATCCTTTATTAGATTAAACCCTTGAATCTTGTTCTTCATTTTAATTAGATCAATAAAGTAGTATTTTTTATCAATTTCGATTTTGTCATTTCCATTTCTAGATCTAATTTCAATTCTTGTTCTTATTTCATTTTAGTCATTAATTTAGATTTCATTATTGTTTAAATTAATAAATTTCAATGCTTTATATTATGTTTAGTTTTAATCTAAATGGGAATGATTGCGGAATGATTCAAGGCTAAACTCCATTAGAGGGGGTTGAGAAGCCTTGATGAAAGCTTGATCCCATTTATCGTAGAGTCGTCGTAATTTCTATTCCACGCCAGAAATAATTAGTTCACCATGAGAATGGGTTTAATTGTTCACATGCTAGTTATAAATTGGTAGAAATGCCATGTGTAATTAGGGATTAGGAAGAACCGATTGTTCTGTGTAGCAGTTCAATTCGATTACTGACGACTTCGTCGTTAGTGGATTAAGTTGAGTTAAGGTGGAATCAATCCCCCTCTAACTCCTTATCATCGAATCAACGTAGCATTCCCTTTAGTTGTCCGATAATCGACTAGTTGCATTTAGGGTGGGTAGTTGCATCGTAGTCTAGTTAAGTAATTAAATAAATCTCTCATTGACTTAAGACTGATTTCTTAGACTTAGAAAACAATCCATGCTAGGGAACTAGGAGTGGAACGAACTTCCTACTCCACTTAGTGCAATTCGCATTGAGAGTAGAAGATTTGATAATTGAGACTATTAAGACTAGTTTTAGTTTACTTACGTTGTGAATTCATCGTTCATTTCGTAGGTAGACTATACATTTTACATTTATCAATGTCTCCTAACCAAACACTCGGAATAAACAGTATTCAATGTAATGGTAATATAACCCCAAGGGACCTACAAGAAGTCACTACCCTTTGTTCAGGGAGAGTAGTTGATAACAAAGTGACTATGCCTGCAGATCGCTCGCAAATAGATGCTAAAAAATGAAACCATATCGAATACTCACTACACCATAACAACATTTTTGTGACATTAGGTTTTTTTCATTAGTGACGCCAAATTGGCGTCAGGACTGTTGTGACACCATTTTGGCGTCACTAAATTGCTAAAGCCATCACCAATAATTTGATAATTTTGTAGATTAAATTTTGAAGAGTTTTAAGAAATTTAGTGACGGCAAAAGAGCGTGAAGGTGTCTAAGTTGCTAGAAATTACAACTCAAGGGACCGTGTCTTCTCTTGAATAAATTACAACTTAAAAATCAGTTCCCATATCTCTCCCAACTACTTCGTCTCTTCTCTCCCACTCCTCTCAAGTTCCCATTACTAAATCGGGTCTGCCTTCAAAAAAACAAACAAAAATCCTAGAAATGAAGTCTAAATAAACTCTAGAAATGATTGAAGTAAGTCTCAAAATACTTTCTATTGGCGTGAAGGCAAAATGTCTTTGAAGAAGATCTTTGGAGGATGCTACTGATTTGGAGGGACGATAACCATTAAAGCTTGGAGAAAGGGAGGATAACCATTAAAGCTTGTGATTAATTTTAGACTGCCGATTGTTTCGGTCTTATTGTTGAAATCATGTCAAGGTTTGAAATTTCCCCCTTTTCTTATTTTCTTTCACTTATTCCCTGATTTCAGTGTATTCTAGTTTAAATTTTAAAATTTTGGTGTTAAGAATTGAAACTTTGTTGTCATGTTTCATCAAAATTTGGTTACTTTTTGATTAATCTTGTGTTATGGAAGAGAATGAACACGTTTTGACGTTAATTTCCTTCGTCATATTTTCTTATAAAAACTATTCTTTTTTGTATGGCTTGGTATATATACATTGAATAGTGTTTTTTTAATTTAATTTTGACCTATGGATGGATTTGGTTGTGGAATTTCTTGGATTTATGGTAGGAGCAGCTTTATTTCTCTGTGAAGCAAAACGCACGTTTTGGAGTTCTTGAGTTTTTAGTGGTGTGAATGTTAGGCCTTTGTCACCTAATATTAGAGTATCTAGTTTTTTCTCTTTTAATGAAAGTCGATGTTTATGACAATGATGGATGGTGGGTTGGGAAGGTTAGTGGTAGGAAGGGGTTGATGTAATATGTGTATTTTGAAAGTTATAGGCAAGAAATTGCTTACCCTCAGTTTAGGTTGAGAGTTCATCAAGAATGGGAGGATGGAATATGGACTCTTTACTCTTACAGGGTATAATTTTCGGTTTCGGTCTCACATTTGCATTTTGATTTGAGGGTAAAGTGTGTTTTGTTGAGTGTTTGCTTTTCCTTCTTGGACTTTCATTTATTGGTTATGTAACCTCAATTAGGTATGTTTGTTAGTGTATTTTGGTCTGAATTGGTGTTAGATCTGTGCTTGTATTGGGTATTTAACATACCTAGGATATTGCTAGTCATAGAGGTTGGGGTTTTCCCAATTCCATAATTTTCTTTTTCCCTGAAAAATCAAGTGGGGTTGGTTTAGTATCATTTTGCCTATAGTTGAAGGCTTAATTGACTGTGGAATCTCCCATAAGTGTGCTATGAGTAAAAGGTTTGCATAATTGTGATATTGTTACAAAGTTTCTGTCCATTAAGGTTTGCTAAATGGATTTCTCTGATCAAAGAGGTTTGGAGTTTGCTCTATCTTTAAGCTTTCTAGTCAAGTCGATGTTTGTAGCCAACCCCTTAATTTGAAATTTAAATGTAATGTAAATACGAAAACGAAGTTGAATTTGATTTTTCTTTTCACTTGTTTGTGTTATTATTCCTATTTGTTTTCAAGAGCTTCTTGCACTTTAATGTGCACATCTCACCGTCTCTTATATTCTTTTGGGTGTTTTCTTAAGCTTCTCTTTTTGCTTTTTTGCCTTTGCCTTTTGTTTGTTTGGTCATGAGTGATCGTTCTTTAATCAGATATGCTTAAAGGTTAAACTAGTATGAAGTAGAAATGGGCTTTCGTGATCATGATCTCTTTTTAGTTTAATACAATATGAAGGTGGTTTTCATGCTCTAGATAGTTAAAACAAACTGTTCTTGTGACTGGGTGCTGGAAAAAAGAAGTGGTCTAGATAGTTTAATACTATATATAGTGTTGAAAAAAAAGAACTTGAGGTTCCTGATATGAAATTATTAGAGTGATCCAGTAGTTAAGTGCTCTTATTTTCTTAAGAGTGTGACTAGCTTAGCATTCAAAGCAGGGCTAAAACTGATGTGCTCTCCAAACTAACCATCTAAGTTACTGCCAAGAAAATATTTGAAATACTATCTTACAGAGTGACTGGAGGCCCTGAACTCCTATTGGACAAGTCTTTCTTTAATCAAAATGATTATGAATAATACTTTGGACAATTACACTTAAACAAGTAAAAGATGGTATAAGGAAAACCTTGTGGCTTGTAGTATAGTTACCCCTTCTTTGGGCTAGCCAATAATGCACTACATATACTGACCCATCTTTTTGACTCACGTCTTTAGAATTAATGTTATCTTTTTTTTGTTGTTGTTGAGTATAGTATACACCTTATTATCCATATGTATTGTAAATAGACTTGGTTGGCCTCATACTATGTGTTACTCGGCTTTTGTGTTTAAATTCTTTACATTACCGTGTAGATGTTGGGTTAGGTGGTACAGACTTTAACTACGCTAGCTTTATATCTATGTCATATTACAAGTGAAAAGTCACTTCATTTTGTGTTGTTATTGTTTTGCCTAGTTTTATTTTAAATATAAACAATTTAGTATAAGGAGTTATTATTCATAAATGAGGATTATGGGGAAAGGTCAAGTTTGGAATAATGGTCAAAGCCTGCATGTTGCTGCTGCATGGGTGCGTGCCTGCTGCTGCTGTTGCTGCGTGCCTGCTGCTACTTGTTTTGTTGGTTTACATTTTCACTGGTTTTGAAGCAGGATCTTGAACTGGATGATTTCATTTATGGTCCTCGTGAGCTGTTGATAAAATTTGTTGAAGAGAATTATCCTTTGCTGCCAAAGCCTAATTCTCTGCCAGGTATCTATACTTTCTTCTGCTTTTGATTGCTAATCATGTCAGTCGTGCAATTTCACTGGAAACTTCTAAGTTTTTGTTTTTCGGAAAATCATGACTGAAATATACTTAATAGTTCGACAATATTCCTTTAAAAAGTACCAAAACTTACTGATTTTCTGATGTAAATGCTAATTTCTAGCTTCTGTCCCCCCACATGGTATTTTCAACTATACTTTAAACTTGAATCTTCCTTTTCTTTTGTATGCTCTGGTCACAGGAGAAGGTGCGAAAGAGGCACTCAGCGACACCTGGTGTTTCATTGGGAGGGACAATTAGGAGAGTTAGAAAGTAGGTGGATGCTAATGTGGAAAGTGATGAAGATCCGAAGGTGAGGTTCTCAAGTCTTTTAAATGTATTGGATAGAACATTTCATGAAGCTCTTTTATAGTGCCATGTTCTTTTCAGAATTATGGGATTTTTTTTTTTTGCATTACCTCTGTACCTGCTATGGAAATGACCAAGTGCTGCTTTCTTTAAAAGGTTGGAAGGTCTTCAACCGTGTGAAGTCTCCGAACTAAAACCTGGCATTCACATATTTGCTGTCTATGGTCTAAACTATTTCCCTTCTATTTAATTAGCTTCAGGTTCTGAATTTTATTAATTTATATCTAAATTTTCTTTAGGGGACAATTTTTTCAAGGCTGCTAGCTATACCATTGAGGCTTCTTTGTGCAAAATCCTTTGAGGATACCTCAGAGAAGCTGAAAGAGATTGAGTCACAAATCTTAAGGAAGAGAAATGAACTGCGGCTGTCTGAGACCGAATATAGAAAGGTATGTCATTACTTTCCCAGCTAGAAAGTATCTACAAGTGTTTTCACCCGAGGGATAAACTTTGTGATGCAGTTGATGACTTGAAGCTTGATTCTCTTGTGGTTGGAAGCCGAGGTTTAGGAATGCTGAAAAGGTTCTACTCTTAACAGTCTAAATGCTAGTAAATTTCATTTTTTTTGTGAAATCAAGCATGTGGCAGAGCATATTATGTTACGACTGCACGGTTAGTGAAAATTGTGTATATTGACTAGTCAATAGTTTGTTTTAGTGGTTCCTTAGCTTGTATTGACTAAGGTCTAGTTGAAATAAAAAAAATTTCTTTTTATGAAGGAAAAATGAACATCACCAAAGATCTGTAGCTGCCAGCTTGGTCCAGGGTGTATGTTTTAGAGCGAGACCGCCAGGAGAATCGTCAAGGACCCCATGCTCTTGCTTCTTAAGATGTGATCTTGAGTTGTTGTTACAGGAATTATATTGAAATAGTATGTTGGTAGATTATGCTATATCCATACATCTATATCTTTTAATTTACATGTTATTCATTAAGTGATATATATACTTAGTCAAATTTTGGTGATGGTTATTACTAAGACTTTCTTTGTGTATAATTGCTTGTAAAGTCTTAATTATATTATGTGTTTGGGGTTTATGTGGTTCTATTTATGCAGGTGATTTCAGGGGGAAAAAAATATAAATATTAGGATGGAAATCAAAAACAAATATTTTTTTTTAAATAAATAATAATTTGTGACGCCTGAGAGGCGTCAGTAAGCATTTTAAAAAAAAAACAATTTTATAATTCTGACGGCGTAGAGGCGTCAGTAATGCAAATTTAGTAACGGCATAGAGGCGTTAGTAATGCACATTTAGTGACGGCGTATAGGCGTTAGTAATGCATATTTAGTGACGGCGTACAGGCATCAGTAAATATGTTAATTGTGACGGCAGTTTGGCGTCACAAAAATTTCTGACACCAACACAGACGCCTAAATTCCAACGCCTTTTAGGCGTCACAAAAAATAATTCTGATGCCTCCTAGCCGTCACAAAAGTGCTGTTTGGTTGTAGTGACTATCATAGAAACTGAAGACCCTACAACTATAGAAGTTCAGTATGGACACCTAGATGGAAAACAGCTAAAGATAAAGCAAAGACTAATAATATTGTTGACTTTTATGCTAAATATAGAGATAAACCACCGTATCCCCAGAGACTAAGGGTGTCTAAAAAAGACGAGAATTTTGATGAGATTAAGGAAGTGTTTAAAAATCTGACTATAAACCTACCTTTTCTAGATGCTATAAAAAGTCTACCTGGAAACGCTAAGTTTCTAAAAGAGTTGTGCACCAAGAAGAGGAAAACCAACATACCCAATGAAGCCTTCTTAACTTAACAGTATCCTTCTTTATCTGAACATAATGGAATCGTTAAGTACAAGGACCCTGGTCGTCCTACTGTACAATGCACCTTGGAGATTACTTCATAACAACTGCTCTATTAAACTTGGGGGCGAGTGTTAACTCA
Organism: Coptis chinensis; assembly: GCF_015680905.1. Classification (NCBI taxonomy): domain Eukaryota; kingdom Viridiplantae; phylum Streptophyta; class Magnoliopsida; order Ranunculales; family Ranunculaceae; genus Coptis; species Coptis chinensis. The sequence goes on from NC_141456.1 coordinate 86,118,686, forward strand.
CTCCCTTTTTATTTATATAAACAACTAGGTCTAACAAACCTTCAACCAACCAAAATGACTTTGAAGTTAGTCGATCGTTCTATTAAGTATCCTAAAGGTGTAGTTAAAATATTCTCATTAAAGTTCAGGATTTTTACTACCCAGCCGACTTCGTTATTCTTGACACAGAAGCTATTCATGATTTTATTCCTATCATTTTAAGGCATCCTTTCTTGGCAACTGCCAATTCCCAAATAAATTGCCAAGATTGCTCAATGACTCCTTCTTTTGGAAATCTTTCTATGGAGGTTAACATGTTTAGACTCAAGTAGGGATAACTAGGTTTACCTATAGAAGGAGAGGTGAAGTCCATTGAGAGTTTTGTATCTCACATTGCGGCCAATGTTTTCGTCCCCACACTAGTAGATACCCCTCTTATGGAAGAAGACAGAGATCACAATTTGTACTCCCTAGACGTAGATAACATTGAAGAAGATTTCCTTCGACTCTTTTGCAACCCTTCTTTGCCACCTCGCGAGTTCCCTCCTATTGACATCTATTCATCTCTTGACGCCATGACGAAAGAAGAATTTTTCACCCTCTATCCCAGTGATTCTTCTTACTCACCTATTGAGGAATGCCTTGCATATCTTAAGGCCTTTGATGATATAGAACTGAGAACACTAGTTGAGCACCATTCACCCACCTCACATCCTCATGTCACACATTCACCTTCCATCACGAATGTTCCTCGCCTTCTACCTTTTCAAAGAACCATTGAGTTTGCATTTGACCTTCTTGATTCTCCTATGCTTCATGACTTTCTAAACCCATCTGGTGAAGAAGTAACATCCAAGGACAAGCCACCTGACACTTTTTCATTTTTTCCATTTCTTCCTTCTCAAACTTATCCACATCCCACGTATCTTCCACAACCATCCATTTTCTCACGTTCATTCACTTGGCATCCCTTTTGTAGGAGGAAAAAGAAGAAATTGTATACTTGATTAGGTTCTAGATCTATCGGGCTTCACTCTCATTCCACCAAGCCACGTCATAGGGAATCTTGGTGCTTAATTTTGTTTGATGGTGCATTCCGTGTTAACTATTTATGGAAAGATCCACAATTATTTAGATTATTGATATATGGTAAACTGCATGTTAATACATATATATCACATTAAGTTTAGGGAATTTGATTTTAAAAGACCCAAGTTTTTGTACAATACCACCTTTCTGGAGTATAGGCCAAACAAAAATTTTCAAACTTAAAAAGAGTTTTCCAATTTTGTTTGGGGGTGGCGTATTTTGATATTTCATTTCAAAACATTTTGCCACCCATTGCTTGTCATGTTTACTCTAATTTAGTTAGTACATAACAGTTTAATTGTGCTTCATGTTATCATATCATCTTTACAATATTTCTATTACAGGTATTGCCAATTTTTGTCACTTTTCTATGGTAAATTATTTCCTTATCTCTTTACACTTTGAGAACAAAGTGTTCGATTGTTTGGGGGTGGGATAGAAACATTTGCAAAAATTAAGCACTTTTAGGATGTAAATTATGCACTTTTCTTTATAAAATATTAAAAATAAAAAATATTGTTTATAATAAGCACTGAGTGATAATGGTATTGTTCCCTTCTCCATGATGATATTAGTCTAGAAATCTCACGTAGTACTTGAATTAGGATTTAATTTTTGAAACTTAGATTAATATATAGGTAATAGTCATTGCATCTTTTCATGAACATCTTGCATGAACATCTTTGATTGTACTTGGTAGTATTTTTCTGAGACCTAGGTTAAAGTACTTAATACATATCCTGTGAGCATCTAGCTTAAAAGCCTCATAAGAGTGAAATATCTGAGTGATGACACAAGGGAGAAGTAAATTCCGAGTAGAAAAATCACACATCCACTTGCTTGATTACCATACCATATCCTAAGTGAGAATTTAGGCCCTCTTTGGATCTATATAGCCAGAAATTCACACCTATATGAAATTTATTATCCGCTAGTCGCGCCATTGAGCTTTTCATTAGCCTTTTCACAAACCAAAAATCTTTTACCCAATAAAAAAAATAAAATCAACCTACCTATCTGAATAAGTATGAGAAATAGGATGAGTGAAGAAAAGAGAAGAGAAAAACCTGTGTAAACAAAAATTAGTTAGTTGCTTCAGAAAAGAAAAAGAAAAGAAGTTTTCATCCAAAGAAAAGAAAAGAAAAAGAAAAATATAAATAAAATAAAATCAGCCTACCTATTTGGATAAGTCAGAGAAATAGGGTGAGTGAAGAAAAAAGAAGAGAAAAACTTGTGTAAATAAAAATTAGTTAGTTGCTTCAGAAAAGAAAAATAAAAGAAAAATAAAATAAAAACTCCAAAAATAGAATAGAATGAGTCAAAAAGCCAAAATAAAAAGGCTAAGGATGGAAACAAAGTGTAGAAGCAAAAGAACAAGGTTTTCTCTAGTTATATAATATGAAGACCCTATTTTCTCAGACTTGCCTTTTTGAATACTCATTTACTTTCTTCTTTAACCAACACCTATGCCCCATATCACCTAATAAATACCTCTAGCTCAATTAGGAATAGGTTGGTGTGATAGTAAGTGATAGATGTGTTTGATCAACCTTAGCTTCCTTGGATTGTCATTAAGATTGTGAGAAAATGTGTGCCCACTATACACTGGAGTTAGCAAACTTGAGTGGAAAAATCAGAGTGTTATGTGGTTTGACACATTCCTTGTGAGAACCTACTTAGGTACGCTACCCAAAAGTTTCATAAACGAACCTGCCATTGCATTTCATATCATAGTTCATTGTATAGTTGTTTATCTTAAGATGATTTGATTATTATGCATGTATTAGTTTAAGTTTTTGAATGATCATTCTTGTTTAAATACTAAGTGAGATGTATAGATTCTGAGATAAAACTGGGGAACAATTACTTTTATTTCTTAGTCGTTGTGGTATAAATGAAGTTTGTGAGTACCTTCTCTAGAAAACTCTCACGAGGCTATAACTCATCCACTAGGGAATTCTTAGTGGTTTAAGGCCTTATTGCATATAGTCAATGCAGTCGCACTCAGCGAAACAAGACTAGTTAAAAATTCATTGTTACCCACTTATTTTAATTTCACATATTTGCTTGAGGACAAGCAAAATGCTGTTTGGGGGTGGTTTGATAAGAACTCAAAACCCTTTAATAGTATTTCTATTTAGCCAATTATGTTATTAATAATATAAGTTTATCACTAATTACGTGTTTTTGAGTATTTCAGGCTTCGGAGTTGAATAAATATAAATTCATTACTAATTAGGTGCTAAAAGGAGCTAAAGTGATTGCTATGAAAGTTGTATGAAGAAAGCCCAAGTTTCATGGAGAAAAAGCCCAAGTTAAAGTTGTTAAGTGAAAGTCAAACTGGATTAGAAAGCTGATGAAAAGTCATCAGAACTTCAAAAGGCCATATCTTTGGGCTCAGACCTCAGATTTGGGCCCATTTTATATCAAAATGATCAGCTCAAAAAGATCTTTCCAATGATTTAGACCTTGACTCGATCAGAGTAGTATAAGTTGGTGAAAACTCAAGCTACAGTAATATGACCAGAATTGGAAGTCTTGGATTCAACCAATTGGGTTTTGGACTTGATTTATGGGTCCATAACCTAGCCTAAAAGCCCATACATGAAATTGTAAACCCTCTCCTATATAAAGAGGGTTAAGGAAAATTAAAACTTGGTTACTCCCTTCCATTAGTTTAGTTTTAAATTAGGGTTCTCTCTCTCTCCCTTGTTTGTTTAGTTTATGAGTTTAGTTTGTAGCCTCCATTAGAATCTTTTAATAAAAGCCTTAGTATTTAATTGAATAATTATTTCTTCTTTATATTATGTTTTCCTTTTATTATTTTAGTTTAATTAATTCAATGATATTAGGCTAATGCCCCCATTAGAGGGAGTGATTATGAAACCTAATGAAGAATAGATTGCTTAGTAGAATTATTTCATTGTGTTTGTATTTCAATGAGTTTAGTTTATTGTATGACTTCCAAAATAAGCATATAATAAATTAAATTAGGAATTATTGTAATTAAGTCGAAAGACTTTGTTGTAATAATCCTACATGCTAGTAATAATGAATATAGAGATGTAGGCTGTTGCTAGGGATGATAAAGGTTGAGGCTTTAGGTTGAATCGTTGAGTGAAAACCTTAATATGATCTCTTTTCAATGAATAATTCGATTCTTGCAAGAAACTAGTTATTAGGTGGATTGATTACTCCTCTCTATAATTTTCTCTTTCATCAAAACCATATTTCTATTAGTTAATTTAGATTTATTTGAATCCGTAGTATAATCGTAGAATAGAAATTTTTCAACATAATATTACTCTCACCATTGTTCTTTATGTTTGATTAGTTGAATTCTATTTATGTCTTGGTAGTTTAGGAGTGGAATATTGGGCTTTCTTCATTATTATATTAAACACTTTATATTGATCTTGTTATATTTATTTCATTATTACTTCATTATTATTTAAGAGTAGGAATATTGATCTAAACAATTGTTTATGTGATTGATTATTTGTGTTTATGCATAGATAGTTAATTTATACATAAAGTTGTCTTTATCAGGGGCCTTCAGAGCAAGTTTGAGAACATTCAATTCTATCAGCTGCCTCAGTCAGCCCATAGACACGCATATGTTTTGGCATATGTTGCCTCAATGTTGGGAAACAGCGAGTCTCATTCAATCCCTATCAAGTTCCAGGAGAAATCTAGCATTCAGGTCCCAGTTATAACAGTCTGTGTTGTTCTGGCCATTACTCCAACTTGGATGGATCCATATAGGTCCTACCTCGAAGAAGGGACACTCCCTGAAAATAACAGTATAGCAAGGTGTCTGCTTGCAAAGATACATAGATTCACCCTCGTAGGAGACGATCTGTACAAGAAGTCCTTTCTGGGACCTCATCTTAGATGTCTCTCCCCAGATCTCATTGAACAGGTTATACGAGAAGTTCATGAAGGAATTTGTAGCAACCAGGCTGGGGGCAGATCTCTAGCGCTCAAGATTTTAAGGCAAAGATACTTTTGGCCTTATATACAAAAGGATGCGCAAGTTTTTGCCCACAAGTGTGAAAATTATCAACGATTTGCTCCACTTATTCATGCTCCAACAACAGAACTGCACCCATTGGCCAGCCCAAGGCCATTCACACAGTAGGGCACTGACATTGTAGGACCCTTACCACCCGTGCCTGGCAATGTCAGATTCTTACTGGTCACAACGGATTATTTCACCAAGTGGATAGAAGTAGTTCCTCTTGTCTTCATTCGAGAACAGGACGTCAGAAAGTTCATTTGGAACAACATTGTCTGCAGGTTTGGCATACCCAAAGTTATCATTTCAGATAATGGGCAATAGTTCGCTGGAGGACTGGTTGCTAAACTATGTGAGGAGTTTCACATCACCCATATATTCTCAACTCCAAGGTACCCACAAGGAAATGGCTAGGCTGAAGCCTCTAACAGGGTCATCTTGGATAACTGATAAGTGCTCAAAAGTAATGATTTATAACCCCAATTATGTGTATGTAAGTCTCCATTTTATATTTAAATATTCTAATATGATGCAATTTGAGTTTTTGCAGGTCAAAGAACCAAAATGTGAAATATGGAGGGAAAAGAAGTCAAACAAGTCAAAAAGGAGTCACTGGGAATTACAGCTAAAGGTCTAGGGCAAAAACATCATATTTGTCTCCATAAGTGCCAAGCCTAATGGGACTTTAAAAGAGGATAATAATTGAGTTAGAAGAGTCTTCAATCTGATCTCAAAGCCTTAATTTCAACTTCATAGGAAGATAAGATCAACATGGAAAAGAAGTCAGAGTTTCACAAGAATTAGGAAACCCGAAAGTCGTCGCCGTAACTTGGGGCTTAAATAGCTTGAGGGCAAAGTGGGCCACGTCCAACTTTGGTCCAACCGAATTTAACTTTTCCAAGATTGCTTCTAGAAACATTACAGAGAGTTTGAAACCAAATAAATATAGTATTCGGATATCTATCTAGACGAGCATGTAAGCCAATATATAAGGCACAAAAACCTCAGTTTACATCATCTAGGGAATTTAGTGTTTGCATTTTAGATATAGAATTAAGAGAGAAGAAAGTTCAGACCTTTTCACCATTAATATCTATAAAGATTATTTCTTTTCATATTGTGTTCATAGCATAATATGAGATGTTAATCTCCCTTATCTTGGGAGGGGAGATGAAGTCTTTTTCGTATGTTTTAGTTTAATTCTTCTTCTACCATGTTTGAGTTTAAATCCCTCATTGAGTTTCTTCTTATTCATCCATTGATCTAACGCTCCTATGGAGGTTAGGAGGTCTTAGGGTAATTCATGATTGTGTAGAGCCAAATACCACAAACCCTAGATTCTTTTCTTCTAGTTTTTAGTGTTCTAGTGTGATGATTGGATTTTTTATGGCACTTCAATTAGTTGTATGGTTAATGCCACATGTGGATTTTCCATGGCACCTAGAGTTATATATTGAATGCCACTTAAAGCACAATTTGGTTAGATAGAAGATATCATTGGAGATTGAAGAAGTATTTGATGGAAAGATAGAAAGCACGTTGAAAGCCACATATTATCATCATGGTTATGAGCATAAGGTTTGTAGGTATGGTGAGTTTCTATTGGTGATTTATATTAAGCATGATAGATAAATCTATTATACTAATTCTATGATTTTGGTGGATTCATCTCTCCCAAGATATTCTTTCTCTTGATTCATATTCATAAATTTAAATTAGTTTATTTTATGCATAGTTTAAATCTCAAATCAAATCAATTATATATTAATTATTACTTAGCCACATCTTTTACTTGCTTCTATTAGAGTAACTTAGATTAGGAATTTCTATTATCATCACTTAGTTATTTAGAGTAGGATTGATACCTTGCTAGCCACTATACTAATCAATATTTAATAGGTTAAATAAGATTTGCAAAAGATACGTAACACAAACAACGACATATAAATAATTACGTATTGCGTGCTTTTTCAATGGCGCCGCTGCCCGCTCTAAATTAACTAGGTGATAGAATATTTAATTTAGATTACTTTAATTTATGAATTCATATAGTATAAATTGCATATTTAGCATAATTAGATTAATTTAGCATAATTCAATTAGATTTGCATAGTAAAAAGTATTTTCAGAAAGTTTAGTGTTTGTTTAATAGAAAAGAACAGTACAAAAAATCTATTTATAAATTTTAAAAAATTCTGAAATTTTGCAGAGTTGATCTGTACAGTATCGGTAATTTATTAAAAAAAAATTTAATTTTTAGTACTTGTCTTACCTGGGTAACTAACATCATCTTTGTTGTACCCCGTTTTCAGTTTTCAGGACGCAAGCATCGATAAAAACAGTCGAGAAGAGTTATTTTCACATTATCAAAAATTCTAAATATTTTACAGGAGGAACCTCGATTTGTCAGGAGCTTCCAGTAAAACTTTGAGTATTGTTTGACCTGTTTTGATCACTTAACTAGTTGCTTGTTTTCAGTGTGTTTTTGCAGCTTTTCGGGACTAAGGTCTCTAGAAGAACAGTCTAGAAGAAGGATTTGTAAAACTCCAAATAATCCAAACTTTTTACAGGATCATCCCTGACACATCAGGAGACTCCAGTAAAAATTTCGTGATTTTTAGTTCTTTTTTATTATTTATTGAATCGATTGTTTACAGTGTGTGCAGAAAACTTCTTCACTGGACTCTGCAGGATTGAACAGTATAGAAGAGGGACTTAGCAAGCTCCGATTGCTCTGAAATTGTACAGGATACTTTCTGGACATATCCTGTAGCTGCTATAAATATTTCAAAATTTTTGGACTTGTTTTGCTTGCTGTAACAGTAAGTGTTTCTCTTCCACCGTGAATCCCCTGTTAGCGGTTTCATAATTAGCATTAATAGTTAGCATCATATAGTTTGATAATATAATTTAGTTAATTAAGTGCATATTAGATTATTTTATATAGCTTTATTATCTAGTGCATGAAAACTTGGTTTCGTGATTCACCTCGTAAACGTTCAATCAGAAGAGCTAATTCTTATAACAATATTCCAATTCTAGTTTTGGAGGAGACCACACCATCAAACTAAGGATCTGATTCTGAATCTGAAACACACACACCACTAGTAGACTTAGAAGATACACCAGAGAGAGTACCATTAGCCGCCATGGCTGATCAAAGAACTCTTAGCACCTTGTTTCAACCTATCGCGGTTCAACCACCGAACTGCATAGTGATGTCGGACAATAACAATAACTGTGAGATTAAGCCCACCATTCTTAATATGTTGCCAAGATATTACGGAAAAACAAATGAAGAACCGTATAATCATCTGAGTAAGTTCTTGAGCATATTAAGTACTTTTTAAGCACCTCATCTTTCCCCTGAAGAGACTAAATTAAGGTTGTTCCCATTGACTTTTGAGGATGTCGCACTACGTTGGTATAGATCCCTACCCTCTAATTCTATAACTACTTGGGAGCAACTATCACAAAAGTTTATGAAACAATATTACCCTTTACGTATAACCGAAGCCATGTAATTGACTATTTCAACCTTCAAAGGAAAACCTAATGAAGAGTTTCATACAACATGGGATAAATTTATTGATTTACTTGTCTGCTGTCTACATCATGGTTTTGACATACTTAACATCGTACATTACTTTATAAAAGGTCTTTCACCTATGAACCGTCAGTTAATTGAATCAATGAATGGAGGAAGATTTACTAGTCTTACTCATGATGAAGCATACACTTTTTTGCAAAACTTTTCTAAAAGTTCTAAGGATTGGGCCAATAGTAGTGACCATGAGGACATGGCACGGGTAAATGGGGGGGATGAGTTTTAATAAACCAGGTATGTATAAGGTTAGAAACGATAGTGATCAAGAATTAAAAGCTACACTAGTTAGTTTAACCACAGGAATCGAAAACTTAAACAAGAAATTTGATTCATTCACTTTAAACCCTCCAAGGAATAATCAACCTCAACAAGCAATGAGTGTCAATCAATTTTGTGAAAATTGCCTTACTACAGATCATGACACCTCAGTTTGCTCTATGTATGTTGCTCAAGGTATTGATGATGTTTGTGCTTTTAATACATTCAAAAGACAGGGTTATCAAAATAATTTTAATAACAACAACAATTATAACCCAGATCTTAGAAATAACTCAAACAATTCATGGAGACAAAATATGTCTCCACAGCAAAACCAATATGGTTTTCAAGGTAATCAAGGGAATAATAGGCAACAATATGTAAATAGAGGCGCAGTAGTACCTTCTCCTCAATATCAAAATCAACAACAACAACAAACAAACATGAACAGAGAATTAGCTATTGATCCTATGGCTAATCACCAAACTCAACCCAACACCATAGATGAAACCATGAAAGCTTTACCCACCAAAATCGAGAATGAATTCAAAATAATTGACCAAAAATTCGATGTTATGACTCAACAGATAAGCCAACAATTCAATCAGATACTAGCTAGTCTAGCCGAGAGACCCAAAGGAACCTTACCAAGCCAACCTGAACAAAATCCAAAAGGTAGAAATGTTTATCAAGTTGAAACCACCCCTTCATCCGCATCCACAGAGGGAGTTAACTCGATATCTACCTTTAGGTCAGGAAAGAAAGTAGATAACAAAGTTGACATACTTGATTCTGATGAAGTTGTTATAACAAAAGATAAGGAAAAACCAGTTGAAACTAAAAAAACCAAATAGAAAGTAACCGAAAAAATTCCACCCGCACCATTCCCCTCTAGGTTAAAAGATAACAAAAAGGAAGCACAATATAATGAGATCATGAATATTTTTAAAAATCTACATATCAATATTCCTTTTCTAAGTGCAATTAAACAAATGCCTTCCTATGCCAAATTCATAAAAGACCTAGTAAAAAAGAAAACAAATATCCCAAAAGAAGTTTTCCTTGCACAAGGTTGTTCATCCTTTCTATAGAACCAAGCCGTAGTAAAACATAAGGACCCCGGTAGTCCTACAGTTATGTGTAGAATAGGAGAGGACTACACTGATCAAGCATTATTGGATTTAGGTGCTGACACTTCCTCTTTTTGTGTGTGTAGATGTGGTATATGAATGATGTAGATAGATGATGGTCGTTGAACAAAAAGAAGCGTATCAAAACCTAATTATCCCTCAATAAGTAAAGGATGAGTAGGGTATCGTTCCACTTTTAAGTGTATGTTTATATGAAGGACAGGACTGGAAAGGGGGTTTGAGAGATTAAAAACTATGATTATAGATATTGTAGATTCTAATGTTAAACTAAACTAAACTAACTAAACTTATACGAAAGCTAAGAATTGGAAATAAGGAGAGAATATGAGAGAGATAGATTCAAGAGATTCAAATCCACCAATGCTTTTGATTCAATGACCTTTTGCTTCATGTTGTTCTCCAAGTAGACTACAATCGGGCAATCGAGCGAGTGCCAATGCCTTTTTGGGTGAAACATCGTTAAACAATTAACTCTACTTAAGGTTGTTCCTATATTCATGTTACTAGTATCTTCTTTCCTTTTATGTGAGCTTGGGCAGCTATTCAATGAATCACCATCTAAGGCAAACACAAGGAATACTTCCCTTACTCTAAAACACTACACAATTAGAAGAAAAGTAGAGAATAATAGTATAATATTCAATTACAATAAATAAAACTCTATTCTAGTATTATATTCAATTGTAATAAATAAAAGCATATTACTAGCAAATATTCAATTGCAATAAATAAAACCCTAAACTAGCATGATATTCAATTGTAATAAATAAAAAAACTTATTCTATACTTCCATCCCCCGGTGTGGGCAATGGAACTAATAACTAAAAACATAAAGAACTAACCCGATTGAAGAACACCATAAACCGAGAATAATCATTAAACCTTAAGATCGGCTTCATCTCCTCCCTTGAAGGAGAAGATTAGCCTTCCATAAAGAAGGAAGAACACGAAGAACGAGAAGAAGAAGAGTTGAAGAACATAAGACTAGAAAGACTAATTTATTAAGACTCACTAGTTAAAACCGATCTTTTATTATTAATCTCTCTCAAAGTTCGAGACAAGAATATAAGTGAATTGGAAAATTACATGAGGCACTTAGGTCCTCTATTTATAGGGGTTACAATGAGTTCTAGAAGCATTCCAAACCATCATTTGTTTCCTAATACAAATAGACTTCTTTCAGAGTCCAACTTCGTCTTCAAAACCGAAGGAATTGGATACAATTAATGTTCATTTCATGCCCTGGATGCATTATCCATGTGTCCCAGACTTAATTAATGCTTCTGGACGCTCGATCTATGCGTCCCAGATGCAATCAATGCGTCTGGACGCTCGATCCATGCTTCCTAGACACATAAGCCGATTTTCTCTCTTCTGCTCTATCCTTCTATCCTCTTTTGCGGGCTTTGGTCCAAGCAACGAATCCTTTGGCCTTGGGCTTCCAAATAGACTTTAAAATAGGTCCAAGTCGCATATTTAATAGCTCCAATTCCTTGGCCTTCTCCATGATTGTCCACGAACCTCCCATGTGATCATTGATGCTCCGAATTGCTTCGTTTTACCCCATTTTCTCTAATATTCTACAAAACTCTCTTTTTCACCTGTAGAATCTTAAAACACAACTTATAAACACTATTAGTCCACTAAGATGGCTAAACAAAAGGCATAATCGATGGTTAAATAACACTTTTTGAGCACTTATCAGGTGCTAATGTGAATTTGTTACCTTACTCAGTTTATAAACAACTAGGGTCATAAAAGACTTGAAACCAACAAATGTTAGACTACAATTAGCTGATAGATCTATTAAGATTCCACGAGGGGTAATAGAGGATGTGATTATCAAGGTCTCTGATTTTTATTACCCTATTGATTTTATAGTTCTTGACACTTTACCTACAAATGGAAACCAAATTCCTATCATTTTGGGTAGACCATTCTTAGCAACAGCAGAATCTCTAATAAATTGTAGGAATGGGAGCATGACAATAACATTTGGGAATCTAAAAGTGGAAGTAAACGTTTTTAAGCTTATGAAACATCTTGATGATACCGAAGGGGTAGATGATATGTGTATGATTGAGGAATTAGTGTCCAAAACATTTGAACAAACCTATCCAGAAGATCCACTCTTAATGTGCATATCACGATTAGTTATTGATTATGAAAAGGATAGTGTTAGATGTCAGGTTAATGCGTTGCTAGATGAGAACATGCTAGGTGCATCTAATAAATTTAAAGAAAAGACACAGGATATAATGGAACCACCTATATTAATGAAACCACCTAGGCGTGAGTTAAAACCTTTACCTGCAAACTTAAAATATGTGTTTTTAGATGAGGTATGATAGCTTCAAACTTAACTAGTGAACAAGAAACTAAACTATTAGAAATTCTAAGAGAAAACAAAGAAGTTATAAGATGGTCTATAGGTGACATTAAAGGGATAAGTCCTTCAGTTGTCCAACATAGAATTCACCTAGAAGAAAATGCCAAAACTTCTTGCCAACCACAACGACGTCTAAATCCTAACATGAAAGAAGTGATACTTGCAGAAATAATCAAACTTCTAGATGCCGATATTATATACCCAATATCAGATAGTAAGTGGGTTAGTCCAGTACAAGTAGTACCAAAGAAATCAGGTATAACGGTGGTAGCCAACGATCACAATGAGTTAGTGCCTACTAGAGTGCAAACCGGATGGAGAGTATGTATTGACTATAGAAAGCTAAATAGTGTTACTAGAAAGGATCACTTTCCTTTACCATTCATAGACCAAATGCTAGAAAGATTAGCCGGCCAAACATTTTACTGTTTCTTAGATGGATACTCTGGATATAACCAAATCCCTATTCATCCTAATGATCAAGAGAAGACTATATTTACATGCCCCTTTGGAACATTTGCTTATAGGTGTATGCCTTTTGGCTTATGTAATGCACCTGCTACCTTCCAGCGGTGTATGATGAGTATTTTTAGTGACATGGTAGAAAAATTCATAGAAATCTTTATGGATGACTTCTTTGTTTTTGGACCTACATTTGACGATTCTCTACACCATCTATCTTTAGTCTTAGAAAGATGTCGTGACACTAACCTAGTACTTAACTGGGAGAAATGTCATTTTATGGTAAAACAAGGGATTGTTTTAGGTCATTCCATGTCTGATGCAGGTATTGAAGTGGATAGAGGAAAAGTTGAGTTAATAGATATACTCCCTGTCCCAAAATGTGTAAAAGATATTCGAGCCTTCTTAGGACATGCCGGTTTCTACCGTAGGTTCATTAAGGATTTTAGAAAAATTGCACGGCCTTTAACAAATCTTTTAGTCAAGGATAGTGATTTTGAATTTGGGGAAGACTGCCTTACCGCATTTGAACAACTTAAACATGCACTCACAACCGCACCAATTATCAAACCTCCTGATTGGAGATTACCTTTTGAAATTATGTGTGATGCATCCGATTGTGCCGTAAGAGCTGTTCTAGGCCAAAAAGTTGACAAAGTACCTTATGTAATATCCTACGCTAGTAAAACACTTAATGATGCTCAAAGAAACTATTCCACAACTAAAAAAGAGTTGTTAGCCATTGTCTTTTCCCTTGACAAATTTCGTTCGTACCTTATTGGATCTAAAGTTATAGTTTATACTGATCATGCGGCGCTTCGCCACTTATTAGTTAAACAAGATGCTAAGCCACGTTTAATTCGTTGGATCCTTCTTTTACAAGAATTTGACTTAGAAATCCACGGTAAACAAGGAAAGGGAAATGTAGTTGCTGACCATTTATCTAGGCTAGTGTGTGAGTCTCTCATAGAATCACCACCTATTCAAGAAAACTTTCCTGACGAACACCTCTATAATATTTCACAAGTACCATGGTATGCTGATATCGTGAATTATTTAGTGACCAATCAAATCCCATCTCATTGGACTAAACCAGAAAAGGATATTTTCTTCACAAAGTAAAAGATTATTTTTGGGATGACCCCTACCTATTTAAGTATTGCCCAGATCAGATAATCCATAGATGCATCCCGGAATTTGAGCAACAATCTATTCTATCTTTTTGCCATGACCAAGCTTGTGGTGGGCATTTCGGTTCAAGAAAGACCGCTGCTAAGATTTTGCAGTGTGGATTTTATTGGCCCACCATATTTAGAGATGCTATAACCTATTGTAAAACCTGTTCTAGATGCCAACATTTAGGAAAAATAACCAAACGAAATGAATGGCCCCAACAATCCATTCTCATATGTGAAATTTTTGACGATGGGGTATAGACTTCATGGGCCCTTTTCCTCAATCTAATGGCTTTCTCTACATCCTAGTGGCAGTTGATTATGTATCCAAATGGGTGAAGCCATAGCAACAAGGACCGCTGATCATAAAGTGGTCATAGATTTTCTTAAAGCGTATATTTTACCTAGGTTCGGAACTCCTAGAGCTATAATTAGTGATAATGGCTCGCATTTTTGCAATCGGGTATTTGGAAATCTAATGTCTAAGTACGGCATAACACATAAAGTTGCTCTTCCATACCATCCACAAACAAATGGGCAAGCCGAAGTTTCGAATAGGGAGATTAAAAATATTCTAGAGAAAACAATTAACCATTTGAAGAAAGATTGGTATTTTAGACTTAATGATGCTTTATGGGCTTATCGTACTGCGTTCAAAACTCTTATAGCTATGTCCCCTTATCGTATTGTCTATGGCAAGACTTGTCACCTACCTGTCGAACTAGAACACCGAGCCTATTGGGCTATTAGAGCCATGAACTTCGAATTAGATAAGGCTAGAGAACAAAGAAAGCTATAGCTAAACGAGTTAGAAGAAATATGGAGTGACGCCTATGAAAGTTCAAAGAACTATAAGAAAAGAACAAAGCTAGCCCATGATAAACAAATTTTAAGGAAAGATTTCTACTCAGGTCAGAAAGTTTTACTCTATGACTCTAGATTAGAATTATTTCCAGGAAAATTGTGGTCTAGATGGTCAGGTCCTTACTTTGTAAGAAACGTTACACACCATGGTGCAATAGAGTTAGAGGATCCAAAATGAGGTACCAGTTTTAAAGTAAATGCACACCGTTTAAAACCATTTTTAGAGCTACCTACACGAGATATAAAGGAAACTTTACTTATAGAACCAATATACAAAGACATACCTGATTCGGAAAACAATCTATGGGATAAATTACCCACGGTGTTGCAAGATTATATCCTTGTACTAGCGTAACCGAGTTACAATAAGGTCCATTCATTTCTTATTTTTGGCAGCTAGAAAAACGAAGGATAGAGCAAATCGGACCACATTAGAAGATGAGCCTAATTTAGTTAGGGGGTAAACTTAAGTTTCCCCTCGTCCTGCGGTGGCGACATTAAAGTAAGCTTATGGGGAGGCAACCCAAGTAGTTTAAATAGATAGTAGCTCACTTTAAAAAAAAAAAAAAAAAGAAAGAGAGAGATGCGTACCTGAGCCTGTGCTGAAAATTCACAGCAAAAACCTCACTGAACTCACACTGCTTCAACTATATAAGAGAAGATTTTTCCTACTTCCACTTCAACTCTCGTTAGCTTTATACTAATTCCATTTTAACTAGGATCAGAGGACTTAAGATAGTCCAACATAACCCAAAAGACTAAACATTTTCGTACAAAGAAAGAAGTGAGAGTCAGGTAGTCTATAAAATTTGAGTTCGGAAAGGAGTAGAAATCTACCCAGCGTCAGGAAGCTATAGCTTTGCGTTTCTGACTAGGAGAGAAGTGGAGCACTTCTGAGACTTCTCCTATAAAGCTATACTTCGTAGCGTCTCCTGAGTTCACTATTTCAATACGTTCTACATCTCCTTCGTTCTATATCTCATCGCCAAAACATGTCAGAAGAAATCGACCCATACTCTCCATATTTCACCGCTTTCACCGCAAATACCTCTCAAATCATAAACCGACCATGTTCTACAATGAATTACATGAACTTAGGTACATTCCAGACTATTGAATTCACCCAAATCAATCTCTCTCTAGATACCAAGATCATACCAGAGAAGTGCTACCAAGATTTGTTTAACAGCCCTTTAGGACATTACTTCAGAAATCAACTAGAAGTTAGAAATTGGACTGATTTACTTTATACACCAGAAGACACTTACTCTCCTCAGATGGTTCGTGAATTCTATTCTTGTCTTCAAACCTTCAATACTATGGGATACTTAGTAGGATCTCTTAAAACCATGCACTTATGCATAAGCCCCGAAGTGATCGCAAGGATGTTTGGAGTGGAAGATGAAGAGATTAAGCGTGAACTAACAGGATTGGTGGAGGATATGAGTCAGGAGTCAATAGGAACTTTCTAAACCAAGAACCAAAGAATGGGGCGCTCACCTACGAGAAGCAACTAGGACTAGGTTTGATAGTAATAGATCGCAAGCGCATCCCTATAAACACCTTTGCTCGGAACCGTGCCTTAGCTTTGATGTAGATCTCTACCAATATCTTCAGTGATCCTAATTTATTTTCCTCTGATAAATATAGCCTACACTTCCTAAAGGCTTTGGAGAATGGTGAATTCTACAACGTATTCTATAGAATGCTAACATAAATCATATACGTCTTTATTAGGAACACCAACAAGCTAGTGCTCCCCATTTTTATTTGCAAGATGGTACGTCACTTGTGTCCAGGATTAGAGAATCACTACAAAGATTGGATCCCAATTCAAACAGTCAATGCACTACACATCACTCTTAGGTGCTCTAGACTCTTGGCTTGGGATTATAAGGTTAAATTGGACATCAAATACGGAAGAAAGTTGTTGTCGAGGTGTTATTGGAGTGATAAAGATATTTACAAAAATTGTAGCGACAAGGAAGTTTGAAAGATAATTTTTGAGCACATTGATAGCAATGACAAGGTTAAGGAAGGAACATGAAGTATCAAGAGTATGCAGACTTAATTTATCTTTAGTCCTTATAGTATAGTATAGTATTAGGAAGTAGTACTAGTAGTAAGTTTATTTCCTGTTGTGTTTTTATTCTTTTCTTATTTTATCAATAGTTTATTAATGTGATTATTATTAATTTTCATGAATAAGAATTCAATTTATATGAGCTTAGAAGTGTTATATGATGCATTTGTATCACTGCGCGAACTAGTGAGGTGAAATTCCTCTCTGTTTTGGTCAAGTGAGGTAGAATACCTTTGTGTTTCGGAACCAAATCCTACTCTAAGTATCAATCTAGTTAAATGGGCCTAAATACCATAAAAAAGCCCAACAACTAGGGTCTTAGAAACAAAAAAGAAAAAAACGATCTTCTTCTTCTTCCAGCCGCACCACCACTCCCTCATTAATATAACCACTTCACCACACCCATTAATAGGCGTTGCAACCTCAAGTTATACCCCCAATAATCGTTATCAACACTTGTTAATCGGCAAGAGTTACTGCCGCTTAGTTCACAATCGATTAGATTCCGATTTCATGGTGAATCTACTTTCCCAAACAATAGTGATTCCGATTGTGTAAACTCTCTTGATGGCGTGGTGAATCTGTTTGGCTTTTGATAAGGAAAACAAAACCATAAATTAAAAAAGAGAGTTGAGTTAAATTCAATAAAGATTAGGTTTCTGTCTTTTTGTTTATTTGCTGTTGAAGGAAGAGAATGGGAGAACGTGAAGGTAGTCAGGGGGTATTTGGTTGTGAGGAAGGAATGGTGTCATATTAATAATTGTTAGGGTTGAAAGATTTTGGAGAAAGAAGGTTTTTGTACAGGACAATTTATTACTGAGCAAGTATTTCCAGTATTGTTCTTGTGGTTTTGTTGTGTCATCTTACCCTCTGTTTGGCCATATACATTATGCCAGCTCGAGGACAAGTTTGTAAACAGTTAAACATGACGACCGAACGAAAGATTCGTGTTGAACTCTGTTATGGAGAGTTGTTTGATAACAATACCATGAACCAATTTTTTACACAAGAATGTGAAAATCGGGGTTGGGACTGTCTCTTTTATTCTAATGGAGACAAATATCATGAAGGTGTTGTTCGACGTTTCTACGACTGCAGAATCGATTATGAAGAGGTGAATGGGAAAATGGAACTGTATTGGGATAATAACTCTGAACCCACCATCATCACCCCCCGATTTTTAGTAGAAAAATGGGAATTTCAAAGACACTATGGACCACAAACAAAGGCAAAACAATCATGTGATTATCGAGCTGTGCTGGGAGAAAGAGTAGAAGTCGATTTTGCAAACCGTGTCCGAGTTTGATCCCTTCAGGTGAATCAAATTTTGACATATCGTTGGATTTGTGATAATGTGATTGGGTCGAGTAATTGTTCTACAATCTATGAACCTGCTGGTCATATCCTATTTATGTTAATGAAGAGGGATAGCAAAATTTGTTTGGGAAAGACTTTAATGAAGAATATTATGGAAAGGAAGAATGCAAATCATGGGTATCTCATCCTTCCAGCTTTTATCACTAGGCTTTTGTGCGAGTTAGAATTGTTTAGTGGTGAAATAGTTGAGGCGGAAGGAATAGAACTTAAAGAAGGACAGATTCCCAGGCAGATTTTACACTATCCACCTGGATTTTGGGAGCCTAGTTTATTGACAGATGAGGTGAACCAGTTTTTGGTATGACACAAGCTCATCATGACCCTGATTCCCCACCTCCTTATTTTGAAAATACTAGTGTCTTTAATGCTCAGATGGATCCGAATGTGCGAGACATGGGTTTAACATTATTTAGGGGTCTGCACAAATTGTATAATTATCAGAAAAACAAGGAGGAGATGAGTATTCAACAACATAAGGAGTTGATGGAACATATTCTTATGCTCCAGAATAACAAAGCTGAAACATCAGTTCAAAAGAGAGGTCGTCCAAAATCGAAATAGAGTCCTTTATCTATGATTATGTATTCCAGTACTTCTTCATATGATCACTCATGTACTTGATTGTCTATTATGGTTTTATCACTTTTATTTGTAGGCAGAGACAAATCTTGTATTCAGTGCAATAATGAAATTATTATTATTATTATTCATTGTTTAAATTTTTATTTTTATTTTTCAGTCATGGCATTTGTACATGTAACTCTTACATTCCACTCTAGTACCTTTTCTCTGTCTTTTTATAGACGTATAACTCTACGGATTGAGCACATGACAAATATTTAGTCGTTGTAGTAATTATTGATCCTTATAAATCATTACTCTTATTTATTTTGTTAAGGATATAAATTCTATAGATTTTAGTTGATGTAATTTTGCACGCATTTAAGGTAATATCCCTCCTTCTCTGATTATTTCAATTATGGTAAGCTTTCAGTTATTTTATTTAGTCATTGAGGACAATGCCTAATTTAGTTAAGGGGGTGAGAATTAAAATTTTGCAATATTTTAATTACAATATTTGGAAAGTTTATATGTGAATCATGGTGATTCTAGGTGAAAAGTATATTTTTATCGTTTAAACTGGCTAATGAAATTGGAAATTATAAGTCATGACCAGGATTAGTAAGACTTTTAGACTAAGTTTTTATTACTAGAAATAGATCTAACTGATAAAAGTCTTAGTCTAGAGTAAGTTCATATAATACACCACTAGAGGAATTTCAAATGAAAGAGCAACTTAAACTTCTACCAAACTAGAAGATTAGTACAGAGACTTGACCTGTGAGACTTGAGCCTTTCAATTTTAATTTCTTGGAGAGTCTTTACGTAAATCTGAGTCCAAGTTGACTCAACCATTTTTCTGTGCTTAAATTCGTTGTGTAGTCTCATTCATTCTTGATTTGGTCAATCACGAGGTGGCATCAACTGGGGAGATAGCCATTAGGTCTTGTAGTCTATTCAAAGCGGAATATCATACTGATAATTCAAGTAGTGAACCAATCAGCCTTTATCCCACCTAGTAGGATTATCATGTTAACCACTTTTAAGCCTTATATATTAAACCTTTTATTCTTAAACCAATCATCTCAAACCCAACTCCAGATAAGGAGTATATCCCATATTATTAGCCTTATCCATATTTCTGAGGATTTCTAAAGAACTAAAGAGAAAGCTAGAACGAAGAAGATTTTGAAGGAAATTTTACCAAAGTCAAATGAAGAAAATCATTCCTTTTGCTCAAAGAAAAAAAATAATAATAAAATAAAGAAGAAAAAAAAAGAAATATAAATAATTGAGCAATAGTAGTGATAGAGTTCAATTGTTGCAGTCTACAAGTGAAGAAAATTTCCAAGAAGGTCAAAAGCACAAAGTCTTTAGTATATTCTCAGAAATTTTTGAATCTTTTTTACCCTTTTCTTGTTAACCTGTCCAAAGCCCTGTTTTAATACCCAGACTTATCACTAAAGTATAATATGAAGTTTAGAATAGGTGAGAGGATGCTAAAGTGAAGGACCCGACACTTCAAATGTGATTAACATTCTTTCCATGAGACTTTATTTATATATTTGCAAATTTCTGTCTTTCTAACTAAATATGTGGGATGTTCTACTTTTTACTCATTTCCCTACATATAAAGGTAAAATAGAAAACTTATCTGAGAGATATTTCCTTGTGAGTGTATGAAATGGTGAGATTTGAAGTTGAAATACTAATCCAAAGGTGAGGTAGAAATTCCATTGCTTGGAAAAAAGAAAGGAATCAAAATGGTTAAAAATGAATAAGCTCTAGTTAGGATGATTAGTCAGTCTTTTCTATCATTATGAATAGAACCTTAGCCTAATGTTTTATGATCATGGGTGCGATAAGTAATAACCTTTTGATTTAGACATTTTAACTGAAAAAGTTGTTTTCTCTAGATTTCACCATAGTTCATATGTAAAATTGATTTTGAGGGTATATCAACTGAAAACCCTCACGAGGCTATAACTCGTCATTTAAGGGTAACTTAAAGGTTTAAGGCCTTGTTGCATATGGTAAATGTAACCGCGATGCCTGCAAAAGTGAGTTAGTTTATTATTTAATTAGTATTGTTAGCTTTGAACACTTCTCTAGTATACCACATATTTGCTAAGAGACTAGCAAAATACTAGTTGGGGGTTGTGATAAGTGCTCAAAAGTAATGATTTATAACCCCAATTATGTGTATGTTAGTCTCTATTTTATATTTAAATATTCTAATATGATGCAATTTAAGTTTTTACAGGTCAAAGAACCTAAATGTGAAATATGGAGGGAAAAGAAGTCAAACAAGTCAAAAAGGAGTCACTGGGAATTATAGCTAAAGGTCTAGGGCAAAACGTCATATTTGTCTCCATAAGTGCCAAGCCTAATGGGGCTCTAAAAGAGGATAATAATTGAGTTAGAAGAGTCTTCAATCTGATCTCAAAGCCTTAATTTTCACTTCATAGGAAGATGAGATCAACATGGAAAAGAAGTCAGAGTTTCACAAGAATTGGGAAATTAAAAGCTGTCAGAAGCTGCAGCTTAGGAAATAGCCTGCAGGGCAAAGTGGGCCACGTCCAACTTTGGTCCAACCGAATTTAACTTTTCCAGGATTGCTTCTAGAAAGATTACAGAGAGTTTGACACCAAATAAACATAGGATTCAGATCTCTATCCGCATTTGAGCATGTAAAGCCAATATATAAGGCACAAAAACCTCAGTTTACATCATCTAGGAAATTTAGTGTTTGCATCTTAGATCTAGAATTAAGAGAGAAGAAAGTTCAAACCTTTTCACCATTAATAACTATAAAGATTATTCCTTTTCATATTGTGTTCATATCATAGTATGAGGTGCTAATCTCCCTTCTCTTGGGAGGGGAGATGAAGCATTTTTCGTATGTTTTAGTTTAATTCTTCTTCTATCATGTTTGAGTTCAAATCCCTCATTGAGTTTCTTCTTATTCGTCCATTGATCTAACGCTCCTGTGGAGGTTAGGAGGTCTTAGGGTAATTCATGATTGTGTAGAGCCAAATACCACAAACCCTAGATTCTTTTCTTCTAGTTTTTAGTATTCTAGTGTGATGATTGGATTCTTTATGGCACCTCAATTAGTTGTATGGTTAATGCAACATGT
The DNA here is from genome assembly GCF_015680905.1 of Coptis chinensis. Lineage (NCBI taxonomy): Eukaryota > Viridiplantae > Streptophyta > Magnoliopsida > Ranunculales > Ranunculaceae > Coptis > Coptis chinensis. The sequence goes on from NC_141456.1 coordinate 86,140,838, forward strand.
GGATTTTCCATGGCACCTAGAGTTGTATATTGAATACCACTTAAAGCACAATTTGGTTAGATAGAAGATATCATTGGAGATTGAAGAAGTATTTGATGGAAAGATAGAAAACACGTTGAAAGCCACATATTATCATTATGGTTATGAGCATAAGGTTTGTAGGTATGGTGAGTTTCTATTGGTGATTTATATTAAGCATGATAGATAGATCTATTAGACTAATTCTATGATTTTGGTGGATTCATCTCTCCCAAGATATTCTTTCTCTTGATTCATATTCATAAATTTAAATTAGTTTATTTTATGCATAGTTTAAATCTCAAATCAAATCAATTATATATTAATTATTACTTAGCCACATCTTTTACTTGCATCCATTAGAGTAACTTAGATTAGGAATTTCTATTATCATCACTTAGTTATTTAGAGTAGGATTGATACCTTGCTAGCCACTATACTAATCAATATTTAATAGGCTAAGTAAGATTTGCAAAAGATACGTAACACAAATAACGACATATAAATAATTACGTGTTACGTGCTTTTTCAATAACATGAAGCGTAAATTAGATGACGCAAAAGGTTTATGGGTTGAAGAACTACCTAAGGTCTTATGGGCGTACCGAACTACACCCTAGCGGTCAACTTGTAAGTCTCCATTTTCACTGACCTACGGAACTGAAGCAGTCATACCTCTAGAACGGGTAGCTCCCACTCAGAAGTCAGATGTTGTGCACACCCTGGACAACGAGGAGCTGTTATGTAGAGAAATGGATCTCCTAGGTGAAAAGTGAGAAGGTGCAGCACTTCGCTTAGCTCCTAACCAACAGACTTTGAAGAGATCATACGACAAGAGAGTCCAGATTCGATCTTTCAAAACTAGCGATCTGGTTCTCTGTGCGATCTTAAAGCCCAACGGCAAACTTGAACCTAACTAGAAAGGACCATACATCATCGACATGGTTGGTCGAACTGGTTTTTACTACCTACGCACTATTGAAGGTGACGTTCTTGTCAAACCATGGAACGGACAACAACTTCACAAGTATAATCAGTAAATTGTTATTTCATGCTTTGTTATGCATACCATCAATAAAGTTCTCCACTTTGCAATTGAATATATCCCTTACATGTTCTTTATTATCCTCAATGGACTAAGCCTTTAGGGAATTATTTTCTCACTATCTGTTCAAGAATATTGTATGCCAATTTGCTTTGGAACAAATGATACTGAGTAAGGGAAAGTCGAACTAACAGTTCCTTTCTCAGCCCCATGCAGCTGGAACTGTATGCCATTTCTTTTAAAATGCAAATATCCTTGATGGGTTAAGCCTTTAGGGAATATAACCACGCTAACTGTTCAGTAAACTATATGCCGATTTGACTTCGAACAAGAGATAGTGTTCTTGCGAGCCTGAACTGCATGCCAGTTCTGGGCGCTTTCAAAACATCAAACGCAGGAGTTGTTGGGAAGATCTAAGTGGGATCCAGATCTTAGCACACCATCATTGTCCTAGAATTGCATCGACATGATGGTGCTGAGGAAGACTCCTCCACTGCTGTTCAGGTAATACTGTTTTTATTTTTTAAAAATAAATTGGACCTATCGTTATTAAACACAATGTTGTGCTCATGGCACTAAGTTGCTTTCGCAAAGACATATGCCTTTATGCAATCGAACTTTCAGTTACAGTTAAGTTGAAATCACTCCCATGACATCCTGATCTGATTCTAGATATGCCTCATCTTAATATATTTAGCCTGCTAGGGTCACTTATTGTTGTTCCAAATGAACTTTGGGGGCAACAGGGGTAGAGTATGCATAGTAATATATGTAATGTAACATAGAATACTTATAATGCATACATAAAATAGAAGAGCTACAGAGCTCAGTAAGTAAATAGCATGCATAAAATAGAAGTGCTACAGAGCCCAGTAAGTAAATAGCATGCATAAAATAGAAGTGCTACAGAGCTCAGTAAAGTAAATTGTATGTGAGCTACATAGCTCCTTATTACAGACCCATAAAATAATTGTTTAAAAATAATTGTTTTTGTGAATCATCAACTGAAAGGCTTATGAAGCAGGGGTAGAATCAAACTTTGGTTCACCATCAGTGCTTGCTACTGTACCATCAGACTATGTGGTTGGATTATCCGGACGGTTGGCTGAATAGAACACTCACTTGAAACGGGAACTGGCAGAAAAGGAAGCTGAATGGGAGGCATGTCATCATCAGTGTTTTCTTCAGAGGATGAGGAAGCATCAGGCATAAGTTCTTCCAAGATAGCTGAGATGCTGGTGTCTAGATCAGGAAACAAGATGAAAGGGTTGGTCACTCGCCCCTGAGCATCCAACTGAGAGACATATCCAGTAGCCTCAATAGCCTCCTCAAACTTAACTTGTCTGGCAGCCTCGAACGACTCTTGGGAAACATCAAGTACTCTCAGAGCAAAGCTAACGACATTTTCAGTTGATCTCTTCCTCACCTCCTTCACCACTTGAGAATAGAACTCAGAGGTCTCTGCCAAGAGGTCACCAGTTTTCTTATCAGAGCGAAGACGTTTTTCTTTTAGAGCCCTCTCATAGCATGACATGACCTCATTTTCATTGCCAATGGCTTGCCCAAGTGTCCTTATCTCAGTGTTCCTACAGTTGAGTTCCCCTTGGACTTGATCATGTTGTGCTTGCAGGGTAGTGAAGTGGGCGCACAGTTCCAAGAACTTCACTTTCCAAATGGCAGCATCAGTAGCTTCTTTTTAGGCTTTCTCCAGAGAGCTCCAAAGGCTGGAGATAGTATCCCTTATGTTCCTGAAGCCAGTATCAGATTTATTTTCTTTCGCCAAGAGCTGGTCAACCTGGATCTGTAGCTCAGCAGCTTCTTTTTCCCAGATCAGCTTACCAGTAGCCATGACATCAGTGGATGTATCGGCGGTGGCCACAAAGATAGGGTCTTTCATAGCCAAGAAGTTATTCACTAACTGGAGAAGAACATAGGATGTGTAAGCACCACAATGAAAGAAACCAAACATTGAACATAAAAGAAAGTCTTACCTGGGCAAGGTGAACAACAGAGCGACAATAGGACAGGTCCAAGGTCCTAGATATATTGGCTTCAGCCTTATCAACTGGAAGTCCCGCAGCTTCCAAAACTCCAAGCGCAATATCAACATCTTTAACAAAATGTTTGTTGGTAACAGGTTGTTCATTAGTTCGTCCCCAATGCCTCATCTCCACTATCATCTCCCTTTTAGGGGAATCTAGAGATCGAGGCAAAAAAGGGATGTCATCACTCTCCCTCCTCCTATCACCAAATCGAGAAGGGGGGAGAGCGATAGTCACAGCAGTGGTCTCAACAATACCCTTCCCCTTGCGATTATTAGGGAGGGGAGGGTCAACAGTCAAAAAGACATTTTCACCAGTTTGTTCAGAACCTGTAGAAGGAACTGGAACTGGTGGAGGTACAACTATGTTCTTACAAGACTTAACAGGTGGGGGAATACTAGCGAGAACTTTAAAAAGTCTATCTTCACTAACAGAGGGAAGGCGGAACTTCATTTTCTTACCATAGGGGGCAACATCAAAAGCGGTATCAGACCTCTTCAAGTTTGAACTGTTGGACACACGCACTCCCCTTTTAAAACTACTGGCCACGCCACCAGCAGTTTATGAGGCAATTCAGGGCCCCTCCCGCCAGTGATCACACAATCATCACTAACAGTAGGCTCCTAAACTGAACCCGACGGTGCAACATCACTGGAGACGGCCTCCGAACTCTTCTCCTTGCGGTTTTCTCTTCTTTTAGTAATCAGAGAGGATTCATCCTAAACTAGAGGTGGAAGAAGTCCGGCGTCCTGATCAACAGGAGGAGGAAGTGTTGTCCGCCCAGAATTTATAGTATTTATCCCAAAAGAGGAAAAGCCAAAAGTAAGTTGCAGCAATTCTTCAGTAGACATGTTGAGATATCCAAAAAGATGGGTGGGATCAGGAACTATCACCCAAGGCATTCTCTGTTCCTTGGCGAACTTCCTGATAATGTCCACCATAGCAGCATCAGTTGCAGTTAGTTGATTCCATAGGGAAGAGTCATCTAAGGAATAATATCAAAGAAGTTCAGGCAAAAGACTCTTATATCAAGGTATAAAGTACCTAAGTAAGAAAACTTACTGGTTAGAGCATGAGTGTGTTTTCTGGGAACAGGAATTCCTATAAGCTCACCATCATCATTGACATTGCTTCTTTTTGTGTATGTAGATGGTGTATGGTCGTTGAACAAAACAGAAGCGAATCAAAACCTAATTATCCTATAATAAGTCAAGAATGAGTAGGGTATTGTTCCACTTTTAAGTGTATGTTTATATGAAGGACAGGACTGGAAAGGGGGTTTAAGGGATTAAAAACTATGATTGTAGAGATTTTAGATTCTAATGCTAAACTAAACTATTGAGAATTTATAAGAGAGGGAATTCAAGAGATTAGAATCCACCAATACTTTTAATCTATGACCTTTGGCTTCATGGTTGTTCTTACAAGTAGACTACAATTAGGCAATCGAGCGAGTTCCGATGCCCTCTTGGATGAAGCATCATTAACAATTAAATTTACTTAAGGTTGTTCCTATGTTTATGCTATTAATATCTTCTTTCCTTTTATGTATGCTCGGGCAGCCATTAAATGTATTACCAAGAGCAACATCAAGGAGTACTTCCTAATAGGGCGGCCATTCAATGAATCACCACTTAAGGCAAACACAAAGAAAACTTCCCCTAGGCAACCACTCCCTGAGCTACCCCTTCTAAGGCAACACAAAGAATACTTCCCTAACTCTAAAGAACTATACTACTAGAAGAAAAATAAAGAACACTAGCATGATATTAATATTGCAAAATATAAACCCTATTCTATATTTCCATCCCCTGGTGTGGGCAATGGAACTAATAACTAAAAACATAAAGAACTAACCTAATTGAAGAACACCATGAACCAGAAGAATCATTAAACCTTAAGCACTGGCTTCATCTCCACCCTTGAAGGAGAAGATTAGCCTTCCATAGAGAAGGAAGAACTCGAAGAACGAGAAGAAGAAGAGTCGAAGAACATAAGACTAGAAAGACTAATTTATTAAGACTCAGCTAGTTAAAACCGATCTTTTATTATTAATCTCTCTCTGCCTCAAGTTCTGGAGACAAGAATATAAGTGAATTGGCAAATTACATGAGGCATTTAGGTCCTCTATTTATAGAGGTTACAATGAGCTCTAGAAGCATTCCAAACTGTCATTTGTTTCCTAATACAAATAGACTTCTTTCATAGTCCAACTTCGTCTCCAAAACTGAGAAGAAATTGGCTACAGTGTCGATCCATGCGTCTGGACACACTATTCATGCGTCTCGACGCGCAATCAATGGGGCCTTCGATCCATCGTCCCAGCGATAAGCCTATTTTCTCTTTACGCTTCTATCCTTCTATCCTCTTTTGCGGGCTTTGGTCCAAGCAACGAATCCTTTGGCCTTGGGCTTCCAAATAGGCTTTAAAATAGTTCCAAGTCACATCTTTAATAGCTCCAATTCCTTGACCTTCTCCATGATTGTCCATAGGCCTCCCATGTGATCCTTAATGCTCTGAATTGTTCCGTTTTACCCATTTTTCACTAATATTCTACAAAACACTCTTTTTCACCTGTAGAATCTTAAAACATAACTTACAAACACTATTAGTCCACTAAGATGGCTAAACAAGAGGCATAATTAAGGGTTAAATAGCACTTTTTGAGCACTTATCAATCATCAGAAGGACGAACATCCCACGCATCACCCAACACATAGAGATGGTGGTCAGCCCAACCTTCGTGATAAGAGCCCAAAACTATAGTTTTAACCTCTTAACAATAATACTTTCAGACCAATTATACGAGTAATAAATAAGAGTTAATGCTGATTACGTACTTTTATGTATTTCAATCATTAGAGTCGATTATGTGCAGAAATGTGTCACTTTTGCGAGATAAAGGAGCAAGGGTTAGTTGCTAAGAAGTTCTGTGATTAAAGGCCAAGATTCAATGAGAAAAAGCCTTTTTAAAGCCCGATCAAAGCTGAAAAGTCAAAGTCAACACAGGCAGAAACAGCGTACAAAAGTTAGCAGGAATTTCGACGACTGTTTCTTTGAACTCAGACCTCTGAATTGGGCCTAACTTATGTAAAAACGACCGACTTGGAAAGAGCTTTCCAATGGTCCAAACCTTGACCCAATCAGAGGAGAAAAAGTGGATAAAAAGTTTGTTGAAGTCAAATCCGACTGAAAAGGGCTCTGCAGACTGAAGAAATTGGGTTTTGGGCTCAACTTTCCGGCCCAAAACATGGCTCCAGGCCCATGCACGAAATTGGGGATCTCTTTCTCTTCTTGAAGGGAGGAAAGAATCAGACTCATTAGCTAAACCTAGATTAGAAAATAAATTAGCTTAGACTTTATTAATTAGTTTTATTACCTTGTTTTTAATTCAGTTTTGAATCAATATTGTTATTTATTTATTAGATCAATAAAGTTAGTTTGTTATTCATAAATCTAGTTTCATTCCATTAAATCATTTTAGTTCAATTCATAGATTTAGTTATTAATAATTACTAGTTCAATTCAATCTTGCATGATTAGATTTCCCTTTTAATTCAAATAAGTAAAATTATAATCTTTATATCATGTCTTGTTTTAACTCATAAAGAAATGATAGTTTTATGAATCAAGGCTAAACCTCCATTAGAAGGGTTTGAGGAAGCCTTGATGAAAACTTAATTGTGTAATGTAGAAATAGTTGTAAGATTCTATTCCACTCTAGAAGGTAGTTGATTCGCCATGAGAATGGGTTGAACTTCCTCACATGCTAGTTATTATTTGGTAAAGATTGCCATGAATGATTAGGGATTAGAACGACCAATTATTATCGTAAGAATGGAAGAATTGGTTTACAACAATCTATGCTAGTTTATTAAGTTGAATTCAAGGTGGAATCAAATTCCCCTAATTCTTTATCTAGATTTGAACCTTAGTATTTGAATTGTCATCGTAGTATAATTTCCATCATTACTCTCATTGATTTTAATAGACTGATAATCGTAGTTAACTTAGAATTCTAAAGAACTAGGAGTGGAACGAATTCTCTACTATAAATATATAGAACAATAATGAGAGTAGAAAAACTTTGATATATAAGCTTAAAATAGTTTTAGTTTTACTTACGTTTGAGTTTACTCTCTTATTAATAGGTAAAACTATATTTTTTTCATATTATCTAATGGCGCCGCTGCCATCTAAGTTCCGTCATATTTTTTCATATTAGTATTGTTAGTCTTTTCAAAGTCCCATTAAACCCACCCACCCTTGTTTGTTTCTAAAAATGATTGTTTGGTTCAGAAATGAAAAAATTTCAAAGAACAAGCCTGAGCGCGCCCCACTCCCATACAAGGCTAACTTCGAGCGCCCCTAGCGCTAAAGTGCCTAGAACTCGAATTGGACTTGAGCACGACCTACGCCCTACCAAGGAAAATTTTGAGCGCCCCCCGCGCTGAAGCGCCTGGAACTCGAGTTGGACCTGAGCGCGACCCGCGCCCTACCTAGGCTAATTTTGAGCGTGACCCGTGCTCTCTTCTAGAAAAGCCTGATTTTCACTGGTTTAGTTCAAACTTCCATTACTTCAAGTTATTCAGTATTTCTAACTTGTTACACACACTGAGCTCGCGTATACAAGATGCTATTCATAAGCGTTTCAAGGAGGCATTCAGGTACTTCTTTCTTCCACTCCTCGCATCTCTTGTTAGAGGTTTATACTAGCATATCATGATTGTTTTGAGTGTTGTCGTGTTTAGTTAAGATTGGTCTTTGTCTTGCATGAGATTAAGGTCAGGTAGAAGAAAAACGCCTAACGTAATCAATCAGCAACGTCAACAAACACGCCTTTCTAGTATACCACTTACTACACCTCTATCTGATATACCACACACTACATCTAAAATAATGGCTGAAGAAAGAAACTCTCCTTTCTCTGACTTTTACAATGCCTTGAATGATAGCCCAAAATCTTGCATCGTTCTTGTAGACCCAGTGGGGGATTTCCAAATCCCCCTAAATATATTTAATTTGTTACCCGTTTTTCATGGGTTAGACCATGAAACACCTTATCAGCACATGCGTAGGATTGACCAAGTCCTTACTACATTCCACCATCCTACGGTTGGTGCTGAACAAATTAAACTGAGGGTGTTTCCTTTCACCTTAGCCGATAAGGTGGCGTCTTGGTTAACTGCCCAAAGCTAATTAAATGGGACTCTGGGCCAAAACTTGTTCAACTATTTATGGAACATTTTTACCTACCACTGAAGACAGATGAAATGCTTTCCAAGATTCATTTCTTTCGACAGAATCCTCATGAATCATTTTCAGAGGCTTGGAATCATTTCACCGATCTTCTTATAGAGTGTCCACACCATAACCTCGCGAAAGACACGTTAGTTCGTGCCATTTTCAAAGGACTTTTACACCACCATAAAGAAGTCCTTGACATAATGAATGGGGGTAGTTTCCTCAGTAAAGGAGCCTCAGAGGCTTATAAATTTTTAGAAGATCAAACAAAGCGTAATAATAAATGGGAGGGTAGTGACGATATCTCCCGTTCTGCTGGTTCTTCTGCAACAGTTAAGGCCACCGGTATGTTTGAGATTAAACCCGATCCTGAACAAAAAACTTTTAATCAAATCTCTCACTAAAAAGGTAGAGGCTATTTCTATTCATGAATGTCTGCTCCAATCCATGTAATTTCTGTTTGAGTCCAGAGCATCCCGACTCCTATTGTCCTCTCTCCTATGAACAACAACAATCACAACAAGATAATGTTTGTTCCATTAATAACGAACCTAATGCACCTTGGCAACAAAACCCCAACTTCGGTTGGCAAAATAATCAACAACCTCCAAGGTTTAATAACCAAAATGTTAGTCCAACAAACAATTACAACCAAGCTCCACCAAGGCAAGGACAAGGACAAGGGAGTTATAATAATTATAACAATAATAATTATAATGCTAATCGAGGTATCATTCTAGAAAATAATAACTATCAAAATCCACCCATTAATAATCAACGTGACATAGTTCCTTTCACACAACCTATAGCTAACACTCTTCCACAACCAGATCGTTTCGACGCCTTTATGCAAACCCAACAACAGATTTAACAAGCTATCCAACTTTCCTTACAGCAGTTAGCACAAGAGAAAGTACAACCCAAAGGTGTGTTTCCAAGTCAAGCGATACCTAACCCTAAAATAACAAACACAGCCTTTGAGGTAAACCCTAATACTAGTAAGGAAAATGAAAACGTAGGTGAGCTAAATTCCATCACCACTCTTCGTTCTGGCAAAGTGGTTGATAACAACATAACTATGCCTATAATTATCCCACCAGTGGTTCCTACACCAGATATTGTACTATATACCGACGTCGAAACTGAAGATCCTACTGATTCTATAAAATGAATAGTCTACCTACGAAATGAACGATGAATCCACAACGTAAGTAAACTAAACTTGTAGTTTTACGTGCTTGAGTTATCAAAGATTTCTACTCTCAATCCTATGAGATATAGTGGAGTAGATAAGTTCGTTCCACTCCTAGTGCTCTAGCATGGATGTTTTCTAATCTAACTAGTCGTTTTTAAGTCTATGAGAGTTTTACGAAGGGAATTATACTACGATGCAACTACCCACTAGATGCAACTAGTCGATTATCTAAATAATTATGGGAAGGCTACGTTGATTCTATGATAAGGAGTTAGAGGGGGATTGATTCCACCTTAACTCAACTTAATCCACTAACGACGAATCGTCGTAATCCGAATTGAATCCCCTTCGACAATTGGTTATTCCTAATCCCTAATTATACATGGCATTTCTACCAATCATAACTAGCATGTGAACAATTAAACCCATTCTCATGGTGAACTAATCATTTCTAGAGTGGAATAGAAAATACGACGACTCTACGATAATCGGACTCAAGCTTTCATCAAGGCTTCACAACCCCCTCTAATGGAGGTTTAGCCTTGAATCATTCATAATCATTTCCATTTAGATTAAAACTAAACATAATATAAAGCATTGAAATTTATTTAATTAAACAATAATGAAATCTAATTTAATGACTAAATTGAACTAAGGACATGAATCGAAATTAGATCTAGAATTGGAATTGACAAAATCGAAATTGATAAAGAATACTACTTTATTGATCTAATCAAATGAAGAACAAGATTCAAGGTTTAATCTAATGAAATGAATTAGATATTGAAACTATACTTAATCAAAAACAATTAAATAAAACTAGATCTAGAAGCTATTTTAATGGCTACTTTCTATTCTAAGCTATCTATTATTTTCTAACTACTGGCTAAAATTAATGAAGAGCTAAGCTTTTGTTTTTATACATTCAGATCCAAAAATCGTGCATGGGCTTGGAGCCATGGTTTGGGCCAGAGAATCGGGCCCAAAACCCAATTCTTCAAATCCAAAAGGCCTCTTCAGCTGCAGTTGGCTTCCACAGACTTTTCGTCCACTTCTGCTCCTCTGATTGGGTCAAGGCTTAGACCATTGCAAAGCTCTTTCGAGCCGGTCGTTTTGACATAAGGTAGGCCTCAATCCGAGGTCTGAGTCCAAAGATATGTCATTCGGAAGTTCTCACGACTTTTGCTCCTTTATCTCGCTAAAGTGGCACATTTACGCACATAATGGACTTTGAAGCCTGAAATGCATAAAAACACTTAATCGAGTATTAACTCTTACTTATTATTCACATAATTGGTCTAACAAGATGATTATTAAGGGGTTAAAACTACAGTTTTGGGCTCTTATCAAACCACCCCAAACAAAGATTTTGCTTGTCCTCAAGCAAAGATGAGAAATTAGAATAAGTGACCAAAAATGGAGTTCTACCTAATCTCGTTTTGCTGAGTGCGATTGCATTGACCATATGCAACAAGGCCTTAAACCACTAGGAATTCCCTAGTGGACGAGTTATAGCCTCGTGAGAGTTTTCCAGTGAAGGTACTCACAAACTTCATCTATACTACAACGACTAAGAAAATAAAACTATTGTTTCCTTATTCATGCTCAACTATCTATACATCTCTCTAGCAATTACATAAGAATAACCAGTCAAAACCCTAAGTTAATATATGCGTAATAATCAATCATCTACAATAAACATATATACAATGAGTAGTACTATCAAATGTTTAGCGGGTTTGTTTTTCGAGAACTTCGGAATAAGCGTCCTTAAGTAGGTTCTCACAATAATAGTCAAGAAACAACACTCTGATTTTTCCACTCAAGTTTAAGCTACTCCGATTAATGCGGTGGGTACACATTACCTTACAATCTCAATGACAACAAGGAAGCCGGGGTCGATCAAACACATCTGCCACTTACTATCACACTCACCTATTCCTAATTGAGCTAGAGGTCTTTATTATGTATTACGGGGATTAGGAGGTGGTTTAAGAAGGAAGGAAATGGATATTCAAAAGGACAAGTCTGAGATAATAGAGTCTTCGTATTATGTAACTTAGAGAAAACCTTGTTATTTTCTTTTGCTTCTATACTTTGTTTCCATCCTTACCCATATTTTTCTTTTTCTTTTCTTTGGCTTTTGACTCCCTTTTATTCTATTTTTTTTTTTTTTGGAGTTTTTATTTTATTTCTATTTTTCTTTTTTTCTTTGGATGGAAACTTCTTTTCTTTATTTTCCTCAAGCAACTAACAATTTTTTGTTTACACGTGTTTTTCTCTTCTTCTTTTTTCACTCATTCTATTCTCGGACTTATTCTAAATTGGGTAGGTTGATTTATTCTCTTTTTTTTTTTTGTTTTGTTTTTGTAACAGGGTAAAGGAATTGTGGTTTATGGAAGGGGCTAATGAAAGGCTCAGAGTGGCGACTAGCGGAAAATAATTCATAGGTTTGAATTTCGGCTATATCGATCCAAAGAGCGCCTAAATTCTCACTTAGGATATGGTTTAGTGATCAAGCAAGTGGGCGTGTGATTTCTCTATCCGGATTTTACTTCTCCCTTGTGTCATTTCTCAAATGTTTAGCTCATATAAGGCTTTAGGCTATATTCTCACAGATTTGTAGAATAAGTACTCTAGCCTAGATTTCAGAAACTTACCGCTAACAATCATAGATACTCATGTAATATATTTATAGATAGATGCAAAGATTATTACCTACGATTAACCTAAGTTTCTAACCATTATTCTGATGCAACAGCTATGTGAGACTTCTAGATTGTTAAAAGCATGGAGAAAGATACAATACCAATATTCCTAAGTGTATAGCATGACTTATTTATTTATATTTTTAAATTTTTGAAATTTTAACTAGAAAACAAATGCATATTATGTCTATCTATATCGTAACAGATGTCTTAATTACACGTGTTTCTATGCCCCCCAAACAAAAAGCATGCTTTGTCCTCAAAGCATTTAAATAAAGAGGGTAGGAAAAATACCATTGAAACGCGTGAATTTCAGGACATCTGCAAAACAAAGTTAGAACGTACTAATATAGGAAATAAAAACTGACACAACTCTATAAGAGTTCTACCCATTATGGGGTTAACATAATTAAATTGCTTGGGACATAAGCAGACACTAACAGAACTAAAACTTACCTCCACTCCCGTTGTTATTCGTCATCTTCGTCATCCTCTACTTCTATAAAGAAGTGAGGTTCCTTCGCGTCCTGCCATGCTATGATAATTTGCCAGGCTTCACGCCATTTATCATCTATGGTTGCTAACCTATTAAGTGCCACTTGGTCTGATGGGGTGTAGGGTGCAACCTGGTGAGGTTGTATCCGCCACCCATGCCAAGTCATTGCACGGAAAGATCGAATAATACTATTGGTGGGTCGCACCGTGTCTACCTTAATCCAATCCGTGAAACGTGTACAAAAAATAGGAAAGAAACATAGCATAATAATACGTGAAATTAGAACGGGCATAAGAAGGTACTTATGCCTCATGGTATGGGCTCGTGCTAAACTAGACATCAAAGTCCTGGAAGGTCATAGAACCGGCGTCCATTGGCTAAAGCAAGGAAAACGCTGCAAGTGGCGTCATTCACAGAAGAAAAACGCCATTCCCCTAAAATGTTTAGCATAAACCAAAACATAACAGTTCCTATGTTCATGGACAGGCTACCAAGGGCAACGCGTTATAGTCCCCTTGGTCCTCAATCTGAAAAATGCCTGCCCCATAAGCCTCGTGCAAAGACTCATAAGTATAGACATGCATATTATCGACCCAATAGCACCATGGGTCTTGTATCTCAGCGGGCATAGCAAGTCCAAGAACAAATGCTAGCAAGAACCTGGTAATTTCCATTGGTTCATCGTCAATGGTGATGGAGAACACTTGTTCTCCATCCGGTCTCTCAAAGAAAATGCAGTTATTATAAAAATAAGATGCAAGTCTTTGGAGAATAAAGTTCAGCCGGGTCTTACCATAAGAGGTTCCCGGCCAACGTATGTGATCACCTCGCGAAACCAAGCACCATAAGTAGTGCTTTGGAACAAATCTTCGAAAGACTGTTCCGGTATTATTATGGGAGATGTCATCTCAAAACTATGTTCTGGAATAGCTGCAAAACGACCGGGCACAACGCGCGAAAAACTGGAATTTTTCTGGTCCAGAGAAGTCGTCGGTGGCGCTCAAATAGGCGGCGCGGCATCTTTGTATTTTAGAATTCCAGAACTTAGCTGGTCGCGCTTTGACTTGGCTGGCGTGCTCTCGAAAGCAAATTTTTCGACAGTGTAGGGGTAGGCTGAAGCCTCAACTAGAACGCGGGCGCTCGAAGTTGCGATTTTGTGAAAATGGAGACGAAACGTGGGAATCTTGGGTGTGAAGGGTGCGTGATGGTGTTTAGGTGTAGTGTGAGTTGTGAGGATAGATTGTATCAAGTTTATATAGGTTTAAAGTTGCTAGAATGGATCGGAAAGTTGCCAAAACTAATTACGGCGGTTTCGGAAATCCTAAAATTTCCAAACTTCGAAAACGAAACAACTCATATCCCGGATTCGATTCAAACCCGATTATCTCTTATTTGGATTTTATGATTGAATGTACCTATTTAATCTAGATTTCATCCTACAATGATTCTCAATCATAGATAGGCCTAAACTCCATATTTTCACCTTACTCCGCGAAAGAAATTCTAACACTAGGGTTTTATAAAAATACAGACTTGAAATGATAAAACCACCCCCAAAACAAGTTGGGAAGGTGGGATCAATATGAAACAAGCACACATACTGAAAATAACCCCTTATATTATAATTTTCATTCGGAGGTCCTTTCACTTACAAAATTCAAATTACGAGAATAAAAATTACATTACAATAAAAACAACAAAAATAAATAAAACAACAACTTATAAAACAAAAATAACTACGACTATCACTCCTCATCCTCTCTAAACACCTCGCCAGTGGTGGCTGAGGGCACAGTCACTAGTGGTGGCTCCCGGGCTCCGAAGGTCCAAAGAGAGTCGTCCTTCGTCGACGACGCCATGCCTCGTAGTTTGTGTCCTCGAGGCGAGTCTCAGTATGAGGTGGGAAGCGTGCTAGCATATCCACTCTAAACCGGCGCCTGGCTTCCATCTCAGCCCTCGCCGCTCCCCTCTCATCCTCCCTCTGGGTGCGGATCTCGAAGTTGTGATGAATGGTCGCCTCGTCGAGTCCGGAGGTCTGCCGACAGAGTGTTGAGTGAACGCGATGCCCCTATGAAGCATAGTCATGCGCCAAAGATCGACCAACACCTCGGAAGGCATCCGTATCAAAGCAAGTGCCATCCTCCTCATCCTCCTCCGAATCATCCTGCTGTCCCCGACCTCCTCTTCTTCTTCCTCTCTATCCTCGATACTCACCAAACTTGTTGGACACACTCCCTATAGATCGCGGGTTCCGTGCGGGGTAATGTAAATCCTCCGGATCACGAGGAGTTGCTTTCATCTTCAATGATCTTAGTAATAAGCACAGGAGAGGTGCCAAAGACCTTCCAACCCCTAATAACGCGTTCAAGAAAAACTGCGGGGATGCAGAAATCATATACGCTCCCCGAGTACCCATAGACGCGGGAGGCGGGTCGGACCGATGTCACCGACCTTGTCCTTGCCTAGGACATTCCGACCAATCCACCGAAAGCCCGGTTGGTTGGTCTGAGGGATGCTGGCGAACACAATGAGAGTTTGGATTGTAACTCCCATTGATGACGATGCGCCCATCAACGGCTCTACCCGTCAAACCGGGGCTCTGTAAGGTGGCCTCCGAGATGGATTCTAGGCGGAATGCCTAGAATCTCGACAACAACCCGAAAGAGTCAACTCCCTTCTCTTCTTCCCCGACCATCACAAAAATCCTACTCCCCCAACTCCCTAGTGTTGTAGAATCGTCGGACCAAGTCTTCGTGGTAGAAGTCTTCGGTCGAGTACCAGAGACTATTCCAGTCTCTACTAGCCATTTCGTCACCGTAAAACGGCGCGAAATGGTCTGCAGTGAAGATCTGCTCCGGTATAATACGGCGTTGAGCCATTTGAAGTTTGAATACGGTTTGGGGTTTGTAGAGGGTGTGGTAGTTGTGGTTTAACTTGACCGACCTAAAGAAAAGTGGTGGTGGCGGAGTGGTGGCGGCGCAGCACGAAATTTTTGAATTTTTGGTGGTTTTTGTTCCACGGCAGCGGCGCCATTTGATTCTATAAAATGAATAGTCTACCTACGAAATGAACGATGAATCCACAACGTAAGTAAACTAAACTTGTAGTTTTACGTGCTTGAGTTATCAAAGATTTCTACTCTCAATCCTATGAGATATAGTGGAGTAGATAAGTTCATTCCACTCCTAGTGCTCTAGCATGGATGTTTTCTAATCTAACTAGTCGTTTTTAAGTCTATGAGAGTTTTACGAAGGGAATTATACTACGATGCAACTACCCACTAGATGCAACTAGTCGATTATCTAAATAATTATGGGAAGGCTACGTTGATTCTATGATAAGGAGTTAGAGGGGGATTGATTCCACCTTAACTCAACTTAATCCACTAACGACGAATCGTCAGTAATCCGAATTGAATCGCGCTTCGCTAACAATTGGTTATTCCTAATCCCTAATTATACATGGCATTTCTACCAATCATAACTAGCATGTGAACAATTAAACCCATTCTCATGGTGAACTAATCATTTCTAGAGTGGAATAGAAAATCGGCGACTACTCTACGATAATCGGACTCAAGCTTTCATCAAGGCTTCACAACCCCTAATGGAGGTTTAGCCTTGAATCATTCCGCAAATCATTTCCATTTAGATTAAAACTAAACATAATATAAAGCATTGAAATTTATTTAATTAAACAATAATGAAATCTAATTTAATGACTAAATTGAACTAAGGACATGAATCGAAATTAGATCTAGAATTGAATTGACAAAATCGAAATTGATAAAGAATACTACTTTATTGATCTAATCAAATGAAGAACAAGATTCAAGGTTTAATCTAATGAAATGAATTAGATATTGAAACTATACTTAATCAAAAACAATTAAATAAAACTAGATCTAGAAGCTATTTTAATGGCTACTTTCTATTCTAAGCTATCTATTATTTTCCAACTACTGGCTACCATTAATGAAGAGCTAAGCTTTTGTTTTTATACATTCAGATCCAAAAATCGTGCATGGGCTTGGAGCCATGGTTTGGGCCGCAGAATCGGCCCAAAACCCAATTCTTTCAGTCCAAAAAGGCCTCTTCAGCTGCAGTTGGCTTCCACAGACTTTTCGTCCACTTCTGCTCCTCTGATTGGGTCAAGGCTTGGACCATTTCAAAGCTCTTTCCGAGCCGGTCGTTTTGACATAAGGTAGGCCTCAATCCGAGGTCTGAGTCCAAAGATATGGCATTCGAAGTTCTCACTGACTTTTGCTCCTTTATCTCGCTAAAGTGGCACATTTCGCACATAATGGACTTTGAAGCCCGAAATGCATAAAAACACTTAATCAGTATTAACTCTTACTTATTATTCACATAATTGGTCTAACAGTATGATTATTAAGGGGTTAAAACTACAGTTTTGGGTTCTTATCACCTACCCCTGTAGAGGTACCAGTTAAACCACAACCTAAGAAACAGAAAGCCAAGGTTAAACATCCTGTTGATCCATATGCTAAATATATAGAGAAACCATTGTTTCCTCAAATATTAGCTATGTTAAACAAGGATACGAATTTCGATGAGATTAGGGAAGTTTCCAAAAATCTAACGATAAACCTTCCTTTTCTTGAAGCGATAAAAAAGTTACCTCACCATGCTAAGTTTCTTAAAGAGTTGTGCACTAAAAGGCATAAGAGAAATATTCCTAAAGACGCCTTTTTAACTTAACAACTTCTAACTTTAACTGAACACAATGGAATCGTTAAGTACAAGGACCCTGGTCGTCCTACTATATAATGCACCTTAGGGGATACTCACACGACCACTGCTTTATTAGACCTAGGGGCGAGTGTTAACTTACTCCCTTATTATTTATATAAACAAATAGGTCTACAGGAGATGCAACCTACAAAAATGACGTTGCAATTAGTTGATCGGTCTATCAAGTATCCTAAGAGTGTAGTTGAAAATGTGCTTGTTAAGGTTCAAGATTTCTACTATCCTGCAGATTTTGTTATCCTCGATACAGAAGTCGCTAATGACTCTGTTTTGATCATTTTAGGGTGCCCTTTCTTGGGAACTGCCACGATGGTTCGACGTCCTTGGCCTTTGGCCATCTTTCTGTTGAGGTCAATATTTTTAAAATGATGAAACAGTTTTCTGATACAAATATCGATGGAGAAGTTAGCATGATAGAGAGCTTAGCTCAAAAGTATTTTAACAACATGTTTCCTGTTAATCAGATGAACAAATTCCTTTCCTTAGGAAGTTCTAATTTCGACAAGGACTCCCTGGACGTAGATGAAATCGAGGAAGATTTCCTTCAACTCTTTTATAACTCTTCTTTGTCACCTCGCGAGTCCCCACTTATCAATATGCATTCATCCCTCGACGCCATGACAGAAGAAGAATTTTTTACCCTCTATCCCAGTGATTCTTCTATCCCACCTATTGAGGAATGTCTTGCATATCTTAAAGATCCTGATGATCTAAAACTGAGAGCATTAGGTGAGTGCCATTTACCTACCTCATATCATCTTGTTACTCATTCACCTTCCATCAATGTTCCCCGCCCTCCACCTTTTCAAAAGAACCTTGAGTTTGCACTTGACCCTCGTGCTTCTTCTGTGCTTAATAATTTTTTAAATCCTCCTAATACTGAAAAAATCTCCAAGGGAAAGGCACTTAACACCATCATTTTCAGAATTGAGATAATTCCCACCTACACCATAAATGAGTTTTGTGCTAAACCCACATTCTCATTTCTTCCATTCCTTACTTCTAAAACCTATCCATATCCAATATATCTTCCACAAACATCTATTTTCTCACGATCATTCACTTGGACACCCTCTCGTTCAAAGATGAAGAAGAAGGTGCACGCTTGGTCCTGTTCTAGGTTTATTAGACCTCGCTTTCATTTCACTAAGTTGCGTCGTAGAAAATCTTGGTGTTTGATTCTATTTGGGGGTGCATTCCAAGGTAATTATTTATGGAACGATCCACAACTATTTCGGTTGTTGATTTATGGTAAACTGCATGTTCATTATGTTCATATGTTTTAAATATAGTCTTGAGTATCTAACTATAAAAGACTCATTTTGTTGTTGGTGCACTTTCTTACACTTCCATATATTGGTTAGTGCATCATTCAAGTAATCGGGCCCTCCCTATGGAGTGTGTGGCTGTAAGTACCAGATCTTAAGTCCACGTTTAACGTAATTCACGTTTTCCACTCTTGCATGTTTTCTCAATTTTTAAGTCATGTTTCTCTATGGTGTGAATTATGCATTTATTGCTTTATTGTTTTTCTTATATTAAATCTTATTCATAAAAAATAAAAAAATATAAAAAC
Organism: Coptis chinensis; assembly: GCF_015680905.1. Taxonomy (NCBI): domain Eukaryota; kingdom Viridiplantae; phylum Streptophyta; class Magnoliopsida; order Ranunculales; family Ranunculaceae; genus Coptis; species Coptis chinensis. Next base: position 86,159,934 of record NC_141456.1, read on the forward strand.
CATAAAAATAGTAATCTAGAAAGTCTCGGGAATCTGACTTTAAAAGACCCACGTTTAAAACAAATTTCCTAATACTCGGTTGTTTAAAATTTGTTTGGGGGTGGGGTGTTGGGTTTTCCATCCTTGATTGGTCAACTTTCTACTTGTGTTGCTTATTTTGTTTAATCGTATTTTGATTCGGGTTAACATTATCTATGCATTTAGATTTCATTTGTTCGCATAACTTACATCATTCACGTATTTCGAGGCATTTACCACCCTTTTATATGTCATCCGCGATTAGATTAGAGTGTGGAATAGATCATTGGATTGGAAATTCTCTCTTGATCGTTTTCATATCTCATTCGCAAAAATCAAACCGGTAACGAATCGAGAATTCCAATTTTAATTTTTGCGCGCATGAGGACAAAATGGGTATTTCCGAATTTGATTGGGCTTGGGCCCAAGTCAACAGTACGAACCAAGAACGCATCGCGTTCTTCTTCTTCCTCACTCCATATTTCACCATTACCAAATTTTAAACCCTAAACAAAATAAATATATATATATATAGAAAACCTAAACAACACCACGCCAAACTAGTTTCACCCACTCCAAAACATCTCCACCACCATTCCCAACCTTTTGAACCACCGAAAAAAAAAAAAAAAAAAATAAAAATCGAACCACCACCGCCACCACCGCACCTCCTCCCAACTATTTAGTGAGTTTGCTTCAAACTCGACTCCTCCACCTTATTCAAACCCACAAATCGTTTCAAAACTTCAATGGCTCTTAGATGAAGAATTTTGGCGGAACAAACTTTTACTATCGCCGCTTTACGCCGTTTTTTTGTGACGAGATGATTAGGAGAAATTGGAATAGGTTGTGGTACTCAACAGATGATTTCTACCACTCTGATTTGGTCAAACAATTCTATAAGAAGAGAGAGTTGGAGGGTTAGAAAATTTTCGTGAAGGTGGCTGGGACTAGGAGAGAAGTATCGAGAGAGTTGTTCGCTGAGATTTTAGGTGTTACGCTTGAACGCCACCTCGAAGCCACCTTGCAGGAATCCCAGTATACTGGAGTTCCTACATTGATGAAAGACACTGTCATTGAGGGTCAGTATAATTCAAATTCTCATTGTGTTCGACAGTCATCTCTGCGAACCAACCAACTGGTTGTAGCTCAGTGGATTGGTAGGAATGTCACGGAAAAAGAGAAGGTCAGTGACATCAGTCCGAACTGTCTTCACATTCTTTGGATATTATAGGAGAAGAGGTATAACTTCTGCATCCTCGAGTTTATTTTAACTATGATTAGAGGCATTGGAAAAAGTGTCGCGCCCTTTCTGGTATTGATCACTAAGATCATACTGTCTTTTAGAGCTAATACAAAATCTGCTCATATTATGCTAAAATTGCATTCAAATGTAATTATTTATACGGAGTGTATCCAAAAGACTTGGAAGTTGCCGAAGGATAGGGTGGTTGATTCGGATGAGAAAATGGAGGAAATGACATGTTTGGATGAAGATGCCTTGGAGAGGTGTACTTCTGATTTAGAACGTATGTCAATGCTGCATACTGGCTTGCGTTGTGTTTATGGTATTTGTGAAGATTTACAGGATAGGCAGATTATAATTCAAAATAAACAAAAGAACATTCAGACGAGTTTTGAAGTGCTCGACAAGGGTCAGGAGGATCTCTTATGTAACATGGAGACTCTCGTTCAGCGTCAGGATGCGCATTATACATATATGAAGGCAGAGATGGAAGCACAACGCCTGTTCCGAGTAGAGATTCTACGACGCATGCCACCCCTGGGTGGTTCTGTTTCATATGAGTCTAAGAGGCATGAGCGTCGTCGCCAAAGGACGGATGGCTCAGGCCCTTCTTCATCTCAGGCCCCATTTTCATCTCAGGCCCAATCTTCATCTCAGGGTCCATCTTCATCACATGGCTAGTTGTTTTGATATTATTTAGTTGTTTTATTGTTTTTATTAGTTTGGATGTTAATTGGTTGACTTCAGTAGTTAATTTTAATTTCAATTTCAATTTTAATTTAATGTGGTTCTTTTCAAATTATGTGTTGATTTTTGTGTTAATCCCACCAGTCCCGAATTGTTTGGGGGTGGTATTATTTCTTTTAGCATGATTTTTATATGATCCATAATTTTTAAAAGTAGTTTTACGGTGATTATTGGGAATGTTGTCGATATTGGCATGCCTATGATTAGATTTTGTGGTAGGATGAAATTTCAAACACTTAGAAAGTTACTATTCTAAAGTCATTCTTAAAGATATTATGTTTGTTTTAGAATAATGAATATGGGTTGTTACCATTTTAAGTTTTGGAAATATTTTGTTTCTGGTTACTGCCTTAAACCTTTTTGGCAACTTGTCGATTCATTTTAGAAACTAAAACCTTATATAAACTTCCTTCATTCTACACTCACAACCCACACTACATCTCACTTTCATCTCTCACCTTTCACTCCCTGTTTTTATCTCTTTTATTCTTCACTTCAGCACTCAAGCTACCCGGAGCGCGACCTGCACCTCAGTTGAGCGCCACCTGCACTTAAACCACTTGTAACTCGATCTAGTGAGGAGCGCAACCTGCGCCCTACCCAGACCAAATCTGAGTGCCCCCCGCGCTCTGACATCCGTAGGCACGAAAAATTCCGATTTTTTGTGGGTTGTTCCAGGATCGTTTGCAGCTGTTCTAGAGAGTAGTCTGGTGATGACATCCCCTCGTATCATACTGGAACAGTCTTTTGAAGACTTGTTCCAAAGTGACACCTATGGTGCGTGGTTTTGCGAAGTAATCATACAAGCAGGATGGCAATTTTTAATGGTAAGTTCTGATGAACTTTACTCTCCTGCACTTACCTCGTATTTTTATGACCATTGTAAATTCTTTTATCGAATGGATGGAGAACACGTGTTCTCCATCAACATTGATGACAAAACAATGGAAATAACCATGTTCTTGTTGGCTTTTGTTGTTGAGCTTCCTATGCCTACTGAGATTCAAGACCCATGGGGATACATAGTTGATAATTTCTCTACCTACAACTATGAGCTTTTGCATGCGAATTATGGGGCCAGCATTTTTCGTGTATTGGACCAAGTGCGATATAACATAGCCCTTGGTAGCCTGTCCCTGAATGTAGGCACCACCATGTTATTCATCCTAATGAATATTTTAGGGGAGTGGCAATTTAATTCTGCAAATAGTACCGCTGGTGACATTTTCCTTGCTTTAGCTGAGGGACGTCACCGATATGACATTCCCCGAGTATTAGTGGCTAGTCTTAAGAGAGCCCAAAGCATGAGGCATAAGTATCTTCTTATGCCTGTTTTGGTTGGCCGCATCATGCGCGGTTGTTTACCTGAATTCTGTACCCAATTCACGAATTGGAAAAGGGTTGAAGTCATGAGACCCACCAATTGGGTGGTTCATTCATTTCGAGTTATAACTTGGCCGGGATGGTAGGTGCAACCTCATTTGGTTGCTCCTTACACCCTATCAGACCTAGCAACACTCGATAGGTTAGTAAGAGTTGATGACACACGGCGGCGGGCTTAGCAAGTTATCATGGCATGGCAGGACGCGAAAAATCCTCATCTCTTTGAAAAGGAAGATGAGGAGGATGACGATTAAACGGGAGATAAGGTAAGTTTTTTAGTTAGTGTCTACTTATGTCCTAAGCAATTTACTTCTTTTTGATAGGGTTATATACTAAAAGCATTACTTTTGTATTAACTCTAATTCTTCATTTTTTGAATAAGAATCATATGAGCAAATGTTATGCATATTAGTTATATGCATGTGTCTAATACTTTATGTTGTAGATGATATGGTGTGAACACACAGAATATCATATCATCAGTACCTTATAAAGTATAAGTAATCGTTCACAACCTAGATGGATTTGGACAAACCATTAGTACGGTTGTAGTATAATCTGGTATTAGTCTATCTTGACTATAGGATTACACTAGTACACTTTGTGTATATTGAACAGGACCAAGTAAAGTTGTTTCTCCTTATACTGACTATATAAGAGAACAAACGCCTCTGTTATTATGGATACTTGTCCCCATAATCTGGATATAATAACGGGCACTTACATGCATTATACATTGCTTTAAATTATCAATGAGTGAGATTCATTTGTGAATCAACAAACTCGATGGATTGGATAATGACATTGTATGTAAGGTGTGCTTTTGATTATAGAAGGAATCTGTGTCCCACAAGAAATCGGGTTGATGATGTCCCCTTGAGGAGCTCAAAAAGATTGTCATGTAAACCCTGCAGGTGGATTTATTCCGACATGACAATGAGGTTGAGTGGTACTACTCAAGGACATAAGAAGTTAATTAATAATTGTTAGTAACTTGACTTAATCAACGGACATTCGATATCTTAAACACGGGGAGATCAACGAGCATATAATATGGAGCCCATAAACGCTGACACGTAATTTGGAATTAGGGCGGTAGTGCAACAATGGCCTTTAGTGGAATAAACCATTTGTTGACGGACTTGGGCCGTGTGTTCGGGGCGAACATGGGAAGCCCAAGCCCGTCAGGAGGCCCAACCATAATTTCTCCTCATGGTCCCTGTTGTAGCCTATAAATAGAATACTCTTTCTCTCTGGCCAAAATTCACTATTCATCTGAACAGAAAAAGAGGCAAGGAAAGATAGATCCAAAATTGGATCTAGCTTTGTGAGAAAGAAGGGGATTGGTAGATCGTTGTCCACACAACGTCCAATCTATTCTAAAGGAATATAACAGAAGATCAAGGGGTTGATTGTTGATTCGGATTCATAAAGCTTGGATTCTCACAGTTATCAAACCGGATCTAAAAGGTATGTTTTCCAATCACAAATCGTGAGAACCCATTGATTCCGCTGCGCGTGGTTCTCGCGGTTTGTAGAAATATTGCATTCTGAAATAACGGTTCCTACACTTTTAACCCCATAATGGGTGGAACTGCTATAGAGTTGTGTCTATTTTTCTTTTTCTATATTAGTATGTTTTAACCTTGTTTTGCAGATGTTCTAAAATTTCACGCGTTTCCATGGTATTTTTCTACCCTTTTTATTTCAATACTTTGAGGACAAAGCATGCTTCTTGTTTGGGGGGGCATAGAAACACGTGTAATTAAGGCATCTATTAGGATATATATATGTACAATATACACTTGTTTTCTAGTAAAAAATTTAAAATTTTCAAAAATATAAATAAAAATTTTATGTTATACACTTAGGAATATTGGTATTGTTTTCTTTCTCTATGCTCTCAATAATCTAGATGTCTCACGTAGCGGTTGCATTAGAATAGTTTTTAGAAACTTAGGTTAATATGTAGATAATAATCTTTGCATCTTTCTATAAATATATCGCATGAGTATCTATGATTGTTTGGCAGTAAGTTTTTGAAATCTATGCTAGAGTACTTATTCTACAAATCTTGTGAGAATATAGCATAAAGCCTTATATGAGTGAAACGTTTGAGAAATGACACGAAGGAGAAGTAAAATCCGGATAGAGAAATCACACGTTCACTTGCTTGATCACTATATCATATCCTAAGCGAGAATTTTGGCCCTTTTTGGATCGATATAGCCAAAAAGTCAAACCTTATGAAATTATTTTCTGCTAGTCTCCCCTCTGAGCCTTTCTTTAGCCTTTCATAAACCGCAAATCCTTTAACCTTTTAGAAAGCAAAATTTAAAAAAAAAAAAAAAAAAAAAAAAAAAAAAAAAAAAAAAAAAAAAAATCAGCTTACCCATTCTTTGAATGAGTCTGAGAATAGAGATGAAGAATATAAAAAAGAAAGACCTTTGAAATCAAGAATTTGTTAGTCGTTTCAAATAAGAAAAGAAAGTTTCCATCCAAATAAAAATAATAATAATAAATAAATAAATAAAAGAAAATAAAGAGTTAGAACTCCAAAAAAAAAATAGAATCAAATGAGTCAAAAGCCAAAGAAAAAGAAAAAAATATAGCTAAGGATGGAAACAAAGTGTAGAAGCAAAAGAATAAGGGTTTCTCTAGTTACATAATATGAAGACTCTATTATCTCAGACTTGTCCTTTTTGAATATCCATTTCCTTCCTTCTTAAATCATCTCTTAATCCCCGCAACACCTAATAAAGACCTCTAGCTCAATTTGGAATAGGTTAGTGTGATAGTAAGTGGCAGATGTGTTTGATCGAATCTGGCTTCCTTGTGTATCATTGAGATTGTAAGGTAAAGTGTGCCCACTGCGCACTGGAGTAGCGAAACTTGAGTAAAAAAATCAGAGTGGTTTTTGTCTTAACATTTATGTGAGGACCTACTTAAGGACGTTATTCTGAGTTTTCATAAACGGGCCTGCTAGTGCATTTCATAGTATTACTCATTGTATATATATTTATTCATAGATGACTGATTATTATGCATATATTAGTTTAGGTTTCGACTTGATTATTCTGTATTCATTGCTAGTGAGATGTATAGATAATTGAGACATAAATAAGGAAACAATAGCTTTATTTCTTAGTTGTTGTAGTATAGATGAAGTTTGTGAGTACCTTTGTTGTAGTATAGATGAAGTTTGTGAGTACTTTCACTGGAAAACTCTCACGAGGCTATAAGTCGTCCACTTGGGAATTCCTAGTGGTTTAAGGCCTTGTTACATATGGTCAATGCAATCGCACTCGACAAAACGAGATTAGTTAGAACTCCATTTTTGGTCACGTATGTTAATTTCTCATATTTGCTTGAGGATAAGTAAAATGTTGTTTGGGGGTGGTTTGATAAGAGCCCAAAACTGTAGTTTTAACCCCTTAACAATAATACTTTTAGACCAATTATGCGAGTAATAAATAAGAGTTAATGTTGATTTACGTGCTTTTATGTATTTCAGGCATTGGAGTCGATTATGTGCAGAAATGTGTCACTTTTGAGAGATAAAGGAGAAAGGGTTGGTTGCTAAGGAGTTCTGTGATTAAAGGCCAAGATTCAAGGAGAAAAATCCTTTAAAAAGTCCAGTCAAAGCTGAAAAGTCAAACTCAACGCGGGCAGAAACAGCGCACAAAAGTCGGCAGAACTTCCGAAGACTGTATCTTTGGACTCAGACCTCGGAATTGGGCCTACCTTATGTCAAAACGACCGTATTGGAAAGAGCTTTCCAATGGTTTAAACCTTGACCTAATCAAAAGAGTATAAGTAAATGAAAAGTCTGTTGAAGAAAAGTCTAACTGAAAAGGCCTCTGTGGACTGAAGAAACTGGGTTTTGGGCTCGATTTTCCGACCCAAAACATGGCTCCTCAGCCCATGCATGAAAATGTGGATCTGGTCTCCTCCATTTCAAGACACAAGACTTAACTCTTAAGCATCTAGTTTTATTGGTAGCCATTAGCTAATAGCTTGTTTTAGATCTAGTTTTTCCTTACATTCAATTAATTAGTTAGAACAAAGTAGATTATTATTTTAGAATCATATTTAGTTTTATAATAAAGTATTAGGTTTCATTTCCTTTTAGTTATTGATTTAATTCTTATTTAGAATTAGTTGTTTTAAATTCATAAATTAGGATTGTCTTCATTTGATAATTAGTTAATTCATAATTATAGTTCAAATTAGTAAATTTACAATCTTTATATCATGTCTTGCTTAAATTTGTATAGAAATGATAGTTTAATGACTCAAGGCTAAACCTCCATTAGAGGGGTTTGATGAAAACTTGATTTTTGCTAGCTTAGAAATCGTCATGATAATCTACTCAATTCTAGAAAGTAATTAGTTCACCATGAGAATGGGTTTTATTACTTCACATGCTAGTTATTGTTTGGTAGAGATTGCCTTGAATAATTAGGGATTAGAAATACCATTTTGTTATGTGAAAGCATTGAAATTTGCATCACGACGAATCTTCACTAGTTAATTAAGTCGAGTTAAGGTGGAATCAATCCCCCCAAAGGCATCTCCAATGGGGGGGTGTAAAATTACACCTCCACCTAGGCTCCACATAGGTGCCATTAGGATTTTACACCTCTAATTGTATAGTATTGTATAGCTTATAAATATCCACACTCTATACTCTCCAATGGAAGAGTGTAAAAAAATATATATTTTAAACTCGGACGTCACTCCAAGTGACGTCCCTCTTTAATTTAAACTGGGACGTCACTTGGAGTGACGTCCGAGTTAAAAAATTACTTTAGAATTAGAAAGGGACGTTACTTCAAGTGACGTCCGAAAATTATTTCACTCAGACGTCAGTTCGAGTGTCGCCCGGGTTTTTTTATTAACTAATAGCGAGAGGGGGAATTCCCCACCCTCTCTATTAGCTAATACACTATTACCTACGGTATAGCACCCCCATTGGAGAGAGTTTTTTTATATTTGGAGTGTAAAATTTCCACTCTATACGGTTTACACCCCCCATTGGAGATGCCCTTAGCATATAGTCAAGTTTAGTATTCCGTAGTCGAATTATCATATCTTGTTAGTATAATTTCCACCGTAGTATAATTTCCCGTCCTTACTCTCATTAACTTTGGATAGACCGATAATCTTAGAAAACATGAGTTCTAAAGAACTAGGAGTGGAACGAATCTTCTACTCCAACTCTATTACAATAGCATTCGAGAGTAGAAAAACTTTGATAAACCCTTAGCATAAAATAGTTTTAGTTTTACTTGTGTTTGAGTCTCGTTACCTATTCGTAAGTATAACTATCATTTTACTATTATCATAGGGTCCTTCAGCAAATTTACAAAACAATTGTCCGTTGATCATGGTGTACCTGGGAGCTCGAAATTGTATTGCCGAGCATTCTTTACTTTAGCTAGGAGCTCGCCATGTACGATGAATTTCATAAATGGGCCTATCCAAAATTGAGTGATCGCTTCTTCGGATGAGGGCTGGAAGTCTTTGAGGCTGTTGACATTTTCGTACTCGTAAGTGGGCTTGTCCAGGATGTCAATGTAGACTATGCTAGGACATGCTTCTTAGGTTTTCGAGGCTAAGAAAGCCAGGCTATCTGCATGTCTGTTATCTTCCCGGGGAATATGTTCTAGGGATAATGTTTTGAATGAGTTGATAATGTTATTGACAACCTGAGCGTACTTGGCTAAGTTTGCTCTATTTGTTACATACTCTTTGGTGATTTGTTTGACAATTAGTTGTGAGTCGTTATAAGCCTTGAGTTTTCAGACTTGTAGTTGTTTGGCCATGCGGAGGCCTGTGATTAATGCTTCATATTTCGCTTCATTGTTGGATGTTGCAAAATTGATTTTGATTGACTTCTGTAGTTGTGTTCTTTCTGGAGAAGTTAACATAACCCTAGTCCACTACCGTTGTTGTTGCACGCTCCATCTATGTAGAGGTGCCATATGTCTGGGGTGGTTGGGTGATGGAGTGAAGTGATGGGCTCGGATTCCTAGTTGACATCTTCGACGGGGAAGTCTGCCAGGAAATTAGCAACGACCTGACCTTTGCGAGACATTTAGGGAACAAATTCAATGTGGTGTTCTCTAAGTTCTTTAGCCCATTTGGCCATGCAGGCCGTTTTTTTGTTAGAAATCAAAACCTGTTTGATGGGTACATCTGTTATGACCTTGATATTGTGAGCTTGAAAGTAAGGTCGGAACTTTCGAGCGGAATATAGTAGAGACAGCATTGTTTTCTCCATTGCTGAGTAATGTTTTTCTGCATCTGCCAATGTCTTACTGGTGAACTAGACTGGTTTCTCGATTCCCTCGCTTTCGTGAAAGAGGACCGAGCTGATGGCAAAGTTGGTAGTTGCAAGGTAAAGCCCCAGTGTTTCTCCTTCAGTTGGTTTGGACAGGACGGGCAGAGTTAATAAGTAAGCTTTCAGGTCGTTGAAATCTTTGTGGCACTCGCCTGTCCATGTGAATATTGCGCCTTTCTTGAGTATTTGTAAAAATGGTTTGCACTTGTCAGATGCCTGTGAGATGAATCTGTTGAGGGTTGAAGCCATGCCGGATAACTTGTAGATTTGTTGTTTAGAAGTTGGTTCTGGCATTTCAAGGAGAGCTCGTATTTGTTCTGGGTTGGCTTTGATATACCTTTGTGAAATGAGATATCCTAGGAATTTCCCTGAAGCTACCCCAAATACACATTTTGTTGGATTGAGCTTCATTTTGTTTTGGCGCAATCTTTCAAAGGCTTCTTGTAGGTGGGAAATGTGATCTTTAGCCTTTTCACTTTTGATTACCATATCATCTATGTAGACTTCCATAATGTCGCCCAGCAAGTTTTTGAACATCTTTGTGACAAGTCTTTGGTAGGTTGCACCTGCGTTCTTCAAGCCAAATAGTAGGACGTTTTTTTTTTTTTTCGAAAAGCGAGGTTTTTAGAGAGGTCCCCTACCCCTTTTCATTAAATATAAATCATAGCTTGTTACATTCTCTAGCATATTTAAATAGTAGGACATTGTAGCAGAACGTTCCTTGTTCGGTTATGAAGGACGTCTTTTCTTGATCTTCTTCTGCAAGTGGTATCTGATTGTACCCGTTGTATGCATCCATGAACGATAAAAGTTCATGTCCACAAGTTTAATCTACTAGAATATCAATCCTTGGTAGGGGGAAGCTGTCCTTTGGGCAGTGTTTGTTGACGTTTGTGAAGTCTATGCAGAGTCGTATCTAGCCGTTCTTCTTAGGAACAGTTACGATGTTAGCTAGCCAGGTCGGGTACTCGACTTCTCTGATGAATCCAACATTTTGAGCTTTTCTATCTCTTCATTGATGGCTTTTTGAAATTTGAGTGCCAGTTTGCAAGGTCGTTGTTTGATAAACTTTACAGTTGGATCTACATTTAATTTGTGGCAAGCAACCTATGGGTCGATTCCAGGCATATCGATATACGACCAAGCAAAAACATCTTTATTGAGAGATAGAAATTTGACAAGTTGCTCCTTGAGCTTGGGAATCAACCCTTACATAAACAAACTTTCGGTCATCATTTGTGCCTAAATTGACTTTTTCTCCAGGCTCGATTTGTGCTTGCTTCTCTTTGAGCTTGCATGTAGCTGGTGCTTGCGAGCTGGATGCTTGAGGATCTTGCAGCTTTAGGATTCCTTTTTCTTGGACGACCTGAGTTTTGGTTATGGCTGTTTTACTGACTTGATTGCATCGATGAGCTTCTAGTTGGTTGCTCCTGAGTTCCATGATGCCTCAGGGTCTGGGGAATCGCAGCATTTGGTGTAAGGTGGACGGGACTACTTGGATCTTGTGAATCCACCTACGCCCTAGGATGGCAGTGTAGGATGACTTGACATCAATTATGCTGAAATGTATTGAGGTTTTGACCATGTCCTCTTATTCTCTAATGGAGACTGGTAAGATGACGTCTCTAATGGCATCTGTGCGGTCTCTGTTGAATCCATAGAGTGGTGCATTTGATTCTATCATCACCAAGTCTGGCAGGTGCATATCCTTGTAGGTTTGATAGAAGAGGATGTCATAAGAGCTGCCTGGATCGATGAGGACCATTTTGACTGTCCACCCGTTGATTTTGACGTGCACTACCAGGACATCATTGTGGGGTAGGCACACCTTGTCGAGATCTTCCTCCATAAATGCTATGGAAGTTGTTGATTGAGAGCTGGTAGGAGTGATGACTTCAGCTTTGTTGGAGAGGTGGTAGATTTCTTGCAGCACGCCTACACGTCTACACTTTTCCCGACCTGAGGTTTCGTCGTTGGAGGTGTCTGTAATCATGTTGATTACCTTTTCCTCATCATGGTCGGAGGAGTGCTGTCTCTTGTTGTGCCTCGACCAACCTGAAGATTTAGATCGCCGGGCTGTTCTGCTCCTTCTCATGTTGTTAGCAAGTCGTTCATGGCTTCAGCTCCTGCTTCTGTGGCGATTGGCATTCAGCTTATGCCTGAGGTCGCTTTCTGGTAGGAACTCTTTTAGTTTTCCCTCTTTGACTAAGTCTTGGAGGTAGTGCTTGAGGCTCCAACACTTATTTGTGTCATGGTGTTGGAGTTTTTGGAAGTAGCAGTATGGACGTCCTTGGATTGCTATTACTTTGTTGATGTTGGGCTTGAAGTACGGTGTTGTATAAATCTTCTTCAGGATTTGGCTTGGCGTCCTGGAAAAGTTGGAGAATTCTCTTTTGGTGTATAAGGGCTTGTGGGAGCTGAAGCCCTTGTTGTTGTTGCCTGAGTAGTGATTATTTTCTTTGGGTCCTCGTTTGTCACTCACTGCGAGGACTTCTTTGCCCTTGCGCTAGGCCAACCATTCTTCATACTTGATGTACTTGTCTATTCTGTGGTACAGGTCGTCTAAGCGTTCTGGCTTGTTGTGCATTAGAGACCCTGCTAGGTCGGAGTCGTCCAGGAGGGCGTTGGTGAATGCAGAAGTGGCAAAACTGTCCTTTAGGCCTGGCTCCATTGATAGGAGTTCCATCTTGAAATGTCCTAGGAAAGCGTGGATCCTTTCTCCATGTGCTTGCTTGAGTTGAAACAAGGAGTCCAGGTCGGCTTGTTTCTTCTTGTTGTGGATGAACTCTGCTGCGAACGTCTCAGCTAGCTTGTCGAAGTTGCTGATTGAATCAGGAGTGAGTGTGTAGAACCATTCTAAGGCTCCATCCTTTAGGCTGGTTGGAAAGAGTTTGCACTTCAGGTAGTCGTACTCTAGAGCGATGTATAGTGTGAGGATCTGGGTGAAATGAGCTACATGCTGGCCTGGACACGAGCTACCATCATACAGCGGGAACTTTGGTTGGATGAATTCTGAGGGAGGCTAATTGTCCCTAATTTCAGTGGTGAATGGTGACACCTTGTATATCTGGAGTATCTTCTGAGCGATCTGGATCTCGCTGGCTTTGTCGTTTGACTTCTCCAACCTTTGGGCGAAGTCTTCTAGTCTTTGATTGGTGGTGGTGGTGGTGGTGGCGATGTGATGGCGTTATTCTCCACTATGTCTGGAGTGTTGCTGTTGGTGTTGGAGTTTGCTTGGTCTCGCACATTTTGATTTTCTTGCTGGAGAGCTACAAAGGAATCTTGTAGCATCCTCATTTGATCTGCTAAGGCTTGTAGTTGTGCTTCCATTGTGATTTTTCTAACCAGCTTCGTGGGCCTGAGAAAATAGGTTGTGTGTGTTTTCTTAAGAGAACAAACTGGCAGACGGCGCCAATGTAGAGGTTTCGTGTTTTGGGGTGAACGACCTAATGATCTATTTGATAGGGAATGGCTGCACTCTTCTTGGGACAAGAGTTGCCTACGTATCAAGTTTTTTGGGGTCAACTTGAATCAAGCCTCACATAGTTCATCTCTCTCTACTTATAGATGTTTGAGCTGACCTTCCTTATTTGCTCCAAGTCGTTGTCAAGGGTAGATCCACATTGTGTGCTATCTTGATGATTAGTCATTACTCCTGATGTTACAAAGTAAATGTCACCTTGATTGGTGCGTTGACTGAACTCCCGGATTGCGCTAGATGATTTGCTTCCATATATGGCTGTAACTGAGATTCGGGACGACCTGAGCTTGGGTCGTTATGACGTGCTGGTAAAGTGGTACGAGCTGGTAGAGATACGACCTGGTGTGGACACGTGTGATGTAGTGACATGAGTGTAGAACAGAGGGTACTTACAGTTAAGTTATATACATATATCCTAATAATCATGTTGAGAATATATCTGTACCCTACTTTACTATGCTTTTTCTAGAATAGGCACAAAATTAAATGGTAAAAGAGCCACGGGCAATACAAATATCTAAAAGCATAAATATTTGTTTTCCTTGTTTAGTGAACAATGAGTGACATAATTGTCCCAACGAAAGTATATTTCATCATAAAGGCACATCTTAATTGCCCAGTTATCCTGATGACAATTCATCGAAAAGACATATATTCAATCTTTTGCTATGCTAAATGATCACAACACTTGATCGTGATAACAAAGCAATGGATTCATGATCTTATCCTCCACAGTATGTAATTAGGCAAGTTTCCCAATCATGGATTTACAAAGGTTTATCATCAATCTGTATCGGTCTAGGAACCATAGAAGAAGACCATAATGGCGAAAGAACCGGTTATAACTGGTTCTATGATTCAATGGATTCCTTATACTTGGTCATTTGTTCAATTTAAAGTCGTCAAGCTTTGTTGGTGTGCTTCCATAGGTTCAAAACCTCCTTACGCTCAAATTAAATGTAAGTGGTCTCTTAGTGTTTAGCTCTATATATATTGTTAATGTTTTGATAATTTCAGATATTTGTGTTATTATGGTATTTTAATTTGTATTAGTGATTGATAATGATAAAATGAATAGTTTTACCTACGAAATAAAGCGATGAAACTCTAAACGTAAGTAAAACTAAATGCTAGCTTATGATGTCTATTCTATCAAAGATTTCTACTCTCAATCCTATGAGATATAGTGGAGTAGAGTGATTCGTTCCACTCCTAGTCCTTCCGCATGCTGTGTTATCACGTGTAATTACTCTACTTAAGGTCTAATGAGAGATTTACTAAAAGGCAACTAGACTACGATGCAACTACCCACAAGATGCAACTAGTCGGTTATCAAAATAACTAAGGGAATGCTACGTTGATTCGATGATAAGGAGTTAGAGGGGGATTGATTCCACCTTAACTCGACTTAATCCTATTAACGACGAATGATCGTCGTAATCCGAATTAAAGCGCCGTTGAGAACAATTGGTTCTTCCTAATCCCTAATTACACATGGCATTCCTACCAATTCATAACTAGCATGTGAACGATTAAACCCATTCTCATGGTGAACTAATCGTTTCTAGAGTGGAAAGGAAATTACGACGATTCTACGATAGTCGGAATCAAGCTTTCATCAAGGATTCTCAACCCCTCTAATGGAGGTTTAGCCGAATCATTACGCAATCATTTCGATTAAACTTAAACTAAACATGATATAAAGAATTGAAATTTACTAATCTAAATTAAACAATAATTAAAATCTAATTAATAACTAAGAATTGAATAACAAGTAGTAAATGAATCAGATCTAACACAAATGTAAATGACAAGAATCGAAATTTAACAACTAGCTATTTTATTAATCAAACTAATTAAGAGTAATGATTCTAATAGTTTAATCTAAAACAAGAATTGGATTTGAAATTAAACTTAATTAAAACAATTAAATCTAGATCTAGAAGCTATTCTAATGGCTACTTTCTATTCTAAGCTCCTTTATTTTCTAACCTAAAAATCTACTATTCTCTACTAAAAAATCTACCATTAACAAAGAGCTAAGCTTTTGTTTTTATACTTTCAGATCCAAAAATCGTGCATGGGCTTAGAGCCATGTTTTGGGCCAGAGAATCAGGCCCAAAACCCAATTCTTTCAGTCCAAAAAGGCATCTTCAGCTGCAGTTGGCTTCAATAGAGTTTTTGTCCACTTTTGCTCCTCTGATTGGATCACGGCTTAGACCATTGGAAAGCCCTTTCCGAGGCGGTCGTTTTAACATAAGGTAGGCCCCATTCCGAGGTCTGAGTCCAAAGATATGGCCTTCGGAAGTTCTGCTGACTTTATGTGTTGTTTCTGCCCGCGTCGACTTTTCAGCTTTTGACCGGGCTTTAGAAAGGCTTTGTCTTCTTGAATCTTGGCCTTTAATCACGGAACTCCTTAGTAACCGACCTTTACTCCTTTATCTCGCTAAAGTGGCACATTTCTGCACATAATAGACTTTGAAGCCTAAAATGCATAAAAACACGTAATCAGTGTTAACTCTTAATTATTACTCACATAATTGGTCTAAAAGTATGTCCATTCTGGGGGTTAAAACCACAGTTTTGGGCTCTTATCAAACCACCCCAAACAGCATTTTGCTTGTCCTCAAGCAAAGATGAGAAATTAGAATAAGTGACCAAAAATGGAGTTCTAACTACTCGTTTATTTGAGTGCGATTGCATTGACCATATGCAACAAAGGCCTTAAACCACTAGGAATTCCCTAGTGGACGAGTTATAGCCTCGTGAGAGTTTTCCAATGAAGGTACTCACAAACTTCATCTATACTACAACGACTAAGAAATAAAACTATTGTTTCCTTATTCATGCTCCAAATTATCTATACCTCTCATTAGCAATGTATATAGAGTAATCAAGTCGGAACCTAAGCTAATATATGCATAATAATCAATCATCTACAATAAACATATATACAATGAGTAATACTATGAAATATAATAGCAGGTCCGTTTCTGAAACTCGGAATAGCGTCCTTAAGTAGGTTCTCACAATAATATTCAAGATACAACACTCTGATTTTTCCACTCAAGTTTATTTACTCTAGTCTTGAAGATGGGCACACTTTACCTTACAATCTCAATGACAACAAGGAAGCGGAGTCGATCAAACACATCTGCCACTTACTATCACACTAACCTATTCCTAATTGAGCTAGAGGTCTTTATTAGGTGTTGGGGGGATAGGAGATGGTTTAAGAAGGAAGGAAATGGATATTCAAAAGGACAAGTCTGAGATAATAGAGTCTTCATATTATGTAACTTAGAGAAAACCTTGTTATTTTCTTTTGCTTCTATACTTTGTTTCCATCCTTAGCCATATTTTTTCCTTTTTCTTTACTTTGGCTTTTGACTCCCTTTTATTATTTTTTTTTTTGGAGTTTTTATTTTATTTCTATTTTTATTTTTCTTTTCTTTGGATGGAAACTTCTTTTCTTTATTTTATGAAGCAATTAACTAACTTTTGTTTACACAGGTTTTTCTCTTCTTCTTTCTTCCTCATTCTATTCTCAGACTTATCTTAATTGGGTAGGTTGAATATTTTTTTTTTTATTTTGTAACAGGGTAAAGGATTTGTGGTTTATGAAAGGCTAAAGAAAGGCTCAGAGGGGCGACTAGCGGAAAATAATTCATAGGTTTGAATTTCTGGCTATATCGATCCAAAGAGGGCCTAAATTCTCGCTTAGGATATGGTTTAGTGATCAAGCAAGTGGACGTGTGATATCTCTATCCGGATTTTACTTCTCCCTTGTGTCATTTCTCAAATGTTTTAGCTCATATAAGGCTTTTAGGCTATATTCTCCACAGGATTTGTAGAATAAGTACTCTAGCCTAGATTTGAAACTTCTTGCTAACAATCATAGATACTCATGTAATATATTTATAGATAGATGCAACGATTATTACCTACATATTAACCTAAGTTTCTAAAAATTATTCTCGATGCAAAAGCTACATTGAGATTTCTAGATTGTTAAGAGCATAGAGAAGGAAAACAATACCACTATTCCTAAGTGTATAGCATGAACTTATTTATTTATATTTTTGAATTTTTAAAATTTTAACTAGAAAACAAATGCATATTAACTCTATCTATATCCTAACAGATGCCTTAATTACACGTGTTTCTATGCCCCCAAACAAGAAAGAAGCATCGTTGTCTTCAAAGCATTTAAATAAAGAGGGTAGGAAAAATACCATTGAAACGCTGTGAAATTCAGGGATATCTGCAAAACAAAGTTAGAACGTGCTAATATAGGAAATAAAAACCTGACGAACTCTATACTGAATTCTACCCATTATGGGGTTAACAAGAATGAAATTGCTTGGGACATAGCGGACACTAACTAGAATGAAAACTTACCTTATCTCCCCGCGATTACTCATCATCTTACTCATCCTCTTCTTCCATAAAGAAGTGAGGTTCCTTTAGATCTGCCATGCCATGATAATTTTCGGACTTCCCCCATTTATCATCTATTATTGCTAACCTATTAAGAGCCACTTGGTCTGATGGGGTGTAGGGTGCAACGATAAGGTTGTATCCTCCACCCTTTGCCAAGTCATCGTTACGCGGAAGGATCGAATAATACTATTGGTGGGTCATACCGTGTTGACTGTAATCCAATCCATGAAACGTGTACAAAAAACAAGAAAGAAACATAGCATAATACGGGAAACTAGAACGGGCATAAGAAGGAACTTATGCCTCATGCTATGGGATCAAGCTAAACTAGACATCAAGGTTCGGGAAGGTCATGACACATAATCGTCCGTGGCTAAAGCAAGGAAAATGCTGCAAGTGGCATCATTCACGTAAGAAAACGCCATTCCCCTAAAATGTTTAGCATGATCCAAAACATAACAGTTCCTATGTTCATGGATAGGCTACCAAAAGCGGCGTTATATAGTCCCTTGGTCGCGATCACGAGGAAAATGCCTGCGCCCGTGCGACTCATGCAAGAACTTCGTAAGTGTAGACATAAATATTATCTACCCAATAGCACCATGGGTCTTGTATTTCAGCCGGCATAGCAAGTCCAAGAACAAATGCTAGCAAGAACACGGTAATTTCCATTGGTTCATTATCAATGTTGATGGAGAACACTTGTTCTCCATCCGGTCTTTCAAAGAAAATGCAGTTATCGTAAAAATAAGATGCTAGTGTTGCGAGAATAAAGTGCATCATCGTCTTACCATAAAAGCGGCTCTCGACCAACGTATGTGATAAGCCTCAAAACCAAGCACCATAAGTAGTGCTTTGGAACAAATCTTCGAAAGACTGTTCGGTATCAATGTTGGAGATGTCATCTCAAACTTACGCTTTGGAATAGCTGCGAATGATCCGGATACTTCCATGAAAACTGGAAATTTTTCTGTCCCACGAAGTCGGTACGAAATCGCTCTTCGATAGAACACAAGTCTTCTGAATAGTTGGAATTTCCAGTGTTTGGCGGGTCGCTTTCGGCTTGAAGCGAGTCGCGCTCGACAAAAATTCAGAAAAAATATCACGCAGAAGCGAGCACGAGTCTTCGGAGTTGTTGAAACTTCGGAAAATTAGCCGAAACGTGGGAATCGTGGGAGTGAAAGGTGAGTGATGGAGTTTAGGTGTAGTGTGAGTTGTGAGTGTAGAATGTATGAAGTTTATATAGGTTTAAAGTTGCTAAAATGGATCGGGAAGTTGCCAAAACTAATTACGGCAGTTTACGGAAATCCTAAAATTTCCAAACCAGCGGAAACAACTCATTATCTTTATTCTAATTCAAACCTAGTATCTTTTAGGTTGAATTTATGATAGAATCTACCTATTTAATCTAGATTTCATCCTACCCTTATACTTATTCCTGGATATGCCTAATCGGCTATATTTTCACCTTGACTCCGCAATAAATTCTAACACGAGGGTTATATAAAAATCATGTTGGAATAGATAAAACCACCCCCAAACAATTTGGGAAGGTGGGATCAATATGAGACAACCACGCATAATAAAAATAACCGCATTATATTAAAATTTTCATTCGGAGTACATTTCACTACAAAATTCAAATTACGGAAATAAAACTTACATTAAAATAAATAACAATAATGAAACTACAAATAAACATAAAAACATCAAACGATGCTATCCCTAACTACTCCGATACTAGTAGCGGAGGGCACACGGTCCGGAGACTACTCCTGGGCTCCTGATGGGCCAGCACCATTCGACCTTCGGCGACGACGCTCGTGCCTCGATGGTGTGTCCTCAGAAGGAGAGTCCCCATGAGGTGGGAATCGTGTAAGCATCTCTTCCCGGAACTGGCGCTGAGCTTCTAGCTCGGCCCTCATCTGTTCCCACCTCTCATCCTCTCTCTGTGTACGGATCTCGAAGTTATGATGCATCGTTGCCTGTCGAGTCCGGAGGTCTTCGCAGATGGTGTTGAGCGAACGCATGCCACGATGAATCACAGCCATGCGTTCTGCGTCTGACCAACACCTCTCCAAGGCATCCGCATCAAAACAAGTCAAATCCTCCTCATCCTCCGAGGCATTCTGATTTCCCCCAGCCTCCTCGGCATTCTGATCTCCACCATCCTCTTCTTCTTCTTCTCTATCCTCAGCCAACCTCCAAACTCGTTGGACACACTCCTTATAGATGCGAGGGTTACTGTATAGGGTGATGTAAGTCCTATCAGTCGCCTGAGCTGCTCTCAACTTCAACATGATCTTGGTTATCAACACGGGAGGGCAACAGACTTCCCTACTCCCCTATCATGCTAAGTAAAACTCCAAGATGCATAACTCATACTTCTGCTCTGGAGTATCCATAAGATGTGGAGGCAGTTCGGGCCGATGTCGGTGACCTTCTCCTTCCCGGGGCGTTCCGACCAATCCACCGAAATGCGGCCCGGCTAGTTGTCCTAAAGGAAGCTCGACGAACACAATCGCGACCTCGCATTGTAGTTCCCTTCAATAACTTGTCTCGTTCATCAATGGCTCTACCCCATTATGTTGGGACTCCTGCAGCGTGACATCAAATGGATTCTAGGCGGGATGCCTAGAATCTCGATAAACAACCGGTCGTCACTTCCTTCCTCCTCTTAGCCACCGCATGAAAAATCCTCGTCCCTTCCAACTCCCTCGTATTGTAGAACCGT
Organism: Coptis chinensis; assembly: GCF_015680905.1. Lineage (NCBI taxonomy): Eukaryota > Viridiplantae > Streptophyta > Magnoliopsida > Ranunculales > Ranunculaceae > Coptis > Coptis chinensis. Next base: position 86,180,332 of record NC_141456.1, read on the forward strand.
CGGACTAAGTCCTCGTGGTAATAGGCTTCGGTCGAGTACCACAAGCTATTCGATCTCGGTGATCATTTTAAATCACCGTAAAATGGCGCGAAGTGGTCACTGTAAAAGCTTGCTCGGCAAAATTCGGCGTTGTTGAGCCATTGGTGTTTGGAATGTAGTGGGGGTTTAAATGGGATGTGGTGGTGGGTTGTTAATTGACCAACCAAGCAAACGGTGGTGGTGGTGGAGTGGTGGTGCGGCAGCAACAAAATTTGGAATTTCGGTGGTTTTGCTTATTTAATTTGGTGGAGGTGGTGGTAGGCGGCGTTTACTGGTCGATTTGGGTTGGGTATTAATTGTGGACGTGGGTTAATTTAGGTTTTCTTTTATTTTTTTATTTTTTTTAGGTTTTGTTTTAAGCTTTGGGCGTTAATGGCGGATTGTGGAAGATGATCGCGACTATTGGTGAAGGTAAGGGCGCGGGTGCGCTGTCGGTGGACGCGGGTTGGGCCCAAGCCCAAATCGAAATTTGTGATTTTTTTCGATTTTTTGCGAAACTTCAAATCCAAATTGCCGCTTCGTTACCGGTCCGATTTTTGCGAATGAGTTATGGAAATGATCAGGAGAGAATTTCCAATCCAATGATCCATAAAACACTCTATTCCGACCGTGGATGACATATAAGATAGTGGAAAATGCCTCGAAGTGCGTGCATAACGTACGTTATGCGAACAATTGGACTCTAAAATCATGGATTATGTCAACCCGAATCATAATACAATTAAACGGCCTAAGCAACTGTAATGGGACATAAACATTCTAGGACGGAAACACGAACACCCCACCCCCAAACAAATTTTTTACAACGGAGCTTAGAAAATTTGTTTTTAGCAGTGGGTCTTTTAAAGTCAGATTCCCGAGACTTCCTATATTACTATGTTTATTCTTTAATATATATATTTATTTATTTTTAATTTTAAAAATAAAACAATAAACAAGAAGGACATAATTCACCCCATAGAGAAACATGACTCAAAAATCCGAGAAAACATGCAAGAGTGGAAAACATGAATTATGTTTAAACGTGGACTTAGAATCCGGTACTTACAGCCACACACTCCGTAGGGAGGGCCCGATTACCTTAATGGTGCACTCACCAATATATGGAAATGAAAGGAAATGCACCAAACATAAAAGTTGAGTCGTTTATAGTCAGATACTCGAGACTTATCTAAACATATGTATGAACATGCAGTTTATCATATATCAACAACCGAAATAGTTGTGGATCATTCCATAAATAAATATCACAGAAAACATATCCAAACACAATCAAGCACCAAGATTTCCTATGACGCAACCTAGTAAAATGAAAGCGAAGTCGGATAACCCTATTACTTAACCTAGCATGCACCTTTTTTTTCATTTTTGAACGAGAGGGTGTCCTAGTGAATAAGTGTGGAAGAGTGAATGGTTGTGGAGAATATGGTGGATATGGGTAAGTTATAGAAGGAAAGCATGGAAAAAATGAGGATGTGGGTTTAGCACAAAACTCATTCATAGTGTAGGTAGGGACTGTCTCAAGTCTAAAAATAAAGGTGTCACACGCTTTTGTCTTCTGAAGTATTTGTTTACTAGGTGAATTTAAAAAATTATGAAGCCTGAAAGAAACAACAGGGATCGAGTGCAAACTTCGAGATTCCTTTGAAAGGGGTGGAAGGAGGGAGATGAGGTGGATGTTGTGGAAAGTAGTTCTTGATAGGGTGAATTATCACTGCTCTAAGAAACTCATCGAATTGCTCATCTAGATTGGTCATATCCTCGTTACTATGATAGTCCTCTACATCTTTGAGAAAGTCACCTATCTCATCCTCATTAAGTAATATGTGTATCGACTAGTGTAGGGATGGAAATGTTGGAGTCTGAACTTCCAAAGGAAAGAAATTTGGGCATATGATTATCCGGGCGTGTTGTTGAAATAATCTCGAGCAAAGCTCGATCATGCTAACCTCTCCATCCATAGACGAATCGGGGATGGCGTGTCTTTGTTTTAAAAACATTGACTTCAACAAACAAGATGGCCAAAAGACATGGACATTGAACCATCGCGGCAACTAATGAGCGCATTGGCGGTTGCCGGAAAGGGGCGCCCTAAGATGATGATCGGGCCAGTCGTTAGCGACTTACGGTCGAGGATGACAAAATCAGCCCGGATAGTAAAAATCCTGAATTTTTACGAGGAACATTTTCGGCGACACCCTTAGGATACTTAATAGACCCGATCAGCTAATTGCAACGTCATTTTAGTGGGTTGCATCTCGTCTAGACCTATTTGTATATACAAATAAAAGCGGAGTAAGTTAACGCTTAGCCCCCAAGTCTAATAACGCGGTCGTCGTATAAGAATCTCCTAAGGTGCATTGTACGATGGGGCGACCGGGTCCTTGTACTTAACAATTCCATTATGTTCAGATAAAGTTGGGAATTGTTCTGTTAAAAAGGCGTCTTTTGGTATATTGGTCTTACGCCTAGTAATACACAATTCCTTAAGAAACTTAGCATGGTGTGGTAGCTTTTTATAGCTTCAAAGGAAGGGAAGGTTTATAGTTAGATTCTTGAAAACATCCCTAATCTCCTCATAATTTGTATCCCTAGTTAACACGGGCTAATTTTTTGTGGAAACGGGCGGTTTCTGTTTATATTTAGCAATGGTATCACATGGATGTTTAACCGTGGCTTTCTGTTTCTTAGGTTGTGTTGTAACTGGTACCTCTACAGTGGTAGGCTCTTGAGTTTCTATTTCGGTTATCTAGTAAAATCGCAGGTGTAAGTAGGGGGTAACTATAGGCATAGTTACTTTGTTATCAACCACTCTGCCAGAACGGAGAGTGGTGATGGCATTTAGCTCACCTACATTTTCATATTCATTACTAGTATTACCGGTTACCTCAAAGTCTGTATTTGTTGTTTTAGTATTAGGTATTGCGTGACCTGGAAACACACCTTTGGGTTGGGCTTTATCTTGAGCCAACTGTTGGGTTAAATTATTAACGGATTGTAGAAGCTGTTGGTTAGATTGAGCCATGGTTTGGAAAATTTTTTGGCTCACTTGTATGAAGGTGTCAAGGCGATCCGGTTGTGTGGGTGTAGTAGTCACGCGGTGGTGTGGACTGGAACTATTTCACGTGAATTATTTATGGGTGGATTTTGATAGTTATTATTTACCGGAACGATACCTCTATTAGCATTATAATTATTATAACTACCTTGACTTTGTGCTTGACCTTGTCGAGGTTGCACTTGGTTGTTATAATTATTGAAATTCCCGACCCTGTCCTTGTCGTAGTGGGGCTTGGTTAAAGCTGTGCGTAGGCCTAACATATTGATTATTGTACCCTTGAGGTGTGTGTGTTTGGTTATTTCTCCAACCGAAGTTGGGATTTTGTCTCCAAGGGGCGTTAGGTTCACTATTAATAGAACAAGCATGTTCATAGGCTATAGGGCGATGGGAGTCGGGATGCTCGGGGCTCCAAATGAAAACTATATGGATTTGAATTTACATTCATGGCGGGGGATAGGCTTTTGTTGAACGAAAATGGCCTCTACCTTTTTAGTGAGTGATTCGATTAGAGTTTTAAGCTCGGAATCGTGTTTTAATTTCAAACATACCGGCGGCCTTAATCAGATTTGATGAACTAGCGGGCGGTGGATATCATCACTACCCCCGGTTGTTATTTAAGCTTAGTTTGATCCTCTAAAAATTTATAAGCCTCCGAGGCTCCTTTGCTTAAGAAACTACCCCCATTCATTATGTCTAGGACTTCTTTATGGTGGTGTAGAAGTCCTTTGAAAAAGGCACGAACTAACGTGTCTTTTGCTAAGTTATGATGTGGACACTCTATAAGGAGATCGGTGAAACGATTCCAAGCCTCTGAAAATGATTCATGAGGATTTTGTCGAAAGAAATGAATCTTGGAAAGCATCTCGTCCGTCTTTAGGGGTGGGTAAAAATGTTCCATAAACAGCTGAACAAGTTTAGCCCATGAGTCCACAGAATTAGGCGTTTGGGCAGTTAACCAAGACGCCGCCTTATCGGCTAAGGTGAAAGGGAATACCCTGAGTTTAATTTGTTCCGCACCAACCGTAGGATGGTGGAATGTTGTTAGGACTTGTTCAATCCTACGCATATGCTGATAAGGTTTTCATGGTCTAATCCATGAAAAGCGGGTAACAAATTAAAATATTTGGGGATTCGAAATCCCCAATCGGGTCTGTTAGAATGATGCAAGATTTGGGGCTATCGCCAAGGCTTTGTAGAAGTCGAGAGAGGAGTCTCTTCTTCGTCGGGCATTGTGTCGGTGATGTGTGTGAAATAGTAGCTAGAGGTGTAGTGGGTGGTATACTAGATAGACTTGTTTGTTGGCGTTGTTGTGTAATTACGCTACGTGTTTTGTTCGGCCGACCCTTAATCTCATACAAGGCTAAAACCAAACTTAGCTAAACACATCAACACTCCAAACAATTCTGATATACTAGTATAAAACTCTAACAGGAGATGCGAGGTGTGGAAGAAAGGAATACCTGATTGTGTCCTTGCTTCGCTTATGAATAGCATCTTGTTTACACGTGTTAAGTGTATATAACAGATTAGAACACTGAAAATTTTGAAAAATCAAAGTTCGAGTCAAAACTGTAGAATTCCGGAAAAATTAACAAAGGGCGCGGGTGCGCTCGCATAGGGCGTGGTCGCGCTCCGGGTAATTTTCAAATTACAGTGTTTTTAGGGCGGGTCGGCTTCGCTTCGGCGTTAGGTATATATAGAGCGCTCATACGCTCTTTCCGGCCTTGGCCTTCGATGTAATTTCTCGCTGAAATTTTTCAACGATGAAACGGAAAGCCACAGTATGAATCAAACACGGGTGGGTGGGTGAAATGGGACTTTTAAGAAAAGTACTTACACTACGAAAATAATGCGAAAGTGCAACTAAGATAGCAGCAGCGCCATTTGATAAAACATAAAATGAATAGTGTTACCTACGAAATAAAGTGATGAAACTCTACACGTAAGTAAAACTAAACGCTAGCTTATGATGCCTATTCTATCAAAGATTTCTACTCTCAATCCTATGAGATATAGTGGAGTAGAGTGATTCGTTCCACTCCTAGTCCTTCCAAGATCTTTGTGTTATCACGTGTAATTACTCTACTTAAGGTCTAATGAGAGATTTACGAAAAGGCAACTAGACTATGATGCAACTACCCACAAGATGCAACTAGTCGGTTATCAAAATAACTAAGGGAATGCTACGTTGATTTGATGATAAGGAGTTAGAGGGGGATTGATTCCACCTTAACTCGACTTAATCCTATTAACGATAAATCGTCGTAATCCGAATTGAACTGCTTCGCAGAACAATTGGTTCTTCCTAATCTCTAATTACACATGGCATTCCTACCAATTTATAACTAGCATGTGAACGATTAAACCCATTCTCATGGTGAACTAATCGTTTCTAGAGTGGAAAGGAAATTACGACGATTCTACGATAGTCGGAATCAAGCTTTCATCAAGGATTCTCAACCCCCTCTATTGGAGGTTTAGCCGAGAATCATTACGCAATCATTTTTTATTAAAGTTAAACTAAACATGATATAAAAGAATTGAAATTTACTAATCTAAATTAAACAATAATTAAAATCTAATTAATAACTAAGAATTGAATAACAAGTAGTAAATGAATCAGATCTAACACAAATGTAAATGACAAGAATCGAAATTTAACAACTAGCTATTTTATTAATCAAACTAATTAAGAGTAATGATTCTAATAGTTTAATCTAAAACAAGAATTGGGTTTGAAATTAAACTTAATTAAAACAATTAAATCTAGATCTATAAGCTATTCTAATGGCTACTTTCTATTCTAAGCTCCTTTATTTTCTAACCTAAAAATCTACTATTCTCTACTAAAAAATCTACCATTAACAAAGAGCTAAGCTTTTGTTTTTAAACTTTCAGATCCAAAAATCGTGCATGGGCTTGGAGCCATGTTTTGGGCCAGAGAATCAGGCCCAAAACCCAATTCTTTCAGTCCAAAAAGGCCTCTTCAGCTGCAGTTGGCTTTAATAGACTTTTCGTCCACTTCTGCTCCTCTGATTGGATCACGGCTTACACCATTGGAAAGATTTTTCCGAGCCGGTCGTTTTGACATAAGGTAGGCCCCATTCCGAGGTGTGAGTCCAAAGATATGGTCTTCGGAAGTTTTCTTTGACTTTGTGTCTTTGTTTACGCGGCGACTTTTTCAGCTTTTTGACCGCTTTTAGAAAGGCTTTGTCTTCTTGAATCTTGGCCTTTAATCACGGAACTCCTTAGTAACCGACCTTTGCTCCTTTATCTCGCTAAAGTGGCACATTTCTGCACATAATGGACTTTGAAGCCTGAAATGCATAAAAACACATAATCAGTGTTAACTCTTAATTATTACTCACATAATTGGTCTAAAAGTATGTCTGTTACAGGGTTAAAACCACAGTTTTGGGCTCTTATCAGTGATTCAGAATGAAGTTGGTTCATTTGATTTACTTTACTCTGAAGCAATAATTTTTGGTAATTTCATAAAAAATAATAATTTAATTAATTTTGGTAATTAGCTCAGTTTGTAATTGCTTTGTTTTTTTCAGCCGCAAGTGACCAGACTGGAAGCCGAGTATCTCATTGGAATCACGAGAATATATCCCTTAATAAGCTAATAGAATATTGTGTAATATATTAGAGGTTTCCTTGGATTGAATTCTACATTTCTATTTGTGTATGTTAAACAGTTAAGACAGGAGAAGAATGAGCTCGGAGAAATGGCAAGTGTTATAACCGCCGATCATTTCTAGCACCATCTAGTGGCCGCGGGACACTGATAATCCCTAAGATGATCCATAGTGATACATTTAATTGTCAAACGTTGACATTGACAGAAACGGCTCCCATTTGGTTATCACCGACTTTCGCGCTCATCCAGTCGCGACTTCAACCCACAGCACAAAAGCATGCTTTTTGAGTCGATTTCTGTCTTCATCTTCTACAAGTAAGTAATTCCCTTTTCAATGTTTTTGTATCGTTTGAATTTTTTTTATTTTGTGTAAGTTCTTTACTGTCAGTTTTCATTTAACTTGATATGGGATCAAATAAAAAATTATTTTATTTATATTTGTTTTGGGGGTCTAAAATCTCCTAAAATTATTTTATTAGTAATGCACTAACGCCAGTGAAATTTGATTTGATGATCAGCAACTAAGGGTAAACTAACTAGAAACATCGAGTCTTTCATTTGTTTGTATGATCCATAGTTTTTTCAAGTCTATATAATATTAAAGTTTTCTTCGAAGCCATTATTTTTCGTACTTTTTTGTTCTGTAACACACCGAATTTAATTGTTTTCTTTTTGCATGCATGAGTTCTAAAATATACATTTTACTGCACAATTGTATACACAACAAATTACACAAGCATTTTTTTAATTGTTGTAAGGATAGACTAATGAGTTAGATGATAGGGATACATTTGCGTACCATGTTGTTAAAGTTAACCAAAGAATCCCCCTAACTAATTTGGATGTCACAATGATGACTTTCATGATACAAGGTGTGTCAGATGTCAACTTATGGGATGCAACACAGTAGTAACATGTTGTCATTCCACCTTGGTGTTGTCAATACATACTTGGTACCATCGTGAGTGTAATTTATTCTTCACGGTGACACATGACAAGATTTAAAGACTCTAGCTGACATCACAAAGCTAAAGTATAACAAAAAGATTACGATTAAATATGAGCTTTAAAGTTATACTAGGGAGAACCAAACAATGAGTTTCGAGTTGTACCATTACTTTTCAATTTAGGAGATTTTATGAGTACTTATGTTTGTTCAAATTTTTAGAGCGACTCTTAGTGTTGGAGTTGTTACATCGGGCCAAGTTACCAATGAAGAAATCTTTCAGGAATATAGGTGTTAATTGGCCAGAGTTTCTATATTTATAATGACTTCTTAATGTAGCTTGGATGCATCAGAGTTTGAGTAGGCATTAGACAGGATAGTTCAAAAAATTGTTCACAATGCATACCTAGTCAACAGTTATATCTCCATTTCGATACAACTATAGGACGGTTTGAACACTTGAAGTTTCATTGAGAAACTTCAAGCCCTACTTAAAGAGGCATTTGAACTACCATGCATTTGTTGCTTTGAACTACCTTTCAGCTTTTTGAGTTTTAGTAGCACTGTACGGTTGACTGTTATGTTTGAAAAGAGACAAAAACTTGAAGTTCATTTGAAGGAATTGAACGTATGAATTGGAGTGGGGAGTTAATCAGTTTGGGACCCTTAAAATAGTAGTGATTTCTTGGTAGGGTATTCTAATTGATTCTTCAAATTCATTGAGCCTTTTCCCATAACAGGCCTTTGATTCACCCATAACATTGATGCATGATTTTAATCTTTGTAAGATTCTTCAATTCCAGATGTTTTTCTTTGCTTGGCTATTTATTTCAAGTTTTTACGCCTTCCTTAACTCTCAAATTTAATTTGCATTTCAATTAGGTATTCTACAATTTACTGCTTTGAGTCTTCGTCCTGCTCTTTTGTTAGAGCTCTTTTCAAACCAAATGAAAATTTTCACATTTGGTTCGCTTATGTTCTTAGAGCTCTCTTAAACCATCATTTCAGTTTTAACATTCTTTAACTTTGTGTATCAATTCTTATAGTCATTGGTCCGTGTTATGCATTTTTATATATAGGGGAGGATAGTAGTCTGCAACCATCTGAAGTTGTTCGGACCTCCAAATTAATTTAAAGTTAGTACCAAGTAAGATGCAGAGGGGAGGAGAGAAATGAGGAGCTCAGTGGAGGAGAGAAAGAGTATATATAAACGTGTTATGAGTTGTTTAATGAGTTGTTTTTTAGCTTCAAAAGTAATTTGTGTTATGTATAAATGTAAAATTATAAATCTGAGTAGAGTTGTATATATTTCCTTTCGTTACAAGAATTAGCCTAAGATGAAATATTGTGTGGACTCATCTTTAATGTTTAATGAGTTATTTTTTAGCTTCAGAAGTAATTTATGTTATGTATAAATGTAAAATTATAAATCTGAGTAGAGTTGATTTTATGATCTATGAGAACTGTATTGTTTTGATTTTCAGGTTATGACATGATTTAGGTGTTTAAAATGTTGAAAATACAAAGGAGATTTTGTCGGATTTCATATTTAAAAATAAAATAAAATAAAATAATGATACTTCTAATTCAAGTATCTCTCCCCTCATTTGTTTCTCATTCTCATATGCATTAAATCAGTCAAGATGTAAGGGGTATATGTAATGAGTTGGTTTGTGAAAAATGAAATGCATAGGATTGCCATAAGCTCACTTTAGTGAACGCATGTGATTTTAAAGTGTAAAGCTACTAGAAATGTTTATAGCATTGATCCAGTGGTACCATGGAGATGGCCATTCGGGGAGTTATTTAAATGCAATGTGTCTCGAGTGCCAACTGGCATGGGCATTAACTAGTATCCAACATCATAAGGATGTCAACAGATGGACTGGACATACTTCTTACTACGTTTGACCTGTTGCCTATGATCACTCAGTCCAATATATTTTACGTCTTCCCATTAGGGAGGAAGTGGGGAACCAACATCTCTACCTATTTCATCGTTGCAATGAAGTTTGTTAGCCATCTGAGCTATGGATTAGAGCCTTATATAATTTATATATATATTCGGGAAGTTTGGCTCATTGTGACAAGGTCGGCTTGCTTATTTTTATCTAACCTGGGAACTGCAGGATCAACTGACGACAAGATCCCCAAGTTTGTGATCCAAGTGGTCTCATATACTTGTACAAGCTACAATAACAATAACTACATTCTGACAGATAATCAAAAACTATTAATACTGAGTAGTTGAGAATGTTCCCATGAAGCCACCTCAGCTCCTTTTTTTCTCTAAGGTGGACACCTCATCTTTTACAATGATTCGGCAGGAAAAAAAAACTCACGCCCAGTTTTTGTTTACTGTTCGCGTCAATACCTAAAGCACAAAAAAAACCTTCGTTCTCGTTTTTTTAGTGTTTATTAGGGTTGCACCTAAAACCCCTTCGTCTACCCCTCCCCTCTCTCATCTCCTTCCTCTAAAGCCAAAACCATTTCTTCTCATGTCGCGATTTCTTTAAAGCGGTGATTCATTTGTTCAAAATGTAACCGGCCACTGAACTTGGAGTCAGATAAAAAAAAAATGATTGTTAGTTATTTGTTTAGAGAGTGTAGCTGCCTATTCAATTGAAGAAATAAAGTAGATTAATTTGAATTTTTTTTGGTCGATTTGAGATACCCTCTTGATTGAGAAGTTTTTTTGAGATACCTCCCGTTTTGAAAATCGAGAGAGATACCCTCCAACTAACGTCTCCCATCAGTGAATTAGTTTCTACTGACCAAAACACCCCTGTGTCTCTTTGAGGAGTTTGCCAACGTGGATTAATTGTCCATGTAATTAGCCAATCTACACCATCCACGTGAATGGTTTAAGATCAAAGCTGGACCGTCCATAAAAAATTAATTATTCCTGAAAATACTAATAAGTCCAGCAAAATACCAAAAAGTCTAGCAAAATAAAAAAAAAAACCAATAAGTCAGTTTCACTCTCTTTTTCACCTCGACAAAAACTAGCGGCAAATAAACCCTAAACCTAAAAAATAACATGATGAGGATCAAGCACCCAAACCTAAAAAAGAAAATGTAACGAAGTGCCACAATTCCCATTGTTGACGAACCCAACGAAGAAACTGCAAAATCAACAACTCTTCCACTAGAAACTTAATTGCCAACCATCATAGGCTTAGAGTAAGTTCATCTACATACAACCAACACAGTGGTAATAGGTGACAACCAAAAGCTTATGAAGTCTTTTGTAGTAAGGGATACATGGAGTTTAGAAGACCATTGTAATAGTATTCAAAAAGCTTTTGAAGAGTATTTTTCAAGTGATTTTACAACCGGTTTTAAGTTTTTTTGGGTTCAAAGTAAATCTATTTATAATGCTCATAGTATAGCTAAATGGGTAGCTGGGTATGTAACTCTGTACGTCTATGTTTAATTTAAGTTTTAAAGTATCAATACAAAGTTCCTGATTTCATATTAATTGACCATAGGGATATTCATCAAGTTTAAGAATGTATCATATTTTGTTATGAGAATGCTATTTCAAGAATGTATCGAGAAACCTCATAGCAGTTCGTGATAGGTAGCCCATTTTACAAAGTTAGAAAAATGATTGATAGATCTTACTTGGACTTGGCTTATTTTCAAATTCACGAGTCTTACTTAACTCATAACTTTTTAGTACTTATATGCCTTCAGCTTCGACTTTCTGTATATATGTCTTCTTATCGATTTCTTTATTTTAGATTTACTTTGTTTTTTCCCAAGCCATTATTATATATTTAAGTGTTTCTGGGTAGTGTGTTAGTACTGAAATTGGCCCATTTCATTCCTTCAAGCATATGGTATGCAGATGGAGAGACCATTGTGCGCAATGAATATAATTTAGTTATCGCTTAAACATATGATATGTTTTGAGTGTTTTATTCCTTGATTGTTGCATTATATTTTGATAGTTTATATACACTACTAAAAAAAGGGCTTTTTATGATGGATATTTTTTTTCTACCTTGACGACTTCCGTATAACCCATCATTATTTCTATCTCACCATTAATTTTATGACGCTTGATGTCAAATGTTGACGGTTATAGGTTAGGCATCATAAATATATGTGACGTTTTTTATCAATATGTCAAGTCAGTGACTAACAATTGTATACTTACAGTTCACTTTATGACGTATGATGTTAATGTTGACTATTATAGGCTAGCCGTAATAAATATCTTTGACGTTTTTTTATCAATGTGTCAAGTTTGGTGTCTAATTTATGAGTTCATTTTCACAAACGTCAAGTGAAAAATTGTCTAACTTTTTCCTTCCAGCATGACCGGTGTTTAATTAATTGTCTAACTATTTGGGAACAATTAAATATGAACCCCTTGTAACTGACTGGTTGAGTGAACCGTGAATAAAAATAATTGGGTTAAGTCTCGGGTCAGTAATAGTATACCCAATTCTGCTTAATAACCAAACTTCCTTTTTTTTTTATGGTAACTCAATAACCAAACTTCCCAAATAACCAAAACATGAATCCCTATCTAATACTGAAGATAATAAAATCGATATGGAGAAAGGATTTCCCACCTCACTACAAGAAAATAGACTTTTGCCCACGGATCCCTGTTAATTTTAGCCACGGTCATGAACCCTGGCATAACTTCCTACGCCTTTTGACCAGGGTAGCAAATAGGTTATTTCTGATTTGGTGGCTTCAATATTTTTAGCCACGGTTTAACTCATAACTTAGGTCGTGGGTGCAGCCAGGGCCGAAACTGTCGGGTACGATTTTGACCGTGGGTTAGGGCTGATAACACTTGGGGAAAAAAAAAAAAAAAAAAACCAGTTTAACCTTTCTTCCCCCACCGCCACTTAGCCTTCGTCCACCGTCACCACTTAACCATTTATTTTTTTATGTTTCTTTTTTGTGTTTCTCCTTCTCTCATCACAACAATCTCTCTCTCTCTCTCTCTCTCTCTCTCTCTCTCTATTTATCGATCTACTGAAACCAATGGCTTGAAGGCGTGCTTGTATTGATCGATCTACTAAAAACAACGGCTTCAAGGTAAATATTTTTCTATTTATGTTTAGGGTTTATTTGTAGTGTAAATGGTTTTGTATGTACATATATATTTTGGTCTATTTATGTTTCAAATTGGAAAATTGGGTGTTAATTTGTTTTGGAAAAATATTCACTGTTAGGTTTTGTTGCAAAAACTTTAGTTAGGAATCGTCATTTGAGTGTGAGCAGCAAACTGAGATTCACAGATGTCCAAACGAGGACGTGGTGGTTCTGTGGGAAACAAGTTCGGTATGTCACTGGGTCATGGCTGCTATGATTAATTGTGCTGATAACACCGGAGCCAAGAACTTGTACATTATCTCTGTGAAAGGTATCAAAGGAAGGCTGAACAGGCTTCCTTCAGCTTGTGTTGGTGACATGGTTATGGCTACTGTCAAGAAAGGTAAGCCCGATCTCGGAAAAAGGTGATGCCTATTGTGGTTGTTTGCGGAGGAAGCCCCGGAGGCGAAAAGGATGGTGTCTTCATGTACTTCAAAGATAATGCCGGAGTCATAGTGAACTTCGAAGGTGAAATGAAAGGATCTGCTATCACCGGCCCCATTGGTAAGGAGGTGTCTTTGACTTATGGCCTAGGATTGCTAGTGCTGCAAATGCTATCGTTTAGGAAATTCCTATTTTCATTGTTTATGCAATGGTGTACTCGGTTTTGTTTGGAAGATTTGAAGTTTACCCTTTTTTAACTGAACTCATCTTTAGCACTTTTAATGCATAAAAGGACTTGTGTTAAAAAAAAAAACCTTAGTTAGTTTTGTACTTGAATTCATGTTAGAGTTATCTATTGAATGTACTTGAATTCACTATTGGTTTTACGACCACTATTGTTATAGTCAATCATATTAATTCGACATATAAAGGATGAAGCTTGTGTTACGTAGCTCAAGGATGTTATGCAAAAACAATAAACACTGAATAGTCAAATTGTTCTGGGAACCAAATAAAATAGATGTATGAGATAAAAGAGCTAAGAATACAAATTTAAAAATGCTTTATAATGAGTTCATAAGGACATTGAAGATACACTAAGCAAGATAGGTTTTACATGGGGATCTATTATTCTCTGGGCTGGATGTTGGATACTCATAAAGAGTAGTATATATCGTTGACATTTGGGATAACAAGCTTCGGATTTAGACCTTGCATTTACCATTTTTGGAAGTTAAGCTATTTACCTTCGTTTGGTGCTGTTTACTTTTCACCATCATCTATTGAATTTATAAGTAGTTCCCAAGTGCACACTGTTCTTGTGTGTCACCAACTTCATGAGGCTAAGCCGCTTTTTTTGTATAATGTATGAGAAATATTTTAATATAATATTAAATGTTGAAGCCAAATATTGGCATACCCTCTCATTAGCTCTCTACTGTCAGCTTGTCAAGGACTGGAGATGACTTATTCTTTTTCAATAAGATAAAATGCAGATAATATAAAAAGAAAGGTATCCAAGGCTATGAGCATGTTCCATAAAGCGAATGCTGAAAGCATAAAAATGTGTGTTTTTCTGAACCTTTTCCTTTACATATGCATTTTTTTTTGTTTGACATATTGCATGTCTATTTTAACTCTGTAAGGACATCTATTGCATGATTTATATTATTATCTATTATTATGGCATTGTCTTGTGTACGTCCCATGTGTGATTATTTGTTTTATAATGCATTTTTTTTAAGATCAGGTAATTTACAATGGTTAGCAACACATCACACGGTTCAGTTCCACTTTAGGAGTCCGAAGAGGCAGGTACTACTTTCAATTCCTAGGCTGTTGGTTATTGGCTCTTATCTCCCTTCCTATAACGTAGTATATGTCATTGTTGACCAACATCTTAAGTATTTGTATAGTACTTGCTTACTTGTTTTACAAGAATGCATCTACCTGGTTTTGAGTCTTTTTGTTCATGATGGAAAGTATACCATAATTGACCAACCTGTTTCAGCATCTTGTTACCTTATATAGCTTAATAAGACCCATTTTAGACAGTGCCCATTATATATTAATTAATTGTTTGATAGGTGAAAGTTTCAGATATTGGGCTTCATCCAAACCAACTAATTTTGCTTCTTGAGCATACTTGTGATTTTTGGTTTTATTTTTCAAAGTCAGGCCACTCTTTTTTTTATATCCTCTTTTGGTTTATTTAGCATATCGAAATTGTGAAAAGATCTTAGTAACAACTAATTTAAAGCTTTTGCATTGATTGTATTTGTTGAAGGATGTACAATGTGAGCAACAGCCTCTACCTTGAGCTTGCCAAATCGGATTATAGTCACTACCTTGAGCAACAGTTCTCATTTTATTTTTATTTTTTGTACTTTCTTAACCCTATATATGGTTGTATATGATTCATTGGGTTTTGGTAATTATTGATGTAAGTGCAAAAAAAATATAATTTCTTGATTCAACTGGAGGTGTCCCTGATATAAAGCTAAGATGCATAGTGAACACGTGAGTTGATGAATCTTATTTTTATTTTGTATGTCATATATGCAAACAACTTGTAACTTAATTGTAAAGTTAGGTTTTTTAGTGGGATGAAAACATTAGCATTAAGTGAAGGAAAAAGAATGGAACCAGAGTGGGACTATGTCGAGGTAAATATACAGTACTTGAATGTGAAAGATTTACTTAGTGTATTGAATGTGTTTTGACAATTTGTTTATGTTTTCGTGTAGTTCCCAATTCAACCAGGAGGATACGAGTGTGGATATTATGTCTTGCGGTTCATGAGACATTTTATGATGGATCCTAGTCAATCAATTAAGACAAAGGTTAGCAAGTCTTTCTTGTTAATATATTCTAAAATATCTATGTAATTCTTTCTTGTAAACGTATATCATATATACTAAATTCTTTGTTGACTTGACGTACTCGTGTAGCTAATGAAGTTGGCCAACACTATTACCTATACCACTGCTGAGCTTATTGAAATTCGTATGGAGTTTATTGACTTTATCGAACGATTTATCTCGCCAAGCCAAAGATATGTGTATGTATCACGATAATAGTATTTTATTTTTATTTTGTTTGCTGCTTTGAGATATGGGATAACTTTAAATGTATGTTGTAGTGTATATCTTGAACCACAGTCCACTTGTATTGTAGGTATTTTCATTTATTTTTTCTTCCGTTGTGAGAATTAGGTCCCATCGCATTGTTATCCTCATGCCGATATAAAATAGTCTGCTTTTGGTCAGTGCCTTGAGCTTTTTGTAGCAAATTTACTAATAATTTTTCTTTACTTTATTTGTTTCTTAGGTTTGACAACGTTCGATCGATCGATGGATAATACTTAATTTGTTGATGATGGAGTTGATTAGAATGATTTTTAGTTTGGTTGAATGTGCTATCAAATAAATGTATCCAGTATTTTTCAGTGATGTTGGATAAATGATAAATTGATGTAAGAAATAAGTATTTTAGAATGGTTTGAAAATATATGGGTTGAAGTTACTGTGGATGTTCTAATTTTATTTTTGAAAATTTTATAGCTGTTTTATTGGTGAAATAAGTTTACAGGTTAGAAATTGAATTACAGGTTATTATGCATCAGTTTTTACTAGAAAAATATAATAATATATATAATATAAATTTAAAAATAAATAAATAAAAATAGATGACAGTTGTAGAAGAACTGTCACAGTGTAAACTATTTGTTGATGTATTTTTCTTCCATAAAATGACGGTTTTATAGTAGTTAATAGGCATTTCATGATGGTTCCACAGTAGTCAATGGGCATTTTATGACGGTTCCACAGTAGTCAATGAGCGTTTCATGACGGTTTTGACGTGAACTGTTAGAAAATATTATTAATTTCTTGACGGTTCTAACTATAATTAATGACAGTTACATATGAGGTGTCATAATAAAATTTACTTACTATGACGTTTTACCTACTATGACGTTTTAAAGACTAATATATGTCATAATGGGAGGACCTTTTAAGACGACTTTCTATGAACCGTCATAAATTTAATGACGGTTTTGGTTGACTTTTTATGGAACCCTCAGTAATGACGACTAGTTTTTCAATCAGAAAGTGTCATGATATGTATTTCATGACAACTAAAAATTGTCATAAAAAGCCATTTTTTTAGTAGTGATAGGTGAGGATGATAAGAATTGTTATTTAGGACAATAATAACCCAAAAATAGAAATAAAACCCTTCGACAAAACCCTTCAAAAAAATATTAGAAAAACATAAACCCTTCAAACAAAGTATACATATATTATAAGCAATAAATTATTAGCTATCAATATACATATATTATTTATTCAAGTGGACTTTAGGCTTTTGAGTCATTAGCTATCTATGTAGCAAGTCCATTTAAGTCCATTTAAGAAGTATTAAATAAAACATTCTTTGAAGTTTATTTAAGTGATCGCTTCGATACAAATCTTATATACCCCTGCAATACCCCTATATTCCATATGACGGTTTTGTCTTTAAGTACAATGGAAGTATAGACTAAAAAAAATAACAACCTATGGCCATATATCAATTGCCATATTATGTTTTTGAGTACAATCTTTGGATGATGTTGAATTTGGTCAGCTTTAATTTGCTTACTCAGGTAGTTTACCAATTTGGTGTCTTAGTTTTCGTAATGACGGTTGGTATTAATTTTTTGTGAGCATAAATTAATTAATGAAACCCCAATGATAAATAAATATAGTATCGAATTGTTTTGATCATAGATTTGGGCAAACCTAATTTGATGATTGATAGTGATGCTACAATCATTTTATTTTATTTTTTTCCAATTTACTTTTTGTTTTGGCCAGTTTATAATTATTCTTGCTGGAGACCTTCTCAAATAACATTCAATTTTCATCCTATTACTTTTAATAATTTAGTTTTGTTATCAATTCACGACACTGTGTCAAAATTAATATGTTGATGGCACTCAACAATGGTGTTTGTAAGGTTTTGATTGCGTTATTAGATAAGGTGGCACTATATAATAGTGGTTCTGCAATTAGTAATATGATGCATGACTGTTTAATTTTGTTTGTTTAGTGGCGTGGTTGATCCTTGTTAGCAATTCGGGATACGGCAAAAATTCGGTACTGGAATAATTCGAGAATTATTCGATGATTCAAAAAAACAGTACGGTCAAATATTCGGTAAAAAATTCGCAATACGGCAATTATGCAGTGTTTAATTAATACGCGTTAGTTTTAAACATTTGGTTGCAAAAATTCGGAAGTAAAAAATTCATGATATTATGTAAGTAAATATTAATAATAGTTGTCATTCTTTACAACATAACAAACATATCTAAACAATTTAGCTACAAAAATATTGAATCCAATTGAATGGTCCACATAGGTACCTTCATTTATTTGTTCTTAGATTGAAATTAACGTTTAAATTTCAAAATACACACACACCATGACATGACAATTTAAATATTGCCCAAAAAGTATAAAAGCAAAGCTTTTGGATTAATTTATCACTAAAAATGTAAGAGTGAGGAACTTAAAGTAAGAGTGAGGACATAAAGTACATAAAAAATAACAAAAACGCAACCGAATTTTCATTCATTTTTTTTTTATTCTTTTGTGGAGTCGTTCGGCAAAATCCATATTATTCGTTTCAAGGCAAAAAATCACAAATTATTGCGAATCTTTCAAACATTCGGAAGTATTATATGTTTTTCCCTTCAAAAATTCAATTTGCGAATTATTCACGAATAATTCGGCGAATTGCTAACAGGGATAGGGAGGCAAAATACCAGCTCGACTATTCTGAACTTTCTCAGTAGGTTTTTTTTTTTTATGATTGGCAGACCTGTTTAAATGAGATCAGTAACTCTTTGATGCTGGCGGCGTTCGAGTCCCAGACTTCTGGTATCATCACCCAAAGGTTTTACCAAATTTGTAGAGTGAGTGAATCCTTCTTTGAAACTCACTTAACAATGCCGTGTAAATGAGGATACTGGAAATGTAATATTTACTTTTGTTAGGCTATATGCCTGTGTTTGTTAAGTGTACATCTTCCATGGTCTTGATGTTAGCAGAGGATTGGTCAGTTTGAAACTTATCCAAGTTCTTCGCCAATCAAAGTGTTCTCAAACCATCTATACAGTCCACGTTTCGTAGAAGGTGCATGGAAAAACTTATGTGTTGACATTCATAGTCCTTTTTAAGGCAATAATGAACTTACATTAAAATTGGTTTACTCCTATATCTTACTATCTGCATAAAAATTTACATTAAAACAAAAAATTCCCGTATTGATTGTTTAATAAAATTTAAAACGATTAAGTGGTAAAAAGGGTAAGTCATGCACTCAGGCAGTTTCGCTAGGTTCTCGCAGACTTTCTTTATATGTATTTTTATCTTATATTCAAAATTTTACATACTTCGTAGAACTCTGCAAGGGATAACAACATTCCACCATAATATTTTAGAGTTTAGGATTTAGTATAGATACACAATCACACACTCCACGATATTTGATGTTTTTAGTAGGTATGGTTTTCCCGGTTTTTTATTTTTTGTACCTTTGCACCGAATTGAGGCCCAATCCCAAAATTTTAGTATGGCTAAGTGGCTAACTGTAGCACTAAATTGCTAAAGTTACATCCCTCCCTAAGAGTGTGATCACTGAAGTCCCCTGATTGTTTGCTTAAAGGAAATTAAAATAACAGACTTTCTTTCACTTTAGACCCAATAAAACGAACCGTGGAAGTAAGATAAACATAGTTCCCATGCGATGAGTTGTAGAAAACAGTTGATTTACAAGTATACAACCCTACATATTTACATCAGTGGATTTACAATTATATTACATCTTTTATCGTAAGTTTACACTTCTATGGACATACGATCATCAAACCCCAATACACCCCCCTCCAAGAAAAGTCTACAGACTATTGCCCACTGGCTGCATCCCTTTTTTGTTAGGAGCAAAGAAAAATACAAAAATACATACATTTGGAATTATTCGTTTCAGGGCAAAAAATTGCGAATTATTGCGAATCTTTCAAACAATCGGAAGTATTATACGTTTTGCCCTTCAAAAATTCGATTTGCAATTATTCGCAAATAATTCAGTGGCAAATTGCTAACAAGGTGGTTGATTGCTGGTAAAGTGACTTGCTATGCTAAAAGCTAAGAATGATCGTAAACTGAAAATCATAAGGATGGCCTCAGCCCCTTTTTTTCTCTAAGCACCTCAGCTTTTACAATGATTCGAAAAAAAAAAAAAAAAAACAAAAACAAACTCACGCCTAGTTTACGTTTTACTTTTTAAAGTCAATAATAACTAAAGCAAAAAGAAAAAAAAAAAAAAAAAAAAAAAAAAAAAAAAAAAACCTTCGTTCTCTCTTTTTAGTGTTTATTAGGGTTGCACCTAAAACTCCTTCGTCACTCTCATCTCCTTACTCTAAAGCCAAAACACTTTCTTCTCCTATTCGCGATTTCTCTCTAAAAAAAATAAAAATAAATCGTGATTTCCCTCTCACTGATTTTTGAGATATTGGAGATATTGTAGTTGATTTTTACCTCCAAATTGAAGAGCTTATCATCTACCAAATATAATTTTTTTTTTTTTTTTGGGAGACGCTGAGGCACGAAGGATCCATGGAAACAAAGCTAAGGTTAATTTCCCTCAAGAGAATTCCCCCACTGCTCAAACTCGCGCAGTGAAAGCAAATCCACAAAAAGCACTGCCTACTAGCAACCACACCTTGCAGAGGCCAGTGTTTAATCAGGATTTTAGTTTGATGAACTACACGAGTGATGACTCCCTTGGGTTTGTGGAAGAGAAACCCCTGCTCCTGGGGCCAGAGTTTATTTGTCATTTTGCTTCAATGAAAGATCAAAGTGGATTCCAGTCTTTCACCCCTATTGATGGAGACACGTTGTGTTTTACTTCGAATGGAACAACTCTCTCAATTTTTCCAAATTTGGATGGGAACCAAGAACCTGAGACTCCATAAATAACATCTATCTTCTCAACTTTTATAGAAAGTAATGAGCATAATGCTAACCCAAGTAAGAAAGAGAAGACCAATTATGAGATTTCGGTGCCAGTTGACGGAAATACAACCAATAATCTTTCTGAATAGCTATCTGCTTTTAAGTCTCAGATGAAGTTTCTTCACATCCTATATCTTGAGTGAAGTTGGGATGGTTCAATGGATAGCCAATTCAGTAGGGATATTACTTTGAATGGTGGGAGCTCACTGGATCTTTGGAGCTTATAAGATTTCCCCCAGATGGTTGGGGGTGTCTTCTGAGGAGCGATTGACTTGATTCAGGTAAATGTTTTAGTATGACATTAGTATTTGGCAACTTATACGATGCATTAATTCTCAAATTGGACTATGGAACCACTATTGAGTATTGTAATGTTTTAGTATGACATTAGTATCTGGGAACATAAAGGTACCCGTTAAGTGTCTGGCTTTCTATTCTTTCTATTGTGTTTGGTTGTTCACTTGCTATTGTAACTCAAGTGTCATTCAATGTTCAAGGTCTTTTGGGGTGCTTTGATTAGTGATGTTGGTTTTGTTCTTAGGAACATTTACTCGAAACGTAGTTTACAGAGTTTTAAGGAAGTGAATGGGCTGAATTTATATGGTTGGATTAGTATAGTTTCGTTGTTGTATCTGTTTTCGGTGACTGTGTTTGTCAAATGGTCTCAATGGGTTGAAGGATATCACTGATCTGAACAATCCAAGCTTCTGGAAATTCGTTGACATTGTATATGTGGGTGATTTTGTCTTGGGTGTCTTACCACCTCTACAATTAGTCATCTTACTATGAGCTGCTAATGCGTAATGTCTCTTTTTTTGTTACTGTTAAGATCTGAGGTCACACATGGCTGTCAATAGATCCTCTGCTATTATTCGATTAATGTTTTTAGTGAAGTAAGTATGTCTACACATTGGGCTCTATTTTAACCAACAAAAATCTGCTTGGTTTTCAGACTATTAAAATGATTAGGGTGCGCCATCTATTTATCTTCATTCTATTTGATCAAAGGCTTATATGTGAATCTATTTACTTACTTCACATCCAAGGCTCAAGTGTGTTCTTGGCAGTGAGCAATTCACCTCGCGCATTTTCAGCAAGTAAATACATTTAAGAAAGTGAAAGAGCTTTGGACTAATGGGTTGGTTGCTTTACTTTTGTTTATGTGCAAGGCCACATTTTTATATGTAGTGGATGACACTCGAGGATTGCTAATAATACACTCAAGGAAACTATAAATATTTATAATACTACTACTTCTTTACACTGCCAATATTCAGTGTATTATAACTAGAGTCATCTTATATGAACACGTGTGGTTATAAACATGTGTGGTTAATTTTTGTTTTTCATATAAGAAGGGTTGAGCTAAAACATTAGATTGTCATTTTTACCCTAAGCAAGGGGTATGGGGTTGGTTGCTTTACTTTTGTTTATGTGTATCAAGGGATATAGGGTTATATTTCATTTTTCTTCTAGGTTGAAATGGCCTACAATATGTATTATTACTCCTTTCTGAGAAAGTCGATATCTACTTGAACAAATAGGTATTTTTTACCACTGAATTTCATTTTAGTGATATCAATGACATTTATATAAATCAGGTTTTTTTTAACTTCATTTTAATTGTGAAATCTGGTGGATTTGAATCCTAATGTGGTTTTAATTATAGGTCTTATGTGTTAGTCAGTTACATTTTTTTTTATCACTTAACAAATTTTTCATTTTGAATTGTAGCATATATAAACTGACGTCAAGCATGACCAAGTTTGAGTTTATGCAATGAGGGTTCAAGTGCAAACTTTTTTGTACTAAAATAGGTACCCTTCTCATCCGAACAATTACTCTGATTTTGTATTTCCATTTCTCATTTTTTGTTGGACTCACATTTACTGTTTTCTATTCAGTGTATGTTTCCTTCATATAATTCCACAAGTATACCTCTATGATATACAAATTTTTATACCAGCCACCATGATTGGACAGGTGGGAGTTGGCCTAGGCCTAATCTTGCTAAATAAGTAAGTAACAAAAGGTGTCAAGACTAGGTAGTTTTGATTCTTCCTTTTTTTACCATCATCTCATTTAATTTTCGGCATTAAGGCTTCTATGTGTTATAAGATTGTTTGCGACTAAGTTACATTGACACAAATATGTGTGTCTGTATTTGACACGAATATGAAGTGTCTGACATGGTGAAATATAAAAAATTGAGGTATATCACATAGAATACTGCAGATTGGGTAGTTTTATTTCCCCTTGATACCATTTCTTTTTATTCTTCTCAAATTAGAAAAGAGTCCAATTTCATTCAACTTCAGCATGGAGTTGTCAATGAGAGTTTTCCTAGCCGTGATAAAATTGAGTTACTTTTACAAAGAAGAAGAAAGGTATGATTTCCGTGTCAACAAAAGTGTAGATAAACAGGTTTTACTTTGTGCATAGCATACTATAAAAATCTTCATTCAGTTGAAGAAACAACTACAGAGCATCTATGTTTTATTGTTTTTGTAGTTGTTTAGTGGTCTGCTCTGTGATATCACATATCACATTCAACATTCTTTTTGTAGGAGTGTAAATATACTCAAGTGTTTTACACTAACCTCTGTTTTATGTTTCTGTATGGTTTCTATTGCAGTCACCAACATAATGAACGAAAGCAAAATGACCAAATTTAGCTAGGTAAGTCCTGTTTGAAATTTCTTTCAGATTGCTATCTTATCAAGGATTAATAACCTAACAGAAAGTAAAACCATAGTTTATTTAGGTCTTTTAATTTATTGGCGCAAAACAAAAAAAGGAAATAATTTATGCAAATTTCGATTTAATGTCCGAGCTCACCACGTCATTAATGGAATAATGGCGTACGAAAAACATCAATGGCATCATATAATTGATCATATTATGGGTGTTAAGCTTCAACTTTTGTTTATCCACCACCATCAACTATATAATCTTTTTTGCCCCAATTAAGATGTTAATTAATTAATCTTCTCAGTTGAAAGCTAACTGATTTTCTCACTCTCTGCTTTTCTCTCTGTGTTCACAGTGAGCTTAGGACATAGACAGGTACTGGCACTATGTACAACAGATATGTTCCATATATTTTGTTATGTATTTATGTGACAGTACGTATATTGGTTTAAGTGTTGCTTACGTAGTAAAAACATGTCTGGGGACAGTCTTATCTTATTATAATTTTATAGATTCATATATGGTCTTGTGTGGTTGATTTGATATTCTCGAGCCCATCCTTGTGGAAATAATGGAATTTCTTGAAGCTTTGCAAGAACTGAAGTCTAAAGCATGTGTGGAAAAATATTAGGCACTACAAAGTGAATACAGGTGGTTTCCTGGCATTAATAAAGCCATGCTTAACAACTTTGTCCATCATAGCCATTGTTTTCTAGATGAATCTATGTCATTGAAAATGATTGTGCTGGAATGAGCTCACTGGATGTGGTCAAGTTTGATGTGAAAGTAAGCATTCTTCTTATTTATTTTACCATTCATTTCACCACATATTATTAAACCATTGATTGTGAATTTATGTGGGGTATGTATTTAAGTTTTTGCTTAGTTCACAAATGAAAATAGAAGAAGTTGGATTTTTTTTCTCTTTAATTGTGTGCAACTTGAGAAAAAACTAACCTAGATTCCTAAGTAGATGACGATCTGCAAGAAAGAACCATAGGTGTCAGGTACAATCGAGTTTTCTTATTTGTCATATTTGCCAAATAAAGCAAACTTCACAGTTCATCTACTTTGTTTGTGAACATGATGATATGACAGGTTGAATCTTCAACCATATGTTCATTCTAATATTCCTGTTGGAAAATATGCGTATTTTTTCTTTAATATATTGGCGTTATTTCCTTAATATTGTTTCTCATGTGTTGTATATTATGTTTTTTTTTTTAATTGGCAAGCCTGTTTTAAATGAGATCAATAACTCTTTGATGCTGGCGGGGTTCGAGCCCCAGGTCTCTGGTATTATCACCCAAAGGTTTTATTGACTTTGCTAGTCGGCACCTGCTTGTATATTATGTTTTGGAAACTCCTTTACATCTATGTGGAATTTTTGGTGATTAGTGATTTTCAGTATGGTGTGGATTTTCTTTGAGATTTAAAGCTACTAAAGTTGCTTTCTTCAATGTATGAATTAGCTGCCCCTTTTCTCTTTCTGCAATTATATTTCGCTTATTCTTAGATCATTATTTGACATATGATAGTTCAATTGATCGATAATTGCAAAAATGCTTACTATTCTAACATAATGAACAATAATGTATTCTACAATAATTCACTACATTTAATATGCTTAGTTGCTTACGGGTTTTATTGCTTATTTGCACTTTGACCCAAAGTTATCCCAAAATCTATTTCAGAAAAATCCAAAGTACATATGTATTATAGGACCAACAACTTAGTAATGGAAGATACACTAAATTGGTGGAACTTAAGCTTTATTATGATAGTGCGCTAGCTAGAACAGGGGACTGCCAATCCCGCATGACTTGATGCATAAGCAGGAGCAAGACCTTCATATATATTAGGTGGATTTTAAACACTTCCGAAGTTTATGAAATGAGGATTCATAGGCAAAATCAATTCCTTAGGTATAGTCAATCTGCCTCACCAAAAGTGGTAAAGTTATCCTTTTTTTTTTGTGGTAGTCCCTTTTTATTGTGTGCCTTTTTTTCTTAGTTTCCACTTTTGATTATCATTACAAGTATTCTAATATATTGTATGACTTTTCAATCTTTAATCACTGAAAGACCAACTCTATGGTAGATATATAGTAGCTTTTAGGATATAACCACCAAAACCAAATAGGGAAACTAGAACGATATTTCCCCCCTTACTTTATAGTATCAGTCCGACTAGGCGACCACCCAAAAAGTAAAAAAAAAAAAAGGTAAAAATCAGATGTATGTATTTGTACTTTTGTAACTGTTTCGGCAGTAAACTGCTTCAACACAACGAGAGCAATGGTAAAGAACGCACTAAGAAACAGAGGAATTTGATGTTGGGGGAGATGAAACCCGAACCAAATAATGGCTGCCACGCACTCCAAGATCTATTCTCTAGGGATCAAGTTTCAACGTAGTTCCTTATGAAAAATAATGTGATATTTATATAGGTAGAGTAGAGAGTCCTTGTAGCTCAAGTAATCTTGTATCTTGAGTAATTGTGATAGAATATAACTGTCAACTGATAACTATCTCTTTGATAAGAAATGAATCGGACATAAATCAACGCATTATTAGTGGCAAGCCATGTAGCCGAGCCTTTAGCCACATGAGTTAATGGGCCCGCACATTGATCCATGACATTGCGAATTGGGCTTTAGCCCTGTTGATTAAATCAATAAAATAGAGACCCCCTACTAATGGGCGTTTGCCACGTAGGTGGGGGTCGAAACACCGCCCCCTCTTTGTCAGGCGAACAAAGTTCACATGGCAAAAAAGAGAAGATAAATAACGGAAAACGTGAAATAATAAAAGAGTAAGCCGGAGTGTATAACAAAGTGTAGTGTGAACGTAAAACGATCGGAAAAATGAGCCGGAAATGTATAACGGCGTCGTCGCGAAAAGAAAAAATTGGAAAATTGATCGTCGAAAAAATTAAGTGAATTATCGGGAACGAAATAATGTCAAACTAACGTATACGGGACGCAATGTAGTTAAATAAAAGATGGCCGAAAATGTACAGAAAAAAAATAAATAAATAAATATGCACGGAAATAAAATTGCAAAAAAATTCGAGTGGCTTAAAATCGCATCAACGCGTCACGCGTAATAATAATAATAAAATTTGAATTCGACGAGGCGTGCCAACGAAATAGCGATACTTGGATTATACCATTGAAAATATACGTAGGGGCAATATAGTAATAATAGTAATAAAATAAAGTTAAATACTACTTGGACTCAAAGTGTTCGGATGAGATAAGAATGTGGAGAAGATAAGAATTGAGATTAGGGATGAAGTTGGATTAGACAAGAGTTCGGATTAGATAAGAGTCCAACCTGCAATGTAAAACTAGATCAACAAAAGACGGAAACTAATGATGGAACACGTTCTCAATAGAACAGATGGATGGCGAATGAGTATTCCGGACCAAAATCTTTAGTTTTCCGGAAGTCATGTATCCGTCACAAACTCATGCAATGGACCTATCCGCTAATTTAGAGAAGATATTTGGCCTGAAATATTTGTTCTCAACCCAAGAACTAAGGGTCATCGCCTCCTCACTCTATCCGTGGTGTTTCTATTTTTGGGAAATTGAGTCATGAATATATTCGCAAAAAACCCTCCTCCTAAAGAAGCACTATGGGCGAGTAAGAGAGAAATGATGATGACTGCCACTAGAGGCAATGAGAAGGAAATTACTTCATTGGAATTGGAAGAAAATAGGCTAGTTAAGAGGAGATAAAGAGGACTGCCAAAACAGGAAAAGAGGCAAGGTATGTGGGCTCATTGAAGCATATAACAAATGAAGTTCAAAAATTAAAAGTGTGAAGAAGTATGTCAAGTCAAAGTGAAACAAATGCTTGCTTTGGTGGTAAATGAAAAGAGCACTTTCGAATGTGAATATGGACTTGGACTTGGTGATACTGATGAGAGTGATGGCGCCTCTTATTTGAAAAAGTAATACAAGTAACATGATATGGTGCAGCGCCAATAAAGGAGGGGCACCATACCTGCCCTTTGTTAACATGGCCGATTTGTGACCTAGTTGACCCGGATTTTGACCTATCTGACCCGTTGTTTTTTCTTTTCTATTTTTTCAGGTAGAACTACCGTACTATACGGGCGAAAAATACTCGAGAAGAAAACTCGATGACGATCGCAGACTTGGTGAGGTGGAAAAAAGCTGATAGATATAATGACTACACGAGGCCACGACATAATCTAGCTCAGGATCGAGCAGCTTCAAATTGGATCAACTAGGATATTAAGCTTAAATTATTGAGTTTCGATAAAACTTAAATTTGGCCTGTCAAAGAAGACGAAGAAAACGGAGAAAAGTGTGGAGAATATGACAAAGCGGTGTCGGAAACAGATATGTAAGTATATTTTTTTTATCAATTATCGTAAAATTTTGGTTAAGTCTGAAAGATTGACGAAAATATTTGTTTTTTTGTCGTAGGTTGAAACGGCGGAATTACGAGCAAAAGATATTGACGAAAAGTTTCGAACGGAAAGATCACAATGCTGAGAAAAAAAAAAATAAATAATAATAAAGAAGCTAAATAAAGTTTTCACTTAGAAAGTTAACGTAATGCGAATTTTTACCGTACGGAGAAACGACGGTTGTACGAGCCTCGGAAAGTTTCGCTCAGAAAGTTCGGCTTAATGCCTTAGAAAAAATAATGACGTTGAGGAAAATTGTCGTTCGAAAAATTTCTCGTAGAAAGATCGGCACAATGCCTTAGAAAAAATAATGAAACTGTCGAAAATTTTCGCTCGAAAAATTTTTCGTAGAAAGATCGGCACAATGCCTTAGAAAAATAATAATGAAATTTTTTAAAATTTTCGCCGTAAAATTTTTCAGAGAAAGATCGGCACGATTGCCTTAGAAAAAATAATGAAGTCGGAAGATAGTTAACCGAAAAGCTAAGCCAAAAAACAAATGCAGATTTCGAAGAAGAAAACGAAGATTTAATCGAACAACCGTAAGACAATTGACAGAGACAATTGATTAAGTAATTGTGTGAATGTAATACCATAGAGCTAAAACTTCTTTTGATGAAAAATAAAAATAAAGATGAGTTTGCTATTGAATATTGTTGTTGTGTCAGATAACATACCTGCGGAATACTGACAATGTTGTAGATTTATGTAATTGAAATGAAATAGAACGAGACGCCCCATGTAGAGAAAAAAAGCCCCCAATCGTGCTTAACTTTGCAAAATTAGGCTAAGCAAGCATAAAAACGCGTTCAAACTTAGGCTAACGGGTTAAACGTGGTAACCTCGTCCGATTTTTGTCGGACGATAGTAATGGACTAAGCGCGTAAAGCGTTCAAACTTAGACCGACAAAGTTAAATGCGATAACTTCGTCCGATTTTGTCATAGCGATATTAACGAACTAAGCGGCGTAAAAAACGTTCAAACTTAGACTAGCCGGTTTAAACGTAGTAACCGTCCGATTTTGTCGATGGCGATAGTAATGAGTAAGCGCGGCGTAAAAAACGTTCAAACTTAGACCGACAAAGCTAAATGTGGTAACTTCGTCGATTTTTTCATAATGATAGTAATGAATTAAGCGAGTGTAAAAAAACGTTCAAACTTATACCGACGGCTAAATGTGGTAACCGTCCGATTTTTCGTAATGATGATAGTAATGAACTAGCGCGTAAGAACGTTCAAATTTAAACCGACAAAGTTAAACGTGGTAACCGTCGTAATGATAGTTTTTCGAATGATATAACGTTCAACGAGGCGGCGAAATAAAAGCGTTCAAATTTAGATCGATTTTGTCGTGGCGATAAACGTGGTAATTTAAACCGTCGATTTTGTCGTAACCGATAGTAACGATACTAATGATTAGCGTGAAAAAAGCGTCAAACTTAAACCGACGGCTAAATGTGGTAACTTCGTCGATTTTTTCGTAATGATAGTAATGAATTAAACGAGTGTAAAAACGTTCAAACGTGGACCGACAAAGCTAAATGTGGTAACTTCACGATTTTTTAAGTAATGATAGTAATGAATTAAGCGAAAGTGTAAAAACGCTCAAACTTAGATCTTTGAAAAGATGAGATGCTATCAAAGTGATGTGTCAAGCCCTATCAAACTAAGATAACGGGCGCCATACACTCATCTCTTGCTTCATAAGCTAATGAATCTGCATGACGTAAGTCATTTTGGGGTCTTTGAGTGATAGAGATGCTATCAAATTGTCGATACAAGACTAAAGACCCACATATCAAACTAAGATAAGCGCCATACACTCATCTCTTGCTTCTTTTCTCCGTGGGTTTAATAAAAACACATCCACCACCATCCGAGTAAACAATCCATATGTCAATGGGATTAGAATTGCAACAAGGCGAAATCTTCCATAGATTTTTCCATCAATGTATATAACTATATGCCACTAGGTTGACCCATTGAAGGACTTGTTAATATAGGAGGACTAACCAAGTATTTCTTCGGTTGTTGCAATGCCATCTCACAAATCAATGTTCCAAGTTGTTGATAAGTCATTTAACCCTCGATTATGCCTCTTGTTTAGCCATCTTACTAATATGTTTATAAGTTGTGTTTTAAGACTCTACAGTGAAAAGAGAGTTTTTGTAGAATATTAGAGAAAATGGGGTAAAACGGCAATTCGAGCATTAAGGATCACATGGGAGGCCGTGGACAATCATGGAGAAGGCCAAGGAATTGGAGCTGTTAAAGGTGCGACTTGGACCTATATTAAAGTCTATTTGGAAGCCCAAGCCAAAAGGATTCGCTTGGACCAAAGCCTTTTCTGGATCGAAAGGTCCGGGGTTTAACAAAACACATGGATAATGCCATGAAGTTGGACTCGAAAAGAAACCTATTTGTATTAGGAAACAAATGACGGTTTGGAATGCTTCTAGAGCTCATTGTAACCCCTATAAATAGAGGACCTTCACTAATTGGCCAATTCAATTATATTCTTGTCTCCTTAACTTGATTAATAATAAAAGATCGGGTTTTAACTAAACAAATAAATTAGTCTTTCTAGTCTTATGTTCTTCATGTCTTCCTTCTATATGGAAGGCTAATTTCTCCTTCAAGGGAGAAGATGAAGCCCGAGTTTAAAGTTTAATGATTCTTCCGGTTCATGGTGTTCTTCAATCAGGTTAGTTCTTTATGTTTGTAGTTATTAGTTCCATTGCCCACACCTGGGGATGGAAGTATAGAATAGGGTTTATGTTTTGCAATATTAATATCATGCTAGTGTTCTTTACTTTTCTTCTAGTAGTGTAATTCTTTAGAGTTAGGGAAGTATTCTTTGTGTTGCCTTAGAAGGGTAGCTCCCCAATTCTTTGTGTTTGCCTTAAGTGGTGATTCATTGTCTTCCATAGATTTTTCCATCAATGTATTGAATGGCTGCCCGAGCTTACATAAAAGGAAAGAAGATATTAATAGCATAAACATAGGAACAACCTTAAGTAGAGTTAATTATTAACGATTCACTAGGTTAGTCTACTTGTAAGAACCCATGAAGCGTAAGATCATAGAAAAAGGAAATTCTTTTAGTTAATATTTAGGAATCTAACTAAATATTAGTTTTAATCCCTCAAACCCCTTTCCAAATTCGCGTTCTTCACATTTCTTCCTTTATTTATTGCATAGTTAGGTTTTGATAAACTTCCATCTCACAATCAATACCATCTACATACGCAAAAAGTTGTCCTCCCTCTTTAAAGTCTGGAAGAAGGGATGACAATGATCGGAATATTTAGAAATAAATCTATGAAGAACGGCAAGCCGACCAGTAAGTCGTTGAATTTCCTTCTTATTTTTGGGTGATGGCATATCAATAACAAGGTCGTGATCGATCGATCGATTAGCCTCAATACCTCTACGAGTCATGAGGTATCCCAGAAATTTTCCAGAAAAAAGGCCCAAAAGAATATTTGGCGGGATTGAGTATCATGTTATACTTGTTAAGCCTATCAAAAACAAGTTAAAGATCGGAAAGATGATCACCCGTATTGTTCGATTTAACGACTATATCATCGATATAAGCCTCCATTATTTTTCCCAACAGATCGGAAAAAATTGCATTGAAGAGTAAAATCCATTTCACCCAGAAGATTTAAAATGCATTGCATGAGGCCCCCGGTCGAGCCTATGTGGAAGATGACACCGCCATTACCTCTTACAAGAGTTAGAGATTTTAGGCGGTACACACTTTTGGGTCGACCGAAATTGTCTTTTCTTTTATGTGTAACCAACCTATCTAGGTCGGTAGTTTGTCTGGGATTGTGGTCTTCCCTCTAGTTATCTCTGTGACACCTTCCATCCCTGCCTGGTCGGACCTGTTTGGGATGGCAGTTTTTCTCAAATCTGCGAGGTCGGCCTTCCCTGTCAGGTCGGTCCAATCTAGGATGAATGTTTTCATTATACTTTCTTATGTGACGCCTTTTTTCCCTGTATGGATGGACCTGTCTAGGATGGCGATTTTCCGCAAATCTGCGAGGTCGGCCTTCCCTGTCAAGTCGGTCCAGTCTGGGATGAAGTTTTTCCTTATAATTTCTTCCGTGACGCCTTTTTTCCCTGTCTGGACGGACCTATCTAGGATGGCGATTTTCCGCAAATTTGCGAGGTCGGCCTTCCCTGTCAGGTCGGTCCAATCTTGGATGAAGTTTTTCCATATACTTTCTTCCGCGACGCCTTCTTTCGAAGGCGTTTGTACTGCCGTTTGCGGTAGCGGCGGTGGTGGTGGTGCTGCTTTCCGGAACCTAGTAACAAAAGTACGTAACTTTTCGTCACGTTGTTGCTTGATGTTCAAAAGTGAGTCGACATCCTTTGGTGTCTTGGAATTGTGGCGGAAACGATAAACAAACTGATTTTCTAGTTCATTGTATTGGTGAATTGATCTTGAAGGCAACTCACTAAACCAGCGTAATGCTTCTCCCTTTAGAGTTGATGGAAAGAGCTTACACATGAACAGATCATCTCTACCACCCCATAACACCAACTTATTTTTTAACGATAGAACATGCAAGCCAGGATCTCCTTCCGACTCATCATAAAGTTCAAAATCGGGTTGTTTGAAGTCGGGATGGTGGTAAGCTTCCTGAATGTCGAGCGAAAACTTATCAAGTACGCCATCATTGACTGTCAAGTTTTTCATTCTTACATCCCTTGACTCTCTATCGTTAAGTTATTTTGCAATCAACTCTTTCAACTGTTGTTCTGTTGAGTTAAAGTATTGGCTCGAACAACTGGATGCCCCCAGTCGTCCCCATATGGAGAAGAATACCTTCCATTATCTCTTATTGGAGTTAGAGATCTTTGGCGGTACGCACGATCAGCTCCGACCGGTGATTGTCTTTGTCTATCCCTGTAACCAGCCTGTCTAGGCCGGTAGTCACCCTTGGCCGGGTGGTCGGTATAATTATACCACTTCTCCATGTGTTGTTGCTCTTGTTTGGGATGCCCGCCTTCCCAGTCATGTCGGACATATCTCGGATGGCGGTCTTCCCTGAAATTGCTTCTCAGAGGTAAATCTTCCATTTGAGATCGGACATGTCTAGGGTAGTAGTTATCCCTGCCAATCCGATTCTCCCCATAAGTACGGGTAATAGGGTCATTACTCTTAAAGTGTGCACTGGTTGATTGTGTTTGAGAAATAACACGTTGTTGAGGACGATGAAGTGGATCTTCAAGACGGTCCCATACACTGGAATGGCTCGTCCCCTTCGTGGTCGCCTGATGTTGTTTAATTTGCAGCCTCGTCCACCGGCCTTTGCCTCTTTGCCAGCTTCCTTCTCAAGTTCCTATTTTAAAATTTTGACTCGTCGTAACTCACGCTCAACCGTATTAGGAGTGGCGATAGTGGAGGCGGTGGTGGTGGCGGTGTCGCTGCTACGGTTGGATGTTGAGAATTGATCTTACCACTAGGAGCAACTTGATTGTTCAACGGTTCTTGCATTGGCTGATTTGAATTTTGAGGGTTGCAATTCCTATTAGCAGGAGGAATATGTTGACTATTTGGTCTGCTTCTTGTGCTTACCATCTTGATTGTTTCACGTGATAATGAATTCTAAATTCCCCACAGACGGCGCCAATTATGTTTCGGCAGTAAACTGCTTCAACACAACGAGAGCAATGGTAAAGAACGCACTAAGAAACAGAGGAATTTGATGTTGGGGGAGATGAAACTGAACCAAATAATGGCTGCCTACGTACCCAAGATCTATTCTCTAGGGATCAAGTTTCAACGTAGTTCCTTATGAAAAATAATGTGATATTTATATAGGTAGAGTAGAGAGTCCTTGTAGCTCAAGTAATCTTGTATCTTGAGTAATTGTGATAGAATATAACTGTCAACTGATAACTATCTCTTTGATAAGAAATGAATCTGGACATAAATCAACGTACATTAGTGGCAAGCCATGTGGCTGAGCCTTAGCCACATGAGTTAATGGGCCTGTACATTGATCCATGACATTGCGAATTGGGCTTTAGCCCTGTTGATTAAATGAATAAAATAGAGACCCCTACTAATGGACGTTTGCCACGTAGGTGGGGGTCGAAACAGTAACCTTAACTTTAAAGAGTGTGCATATATCAAGTATCTGTCTTGCGTGTAATCTAAAAGGGGTGGTGTTAGAATTATCTTTTAAAGGGTCATATATGCTTTGAATTTAGTTCATTTACATAGAAATTTAAACGCCAAGAATTAGCTTGAACAAAGTTTTCCATATTTCTTAACAAAAGTTGATTGTCTGACCTTAATCATTTGACACATTGTTCAAACCGATACTTTTTATAGGCTATCAATGTTATAGTGAGGTTCTTTTTGGGGACAAGGGATTTTGAAAAGTAATCAAGGATGGTACACAGTGGAGCTGAGCTTAAGGATATCGCATTTCTAAGGTAGCCAATAAGTAAACCAGTTGCTATGTGGTGTTGTGGTTCACTGCAGCAGGTTTTGTTGTGGTGTCATCATTACCATGGTCAGATTTGAATGCACTAAAGAACCTCAATCTGGATAAACAACAGTAGTTTTATTTTGTATCTACTCAATATGGTTTTTATTTTGTTTTAAGTCTGCCCTTTTCCTTTTGACGTGCATTGGTCGATCTAAGTAGCTATGGTGATCCTCCAATCTCATTTACAAGATAACATCAATCGTTGATTTATGCGAAAAAAGCGATTCATTTATCAGAGAGTAAGCTTCAATCTTTTCGATGTTTTTATTTTAATGTTATTGTCATTTGAGCATTAGTGTTAGATTAGTGTCAAACTGTAGAACAATGAAAGCTCATTTTAATTGGATTGGATTTGTGTGATCAAGTTTAATTAGTGGCTTGCTCAATGTTGAATACATTCATGGTTAGAATTTGTTTGGTTGATATAGGTAAACTGGAAATGTGTGCAACAATGTTAAAAAGAAGATTAAGAGAGGGGAGTGGCATTTTACTCTGTGAACAATACCTTATGTCACTTTTCTTCGCTTGCTAGCGATGATTCTGTTTTGGTAGCTAGGGATGTTTTGAAGATGTAAGTGTTTAATAACCATTAATTTGAATTATTACTCTTTAATTATTTTACTAGTAATGGATTTGAGTTGTTTGCAGAGATATATGGGGTGTACATTGATAGGTTCATTGTTGTAGTACCTCACACTTATGTATTTTTGGATTGACCGGTAACAGGAAGGCATTGCGGCTGCCAACACTGCTACAGAAGTTGCATTGAGATTAGTGAAACCATGAAAAAAGGTACTAACATTTAGTAATAGAAAAATATTAGGTATTTTAAATTAAGTTGTAGATGGTATTCCCAAAGAGGAGTGGATAGTCAATAATTACATTTGTTTTTTTGTATTAGGTGCGTATAGTAATAAAACCCTTCGTCAAATCTCCATCCCGAATTAGCAGCAGCAATAGATGATGATGATGGTGTTGCCTATTCAAGCTCATGTCCACAGCACCAATGGTTTACAGATGAAGACCCAGAATTCAAACGAGAATGGTTGTTCTTTAATTGCGCAGTGGGTCTTCCTCATATGGGTAGGGTATGGAGTAGGAGAGTTGTTAAGGACATGACTTACTCTCAAGGCACTAATAATATAAAATGGATTATTACTCTAGCGGAAGTAGATGGTATATACGCGCGAATGACAAATTGTTTCTAGGTCATTCTAAGTAGATAAAACTTCAAATTTGAAAACAGTTGAGTTGCTAAGTTGCAACTGTTGGAGAATACCGAGTACAATATGTTGGTCCTTAACACACGCACGCCAGCAAGCCCACTATTTTAGTAAATGGAATACTGATTTTAGTAGTTTTACTTTAAAAAAAAATTTGCGCTTTTTGTCATTGCATTTGAACTTCTAAGAATTTAATTGTCACATTCAGGTAATTTTTTACTATTTCTACTTTTCACGTTTTTAACAAATGTTGTTGCCCATTGAAATTAGTTACCTGTTGTTGAAACTTGATTTTATATTGCAAGGGTATGCTATGTATCAAAGCTTTTCCTTACTCTTCGTTTGTTATGGTTTGTGTTGAGGAATTATTTTGATGGGCGTTTGTTTGTTGGTGTAATGTGGGATTATGGTGTACATTGCCAAGGTTAATTAGACTATACGATGTTGCCGATTCTTTAATTCATTTTAAAAAAAATCAGTGAGCATATGGATTTTAAATGCTGCAGTCCAGGATATAATAAGGTAGAATTAGTACCTAATGTGGAAACCCTTATAATATAGTAGCCACTGAAGACATTTTCACACTGAAAAAGAAATATACAACACATTAGGCATGCACCACATTGCGTCATTATCACACTTAAGCTCATAAGTGATTGCCTATTTGGAAAGCAGAGTTATTTGAGCTAGGTCTTTTTGTAGATAGTTGATATTTGATAGCTTCTACCACAATTAACTAACAACTTCATTTGATTTTATAATATCAGTAACATCATGCCCTAGAGATGACATTGGACCACAGTCTAGATCTTTGAATATAGAATTCCTCCTTTGAGATGTAGTAGACAACCAATGTGATTTAAAACAACATGTTTATGTCATGTAAGCATATGGTTGGGTATGGTCGTAACACTATTCATGTTGAGATTTTCAGTTCTCATACATTTTATTAGTCCTAGTTACTTATGATTACAACTTGATGAATTACCCAAGTCTTTTTTCACAATTGATCAAGATAAGTAAGTTGGCAAAACTATTAATAATAGTTTATGTTATTTGTCATCCTGAAAAAAGTAATTATCAGGCAAACCAAAATCAAATAGGTAATGAAGGAGCTTCCTCAACAGAAGAGATTTCATTTTGAGAAAAAAGTAATTCTCGGGCAAACTGAAATCAAATAGGCAATGAAGGTGGTGTACCAGTTCCCATATGCAAACGATTCAATTCTGATGAAGGGCGTCCCTTTAATTCCAATTGCATATTCCGTAATTACATCTTTCACTATATTGGGCATTCGAAATTTTGCATTTTGTTAAATTGGGTTGTGTTGTTTATGTGAGTTCCATATTTTCATGCTTAACTGTTCGTTTTATTTCGATATATAGTGTTCATGTGCCTACCTATGTAACCCCTTGATAGTGTACTTGCAGAGTTTCTACTCCCAATAAGCTCTAATATTGATCATGGATTCCACATATCCAAATTTAAAATTACACTTATTTTGGTTATTATAAAATAGATTCTAAAATTTTAAAATGCGCGCCATAATTTTATCATCTAAATAGGCCCATAATCAATTCCAGTATCCAAGTTTGTTTTTTTATCTATTTTTCTGATCTATGCAGGCCAAATAACTGATTGCAGTGAATATTCTAAATGTAAGTTCTTAAAGATTTTGAACGAAAATATTCCAGGTGAGTAGTCAATTGCATTTTGTTTTCCTTAATCTTCGTTTTCGTTTGATGTGAACAACATTTTTTACTTGATATCAATGTTTTTTAATACTTGGCCTGACAAGGGGAATGAATTGATTTAGGCTGTGTTTCATGTGATTAAATGCAACAGAGCGACAATCCATATCTACCAAAGAGATTAAGGATACGACAAGTGAACCATGGTCCAAAAGAAAAACCGTTCCCTCTCTCTTTCTCATCTCCCATCACAAGAATACAAACTCTCACACTTTTTCTGTCGCTACGAGACTCTTTCAAATTGTTTCAATATCAGGTTTTTTCTCCCTCTTGAAAACTCATTAATTTTCTTATCTATAAGTTAATGAAATAAACTAAAGTTTTGATTTTCAAGGACCAAGTGGACTTTGGGATATTGAAACAATAACAATCAATGTACATATATTATTTTTTATAATGGACTTAGGGATTTATGATCGATAACTATCAATGTAGCTGGCCCGACCATATTTGTTTAGTAGCAAGAATGCGACTGACATTGGTAATGTATTCAATCCTTTGCTATGCTAAATGATCACAACACTTGATCGTGATAACAAAGCAATGGATTCATGATCTTATCCTCCACAGTATGTAATTAGGCAGGTTTCTCATACGAATTCTGGTCTCTGAATTCTGAAATGGCACTACGACCTCTGGGAAGCTGGCAGTGACGAATTATAGTTGATAATAAATTGTGCCATAGGTATGTCACTGCAAGAAACAACCACAAACAAACTTATTCACTCCAAGACAACATAAAGGGATTTATAGGATACAAAGCACCCTTATAGGTGCTATTGGTAGATAAGGGGAATCTTTCGCATCTGCCTACTAGTGAGAATTATCTTAAACTACCTCTTGCAGGTGTTGGCAATTATCAGAATATCAGACTGAGCAGCATTATGACAAAATGGTCAGGACAACTATGGCACAAAGAAACTTATAGCTGCCAAATTGCCAATGGTACATAGAAACTGGCAACCGCCTAGTACTGATGTAGTATAGTGAAACCGATATCATTTTGCAGTGTATACAAACTAAAACCTACAATAATTGCATAATGCCCTCCAAAGGGTATGCATGAAAGAACCACATGCAAAGCTCACTCCAAGATGGCACAAAGGGATTTATCGGACAATGCACAGGTATAGGTGGCTTATGTGCTATTGGTTTATGAGCGCAGTGAAACAATCTGATATTTCGCAGTATACAAATTAAATTCTAGAATAATTGCAAAATACACTCCCAAGAGTCAAGCTTTTTAGGCACGTTACCATGATATAAGTAGTCCTTTGGTGGCATTGACCATTCTATACCAGTGATCACAAAGTCAAAGCCTCTGAACTGCACCAAAATAAAACATCTTCTTAGGCTAAGTCCAATGGTGCGGCAAAACACCAAATATCACGGAAATTTTGATCTAATGGTGCGTCAAAACGCTAACCCGCCAACGCTATCGGTATAAATTTACTTATATATAGCGTCAGTTTTAACGGGATAGCGTCAAGTCTACACGCCACTCAAAGTGGCGGGTAAAAGAAATCTAAACCACACGCCTTTGGGAATGGCGGCTAGAGAGTCAAAAAAAAAAAAAAAATTTTTTTAATTTTTTTTTTTTTTTTTTTTTCCACCTTGTGAGAATGGCGGTTGGAGAGTCTAAAAAAAAAAAAAAAAAAATCCTACCCGCCATAGGCACTGGCGGTTGAGAGTCTTAATTTAAAAAAAAATTGGCACTGGCGGTTGAGAGTCCTAAAAAAAAAATCTTCTTTTTTTATTTTTATTTTCCACACGCCTGTGGGAATGGCGGTTGAAGAGTCCCAAAAAAAAAAAAATTGGATTGGGAAACGCTAAGCCGCTAACTGTATACACTATGCTATTGTGGTTTGGCGGGATGGCGCACCAAACCATTGGACTTAGCCTTAGTCTTCTGAAATGCTCTAATCTGAGTTTTCTATCTTCCACATAGCATGACTCACTAGTCCGGTTTTGACATACACACATGGAAAATCTAAATTAACACTATTTGGTCCCGTCCCACATATGAATTTTAGTAATTCGCTCAAAATAGGAAACTACTTACCACCAGAATATAAAATTCTGTTGAAGTAAACCCTCGCCAATTTTGCCTCTCCTATTTCATTCACTTCCATATTTAAGGAGCAGATTTTGATCGTCAAACAATCATATAACATACAAGAGACAGTAATAATATGTCAATCACATCTTTCTTCCATTTGTTTTTTTTTCAATTGTTACTATTATCCTCGTACTAGATGAGCCAATTAGGATTTCTCCCAACTAAATGGAGAAATTAGGGTCTCCTCCCTGAATACACACAAAAATAAACACGGTCACCAGACCCTAATTTCCCCATCTAATTGGGATAAATCCTAATTGGCTCATCTAGTAGGAGGTAATGTATGAATCTAGTATCAAAAACAGTAATAAGAAAGGAAGTAAAACTTATCACTGAGGATTGTGCTCAGCATAATTTCCTTAAGACGAAAAACGCCGCCGGTATGATTGCTACCAACCTCAAGCGCACGTCTCCCAGGATACAACAATGGATGAGCGCGTCACCAGCCAATGACTTGCTCAGTAGAAACTCTCAGCATACTCCAAACGAGGTTTTTGATTTGAAGAACAAAAACTCTCAGCATACTCCAAACGAGGTTTTTGATTTGAAGAACAATAAGCTGTGTTAAGCCTATTAGACTTTTGGTTTTAGTTTCGCAAAAACAAGTCCAATCCCCCCCCCTGCGCGCGACGTGTGTGGGCACACGCGCACTAAGATTTTCTGGAGCTCCCACCTCCCGAGAGCCCCCAAACCAAGGAGGCCTTGTGTGCGCGCGAGCACCTCCTTATATCTCTCTACACTATCCCTCCATAAGGACACAACCAATATAAACTTAAGAGTCTTAAGTTTAGTAACCAATGTGGGACTAAAGCCCCCCACATTAGAGTGTAGTAGATACAAAAGGTCATGGGTTCAAACCCATGAGGACACAAATTCATTCACATTTCCAACAGGTAATACTAAAAGATCCTTTCCTTTTTCAGTTCTGAATAAATACACACGCACCTATATATACATCAAACAAGTCTCACAAACAAAATACACGACTTCCATTGCAAAATATAACGATTTATCAGTATTGAAGAGCCATCCAAGTTTCTCAACCAATTTGATCTCCATTACTCTTAAATTTCAAATGAAAACTCAAAATTCTAACTTATCTTAGTAATTGACCATAATAACTATTTCAATCAGAGTTTCACCAACACAAACCCATTTTTTTCCTTTCCTTGACGGGCAAAGTAAAGTAACTCATATACACAATGGAACTTTGGTTCTCCACCTCTACGGTAACCAGGAGTATATTTTAGTAGATACAACACCATAATATGGAAAAACAAAAAAGTGTGACCCATAAGTCAGTACTGTGACGAAGCGGCTGTTGCTCACCCAACACAATCTGGAATGGTGACAGATAAGAACCCATCTTAAAAACCAATCCTCAGTTAGGAACCAATCTTCCCATAAAGTACAAACCTATCGAAACATATAAAAATACCATCTGATTATCATTTGTTGCTCCAACAAGATAAGTTATACTCCTCACTGTTATTTACTCAATGGGTTATTTAGGGATTGGTCCTACTTATTTAGGGGTATTTAGAGATAGGTCCTAAAATTATCGATTATTAGGCTTTAGTCCTACTTCTATCGATTGACCTTAAGTCAACTCAGTTGACCGTGGTCAACCCATTTTATAATAATATAATTTTCATATTTTATCAAAATGGCCAAACTACCCTTCAGCGTGCTTCGCATGTGACTTTAGAGAGTCATTGAAAATGGCCAACAATCAACAGTGTTAAAAATATGAAGCATAATTACTCTGATAAACCAATTAAGTTCAAAAAAAGTTAGAGGGATGATTGCGACAGCCTCTATGAAATCGTCGAGAAGAAGAGAAATATGGATGGTGAGAAAGGTAGGAGTGAAATGTCTGATTTGAAGGTGAGCCCTTTGTGGTGTTCGTCCTCATCTCTGCGTCGTTGCTCAGACTTGAGAGAAGCTCCTGATTTGAAGGTGAGTGAGTCTTCGTCCTCTTCTCTACATCACTGTTCTAAGTCTGACTCTGAACAGGCGAAGAAACTATTTTTCCGTTTCTCTATTCGTGATAGTGTTTATTGGTACTGGGTCGATCCTAGCAAGTGTATCAACAACGTTCAAACTCTTTTGGCTCCTATTTGCATAATTCCTTACCCTGAAATCGGCAAGTGTAGTGGCTATGTCACTCTTGGGTCCAAGATCTTTATGATGGGTGGTATTATCGGTGAACCTTCAAAAAAAGAGAAACTTGAAGGTTCTACGGATATATTCTCCTTTGATACCAAAACCAACAACGTCAAATTTCAATGGCGAAAGGAGTCCGCTCACTTGCTTGCCAAGAGGTCTAATCCAGCGCTAGAAAATCTGTGTTTGGAAACAATTTTTTTGAACCAACACCCTGGGTTGAAGTTTTCGACCCATATATAATTAAACTTTATCCTGCCCTCTTCCTAACCCTCCACATCAGGTCACTCGTAAATGTTTTGAATAATTTCTTAGAACTCTTGTTGCAAATGGGGATAAGATTCTTTTGGTTTTGAATAATATTGTATCCTTTTTCGATGTGAAAAATGAGTCGTTGACTCAAATCCCAATTCCTATTGGCAAACCATATCCTTGGTCTGATCAACCAATTAAGTTAAAAAAAATTAGAATTTGATACAACATAGAATTAGTCTTTTAAGAGTTAACCCCTCCTGTATTTGAGTTAATTAGGTTTTGGTCCTACTTTTCTGCCATTAAAGAGTTTGAATTTAAGTTCATGAAATACCTTTGGTGAATTTAAGTTGATGAAATATCTTTGATCAGATTTTGACACGTGCCCATTGTTTGGCCATTTTCAACGACTCTAAAGTCACATGCGAAACACGCTGAAGGGTAGTTTGGCCATTTTGATAAAAATTGAAAAATATATTATTATAAAATGAGTTGACCACAGTCAACTAAGTTGACTTAAGATCAATCGATAGAAGTAGGACTAAAGCCTAATAATCGATAATTTTAGGACCTATCCCTAAATACCCCTAAATAAGTAGGACCAATCCCTAAATAACCCATAATTATATTAGGGATTGTTTCAGAGATCATAGGTGTGCCCTTCACAAGTACTACGTGAGCATTCCAAATAATGTGAACAAACGTCAACACCCATTTGATGGTGTATCACAAGAGTCTTGGGAGAGATGGGGCGATCTGTGGGAAACAGATAAGTTCAAGGTAAGTGAGTTTACTCCTATTTTTAAAGAAGAGGTTATGGCGGCCAAATTCAATGTGGGAAGTGGTAGTGCTAAAGGGTTGGTTGTTGTACTTATACACATTATAATAGTTCTTTTTATGATGCATTGTTTATTTGTTTTAACCCAGGATGTTAGTACGCATAACCAATACAGTCGCTCATGCCTCGTCGTCAACCATTGTGCTAGTTCAAAATCTTTTGTGCGGATCCGTGCTGACATGGTACACTTAATTGATTAATTTTAGATATTATAAATAGTTTTCTTTTTAGTATTAACTTTGGAATTTTGTCTGTCTTTTAAAATGACACAGCCGGTTGATCCCGAGACTCAACAAGAGGCTGGGATGATCGCACTATATCGTAAGACTCATTTCAGTGAGAAAAAAGGCTGGGTTTCTCATGAAGCAGAAAATAATTATGTAATTAACTCATACTTACCCTTTAAGTTAGCTAAATCGTACTTTTGTGAGATAGTTATATCTATTTGTTTTCTTTTCAGGAGAGAATGGTGGAACTACAAAATCAACCTACACCAGAAGGTTCTAACCCTTTGACTGAAGAAGAGATTTTTGATGAAGTCTTGGGCGTAAGACCTGGTTATAAACGTGGTCTTGGACATGGCGAGGCACCCCCATCCCGTAAACGTGTGGCTGGATATGAGCACCCAGATGTGGATCAGTTGAGAGCAAGAGCAGAGGAGGCAGAGTCTCAGTTGGAAGAGTTGCGAGGATGGAAGGAAGCAGCTCAAGAGACACAAGCAACACACCAAGCGCAAATTCAACAACAACAACGCCAGTTGGACTATCTCATGGAGAAGCTTGGTGGTCCTCCTTCAATGTGGTATGATTTATGAATTTAACTATTTTCTGATATGTGTTAGTGTTGTTTGATCGGGATATAGTTGTTTGATCGGAATGAATAAGCTTCCATATCATGTTTTAGGTTGCATATAGTCCCTTCAGTTTTGGTAAATGGAATATGAGGTTTTCACCATCTTGTGAAATATATTATTGTGATTTCCAGGTTATGATAAATTATTGCATTTATGAAATGTTGAAAATACAGAGGAGACTCTGTCGAATTTTTTACTATAAAAGTCGCGTATCTTATATTAGGTATGTAATTATTTGAGATTTGGGTAGACATAACCTTTGCTACATCAGTGTGTTTATGAAATTCGGCTCAACTTGTGTGTTACTTTAGAATTTTTGTTTTTTCATATTGTCTGAGTCAAAACTTTTAGTTAGACTGA
This sequence comes from Coptis chinensis, assembly GCF_015680905.1. NCBI lineage: Eukaryota > Viridiplantae > Streptophyta > Magnoliopsida > Ranunculales > Ranunculaceae > Coptis > Coptis chinensis. The sequence continues at coordinate 86,224,300 of NC_141456.1, forward strand.
TCTTGGGTACAATTTAAACTTAACATAATTGTTAATAGTTCACCGGATTTTAATTTTGACGTGATGAAACTATTATATTTTTTGTTTTCATTTTTTTTTTGTGGTCTAATATAATATCATTGTGTGCAGATAATCTTACGTCAAAATGGGTCGGTTTGGTATTAGTTTTTGTGAAGAAATGGCGGTTTGAAATTGCAAGAGGCACTAGAGGAATCTAAATGTTTTTTTATCATCATTTTTTTTTTTTGAAGATGGTTCAAGACTTGAGGGATGTTTAGAAATGTTTTTGTTTAAGTTCATACTTTTCTTAAGTTGAATTTAGAAAAAAAAATTATGGAAGGGGGATGATGCAACTCTCTTTTGCTTCTAATGGAGTGAATTAACTCACTTTTATTTATTGGAAATTTGTTGTTTAAGGTAATTGATGTTATGGTTATTTTATTTTGCATTTATTTGTTGAATGAGAAAGGGGGAGGGTGGTTGGAATAATTGGACTTATGGTGCACAATCGGCAACGATATTAGTGATAAAAATAGTCTTTTGCGACGCATGTAGTGTGGGAATATGATCACAACTAACCACTTTTTTTTACTCAAGCTACGATCAAAATGTCGCTTATAACACTAATTTTTTTAATTCGTTTGACCCTTCTCGACGATAGAAACATCATTAAAAATACATAAAATTCAAATATTTTAGATTGTTAACGACGTTAACAACGTCGCTTATATAACCAAAGTTTCAAATTACTAATATCTCTAGTGACAATAAAAACGTCGCTAATAAAATCTTTGTTTTTTAAATTTTTTGGACTTATAGTGATGATTAAAACGTCGCTAATAACACTAAAATTTTCAAAAAAATTAGACCTTTATCGACGTTAAAAACATTGCTAATAATGCCTTATTACCGACGATTGTCAAAACGTCGCCAAAAGTTCATCTTTTGCGACATTACTACATTAAGAATACCAAAATGAGTTAGCGACGAAATTAGAGAAATAGCGACAGTAATAATCGTCGGTAAATATCTGCTATTTGGCGACGTTAAAATATTGCATTAGCGACGTTGCCCCGACACTCCAAAAAGTGTCGCCATATGGTATTAGCGATGTTTTTGCGATTTTCAGCGACATTTTTTTCTGTCGCTAAAGACCGTGTTTCTTGTAGTGTTACCAATAGCGGGTCCCAGCCTGCTAGAATGATCACTTTGCGAAACCACGCACCATAGGTGTCACTTTGGAACAAGTCTTCAAATGACTGTTCCAGTATGATACGAGGGGATGTCATCACCAAACTACTCGCTGGAACAGCTGCGAAACGATCTTGGAGCAACCCACAAAAAATCGGAATTTTTCGTGCCCATGGGGGTCAGGGCGCGAGGTACGCTCTGACTATGATCGAGTTCCACGCACTTAGGCGCAGGGCGCGCTCACTTTTTGCCTGAGATGGGCACGGTTCGCGATCAGGTGAATTTTGAGTTCCGTGGGTTCAAAGTGGCGCTAACCGAAGCGGCGCGTTCGTCTGGTTTGAAGTCCTAAAGTGAAGAAGAAAAAAAGGAAACTTGGGAGTGAAAGGTGAGAGATGAAACTGGGATGTAGTGTGGGTTATGAGTGTAGAATGAAGGAAGTTTATATAAGTTGTGAGCTTCCAAAATGAATCGGCAAGTTGCCAAAAAGTTTTAAGGCAATTGCCGGAAACAAAATATTTCTGAAACTGAAAACGGAAACAACCCATATTCTTTATTCCAAAACAAACTTAATATCTTTTAGGTTGAATTTAGGATAGTAACTGCCTAACTCATTGAGATTTCATCCTACCACAACATCTATTCATAGCCATACCACTATCGGCAACATTCCCAACAATCATCGCACAATTACATAATAATTTGTGGTTCATATAAAAACCATGCTAAAAGAAATAATACCACCCCCAAACAATTTGGAAAGGTGAGATTAACAATAGGCAAATGATAATGAGAGATCATTCTCTCTAAATTTAGTGCACACTTCATATCGGCCGTTGGATGACAAGATCATACGGTTTGGTGTGGTTTGTCAGTTGTGGGCCATGCAACAATCTCGATCTCGAGAAGAAATTTTTTCATCCAATGGCTATTTGCCTTGATCTCTCCAAACGATTAGAGAGAATGATCTCTCCTTATCGGATCTCTTAACAAAAAATCAACGCATAGTTTGAAAAGAACCAAATTAAATTCAAATTCAAATTCAAATACAATTAACTACTGAATACAAATTTAACTAATGAATTCAAAATTAACATCCGAACTAATAAAAACAATAAAAACGACATCAACACAACAAATAACAAGAAATCTAGCTACGAGATGAGGAATGGATAAGAATAGGAAGTTTATTGATTAAGAATGGAAAAACCAAACAGCCCACCCCCAAACAAATTTTAGACAATAGAGTTTAGAAAATTTATTTTAACCCCATATCCAATTTCTTTTTACAATCTTTAAAATGAACAGTTTAAAATGAAGTTCAATCTTTAAAATGTTTTGGGCCTAAAAATCGAGCCCAAAACCCAATTTGTTGAATCCAAGACTTCCCATTCTAGTTGTGTTACTGTAGCGCGAGTTTTCACCAATTTATATTACTCTGATCGAGTCAAGGTTTGAAACATTGGAAAGAGCTTTCTGAGCCGGTCATTTTGATATAAAATAGGCCCAAATCCGAGGTCTGAGTTCAAATATATGGTCTTTTGAAGTTCTGTTGACTTTTCTTCAGCTTTCTAATCCGGTTTGACTTTCACTTAACAACTTTGACTTGGGCTCTTTAAGGGCCTTTTCTCCAAGAAACTTGGGCTTTCTTCATACAACTTTCATAGCAATCCCCGTAGCTCCTTTTAGCACCTAATTAGTAACGAATTTACATTTATTCAACTCCAAAGCTTGAAATACTCAAAAGCATGTAATTAGTGATAAACCTATATTATTAATCACATAATTGGTCTAACATCAATATTGTTAAAGGGTTAAAACTACAGTTTTGGGCTCTTATCACCAGCTTTGTGGAATCCAGAGTAGATTGCAACAGAGCCACTTTACCACCAAGCTGCTGCACTTGATCCCTCAGCCCGGCAACCTCCGTTCTCTCCACCTGCTGTTCAGCCACCAATCTGCTACAAGTCTGCCTGCTAACATCCAGCTCCTTCTTGTAACGGTCGGAGATAGACGTCATATCCTTCAGCTTCCTATACATCGCCAGAACCTAACAAACAAGACAACAAATATAGACATTAAAAGGGATCAAAATCAACAAGATAAAAAAGGAGCAAGCTCAGAACGGAAGAATACTCACAAAGCACAACGACCGTTCCATCTCCACAAAGTTCACATCCAGACCCTTACCATCCAGCTTGCGCCTATCCTCGGCAAGCGCAATACTCTCCAACATTGCCCCACCAACCAAAGGAGACTTGAAGCTACAGTCACCATTCACAACAAACTTCGGCAGCAGACTATAGGGGTCCTCATACATAACCAGTCTATCAAGGACATCACTGTCACTCTTCTTACTTGGGTCCGTACTTTCTGACCCCTTGCCCTGCTCAGCAGCAGGCTCAGCCTCACCAACTTTCTCCTTTCCACGGGCCTCACCCAACCCAGCATCATGAGCCAAATCAATCAGGTTCATCCTCTTCAGAGGAGCTCGACCTGAAGAAGAACGACCTTCAACAGAGCCAGGTCGGTCTTCCGCCTCAGTATGGGCCTTCTTAGCCCCCTCCGACTCAACCACTTCGGAACGCCTTTTTAGATTAGGCTTTCAAAACGAAGTGGGAGCATCACCCTCCCCACCAGCACTGCAACCTGCAGCACCACCAGCACTTCTATCACCCGCATCTCCAGAGGAGAAGCAGTTGGATGCAGAACAATCTGCATCACCAAAGGAGAAGCGGTTGGACGCAGAGCGCCCTCCACCCCCTAGCTCAGAACGTTGGGGTGCCAAACGATTTGCATCACCCAACTCAGAACGTTGAGATAGCAAACAATTTGTGTCACCCAACTCAGGACGGCTAGAAGGCGTCACCCTCCAACCGCCTTCACCGCCTCGAGCGGTGTTCGGCGACCCACCGGACTTTTCACGGCTCCACGAATCGGGCAACATTTACCAGCACCTCCACTCCGTTTCATTTCAGAAACAGGTGCTTTCTTGTGACTCTCCCTCTCCATGGCAGATTCCGAGCTAGAATCAGAAAGTTCAACCACTACCTTGCGAGCCCTAGCCTTTTGCTCCAGCCTCTTACGGTTGATTTTCTTTCCTCCGCACCTCATAAAGTAATGCGCAACCTCACCTAGCAAAGCCTGCTTATCTTCCAAACTCAAACAAGCAAACCTTTCAATAACACCGTTCTTCGTACGAGAAGGGATAGAAACCTCTGCAAAAACAAACCCAAAAATAAATCAGAACATCCAAATTATAATATAAAACACACACATTACGACCTACAACCAACGACCTACCATGAGATTGTACAACACATTTATCAATCTCCAAACAAGGAGGACAATATCCACCCGCAGCCAGCAATGGCCTACGACTCCAGTCTTCCTTGCTCGCCCCCACAATAACAGGAGACTTCCCCTTATAAACATGAAAACTAAAGTTCATAACACCCAACCTCCTAAAAACAAAGTGCTCAATCACATCGTTTAAATAGATGTTGTAGCCCCTGTCATTCAACAAGTCCAACACATGGAGAACCCTCCAACTGTTCCCCACGAGCTGACGGGGGGCTTTCCCCAAAAAGTTCAGCACCTCCACAGTAAGATGGGAAAAGGGCAACCTCATCCTAGCCTTCAACTGCCCATAACAAACAACTGCTCCTCCACCCCAAGGAACGTAGTCGTTAGTATACAAATTCTTCTCCCCAGCCAGATCGTACATTACCAGGTCGGATTTCACCCAACCAAACTCCTTCCTAAAAGCGGCATAACAATTCACCGACTTAGGCTTCCTCTCATCCACCGTCTCCAACGAGGAAGCCGACGAAGCCTCATCACCACTACGAACCCTCTCCTCACTTTCTTCACTTACAGTTCTCTCTCTCCATTGACCAACTTCAACCTCACCACTTCCACTATCACTAGTCATAGACATGACACAATCAAAGAAAGAAAGAAAACTCAAAATTTTAAAAGTGGAAAGACGAACCTAATTCAAGAAAGACGAGAAGTTTTTTTTCTTCTTTCTTTCTCTTTTTCTTTCTCTTTCACTCTAGACTATTTTTTTTTTCCTTTGGTTGAAAAGTGAACAAACAAAAATCTTCTACAAGTCAAAAACCCCTAAACTGCCCAAACACCTCGAGACAATCAAAATTTTTCGTGTTCCCAAAACTTAAATCATTACTCGCCCACAAATCGTCGTAAATCCAGGCCCACGAATCCAGCCAAACAGTTCCCGCACATTCTCCAAAACCTAAATTCAAAACAAAACAGCTGTCAGACACGTGCTTTTAAAACTTTGCCTTTTAAACCGTTCTTGTTCCACGCAACAGCTGCCCCAAGAACAAATAAAAAGTAAAGGGGGCTGTGTAAGTACCCTCCGTTCTACACTATAGAGCACGTGTCCACAAGGCAGGACGTCTTACTCCAACTCGTCCCACAACATCATATCGTACCAACGACCCAACACCCAGGTCGTTACCAGCAACAATTATAGCCATGCATGGAAAGATATCAACTAGCGTAATCCTGGAGCTCAATCAACGCAACAATCAAGGAGTCATTTACTTTGTAATATCAGAGTAATGACAAATCATCAAGATAGCATACAAGGTGGATCTGCAATCCATAACGGTTCAGACACACATCTACAAATAGAGAGAGATGAACTACGTAAGGCTGGATTCAAGTTTATCCTGAGAAACTTGATACGTAGGCAACTCTTATCCCAAGAAGAGTGTAGTCATTTCCTATCCAACAAATCATCAGGTCGTAGTCCCAAAATAACCAACATCTACAGTTACAGAAGTTTTGTTCCATGAGAACCACTTTGTGGCCAGGGTCGGTTTTGAGTTTTGGGTGGCCCTAGGAGAGCTCCTAAAAATGGGCCCTTGTCTCCTAAAAAAAACAAAACAAGCCTTTTTTTTTTTTTTTTTTTAATTTGTAATCACTACAAGTCTACTTTAAACATTTATGCCAAAGACATATACTTATATATAAAGCTATTTAACAAGTGAAAATTTTAACTAATTCAGTTACAAAACAAGGGAAAAAAAAAGTGAAACTAGGTGGAGAATGCACCTTGTATTTGTTTGAGCATTTCTGTTAGTGAGTAGTGACTCCAAGAAAGTGAAACTAAGTGGAGAAATGGAGAATGTACCCTGCTACACTAGGTGGATACAAGATACATGTTGCTGAAATATTCAGGTAAATAACCACTTCCATCCCAAACCTGGAAAACAACAAAAGAAAATTCAAATAGTAAGAAAAATCAAAGAAAAAAACCATGGAACTTAACCCACTAGCAAGATAAAGTAAAACAAAACTAGTGCCAAATTATTTACAAAAGCAAATTATCACCTAAATAATTATGCTCGCCCGTCTCGCAGTTTTAGCTGCAAAATTACTAATTACATTTGTATAATCCAACTTCTCTACCAAGTCTTTTTCAATGGATAACATAGCCAATCCATTTAGTCTTTCTTGCGACATGTTTGACTGAATGTAAGACTTGATCATTTTCAACTTAGAAATTAAAAGCTTCTCTCTACAGAGACAACTGTAATCGGTATAGGCAACAAAATTCTATAAACAACCCATGCATTTGGAAAGCAACTAGCCTTCGAGTTCAAATGAGTTAGCACATCAATTGCCTTCTTTTGTGTTATATGGTAAAAGTTCTCTCAAGATTTGAAATTCCAAAAGTAACTCTATCCCATCAATATCAAAGATGCCATCATGTTTCAGAAACTCTGCTAGGTTACCACAAAAAGCTTTTAAACTATTATTATCTGCAGACTTAAACTTCTCTATATCAAACAAAACCCCAAAAAATTTCTCATATACTTGAAATTGTTCAAACCTGCTCTTAAGTGAAGAAAGAGCTTGGTCTACAGTGAAAATGAAGTAATTGACACTAAAGGAAACTTCAGCTGATTGTGGAACCTCTTCTTCGACATTCTCATCAAATTGTCTCTTTCTATGAATTATACGCTTTTCACGGAAAATAGGTTCAATTTGCATAGTAGTTGCAACTTCTTTAGCTTCTATCATGGCTTCTTCAAATCCAGTTTCTCTATACTTTTTAAAAAATAAAATGAGCTTTTTAAGCTAACTAATAGCAACATCTATCTGCATATCTTCTGCTTGCATCAATTTGCTAACAGAGTTAACAACACTCAGTATAGTGTGCCAAACTATCATGCCAACCAAGAACTCAAAATTCTCAATTTCATATGTGGCTAGGGACTCAGCTTCACTCTTTGTCTTCAGATCATCACTAGTATCAACCAAGTGAATTAAAGCATCTCTTATCTCTCGAGCTTGACTTCTAATAGCTCTAACACTGTCCACGCGACTTTCCCAATGTGTTGGCGGCAATGAATTTAGAGTAAGATTCAGAGCCCTTTTCACATGATCTTTGAAAACTTGTCAACGCTTTGTAGAAGAAGAAAACAGTGTATATACACGTTGCACCACTCCAAAAAAAGCCTTGGAACAAGAATTGGCCATATCACACAATGCAAAATTAAGGTTGTGGCAATAACATGGAGTATAGATAGCTATAAGATTTATTTCAAGTAATCTTTTTTGAACACCTTTGTGTTGCCTTTCATATTAGAACCGTTGTCATAGCATTGTCCTCTTACATCACCAATGTCTAGTTGAAACTCAAAACAGCTTTCAACGTATTAAAGAGTCCCAACCCTGATGTGTCGTCCACCTTCATAAATTCTAGAAAGAACTTTTCAATCTCGATTGAATTCATTGAAATATCTACGCATCGTATTATAAGCGACATCTGTTCTTCATGGCTTACATCTGGAGTGCAATCAAGAATAACTGAAAAGTATTTTACCTCTCGAATATAATATTCTGAAGAATCACTTTTTTAACCTCGACTGCTAACATTTAAATTAGTTCATTCTGAATGTTATGACCAAGGTAATGATAATGAACTTCAAAACTCTTAATACACCGCATGTGCTCTTGCAATATTGGATCAAACTCCGCAATCATTTCAATAATACCCAAAAAAACATACCATTGTTTTCTTCATAAATCTTCTCATTTTCCCAACGAAATGTTATATTCTTTTTAGCAAGAGTTTTCACAACATGAAGTATCCTCAATAATAGTTGCCTCCAATGTTCTTTGTCTTTATTTATTTGGTCTTGCACACTCTTATCAATTGTTTCATTCCTTTCTATTATGTTCTTCAATTCATACCATGTATTCCATATTCTTTTATGGTCATCACTTTTCTCATGATCTTTAAGCTTCCGACTAAGGTTGTGCCATGTAGAGCATCTTTAACTATCTAGTTGAGATCGAAGTCTTTGCACTTTGCTTGAACAACTTGCAACAAAAGAAAAACACCATATCCAACGAATATGAATAGACAAGCCAGTCTCTATCCTGCTTCAAACCACTATCCATATATGCCGAACATAATGGACAATGGAAAAACACCTGCCTTCACCATTTCTAGGAAATTTAATAGCATCATATCTTACTGGACCTTTCTCAACCAATAAATCTCTGCACTTCTAATCAATATTATTCTAATTCCCAGGATTAAATAAGTTTATCATACCATTTTCTTTATTCTCATTCAAAGCTTGATCGATTTCTTCTTTCGAAAAATCATCGCGTTCAACTTCATTTTCAATACTAATTCTCTTTTCAATTTCATCATCAACTCCCTCTTCATTTTCAGCGTCATCCCTCTCTATATTTTTAGCATCAACCCACTCTTCTGGTTCAACATTTACTTCCATTTCAGTTTCAATATTTACTCTCTCATCATGTTCGAACATTCATTAATTGTATCATCAAGTTCTCCAGGCACAATATCTTCACCTTCGTTATTGACCAAATTTTCATTAGAACTTTCTGCTCGTCTATTGCTAGAAAAAAAATATATTTCTTATTGGTCTAGTATTTGCTTCTTTTTTCTCTTATTACTACCAGAGAGATACTTTCTAGTATCCTTCATGACGATAACCAATCAACTAAGAGTCTAAGAATGTTTTGAAAAAGAAAGAATAGATTTTATCAGTTATCACTCACACACTCAATATATATTTTGAATAAAATAATTGAATAAACAATTCAAGTAATTTTGAATTTGAGATAATACCTTGAAAATATCTAACAATGCAGAATGTGGTGAGTGGTGTATGTAAATGCCCCCTATTTCAATTTTTGGCCAAGCTAACTAATTATAGTGGCCGTTTTTTCCTTTTTGAGCAAACCCCAACAAATAGTTGCAAAAAGAATTAAAAGAGATGAGTGTTTTATGTTTCTGTTGAGTGTTGAGGCTTAGTTGGTGGGCTTGAGGGCTAATTGGGCTGAACATGTTATGTTGTAAACAAAAAATAAAAATAAAATAGTGGGTTAGTGGGTAGTGGGCAAGATCCAATTTGGGGCCCTTAATTTTTTGCAACAAGTGGGGGCCTAGGCAGTGACCTATGCTGACTATGGGTCAAAGCCGCCCCTGTCTATGGCGGAAACTTCATGTCGTGGGATTCCAGAAGCTCTGATGGGTGGCGGCAAAAGACTTCCATGAGAACCCCTCTGTGGTGGCAAGAGACTTCCGTGGGAACCCCTCTGTACGTGGCGGAAACTCTCACTACCGTAGGAATCCAGAAGCTTTGATGGTTACTTCAATACTTTTAGATATGTTGCGGGTAGGTCAAAATTTGTTGAAACTTTTGGCCAATTTCTTTTTCCACCCATTTTCTCCTCATTCATTTGTAACCATATAAGGGATTATAAAGAGAGGGTGTATAACTTTTTCTAGGGTTTCTAAAGAGTGAGAAAGCTAAGAGAGAAAACTAGTGAGAGCATTCTTTGTGAGTGATCGATTGAGAGTTAATTGTTGTATTCAATCAAAGCAACTCCTCTTGTAACCTTCTTCTTCAACTAGTGGAACCATCGATCTCACCGTGTGTGGATGCAGGCATCTCGCCGAACCACCTTAAATCCTTGTGTCATTATGTGTGGTGTGTTCTTTACTTTCTCCCTACTTGTTTGTGTTGCTATAGTTGATATTGGTTATTGGGTTGTTTGCTTGAGTTATTGTTAGAGCACACTACTAAAAAAAAGGGTTTTTATCTCGGTTCTAAAATTAGTCTTATCTCAGTTTTGCTGATAAGAGAGATAATATGTCCTGCAAATGAGATAATATATCCCATAACTTAGGTACTAACTTTGAGTATAAATATGTTATCTCGCTTTTTACTTAACCGAGATAAAATATATGGATTTTACCACTGGTGGTATGGAACTGATATAATAGGAAATTTCATTTATCTCACTATTGTGGAACTGATATAATAAGAAATTTCATTTATCTCACCATTGTGGAACTGATATAATAGGAAATTTAATTTATCTCATATTGAACTGATATAATTGATATTAAACCAAATATCTCAGCACTCAAATGATATAATTGTTATTATACCAAATATCTCGGAATAAATTTGGCAAATAAAACAGAAATCCCAAAAAAAATAGAAGTACCAAAAAAATAGAAGTCTTGCTCTACAGTACTCTTCCATGACTAGCACGAACTCACGATGGCAACTGCCGTTCTAATCCCAAGTATCTCGCCTCTCTATTATCTCTTCCCATATATTGCGCTCTCTTCACCTCTCGGCTCTCGCACCAACTCAGAAGCGATTTCCACGATGGTTTTTATCTCTAATCTGTTAACCGCTCTTTTTGTAGTGTCATGTGATTTATGGCACAGATATTGCCCAAGACACGAAGGATTTGCTTGAAGAAGATGACTTAGCCATTGTTCTTGACTCAGAGGATCGTCCACGCTGCATCATAGAATTCATTTCTCAGAGCCTTCAAATGCTACCTTTGGAGGATTCAAAGCGAGATATAGTTCAAAAAAATAACTACTACTACTACTTCTGCATGAAGATTTTCTTTTAAGGAGGCAATGGAAGTCTCACCTACCGTCATGGCATGTCTTTCAGTGGCTGCTGCTGCATGCATTGGGAGGAAGATTTATGATTACAAGATTTTCGCGTCCTCTAATCCGGAACTTTTATAAAGGTGGGTTTGAAGAAGTCAATCAAGTCATGACAATGTAGAAGCAAGAAGAATTCTGAATGTACGAGGGAGTGCTGATACGGAGAAGATTAAAGAGGCTTATAAGAAAGTTATGTGTCTTAATCATCCTGATGTTGGTGGTAAAACAAGTAGAGGTTTCGTCCACCTATGGCAAGGAGACCAAGATCTTCTTGTGTCGGTTACCTTGCAGCGCTACATTGCCGAGAAGCTCCCATGAATTTAGTATCACGAACTAACAGAGGCAGGTCACATGTTCCCATATGATGATAGTATTGGTGAAACGTTTTTGAGAGCACTTCTGCTTGGGATGCAGTGACCTCTATCACAAACTAGGTCAGCGCAACATTTTTATGCTTCTGCATAGCTGTATTTTAGATTTTTTGGTGGACTTTTGTGTTGTTTCTTTTGTTTCCATCACGCGTCGATATATTCTTATCGATCATTCTCTTGTTTGTTGTTATAATTTATAGAGGATTGTTTCAAAGCTTCTATGGTCAGTATCTCAAACTAGTATTCCAGTTTGGCATTAGATGCATTATTGCATTTTGATAACAAAGTTGTACAACTGTAGGTCTCCTAAATAGTACACCCAGTTTTTGCTCATAATTACTCTATATTTTAGCTCAAGTTTACATAGAGAATCAACGATGCTTACATGTAAACCAGCACAACCCAAATTTACTATCTGCAAATCGACCACAACTTACTGATTGTGTTGTTATTTCCATCACATCTTGTTGATTTGTAGCATCTGATTTATCAAAAAGGATTTGAACTTTTAAGTAGGGTGGTGTGCAACGGTGATACTTGTCCAGTACATTATAATTAAAAGAAAACACATTAATAAGTAAATCAAGAAAAGGTTTAAAAGATACAAATTACAAACATCAATACAACAATACCACCATGCCCTACTACTCATAAACTATAAATTCAGTAGCTTGTCTAAAAAGCAGACCCAGACCTATGACCTCTTGGTATATCCATCTTGGCCTAGCAAAGCACTTCATTATAGTCATAGGATTTGATTATGCTTTGGCTTATGGTAGGCTCAATCCACTGCAGGAATCCAAATTTACTTGTTTTCATGAAGAAATTGCTATCTGTGAACAGCTCATTGGTATCCCAATTCCTCTTTCTTACACTCGCTTGACCTCAAGGTTTTTAGTGCTTTGGCATCTCACCCTTCCGGTCATACTCTGGGGACGATCTACTGGGTGGATCGTTGTCCCTTCCACTTTTATCAGTAGCGGCCTCCTTGTTCTGCATTGAGGAAGTATGTTTCTCTTTAACAATTTTGCATTACGTTTTACTTAATTACGTTGAGCATCCCGTGCTTTCTTATGCTATTTATTCATTTCACTGTGAATCAATGAGGCATTCTTTATCTCCTTCTCATTGCATTTTGTTTGTTGGTTATATTGATTCATGTATACATGCATCCACAAGATCCATATGCATTTATCTATACAGACGATTCCTATAAAACATAAAATTTATACAGACGTACAGATAACTGTATAGATATCTAGGTCAACAATCTGCGTGACTACCTCGGTAACGTGTTTGGGTTTGGTTATACATGAACCAAGACTTTGGAGGGCACAATTTCTGCCGGGGAATTATTTTGAGGGCTTTGTCCACTTTCTTATTGCGAATGAAATACGTAACTATGATGCAAAACTTAAATAGAACTTTGTTGTTCTTTGCTAACAAAGCCGCAAAGGTTTGATGAAGTTCTCGCTCACCGTGGTCATGGCTTTGAAGTGAGACTATATACCAAGACTCTATATGCATTCATTTAAAGTCACCGGCTAGACTATGGGGTGTGCCTAGGCGCCTCTAGTCTTGAGGCACAATAGTTAAACCTTGAGAATAGGCAATAGGCCTAGGGGCATGCGTATCTAGAGTGCTGGTGTTGTTATCTAGAGCGCTAGTGTTACGCCTATCATACAAAAGAGAAAGTGTTACTGATTGCACAAGGACACAAACTTAAGTCCGGTCATTCTGAAACAATGACACGTAATCAACTACAAACGCCATTTAGTGGTAAACTGGATCAATTCAAAAGGTGTTTAGGCGGTGGCGATGAAGCAACTACACCCGAAGAGGATGTGTATACTTCTTGAAAATGGCTTGGAGCTTGTCCTCGCTGGCCACCAAGTGGAAGTGAGCCAACATCTTGGCACGATCCGAGGAAAGGCGTGATTCAGAGAAACCAATGTAATGTTACCAAGATCAGCGACAATCTTCACCACAAGGTATGTGGTAATGATTTACCATGCATATAGAGAATATAAGGGTGGTTTGTCATTGAGTCTAGGTGAGTAAGTGCATGTCCGAGAAACCCAAGTTACATGACACCTCTAGGCACGGTGCATTGCCGGACTAAAAAGAGGGACATTGCTTTGGTTCTTAGTGGCCAAGTCTTACAACTTTGCAATGAGAACCTTGGCGTGTGACATACAAAAGTATTTCGGTTAACCTCGGCTAATTCTTACAAGAGTAGTCGGTCGACCAAGGCTCACCTAAAACATAAGGCGTTAACATTTTTGAAATCCACCCTTCGGACAAAACCAAATATAAGTTTTTAGCTCGATTGAACTTTGCTTAGCGTCTTACGAGAAAATGTTAAAACTAACCTTAGCTAACTTTTAAAAAGGTTCGTTGAAAGTTGATATAATTCCTCACATCGGGAGATGTTTATAGACATTGCCACTTTTCTTTTCCTTTGCTTGCATGCTTTTACTATTGTTTTACTACTCTTATATATGATAATCTGAAATAACAAAGCGATTGTTGGTATCAAACTAGTGGTTGACGTTGTAGTTAGCAATTAGAATGCAATAACCACATGAAAGTGGTGTTTGAATAGGAAGCATGTGAACATATTTTTGTTTCTGATTTTATATGAAGTATATTTTTAGTTTCTTAAATTAGCTTAGCTTTGTGATCGTAAGTGGGTATGCATCAAGTCGAGCCTCTACCCAAAATGTCGGTCGCGATGAATACTTTATCAACCAACAAGATGAGTCATATGTTTATACCTATCGATTTTTTTGCCGTTGATTACTTATGCAATTTGGTGTCATAAAATTTTCTTTTATTGTAGATTTATGTTGGAGGATTAGATCCAAGTGTCGATCTTGAAGATCTCAAAGTACATTTTCTCGATATGGAGACACTACATCTGTGAGAATTTGGTGGGGAAAAGATTTGGGTTTGTCGAATTTGCCATATGGGGAATTATGTCGGCATGTATAATGAAATGCAAATTGATCACTTGCTTATGGTTTAATTCTTGACTAACAAGTGATCGCCATTTCTTCATTATTCTTGCGAAGTAATCTTTGAGGAGGCATTCTTTGAAGCTTCATAGGACGATTATTGAAAAACAAAATGTTTATCTCTCATGGTGCAAAAATCCGATAAGCAATAAGCGGTACAATTGGTATCCACACACACAACGATACAAGAGAGAGAAGGAAAATAAAATGAAACGACAAAATGGTTACAAAGCTGTTTTTCATCATCATTTACGATCTTCACCCCCATCGGTTTTGTGATGATTCTTTTATGTTTGTTTTCCAGTTGAGGGTGAATCGTGGAAATCAGTGGAGTGGAACATATTATGGAAGTCAGATTTCCGAAGGATATGGGTATGCTGCAACCCCACTTCCAGACTCCAGTTGACAATCGATGTGAATACCTTGGGAGTTGTCGATTATTAGCAGGAACCATCTGTAAGGAGGAAATTCAGCAGGAACCATCTATCTCCTTTCCTGAATATATAGAGAAAGGTTAAAAAAATGTCTTATTATAGTTCGAAGAATAGTAGTTGATACAATATTTGAGTTTTTATAAATAATTGACTGATCACTAGTACTCTTCGAAAGTTAAGTTCATGTTCGACATTGTTCTTTCTTATCTTAATGAAATAAGTTCTTCAAAGAATTTACTTATGTTGGGTTGCTTTTGTTAATTGGTGTTGATGTTTATGAATATGAAAGGGAATGTGGTGATTTGGGACAGGTTTTTATTTGATGGTTAATTGTCATGAGCAATACCAGCTAAAAATGACAAAGGATGAGATAAAAGGTTGTCCAACAATCTCCCTTTCCAAAAGAATTTATCACGGTTATTTTTTGATATTATCTCGGTTTTAATAAAAAAAAACATCTCAGTTTTCTTCTATACTAATTGGTTTCAATCAACAATTCATCTCGGTTTTATTCTATATAATATCAGTTTCATTTAGAAAACTGAGATAATATATTTAGATAAGATGTCAGACTTCTGAGATAATTTAGTAGCTTATTATCTCGATTTTATAGAACTCTATTATCTCAGTGGATTTTACCTCGGTTGTTTTTCCCTAGAAAACCGAGGTAAAAACTCTAACATCTCACCTTTTAGCTGAGCTTATAATCCCTTTTTTTAGTAGTGGCACTTGTCTTAATTAAAGGTGTCACCTTCGTGGTTAACCTTGTGTTGTTGACACGCTTATGCATTTAGTCGCAACAGTCAGTTTATATAATCAAGAAATTGGTCCCCAAGCTAAGGCTCATTTTCGGGTGCAAATCACTCTCAGAACCAATATTTTTTTTAATCACTCACAAGGACAATTTTCGGGTGAAAATAACTCGTAAGGACAAATAGCCCGGATTTGAAATAAATATTTTTCGGTTATACCCTTTCTGTCGTTTTGCTATAAACAATGAGTGTTCATACCTTATGTTGCTGTATGAATAGTGATTGTTCATACCCAAATAGGTGAACGTACCTGCTCATACAATATATTGATGTATGAACAATGATTATTTATAGCTCAAGTTGAGGTATAAACAATTAATGATTGTTCATACTCTAATAGGTGTTCTTACTAATCATACATTATATTGACATATGAACAATCATGATTGTTCATACCCCATATAGGTATGAACAATCATTGTATGAATAACCCAAATAGCTAGGTATGAACAATAATGATTGTTCATACTCCAATAGGTGTTCTTACTGATGATACATTATGTTGAGATATGAACAGTGATTGTTCATACACCAAATACTGTTCATACCCCAAATAGGTATTAACGTACAGTGATTGTTCATACTATATAAACCAGGTCGTTTCAGTTGGGCTGGGATGTTTATTATTTCGCGCCAAGGGTCTACTTGATCTTTCATCTACCCGAGCCGTTTTTAATTTCACATCAAGGGTATATTTTATCTACCCGGTCATTATGAGTGATTAAAAAAAAAGATAATTATGAGAGTTACTCCCCCCGTCGTCCTAAGAGTCCCTCCCTATTATATAATATCTTTATTTGGCAGAACTATTTGGACCATAAATAGTTCAAAACAGTATTATATTTTCTGCCGAGCTTTTTACATAGTTTCTACTTAGAGGATATTCAAATATTCAAATATATTTCATGTCTCTACTCAAAATATTCAAATTTTCAATTGTAATATTTTAAAATTTTGAGAAGGGGCGATGTGCCGATATTTGGCTATGACGGACCCGGTTTCTAGTATTATATCGAGACAAGTATGCAAACCGTGCTACACATCGGTTTTTTTAAGTCTTGAAACTCGTCCCTCGATATCGATATTTAGCATGGTTTATTTGGATTCTAATTGTAAATGGTAATTGTAATTATATAAGAGAGACTCATCTATTTATTTTTTTTAAAACAAAATGGGAGATAATTATGTTATTTAAGTGATATTAGGGAGGTTATTTTAAATTATCAATAATAAAATAGGGCTTGTTTTAATTTCAATGTGGGAAATGGGGGTAATTATTTAATTTAAGTGACATTAGAGAAGTGTATCTACATTATTAATAAAAAAAGAGACCTTGTTCAAATTATATTAATAAAAGTGGGGCTTATTCTAAATTTAGTGAGGGAGGTGTTTCTAAATTAAGTAAATAAGGATATCTTAAATTGACTACTCGATATTGGGAAGGGTATTCCGGAAGACCCGGCTATCATATATATATATATATATAGTAGATTTTGAAGGTACAAGAAGAAAAGATGGGCAATGGACACCTGTAAGATGATAATGGGAGAGAGGCCATGTGAAACTAGAGGATCAGTAACTATAAGAGCATTCCCAATACATGTCAATGTTATTCACCTCCACGTAGGCTCAATTTCTCCTCTTTTCCACTGTTTTGGTGAAAAATAAGGTGAGGCTGCCCAATGCAATGGTGAATATTAATCTCGGACAGGATGTTGGATTCCGTCTTAATGTAAAAATCGAAAACACGCGCAGGACGGAATGAAATATCCTGTCTAAAGTTAAAAAAAAAAAACCGAAAAACACGAGACAGAATGAAACATTCCATACGAAAAAGAAAACCGAATTTTTTTTAAAAAAACACCGGAGACGGAATCCAAAATCTCGTCTGAAGTTCACAACTCAGGCACTATCTCGGTTGAAGGTTTCACCCTCGTTTTGACTTGGAAAAATAGTCACCTTGATATTCACCTTTGCATTGGGCAAAGGTTTTGAACCATAAAGAGGTGAATATTGTCACATTCCCACCATATCCACCTGCATTGGGAATGCTCTAAAAGGAGGCAAGTATACAAAGAAGATGGGGTCGGATTCATTTGGAGAAAAAAATATACTTTAAGAGAGAGAAACTCTGAGTTGTCTGTCTGTAAGCGAGAGAGATTTGTAAGCACCGATTTATAAAACTTGATTGATTAGTGATAAAAGATCTTGTCTACCACATTGCCCATTCTGGATTAAGATATATCTTGGTGCCAGAGCAAGAACCTATTGTTAAGCGGCTCATTTCGTACTCAGAAAAGGTTTCATTGTTGATACTTGCTAGTATATATAATAGGGAGAGGCTGCAAGTTGTAAGAATATGCTCATCTACATAAAAGAATTCCATAAAGAAGGCAGAGGAACATAGAGAATCACCCACACGTACGTACTAACTTTAATTAATTTGTTATTTACTTGTTTAGTCGACATGATAACTTGGGAAGTTGGGAGTGACTAGTGAGGAATAACCATGACTTTCTGTTCCTAAACGTACAATCAATTTATTAGTTATCTCATGATCTAGTGCAAAATAAAGAATTGAGTACATCTGAGGATGATTTTCAGTTTTCATAGAAACTAAAAAACAGAAGAAATAATGATGAGATAACATAATAACAACAGCGGGACCAAGATGAGAAAGACGATAGACGACCATAATCAAATGAAAGAAGGAAACAGAAAAATATAAGCTAATATAAACCATTCTAAAGGGAGATTAGCTCTTTTTGAAATCCTAATCTTTGATCAACTAATTATTTAGTTTGGCGATGATGACTAGAAAGGGCCGGGTTGAGTGGAACCTTTTAGAGCACTACCATAATGGATGATCTTAATGACAAATCCTAGGAGTACGTGGTAACAGGTAAGTCCGTAGATTTTTACAAACATGCAAGCATTTTCATAAATTTTAAAACAGTGAAAATTAAACATACGATAAACAAACAAATTTACACGTCGAAGTGCTATGGTACGGTCCTAATGCTCAAATCACACTACCTTCAACTCCTTGCCAAACATATATTATTCCTCTAACGTAAGCTAAGTTGGAAAACCCTGTGATCTTCAGGCTGGAAAAAAAAAGGAAAAAGAAAGAAGGGGGGAAAATATATTAGATCAGGAAAAAGGTTATTTTCATAGCTCAGGCCTCACACCAATATGCTCATCGCTCGATCGATAGATGTCTTCCATGCATATGATAATATAGCAAGGTCTGCACGTACGTGACATGGTGCTAATATTACTAATTAAGCACTAGCCTGAATAGCTGGTACCACATGATTATAAATGTCATAGAGCACCAGGTGGGTGGTTATTACCAACACCGGGGCTGTGACCAGGGGACGTAGGACGATAAGCATCGGCCTGAGTTTTCTTGTACCGGTTGAATACGAAGCTGGCAGTTGGTGGGTGTCTCAACTTGCTCAGTGAAGCTCTTCTGGTCCCTAGTGCAGCAGGCAACGTTAGTGTCCTCGCAGATACTAAACAACACTGTTGCTGCAGTAGTACTAGGAAAACAATCGTAACCAGTACAAATATTAAGGTTTTCGATAAAGAAGCCATATATGAAGGATGTGAGTAGACACTTATCGATGATTAGTGTATAGAGAGATGAAAGGTTGGTTACAAGCCAAGGCAGAAACAAGCAAAGGCCTTCAACCTTCAGAGACTGTTTGATCCTCAACTAAACTCTCTAGTTGTTACTTAGTGATGATCTGAGGTGCTATTTAAGATCGTGTTTAAAGGTCCCACGTGAAACCTTAATAAAAATTTCTCCAACATGGAGTTAAAAGACTGGCTTTGCACACATGGGTAGGGTTTGCTTGGACACAAAGTAATGCATAAAAGAGTATAGTATGGAACGTGGGAATATTTTCCATAAATGGAATTAGATGACCCTGCTTGTTTTAGTCTTAGAGAGTAGTAGCAAGTCTGTTTCAGGCCAGTTTTGAAGACTTTTAAAACAAACCTAGAAAGTTTCTCCGGCCTCCACCATCCATTTGATATTAATGCGTACGGGACTTTATCATATTAGAAATGGGAGTGATTAGACAACACAAACAACATAGTGTGCTTCAAGAACAAAAAAAAATATGTCTGTTTCTTTTCAGATCTAGTAGTTTTTATTCAATTAATATACGAAAAACAATTAAAAAGGGTATCAATCAACTTAACAAGTTTTGACAATACGGGGACTAAATTTTTTTTTCGGTCAGATTGGGGACCAAACTTTTTAATTTTTGCAATGTGGGGACTAGTTACACATGTGATGCAGTATAAGCCCTGTCAGAGCAATGAAATGCAGCAGTGGAATAAGCCTGTCATAGTTAGTTTTAAGTTTCGGGTATTAGTTTTATTTCAGTAGTTGTGGGCCTTGTGCGTGTAGCAATGCAAAAGTCTAGTCCTTTTATTTTCGTAAGTATTTTGGAATGCCTATATCATGGCTTAGTTAGGGTTTTGGAAAGTTAGTTTTTGATTTGATTAATTAAACATAATAGAGATTGTCTGTTCTTGGTTGTGAGTATTGAGAGCTATTGATCTATCGTGTTGCATAATCTGGTATCGGAGCCATAAGACTTCCTGACATCATGCCTCGAGCGAGACGCGTAGCAGCCAGTCGTGGGAGAGGTCAGAGGATGGATCCCTTAGAAGATGTGTATGAGCGAGATCGTGTGGCCGATCTCCAACGGCGGTTGATCGCTCACACGCCCAATTGGCGACTCTCTCCAACAAGAAATGAAGCACCGCCGTCGTTCTCCTTTCCCAGACACGGAAGAAGAGGATAGCGGTGAGGAGGATGTTAATCCTTTTGTTCCGATAGTTCGACAAGTGAACCATGAAAATAGGCGTTGGGAATCTGGCATCAAAGTGGAAATTCCTGAGTTTCAGGGTAATCTGCAGCCAAATGAACTTATTGATTGGATCTGTACGGTGGAGGAGATTCTTGAGTTCAAAGAGGTACCTGAGAACAAACGGGTTCCCCTTGTGGTCACGACATTCCGGGGAAGGGCTTCTGCATGGTATCAATAGGTGAAAGCCACGAGAAACCGTCAAGGTAAGACCAAAATCGCATATTGGGATAAGCTAAAGAAACATATGCGTGCGGCTTTCTTACCATATAACTATAAGCGCGATCTGTACAATTGCCTCCAAAGCCTTCGACAAGGGTCTCGATCCATTGATGAATATACATAGGAGTTTAATCAGTTAGTGGTGCAGGCTGAGTTAATGGAGAATGATGAACAACTGGTTCACCGTTATATTGGAGGGTTGCGGCAGAATTTTCAAGACACACTCAACCTGTTCGACCCATGGTCGGTCTCTGAAGCCTATCAGTGTGCTTTATGCCTAGCTTGAGAAACAGTTTTCACGAAGGGGTGGATTTACTATTCCAGTTACAAATTCTCGGCCTATTGTTGGGAAGCCAAACAGAGTTCCAACTATCCCAGGTGGGAATCCGCGGTTCAAAGGAGACAACATGTTTCAGCTGCGGGGAAAAGGGTCACATTGCTTCGGCTTGTAAAAAGCTTAAATTTGTTTTGCGGATCTTTGATGAAACGACGACCGAGGAAAAAATCGCACGATTTTGACAATCCTCTTTTTGATGTGGGTGACGAGGAACCGACAGAGGAGGTTGTTCATGGTGATCAGGGTGAGTTGTTGGTAGTGCGTTGGGTCTGTTTTGCCCCAAAGGAGGAGAGTGGAGAGTTCCAACTGTGCCAGGTGGGAATCCGCGGTTCAAGGAGACAATATGTTTCAGCTGCGGGGAAAAGGGTCACATTGCTTCGGCTTGTAAAAAGCGAAATTTGTTTGCGGATGCTGATGAACAGACGACTGAGGAACAACTGCACGATTTTGACAATCCTCTTTTTGATGTGGGTGACGAGGAACCGACAGAGGAGGTTGTTCATGGTGATCAGGGTGAGTTGTTGGTAGTGCGTTGGGTCTGTTTTTCCCCAAAGGAGGAGAGTGGTGATGGGTGGTTGCGCACTGACATCTTCCATTCTAGCTATACAATTGGGGGGAAGGTCTGTCGGCTTGTCATTGATTCTGAAAGCTGTGAGAATGTGATTTCTGAAGATGATGTCAAGAAGTTGAAGTTACCTGTTGAAAAACATCCCAAGCCATATACTCTGTCCTGGTTAGTTTTTCGATTGGTATTAAGTATAAGGACAAGGTTTGGTATGATGTGGTTCCGATGGATGCATGTCACCTACTGTTGGGTAGACCTTGGAAGTTTGATAGGAGTGCGGTACATGATGGCCACCTTGATACATATAGCTTCTTGGTTGAGACAATTCGGATTGTATTGATGTCGAGCAATGAGATTGTGACTAAACCGAGTGCTGTGAACAGTAACTCGGCTGCCTTGTTGTCTCGGCGTGGCTTTGAAGTAGAGATGGCTGATTCGGGTGTCGTGTTCTTGCTCTTGGGCCAGGTCAGTAGATTTGTGGGTGACGTCCCTGAATGTGTTAAGGGTGTGTTGGCTGATTTCCAAGATGTGTTCCCTGCTGACATCCAACATCACATCGACTTCATCCCTAGTTCTAGTCTGCCAAATCGCCCTCATTATCGCATGAGTCCTAAAGAACATGAGGAACTCAAGCGACAGGTGGCGGAATTACTGGAGAAGGGGCATATCAGAGAGAGCCTTAGCCCTTCTGCGGTCTCAACCCTTTTAACACCAAAGAAGGATGGCCGCGCCATTAACAAAATTACTATCAAATACCGTTTCCCAATACCTTGACTAGAAGACTTGTTAGATCAGTTACACGGGGCAATGGTGTTCACTAAACTAGATTTGAAGAGTGGTTACCATCATATAAGGATACGGATTGGGGATGAGTGGAAAACCGCATTCAAGACTCGGGAGGGGTTGTTTGAGTGGATGGTTATGCCCTTTGGACTTTCCAATGCGCCTAGTACCTTCATGCGAGTAATGAATCAGGTGTTAAAGCCTTTCATTGGCAACTGTGTTGTTGTTTACTTCGACGACATTCTGATTTACAGTAAGAATTTGGAAACGCGCTTACGGCAGTTGCATGATCTCTTTAATGTTTTGCGCGGAGCACAGTTATATGCCGCACCTCAGAAGTGCTCTTTTTGTGTGGACCGGGTTCTTTTCTTGGGGTATGTTGTTTCCAATCATGACATTTCGGTGGATGAAGAGAAAGTGGGTGTTGTTAGGCGGTAGCCTCGTCCTACCAGTTTGCATGATTGTTGTAGCTTCCATGGGTTTGCCTCATTTTATAGGCATTTTATTCCTAATTTCAGCACTGTGACATCACCAATTACTGCTTGTATGCGAGTGGGTGCCTTTGTGTGGACTGATGCGGCTGAGACAAGCTTTGAGTTGATCAAACAGAAACTGATCACCGCTCCCATCCTTACCTTATCTGACTTCTCAGTCCCTTTTGAGGTTCATACTGATACTTCTAAGGTTGGCATTGGAGCAGTTCTGTCTCAGAATGGTAGGCCTGTGGCTTATTTTAGCGAGAAGTTGACAAGTGCACGACAGAATTACTATGCTTATGATTTGGAGTTCTATGCTATCCTTTAGACGTTTAAACATTGGCGACACTACTTAATTCACAATGAGATTGTGTTGCATACGGATCATGAGGCTTTGAAACATATTGGGAATCAGGATAAAGTTAGTGCTCAACACCTTCGTTAGTCTAGTTACCTCTAAGGGTGGAATTCGGGCTAAACAAGCCGAGCTTTACCATGCTCAAGCTCGGCTCGCTAATTACACGAGCTTTAAATTGAGCTCGAGCTCAGCTCATATAGTTAAACGAGCGAGCTCGAGCCAAGCTTAAACGAGCCAAGCCCGAGCCGAGCCCGAGCCACTAAGTTATTTTACACTGTAAATATGCTATTTGAGCTAAACGAGCCGAGCTTCATCAAGCTCATTTGTTACACGAGCTTTAATTTGAACTTGAGCTCGGCTCATATAGTAAACGAGCGAGCTCGAGCCGAGCTTAAACGAGCCAAGCCCAAGCCGAGCTCCGAGCCCTCGGCTCAAATTCCACCCTTAGTTACCTCAAGGATTTTACTTTTGTTCTGAAGCATACATCTGGGGCTCAGAATCGGGTGGCAAATGCACTGAGTAGGCGTGTCTCTTTGTTGATTACTAAGTGGACACAGGTGGTGGGCTTTGATAGTTTCTGTGAGCTTCTAGTTGATGATCCCTTCTTTTCACCTATCTTGGCGGATATACAGGCTGGTAAGCGCTCAGATTATCTTCTGCATGATGGCTGTTTGTTTAAGGGTCGTCGTTTATGCGTTCCAGATTGTAGTCTTCGCTTGAAAATTATTCAGGAGGTCCATTCAAAGGGACATTTTGGGCGTGATAAGTCCTATCAACTGATTTCTGATTCTTATTTCTGGCCTAGCATGACTAAGGACGTGCACCGGTTTGTGGATCATTGTCGTATTTGTCAGGTGGCTAAGGGCAATTCAACCAATGCCGGTTTATATATGCCGTTGCCTATTCCTTCTCGGCCTTGGGTTGATATTAGTATGGATTTTGTTGTGGGTTTGCCTAGAACTCAGCGGGGTATAAATTCTGTGTTTGTGGTTGTTGACAGGTTTTCCAAAATGGCTCACTTCATTGCGTGTAAGAAGATAACTGATGCTGTGAATGTGGCTCAGCTTTTCTTTCGTGATGTTTATCGTCTTCATGGCCTACCTGAATCGATTGTGTCGAACAGAGATACGAAGTTTTTGGGCCATTTCTGGTGGAGTTTGTGGAAGTTGTGTCACACCGAACTGCATTTTAGTAGTGCATATCACCCTCAAACGGATGGGCAGACTGAAGTGGTGAACCGTTCTTTGGGTAATCTTCTTTGTAGTTTGGTTGGTAATAATGTGAAGAAGTGAGAACATGAACTGTTTCAGGCAGAATTCGCGTTTAATTGCTTTGTCAATCGCAGTACAGGGTATAGCCCTTTTCTGATTGTCTATGGGTTCAATCCTCGCTCTCCTATTGACCTTGCTCCTGTTCCAGATTTAACTCGTATTCATGGGACGGCGGATGACTTTATTACACAGATTCAGGAGATCCAATGCGCTGCCCCAGCAACATTTAGTTGCTTCTAATTCTAAGTATAAGGCGGCTGCTGATAAACACCGTCGGGTTGTTACCTTTGAAGTAGGTGATTTTGTGTGGGCTGTCCTTACTAAGGACCGTGTTCTTGCTGGTACTTACACTAAGCTAGGTCCTCGTAAAATTGGCCCTTTCAAAGTGATTCACAAGATCAATCCTAATGCCTACCAGTTGCAGTTACCGAGCCATATCCGCACTTCCGATGTCTTTAATGTGAAGCACCTTCGTCCTTTTCATGCTGATGATTCGTCGGGTGCTGACGTTCCAAATTCGAGGTCGAATTTCTTCCAAGAAGGGGAGAATGATGCAGTATCAGCCCTGTCAGAGCAATGCAATGCAGCAGTGGAATGAGCCTGTCATAGTTAGTTTTAAGTTTCGGGTGTTAGTTTTATTTCATTAGTTGTGGACCTTGTGCGTGTAGCAATGCAAAAGTCCAGTCCTTTTATTTTGGTAAGTATTTTGGAATGCCTATATCATGGCTTAGTTAGGGTTTTGGAAAGTTAGTTTTTGATTTGATTAATTAAATAGAATAGAGATTGTCTGTTCTTGGTTGTGAGTATTGAGAGCTATTGATCTATCGCGTTGCATAAACATGTAATCTAAATTTCTCACACGGTGTTTCATAATTCACAAGTTACATACATTGTTCTACACTTTCTTATCAAAGTATATCCATGCTACAACCTCATGACCATAGAAATTAATTTGAATTGTGAAACACCGTGTGAGAAATTTAGATGTCATGTTATACATGTCCTCACATTGCAAAATTAAAAGTTTGGTCCCCAATTTGACCGAAAAAAAAACTTAGTCCCCATATTATCAAAACTTGTAAAGTTCGATACATTTTTTAGTCATTTTTCGCTTAATATATATACAGATTTGTTGTAAGTATGTTCAAATAGAGCGAAACTACAGGCTCTTTACCATATGGAAATCAAAGAAATAAGAACCGAGTCTAGTGTTTCACACTATTTCCTCAAAGACAATATTGCCCCGCAATGGTGCTCACGATATTGATGACAACTTGTCTCCAGGATACAACAATCAATCGTGTAGATGTAGCACTACAAGTTTACACGCCTGGCGAACCAAAATTATGCTTGTACTCTCAAATTGAAAACTTGATGAAATTCAACAAAATACATGCACTTGTGAGTGTAGAATTGTGTATGTGAATGCATGATATTCATTTTTTTAATGCATGGGGACGTTGGCCTGGGTTTATATAGTTGTTGGTCAAGACACTCCAACAGGTGTGAAACCTATTGGAAAAGGTTTTGTGTCCTTTTGAAAAGGCTTCATATAGATGCTACTCAGCTAGCTAGCTCCTACTAAACAACTGCTTAGTGGACAGTCTTATAAGGGTAACAACATCCTTGCAAGAAACAGAACTTACCTGTTTAAGAAGAGCATGAAAGCTTAAACAAATGCACTCCATTTAATCCCTCTGCGACTGGTACAATTCAGAGGAATAGGACTCCTGTACTGTCAACCTGTCGTTACTCTAAGGCTACTTAATTATTATATTTTTGCTCCCTGTCGTTACTATACTCTAAGTCTACTTATTATATTTTTGCTCTTACTATCCTGTAATATTCTTGTACTGATAAATGAAGCAAAATATAGGCATTAGAGTGTGTAAGAAGATGCATGCTAGTTGGGATCAAGGTTGTCCTTACATAAAGGATAATCATCTCTTTTTACGGAGTATATCATGAACTGTGGCCACTTACCAAACTTCCACTGAATTGAAACTGATAGAAAACACCTAATATGGTCATCTAAATTGTGCGACCAAAAACATAAATTACACTAGAAGTAAAAGTAGATTAGCCAGAATTTTAGCTTCATCAGTCAGCAGAGCTTAGTACGTAGTAAAGCTACAGATATACGATAGCACGCAGTAACCAGAATTTTAGTTTATGATATGGTTGGGAAATGCTCGAGTAGAGTGTTGGCTCAAATCTTGCTTGTGACGTAGTAATTATGTAATATATAGATTCTACTCAACAGCCCCATGTGGACTCCGCTAAAATTAACAGTTTCCAAGTAAGCTCATTCTAAGAGTCCGATCAAGACCCTTGAATACCAATGGAAAAATAAATAAAAAAGAAAAGTCAGGAGCTCCAGCATATGGAAATTCTTTCACACTGACCCTAACAAAGAAAATGATTAGCTCGTCCATCTATGGTCGGCCTCAACCTTCGTGGAATCTCAGGTTCATTATACATTTATACCTAGTGTAAAGGCGTGTTTTGGGTTTCTTGTTGGGACCGAAGTTAAACTTCGAAATTAACGCCTCACGATCCTCCTCTTGTTGGTTTTTCTTTCTTTTCCTTTATGGGGAGAGAGGAATCCGGCCCGACGTAGTTCAATCAAGTGGTATTTATAGGCTTAGGGAAATGTCAATCTAGAAAGCACGTGTGTCTATGGTACACGTATAAGGTGGAGATCGCGAATGAGTGTTGAGCTGGTTATATTATAAGTCGTGTGCTGATTGGGTGTTGGCGAGGTTATCCCTATTTCCCGGTGGTGGAAAATACAATCAAGATTTTGGTAATGATTACCCTTGGTGGTGATCATTACCCGAGGCGTTCTACCTTTAGCCATGTGCTCGTACCGAGATATCTTCGTTCGTACCACCTACCAGAAAGGAGGTATTCGTAGGTCGTTCTTGGAGGTCGATGCATTGAAGTCGCGTATGCAATGTTTCTTAGAGAGCTGCTTCATAGATCGGTCCTGGAGGTCGTTGTATTGAGATCGCTTACGTAAGGAACATTGCTCCCCTACACCTAGCAAGGAAAATACCATAGGGAAAGGGAAAAGATCGAGAGCCAATCAAATCTCAACTTATTTCCTTGCTTCCATGCACTACTTTTGCCCTCTAACCAACCCCCTTTTGACAAAAGACTGCCACCACTTTGAATATTCTATAATCCCTGTCACTCACTTACTCACTTTTCTTTAGTTTAATTAAGGAAACCCCTAACACAGTGAAAGCTTGGGAGATATGCTTAGGGGATGAGGCAAGCACACGTTTGCTTGGGTATAAACATTTCGTTGTTTGAACCAATCTTAGGCTAGAAACTAGTACACATCTAGTCCCACCATATGATATTGGACCACCCACTTATGTATGATTGCCTCTCTTATTCATGAAAGGAACTTAACAGAAGGATTTTTGAAATTTTCAAGCAACTTCTCGTCTTCTTTGACTGGCATCAGGAATATCCTAGAAAGGCCTAGCTAGCACAACTCAAGCTCTCCAAACTGATAAACCTCAATCATTTGACTGAGTTTAATTAGGTAGTTAGATGGTTTGAATTCACTGGATTATTTAATGACTGTAAGGGACATCCTACCAATCACGTGATATGCACGCAATCTGCACACAACGACTCCACCAGCTCGACTCGACTCCAAGAACACAAGCACTCGCTCACTCGTCAAGATCGGTCCAACATCAACAACTCGTCACTCGACTTCATCTTGTGATATCATCACTTGCCACCCTCATCATTGCTATTATTAGCATCAGATCTTTACCCACTGCAACACTCAGATCATTACCATCATCACGTCCTTAACCACGCTCTCATCATCATTATATCATTAACCACACTCTTTCTATGTCAACTCAAACAACATAATACCTGGAGCTACCGTACACGTGCAGCTTGTGAGGACGTGTCGTTCATCCTAGCAGCACACATGCCCATACCACCACACGTGTCCTACCAACTACTTGCTCACAGCCTCTATAAAAGCCACCCCCATAACTATGTTGGCTTGATTCCAACATATCTGATTCCAGTCTCACTCTAAGGTGTTAGATACGTAGGCATCTTCTTAATTACTCATGAAGAGCAGCCATTTTCATCCTCCAAAACCATCCCTTTTCTTCATCTAAATTATAGTCAAGTCATAAACACTTGATGCTATTCTATTAATCCTCCAAGATAAAAATAGACATTTACATTTAGCGCCGTCTGTGGGGAGATTTCTTGAAATTCCGATAACTCACACAACACTCTTCTCCGGTGATCAACATTCTTTACATCAGCGTTCTTTCATAATAGACGTTGATCTACCTCTTACACCTACCACCATTGAACTAGCAGCTTAACTACAATCACATCAAGAGCAGTACAATGCATTCAGAGCCACACTTCCCGATCCACCAGTTAATGGTTCTGAAGCAGAAAATCACAACGATCCTGCCCACCTCCAAGCAAATACTGAAACTATTACTCCCGCAATACCACAACACCCTCCCACTACCACAGAGGTGCACGGATGCAAAAATATGTCTCGGGCTGTCCTCCAAACGCTGCAGAAATTCATCAACTCCCCCTCTCACCAAAGAAATACAAGAAACAGTTGCACCACTACATTTCCATCAACCAAAATTCTTGATGTACGATGGCTCCACTTGCCTTTCAAACACATCAAATGCTTCCTGCAATGTTTGACAATGTACACTCATCTTGACGGACTTCTATGTAGTCTCTTCCCATCTACCCTCAAAGGACCCGCTCTCAAATGGTTCTTCGACCTACCCGCTGCATCTATTGCAAATTTCTACACATTTAAAACCATCTTCACACAATAATTCTTTCACAATCGAGCCAAACAACCAACCATGGCCACCATCTTCAAAACTCACCAGCAACACTCTTCAACACTCGAATCATACCTTTAACGCTTCAAACAGTGGACAAATATATCAAAGAAGAAAGCGGACTTGCAACACTGGCCGAAAGAAATGAACTAGTAGCAACAACATCCACTCACGACCCACACCCCAAGTGACCAAGCGCCCAAAAGAACTCGAACATGAACCTTTCACCAACCACACCAAACTGCTGCCCGGCCCCCGCCTCGAGTGTTCATACCTCTAAATCGATCCTTGTCTCACATCTACAATCGAATCAAGAACGCTAGATGGTTCAAACCCGAAATCTGGCAAATTAGAGAACTTCCTAATCGTGCTTACTGCCAGTTCCACGACATTCACTCTCATCCCACCAACCGGTGTCGTAGTCTGAAAAATTGCATCCAAGACTTTATTGACCATGGCAAGCTAGGTGACTTTGTCGACCATCCGCAAGATCCACTCCGTCGTCTCTTACTGGCCAACCGCGACCGCTCCTGCTCACCAACAATCGCATAAATCTTGCTTCTATCCATCGTCGTGTCGAACCTACTCCCCAAGATGACAACCCTCACCACCCCCAGTTCCACAACACAATCACAATCGACTCCCTACCCCCGTAGTTAACCAATGCAAGAAGACGATAGAGTCATCCACACCATCATACAAGCTGATGAGCCCACCTGTCACAGACACACTTGAATGTAGTGTGTGTTGTGCGGCACTTGGGCGTAACTTGTCCCAAGCAAGCCTATTATTTGAGTGAGCAATGCGAGCTAGTAGTGTTTGAGTGAGCAGTAATCATATCACAATTGTACGTAGTAAGAGGAAGAAGTAAGTAAGTTGTTCAAAAGAAGGTATCAAATAACTTTCATTCAAGTAATAAGTAGTACAATTGTGGCAAGCGGAGGCAGCAATCTTGGTTGTAGAGGTTATTCCCCTACATATATATGTCAAAACTATTTTTCCAGTACAATCAAAAGGGAACAATGAACTAGGTTGAAACTTCAACCATGCATAACTCCCAACTCGATGCTCCGATTTATACGTTCGGCCACTCTATTTGGGGTGTCTCGAAGCATACTTAAAGATAGAAATGAATTTGGGAGCATACAAGAAGGTTTGAACCTCCAAAATGGCATATATCTACCTAATGTCATTTGGAATTTTGACATATAGTTGACATATATTTACTAATTACATGACTATTACATTTTTACATCCGTTACACCACCGCATACTATTCCCATCGTGACAAACGTCACCAAATTGGTGATAAGAATCATTGCTTCAACCTTACTCACACTAGAGCTTCTATCATCCCACCCGTCAAAGGCCTCAACCCAACCATACTATACTTCACAGACGATGATCTCAACAAAATTTACACCCCACACAATGATGCACTCGTAGTCCAACTTAAGATCAAAGGCGTCCGAGTCCAGAGAATCTTTGTTGACCCCGGAAGTTCCTGCGACATCCTTTACTACAACACCTTCAAGCAACTCAGGCTACCCGACTCTATCTTAATCCCAACTGTCGCTCCAATCTACGGCTTCAACGGACTACGCACCAAACTCAAAGGCGATGTCTTAATGCCAGTCTCCATCACAAATAACATAGGTTCTGAAGTCATAATGAGGGCCCGCTTCAACGTCCTAGACATCCCATCTTCATTCAATGCCATCTTAGGGCGTTGTTGGATCCACAACATGAAAGCAGTTCTATCAACCCTGCACCAAGTCATCCGATTCCCTAGTCTGCACAGCATCATGGAACTTCACGGTGACCAACTCCAAGCACAGCAATGCAGTCGAATCAACACCGTCACTCCCAAAGAAACTCTTTATCATACAATGTTCACTCCTCCACCCCCTCCACTGCCACTGAATCGACTCCCGAACAAGGTCAGACTTCCGCACCCCCACTCCCTAAGTTAAGCACTGATGTTCCAGGCGTCCAAGTCAACATAGGCACAGAAACAAATCCTCGGCATGTATTCATCAGATGTGACCTAGGATAAACCATCCATGACCAGCTTGTAAAACTACTACGTGATGATAAAGATGTTTTTTGTTTTCTCGATATGCCTAGTATAGATCCTTCAGTAACATGACATCGACTCAATGACAACCCCAAATATCGACCCGTCACATAGCGGCTCCGCACTCTGTCACTTTACAAACACAAGGTCCATGATGAGATCGAACGATTGAAAAAGGTTGGATTCATCAAACCTGCCATCATACTCAAATGGGTAGCCAATATTATCATTGTCCCCAAAAAGAACGGTCAATTCCGCGTCTGTGTCGACTTCACAGACATCAACAAAGTATGCTTGAAAGACAGTTTCCTACTCCCATGCATCGATCGCCTTGTCGAGCAAACTTGTGCCCACACCTTACTTTCATTCATGGATGCATATAACAGATATAATCAGATCCCACTCCACCCGGATGATCAAGAAAATACCGCTTTCATCACTGAAGAATGATTATTCTACTACATCGTCCTCCCATTCGGCCTAAAAAATGTCAGCGCCACATTCCAACGGTTAGTTAATTAACACCATCTTCAATGATATGATCGGTAAAACCATGGAAGTTTATGTTGATGATATGCTCGTCAAAAGCATGGAAGCCACT
The DNA here is from genome assembly GCF_015680905.1 of Coptis chinensis. NCBI lineage: Eukaryota > Viridiplantae > Streptophyta > Magnoliopsida > Ranunculales > Ranunculaceae > Coptis > Coptis chinensis. Next base: position 86,256,566 of record NC_141456.1, read on the forward strand.
GATCACATTATGCATCTATAAGCTACTTTTGATCGACTCTGCTAATACAAAATGAAGCTCAATCCTGCCAAATGCCTTTTCGGAGTAACTTAAGGCAAATTTCTTGGATATCTTGTTTTCAAATGTGGAATTGAAGCCAATCCCAATTAAATCAGAGCTATAGTCGACATGCCAACTCCGACCACCAAAAAGCAGATACAACGACTCAACGGACGAGTCCCCACTCTCAATCGATTCACCTCCAAAACATTTGATAAATGTTGACCTATCCTCGAGATTCTCCGCAAAGGCTCCCCAGTCATACATATGGAATGATGAATGCAACGAAGCTTTCTCCAAACTCAAGACCTATCTTTCCACTCCACCAGTAATCTCCACCACCCATCGGTGATGAAGATCTTTATCTATATCTCTCCACGTCCGATTTCGCAATCAGTTTTGTACTTCTCAGAAATGACAATGGAGTCGAAAAGTCAGTTTACTTCACCAGCAAAACATTACTTCCTACCGAACATCGCTACACTCCACTCGAAAAAATCGTCTTCGCTCTCCATTACTCCGCTCAAAAATTCAGGCCATACTTTCAAGGGTGCACCATCAGAGTTATCTCAGAATATCCCTTAAAACACATCCTGAATAACAAATCCAAACCAGCTCGTATCGCCAAATGGGTAGTCGAGTTAGCAAAACATGACCTCGATTTCCTGCCACGCACAACTCTAAATGCTCAAGCAATCACCGATTTCTTAATTGACTTCCAGTCGAAGATCCACATTGGCAGCTAGAATATGAACCTCGACTGCCAAAGCCCACAGAACAAGACGTATGGTCTCTCTATGTCGATGGTTCTTACAACAACGATGGGAGTGGTATCAGTGTAACACCTCACTCACCAGAAGGCTCCATCATCGAAAAATCTATTTGCATGGACTTCGCCACTTCCAACAATGAAGCACAATACGAAGCTCTCATTGACGGTTTACGAACCGCCCAAACCCTACAAGCTCAAAAGGTCAAGGCCTACAACGACTCCCAGTTAGTGGTCAAGCAAATCAATGACGACTACCTCACCAACACTGGCAATCTCGATCGATATCTCCACCTAGCCAGGAATTTGGCCAGCAAGTCATTCGACAAATTCAACCTTGAACATATTCCTCGAGAGGACAACCAACATGTTGACTCATTGGCATATCTAGCCACTTGAACCAATTCTAACTTGCCCCGAATCGTCTCCGTCGACATTCAAACTATACTAGCTTACTTTAATCAGAACGAAGCAGTTGATGCAGTATCAAATCTTCCCCCAACAATGGAAGCAAATGTATAGACCTGTTGGATGAAACCCATCATCGATTATCTACAAAGCAGCACCTTACCCTCTGATTCCCATCAAGCTAAGCCAGAAATCTCCAATGCAAAGCATGGATGTACACTCTCATCAACAATTAATCGGTTGCAATGCAAATCTGCAGGTGGCCCACACCTCTATTGCCTCACCCCATTTCAGTCTCAACTCATCTTAACTGAAATTCATGAAGGCGAATGCGGCAATCACGCAAGTGGTTGATCTCTGGCCCACAAAGCTATTCAACAAGGTTACTTCTGACCTTAAATGCACTCTGACGCCTGCACGTACGCTCAACGTTGCATCAAATGCCATACATTCTCTCGTGTTATCCATCAACCAGCATAGCCGTTGCATACCATATCTAGCCCATGGGCATTTCACATGTGGGGTCTTGACATAATTGGTCCACTCCATAAGCAACCAAAGACATGATATCGATTTGTCCTTGTCGCAACTGATTACTTCAACAAATGGATCAAAGTTGTTCTTTCAGTCCACGTCCACGAATACAATGTCCAAAAATTTGCGTGGGACAACATCATCACCTGCTTCAGTCTACCACACACCATCATTTCCGACAATGGTACTCACTTCAATGGACAAACCATATCCACATTCTTCAAGAAATGGAAAATAAATCACGATTCTTTGCCCCAAAGCAATGGTCAGGCTAAAGCATAAACAAATATCCATCCTTGAAATCCTCTAAAAGAAGTTGGAAGACAAAAAGGAACAATAACCAAATCAGCTGGAAAATGTCCTATGGGCACTATGCACTACCGCCCGTTCGAGCACTGGCACTTCACCTTTCTCTCTATGTTTCGGCACAAAAGCCGTCATTCCTTCTAAACTAACTGTCATGACGACCCACTCTGAATTGGTCAAATTTGGACTAAGCAACAATGTTCTCACACGAGACAACGATCTCCTTGAAGAACGATGCGACTAACCAGCCATTCACTTGGCTCGTTACCAACAAATCTTACACAAATCATATAACCAGAAGGTCCACCAATGACTTTTCCAAGTTAGTGACCTCGTTCTCAAGCGAATGCTAGACGAGTCCAAACTCTCACCCAAATAGGAAGGACCTTATATCATCCACAAAGTCGTAGGCAACGGCTCATACTGGCTCCAACATTCCATAGATGAACTCCTACCATGACCTTGAAATACCGCCAGACTCAAAAAGTTTTATGCTTAACTTCCTTGTCATATTTTCACCTATATTGTCATATTTTCATAAATCATTAATACAAGACTACTTCACTAACCATGTATTGCAGCACAATAGTTTGTTGACAAAAGAGCATCTTTGTATGCTGACCTAAGAGCGACTCCACATCCTACATACGGGTTCGACATCCCCATATTAAAATTGTCATACGGGTTCGACATCCCCACATTAAAACTGTCATACGGGTTTGATACTCCCCTAAACTATCATATGTGTTTGACATTCCCACATGCAGTAAACTGCCACAAGTACGGGTTCGACATCCCCACATTAAAACTGTTATACGAGTTTGATACTCTCATAAACTATCATATGGGTTCAATATTCCCATAATAAACTGTCACACGGGTTCGACATCCCCACATTAAAACTGTCATACGGCCGTCCCCACCTTAAAACTGTCACACAGGTTCGACATCCCCACATTAAAATTGTCATACGGGTTTGATACTCCCCTAAACTATCACATGGGTTCGACATCCCCACATTCAAAGTGTCATACAGGTTTGATACTCCTCTAAATTGTCAACTCATTCTCAAGTGCTTCCTCACAGCGTCTCAACCAATTGCTCGCTGGCAAAAGAGAACCATTGAACGCTAGCCTACAGAGCGACCCCTCTATCAGTCTGCTCCTTCAGGTCATTGCTAAACATATTATCTCAGCTACTTCAACTATGACACGACTCTCAGCGATATCTTCCATCTGATAAAGATGACACACTCTTTACAATGACCACAATGCATTTACACATGTTGGTCGGTTATTTCCTCATATTGCCTTCAGAATATTCTCATCAGTTCAAATCAACCGAACAATCAAATTTTTACAATGACCGCAACGCATTTACAAATGCCGGTCAGACATCTTACTCTATCTACAAATGCAAATCCCTCAAATATATCATTACACTAAGGGCTACATTTTCTATTTCTCAACTACATCATCCATTCTATCTACATACGTTAGACTAAGAACGAAGATACATTTCATCAAGTTGTCCATCTATTCGCATGAATACTCTTGCCATACCTGGTCACATCTACGCAACACCAAATGCGATTTCTAAATAAGACTCGACTCTCAATAATCATGACAAGCACCCAACTTTGACAAAAGACAAACATTATTATACAAGTCATACTAAGGGCTACAACAACAATATATATGAAAATAACATCATACGAGGAAAAGACAAAACTTCTTATTATATTTTCTGGAAATGATACATTCTCATATTACAGCAATACAATCCCTCATCTCTCATCTTTCAAGGTTACAATTAGTGACTCCCCACTCAAACTTAACATAAAACGTCTGAAAGCTTCACTTGCAAAGATGACTTCTGAGTTCGACTACATGCATCGTCAAGTCTACCAAAGCGTATAAGAGACTGACAATCCTTTCCCTTCAAACGATCTGCACATCATCATTGCCTCTAAGAAGACTCCAATAGCATCCGGCAATGAATGTGCATCAGACGAAAGAAAAGGCAAAGCAAGTTGTCCCTTCGTCGTCTCAGAGATGACGACATGCATCATCAAACGACTTTCGAAGCATTCGAGTGGTCCGGAAAGCAGCGTAGCTCGAGTCTCACCACCACCGAGCAACAACGAGCTACTAGCCGACACACTCGATCTGCCTTGAAAGCAAATATCGGGGACGATATGGACAACCACACAGCCCACACCCAGCTCAACAAGCCGGTGCAGCTAGACATCATCCCCATATGAAGCCGCCATTACGTTCAATGAACATGAGATCCTCCATGCCAAAAGGCCTATTTATTGCTGGCGCAAGGCTGATTCCCACACAAGAAGCAGCACCCGACACCAAACAGATAGAAATATAAGGCACTCGATCAAGGATGCTTGACTGAAATGCCCCTCACCAGCGATTGAGTCTAGAACAATATCTCTGCTTGTTGAATCCACACCTCCTTAAGCGTCATGATGACCAAGCCCACTCTGGAGAACTACACAATAGGACATTTGCATGGCCCCCTATGAGCGCAGCTTCCCTGATTGATGCAACCATAACATTCACATCCGTGGTGCACCATTTGCCCACACAGCCCAATCCATACATCATATTAGCTCTTAACAATGGCTTGGAAGAACAAACTCCACCAAACCACACTCCAGACACACCAGCAACTCAGTTCTCCCACTAAGGAACCGCATGATGCATACAACTTCCTCAGCCACTTTCTCCAACAACACACCACCACCTCCAGTAAACCTAAACAATCACCCACCACCTGGGATCATTGTCACCAAGTTCGGCATTTTTTTGAAAAAAAATGCGTTTAAAACCCGAGATTTCCTCGATCTTAGCAGTAGGAGCCAACACCAATTTCCCTTCAGCAAGATAACCTGCAAGGCGATTCCATTTCGAAGTACGTCTTTAAGCCAATACAACATACTTGTTCATGTGACCCCTGACCAACTCCAAATCCTGCCCCACACGCTTCAGTTCAAGCACTCGCTGGTCATACATCTTCTTCAGCTATGCATGTAAAAGTTTGTCAATCTCATGGAGAAACCACACTTCATCTGCTTCCTTCCTTGCCTGCACTTTAGCCGATTTAGCAGCATGTAAATTAGAACAAACTATATTATTCACGGCCACCAACTCCTGAATTCGATTCCTCAGATCATTGATCTCCACTTTCTTCGACTGCATCTCAGTATCAGATGTTGTTGACACCGAAGTAAGAACCTCCAACTGCTACATATAAAGCATATTCTACAAAAACAAAGATCCCCCAACTCATTACAATGTACAAAAGACAAACAACAAACACAACAGCTAACTCAACACTTACACGATAGCTATTCACATCAGTCTGTTCCAGCATTCATCGACTCTGTACGTACCTCCATATTCGTACCCTGGCTAACGAACTCATTAAGGACTTAGTCTTTATATTAAGTCTAAGTGACCGATCCTCGGCTACCTGGACGGCTCACATGTCCACTTAGCCACCTGGACGGCTCACAGTTCTAGTTAGCCACTTAGACGGCTCACGTATGAAGTAGACATCGGGATCGCCCAAATCACCGAGCGGTCACATGTTCGCTAACCATCCTATCTAGTAAGAGTCCTTGTCTTTGTCGGGACTCTTATTTTCTATTTCTATAAATAGGACTCTTCACTTAACAAAGAACTACGTTTTGGAGACTTGATTTTGGATACATATTCGGATCGTAAGGCAGCCATTAAAGGCACGATCTCATTCTTTTTATACAACATCTCCCCTTGCAGATTCAATAGTGTGTGCGGGTGAATTCATACCCAAACATAATTGGCGCCGTCTCAAGGTTCTTGTTAACGTTCTCTTCCACGATCTCTCTCAATCTTTGTTAATGGCTACTATAACAAGATCTCTAGCGAACAAGCGGGGCAAAGAGCACAACCATCGAGGGAAACAATCAACAAAATGTCAAGTTCGTGGTCAATCAAGTTGCATCAAACCAACAAGCTCCACCTTTGTTGCTTCGGTACCAAGACAAATAGCGGATCTAAATTTCCAAGGTCACAGGCTCCATTATCTTCTCCTCCTAATGATACTAATTCGCCCGGATCACGATGCGATCATGCATCCGTCTGCGGATGCAAATATGGTTGCAGATCCAAATGATAACGACCACGGTGATGAAGAAATGACTCGAAGCTCACGTAACAAACTTAGAAGGGAAAAGGAGCATAATGCGGACTTGCGTAAACAAATAGATGAAGGGAAGCAAGTACAGATAGACAACAATGATACTGCTTCATCTATTCCATCAAGAATCCCAAGATCGGGAGAAAACCGCAGTGTATTCCACCGCTTGCAAAGCAATAGCGAAAGATTTCGAACCACCGATGATGTCCCCGAAAATCGTCCCAAATCAATCCAGCCACCGACATATTTCAACCAATTTATTAAGGCGATTGAGGACTCCCCGATGTCAACGGTCGTAATAGCAGCGTGATAGACAACATCACAGTCACATACTAGTCGTCATATCTCCCCAAGTGAGTCCGATTCACACCAACAAGCCACCACCATACTACTACCGGGTAATACAAACCTCGTAAGCCGGATAGCAAAGACATTACGGCGGGTCGGATCGATGATACCACCCAACATTAGAACTCACTTGGGGCAATCGAAATGACCTCGTGCAAGATCTGAATCATGACCTAAGACTTCGACTTGAACGAAAGGAATCGGTGTAGAAGACAACCGGAAGACCGACATATAGATAACACTCATCATATATATTACTCTCCGGTCACCGACATTTCAAACTTCCGTCATAGGTCTCATGCATCCGAGCACCCAAGGTTTCCGGATATGGGCAACAACCGGGGCGACGATATGACACAAGGTCAAGAAGTTCAACCACAAGCCGTCCGTCGCCAAACAAATGAAGGAATAACATATCTTGAAAGCGTGCCAGATTAAAGACATCGTTAAAAAGGCAATGAATAATACTGATCTAAAGGAAAAACATTGGAAAGACTTAGCCGTAAATGAAGACATCGTTGAACGTTTTTCCTGGCGTATACAAAATGCAGAACATCAGGAAGGTTTCAAACAGCCAGAGTTGCCTAAGTACGATGAAACAGAGGGCGATCCAAACAACCATGTTATGGAGTTCAAAAGCAGGCTAGTTCTTTGGCGTAAGGATGACGCTCTCTTATGCAAACTTTTTCCGGCAACCCTAAAAGGGGAAGGAAGCTTTGCGATGGCTATCGGAAATTCCAGCTAGATCTATCAAATCTTTTCAGGAATTAGCAGATCAATTCATGGATCGATTTCAACATAATTGGACTCGACCTAAAGATGTCAATATCTTGCTAAACACAAAACAACAGAAAGATGAAACACTTGCAAAATTCGTTGTCCGATTTCGCCAAATCCAAGCAGGGGTCACGATGTGCCTATGATGATCATTCACGATTCAAAGAAGCTCTCCGCTTTGATACTAACGGAATATATAACTCAATCGGTAAGAGATCCTCCCCGCATCGAAATCTGACTTGTTCACACCTAACGCCACAGTTCATCAATGTTGTTGAAATAGATCGCGGCGGCACTAAACTCAAGGGACAAAGATTTTAGAGGAAAAGAATCTACAAATACCAAAAGCAAAGCGTAAAACAAAGCACAATGGAAACTTCACAACCGAAGCAGGATCTTAAAAAGACCAACAATTTTCGAGAAGAGATGAAGCTCACTCCACTGAATGCCAAATATGCCTCAATCTATGAGAAAATTAAAAGTCGCAATCTGCTTTTCCCTCCAATGCCTTTACCCGGCTGGTACAAAGTCTACGCGTGATAAAAATCTATGGTGTCTTTTCCACAATGACTTCGGGTCACTTAAACCTAACAATGCGCAGATCCTTACGAGGTAAGATACAAAAGCTAGTAGAGAAGGGACAGCTAGAGGAATTCTTAAGCACTAAAAGTGCTCAACAGAATTTGTCAATCTCAAGTTACAATGTCATCAAAGCTGGTCACACCAGAATCAATGACGTGTCACGACAAAACAAAAAATGTGAGCACAGAGAAAAGTTGGGATTTTTACGTGAGTTATATCACATTAATAGCTTCGATTTTATTGAAGGAACTCGCATAGAAACCATCGAACCAAGCCCACTATGTTTTACTGACAGAGACCTAATTGGCATCCATCACCCTCATTACGATGTCGTCGTTATCACAGCTTACATTGGTCTATGGCGAGTACAGTGTCATGATAGACACTGGAAGTTCTGCTAGTGTAATTTTTGCGGGTTGTTATAATGACATGAAACTTTCGGAAAATTTGATTGTCACGATAACAACCCAATAATCGGTTTTGATGGAAGAGCAAAGAACTCGGTCGGAAGAGTTTCTTTACCATCAAACTCATGGATAAAGGCGGTCAACATTGATTTTCTTTTAATGAACTGCAAATCTTCCTACAATGCAATTTTAGGTAGGGATTGGCTCCACTGTATGGGTGTTGTTGTCTCTACCCTCCACCAAGCAGTGAAATTTCCATCTCTAGACAAAATTTGCAAAATACAAGGAGATCAGATGGCTTCTAGCCGTTGTCACGAAAGAATATTAGATGATTACCGTCAATCTGATATGCATGGAAACACAATTTTAAGCAATTCACAAGAAGTCATTCAAGCACAATCCGCACCACAAATAAACTGTTCCACCATATCGTCAAGTGAAGGACCACCGACTATAGACCGCCTCTTAGAAGTTCAAATTGGAGAATCTAGCAAAGAAACAACCTTCATATCATCCGAGCTATCAGAAAATGAACAAAGGGAGATGGTTACTCTACTCAGAAAGAACAAGAGCATTTTTTATTGGTCTTTGGAGCAAATGCCAGGTATACACCCAAATGTTGTCTGTCACAAGCTTGACATTGATACAAGTGTTAAGCCTGTACGACAAAAGCCCAGACGTATGGCTCCTGATATAAAGCCAAAGGTTAAAGAAGAGATTGATCGTTTACTCTCATCAATTTTATTAAGCCCAGTTCATACCCTAGATGGTTGTCCAACTTGGTAGCGGTCAAGAAGAATGGCAAGATGAGAGTATGCATCGACTTCACCAATCTTAACAAAGCATGCCCTATACATCCATTCCCTCTTCCGCTGATATCGAAACTTGTTGATGCCACATCCGGATTTCCACGCTTATCATTTATGGACACTTCTTCGGATACTATCGATCCCGTTTATGCGGTGAAGATCGGGAATTAACATCATTCATAACTGATCAAGGTATTTTTGCTATCAAGTGATGCCTTTTCGGGTTGAAGAATGCTTTATTTTTCTTACCGAAAAATGATCAATACTATATTTGGAGACATGCTAGGCAAGATTATGGAAGCATACATTGACGACATGGTTGTTAAATCCAAAATCAGTAGTAATCATCTGGTAGATTTACAAGAAGTATTCATAAGAGTGGAAAAGTTTAAGTTGCGGCTCAATCCTTCAAAATGCTCTTTTGGCTTGATCTCAAGGAAGTTCTTGGGTTACTTGATGACTCGCAGAGGCATTGAAGCAAACCTTGAACAAATTAGAGCAATCCTCGATATGCCATCACCAAACAAAAAGAAGGAGATACAACAACTCACGGGGCGCCTAGCAGCAATAAATAGTTTCATCTCCAAATATTCTGATAAATGTCGTCCTTTCTTTCAGACGTTAAAAGACTCAGCAGTATGGAATGATGAGTGTGAAAATGTCTTTCAGTCAATTAAAAAATATCTGGTTTCACCTCCCATTCTGGCTAGTCCAGCTACAGGGGAACCTGTAGGAATTTACTTGGCTGCCACAAACACGGCGGTAAGTGCGGTCTTATTTGTTGATGGCGAAGATGGGCGTCCAATTTTTTTCATTAGCAAAACTCTAACGGGGGCGGAAACAAGATATTCAAGAATTGAGAAAATTGCTCTCGCTTTGGTTCACTCTGCAAGACGCCTTAAGCCGTACTTTCAAGGATGATTGGTCAAGGTATATACTGAGTACCCTATTCGCAAAGTGCTCCATAACGCACAAGAGTCGAGTAGACTGGCTGAATGGGAAAGTTACTTGAGTGCATATAGCATTACTTTCGAATCGCGCACTTCGGAAAAAGGTCATGTTCTTGCATCTTTGATGTTGGATTTTCCAATCGATGATATGGTCCCTGAAAATAATCAAGACGAAATCCCATCCGTTGATGAGGCAACAATTGGGGGCAAGCAGGTATCATCCACATCTATTACCCCGTCTTCAGACGTCTGGATAGTCTACACAAACGGTTCACATAACAAGTTTGGATCCGGGCTCGGGTGTGTTTTTATTAATCCTGATGATTCAGTAATTGAGCGGTCAGTTCGTTTCGGTTTCAAAGCATCTGAGAATGTAGCAGAATATGAAGCAGTCCTTTATGCCATGCGTACCGCTTTAGAATTTAACGTTCGAAAGCTTCAGGTTTTTACAGACTCTCGATTAGTAGCAAGTCAATTTGAAGGCTATTTTGAAGCACGAGATGATAAGATGGCAGCATATCTAGACTTAATCCATAGGCTTGCTCGTCAATTTGATGACATTTCAATCATTCAAAGACCTCGAAACGACATAAGACATGCAGACGCCTTAGCATATCTCTCTGCAGCAGTCGCTATTAATGGACCAAGAAACGTCAGCATTGACTTCCAGCAAGACCCAAGTATTGACTTGTCAGTTGAGCAGCTCACTGACATATACATTAACGCGTGCTGTTTTTTCACTGCTTCTTCAGAGCCATCACCTTCAAGTATTCATGTTGTGAACACCAGAAAAAGAAAGTATGACAATGATGACGTTTTGTTGCCTAACAAAGTAAACATTGACTCCCTGCCAGATGGAGGAATATGTACTGAAGGAAACGATATAGAAATTGTTCAAGGTGACCAGAATGTCGACAAGTCAACAGAGGAGCCACAAGTCTTTAATCTACCTATGTTAGAAGCACCAACTAAAGACTGGCGAACCCCATTAATTACCTTTCTGAGCAGCGACATCATCCCTTCAAACCCCAAACTCGCAGAAACAGTCAAGCGAGACGCTTGGAAATTTGTAATAGTATCTTCGTCAAATGGTGTTCTACAATTGTACATAAAAGGACATCCTTTGTCTCCCATTCTTAGATGCCTCACCAAAATCGAAGGTCTACTTGTGTTGCAAGAAATTCATGCAGGCATTTGTGGCAATCACGCCGCTGGTCGAAATTTAGCTCATAAAGCAATGACACAGGGAGATTGGTGGCCTCATATGCAGCTAGATGCCAAACATATTTCTTAGACATGCATTCCTTGTCAGAAGCACTACAATATAGGTGTCCTACCTACCACAAAATTACATCCAATTTTTTCTCCATGGCCATTTGCAAAGTAGGGTTTAGACATCATCGACCCTTTTCCTAGAGCTCCAGGAAATGTGCGTTTCTTACTGGTTGCTACAGATTACTTTACTAAGTGGGCGGAAGTACAACCTTTAGTGCATATTCAAGCTTCCGATGTCAAGCGCTTTTTATGGAAAGATATAGTTTGTCGTTTTGGCATCCCTGCTGAGTTAATATCTGATAATGGCAAGCAATTCGATGCAACCGAAATACACAATTTCTGTGCCAATCTCCATATCCAGCATAATTTTTCTGCTCCATATCACCCTCAAGCTAACGGACAAGCTGAAGCAACAAACAAGTTTATCCTAGCTATCCTTAAACGTCGTCTAGAACAAGCTAAGGGGAAATGGACAAGAGAACTACCAGCCGTGCTTTGGGCATACAGAACCACTCCAAAACGCTCAACCGGTTTGTCCCCATTTAACTTGGCTTATGGTGCGGACGCAGTCTTACCTACTGAAATATTTGCTAAAACAACTCGCACCGCGGCAATTAAAGCTGGTTGTAATGACAAAATGGTGGCTCACTCTAAAGCCAATTTAGATGAAATTCGCGAAGAAAGTATAGCTCGTCTACTCCACTACCAGGCTTCAATGAAAAGACAGTATGACAAGAAACTTTGCCTAAAAGTTTTCCAGGAAAGAGATTGGGTGTTATGCAGAAAACCAAAAATCATTGATATGGGGAAGCTATGTGAAAATTGGGAAGGACCGTTTGTGGTTGATCATCCTGCCTCGAAAGGATCATATTTCCTTCGCACCATTTCAGGAACACTTTTCCCAAAACCATGGAATGCACTCCATCTTAGGCGTTTTTATCGTTAGGTTTTGTTTGGTACTTACCATATCAATAAATTAATTGTTTCGATTTCTAGTTTTCATGGTTCATTGGAAAATGACATCGTACATCTTTTCATATCAATGATTAATAAAAGTTCATTTGTTAGCATTTATTTCAATCACCGCTTACACTTCAGGGTATATATTATTACTACTTTTGTTATTATCAGAATTTGCGTTTGCAATACCAAACTCTGTGCATTCAAAGTCATGGAGTTTGCGTTTATAATACCAAACTCTGTGCATTCAAAGTCATGGAGTTTGCATTCACGATACCAAACTCTGTGCATTCCAAGACATGGAGTTTGCGTTTGCAATACCAAACTCTGTGCATTCAAAGTCATGGAGTTTGCGTTCACGATACCAAACTCTGTGCATTCAAAGCCATGGGGTTTTGCGGTCGTGATACCAAACTCTGTGCATTCCAAGACATGGAGTTTGCGTTTGCAATACCAAACTCTGTGCATTCAAAGTCATGGGGTTTGCGTTCGCAATACCAAACTCTATGCATTCCAAGACATGGAATTTGCGTTCACGATACCAAACTCGTGGCATTCCAAGACATGGAATTTGCATTTGCAATACCAAATTCTGTACATTCAAAGTCATGAAGTTTGAGATTACAATACCAAACTTTATACATTCATATCATGGAATAAGTAATGCAGTAATAGACTGTATACATTCAAGCCATGAAATTTGGTCTATGATCCAAAAGATATACAATTAACGCCATAAACAGGTTAACATTTCAATGTTTATGCTTGAGTCAATTATAAAAGTTATATGAGCATTACATATTTTATTTACTGATTCAAACAAATCAGTGATAAGATTCCATTTTCGGCATACGTTCAATTAGATATACGCTAAATGACGTCTTAGACTTTTTCAATACATGATCAGTGGAATATCCAGATAATTGGCTTATTCATATCAATCTCTCAAACAATATCAACAACAGGAGAGACGATTTTTTTTTTGTTGTTGGTTCTCGTCGAAATTTAATGGACAGTTCACCTTAATTTGTTACCTTGAAACCAGAAAGAGGTTATTATGTTATTCAAAAATCTCAAAATGAAAAATCTTCAGTCATAAGCTAATATCACTGGTTTGGAAATGTCATTCTACTGTAAGTTAAGCCTCCATTTTTTGTATTACCCTTTGCTTTGGCAACAATCACAATCACGTAGTACTTACATAACAAAGCTAAAGCTATACAACTGGATTTGTTGATGGCCGTATGTGAGTGGGACATTCCCATTTCTAATATTTTCATTCAAATTTCAGATGGTAGAGTTTCCACTAATTGTCCCTTGATTTGATTTTTCTGTCATGAAAAACTGAAACCTATGAGAGCATGGAAAACCTTCTATCTCCATCTAATATTCTACGAAGAATGGCAGAATAAAATTGTCACTTCAGTTGAGAATTAGCTGGTGTGACTAGAACTACAAATTTTTTAAGACATAGTAAATGTCATTCTATACAAAACTTGCAACTATTGTTCTGTTAAGCGAAAGATGATCAAGCCTCTGTAATTAGAGAATGATATGTCAAGTAGCTTCTAAATCTGCTAGTACCAATGGAGCTTTCTAATATTATTGCTGGCATGGGTACACTATGCACATATGCACTATAGTAAGCTTCCACCACAAGTTCTTGGCAGCGTAACCTCCCAACTAGAATTCTATTCACTCTGTCAAATAGCTATTCTAAAATGTAAAATTGAAGGTCAAATCTTCCCGTCACAATACGCCTTGAATCTTCTGACCACCAAACAAAGTGAATAAAAAACCTCCCAAGATGATCAATGAAAGCCACTGTATACGGAGCTTCACAAGCACGCTGAACATTTCCATGTTCTCGAAGTTGATTCCTTACAAATGCTACTGCATCCAAGTTGTTCACATAATCCCATAGACCATCAGATGCTACCAATGAAAATTCAGCATCAGATGCAAGAACTACTTGATAAATGTGTGCAGATGCTGTAACAAGGTCTCCTTTGAACTGAACTCGAGAAACAAATTTTGAGTTCCATCTTCCCACCTCAACTCCTTGCACTAGCATTCTCCGCTTGTACCTCTACTGAGTCCACATTGTCTATCACCACTACCGTTGTGTTATCCACCATTCTAGGGGTAGTCCACCACTACAGTAACGTTGTTCATCCCTAAGGGAGTAGTGTCCACAACCACTTCTTTGCTCTTGGAAGGATTCTCCTCTTCTTTTGTCATCCCTTCTAGGCTGGTCTCCATTTTGTCGATGACGTAAACTTGTTTTTCCTTGGATTTCTCAAGGTCTTCCTTGAGAAACCGACAATCGATCAATGTGCCCCACACTCTTGCGGTGATTACGTAACTTCAAAGAATTTACCTAGCTTTATATCTTGCCGTATGTGCAGTCATGGCCTTGACCTTCACCCAAATCTAATCTGGGACTAACTTGGCTAAGTTGATGTCGCGACAACACGCCAATTGCATAGTACACCATATCTCTTGAGGCGTTGGTTTGCGTCAAGATGAATAGGCCTACCAACTGCTCTACCCATCTCCATGAGTGTGCGGACCTCCCAAAACTCCAAACTCAATCCTCATTGTTAGCATACTCAAGCGCCACAGGACACGCCATGGTCCCTTGCTCGACCTGGCAACTGTAACTAGATGTCCTAATAGTCGTTGGTCCGCTTTGGTTATCATGTATTTTAGGTGTCCGACTAGATCTTGTGTAATACCAATTTAAAAGACCTCCAATATCTCGCCCGGTATGTGTTGGGCTGGAGTCATCATCTACTTCTTGAGTTTTACAATCATATCTACAACTCTTCGATGGAACCAAATAAGTTTTCGACTTTTTTGGGTGCAAAGTTATGAAAAAATGTTTGGGGTGCAAACCCTTGTAGTTATTTACATTCTTCAAAAATCATAACAAACAACTAGTATACTAGTGGAGCTTATACACACATATACGCACTTTTCAATCTGAGAAAAGATAATGGCTTAACTCATAACAAACATTTTCGCAGTTGTCTCGACCATTCATTTGATTAACCATCGACAAATCGAACTCTGCTGCAAATCTACTCCAACCATAAGGTAGATTAGTTTGAATCGCACCATCTAGGTACAATCGACAAAAATTTTACGTTGTTCCCCTTGGGGAAAATCAGGAGTTTTCTTGTTGGCATGCTCAGACATGATTGTAGCTGAAAGGGAATAGTCACCACCAATGCCAAATCCAAACCAAAGAAGCAAAGAGTAGCTATGACACCTTGGGGATCCTTGCCCAAGTAAAGTCCATAAGCAATTGAGCAAATATACCACTACACATGATTAGCCACTAAAGTAAATCCCTCTAACACAAAGAATAGTATCCATGCACCACCATAAAAAAACCACTGAGATCGGTCAGTTAAAAATCAAATGAACTTGTTCTCTTGTCTTAGGTTCATTCCAAATGTACATTGACAAAAAGGAAAAGAAATTGAATCCCACTGATATTGTCTCAGAAATTTTCGGCAATTGTCAATTAGCATTTCCCAACAAGTAATGACGACTAGTTTGCAAAATCATCATAGGGCAGCACTCATAATCACAAACATAATTTAAATACTTATTCAGCTCATTGCAAGGGTGTCAAAGTGTCAACTTACTCTAAAAGGAAATAAATCAAAAACGATACAAACATATACGATCAAATTGTGGCAAATAATTATATATTATTGAGAAGGAAATCAGCTACTAACAAGTAGATGAGTAGATGACTATAACGTAACTACTAAGTCTACGACAAATAAATAACAATTTAAGTCGACTGTTCGTCTTCTTCTTTAGCAGGGGTAGAATCTCCTCCTAAATCATCTTCTAAGCCGAGATCTTCAATGGCGTCTTCTATAGCACTAGGAAGAAGTATACCATCATTTTCTTTTAATGAACGAGAATCATATAGCAAAGTATAATGTTCCAGAGCGTTTTTTAGCACATCACGCGTTCCATTCAGCAAGTCGACATTCTTCTTGGCTGAAGACTCTAGCTGAGCATTTTTAAGCAACGCTGCGGAGAGCTTGGGATTCAATGCAGCTAGCGTACCTTTTTCAACGCGCAATTCTCGCGCAATTTTCTTATAATCTGTCTCTTTCACTTTTAATGCTTTCTCCATAGCCATTTTTTGCTGCACCAAACAACCTTTTTCATGCTCTAAAACAGCCACTCGTTCTTTTAAAACCGACGACTCATTAATGACTTTGGCAACCTCACCGTAGCCTCATCTTTATCGCTCAAGCTTCTCTATCATCGGTGGTGATAGACCCCGTTCTTTTTCTTTACCAAGCATTATCATTGCTTTAGCAAAACTCTCTTTAGCCTACAAAAATAAATTTATTACTACAATATACTATGATAAATTCTATAATTTAAAGTGCAATGGAATACTAACCTCTTGCAACTTTTGCATCCCCATATTGCAAAAATCTGAAGTATCACCTATACACATCAAATTACCAGATAGAGGGTTCTCTCCAGAAGTGGGCTGCATAAAATGTTTGTTAACATAATCATCGAGCAGATCAAAATCAAGAACTTCAGTAGTTCTTAACGCATCTATCATGTCTTCTTCCAGAAAACCAATTGAAGTGGGTGCAGTAGCTTCCATTATTGTGGTGTTTCAGCTTGTGAAGAGGCAATAACATCTTGCGTAGAGCTATCACCAATAGCATGAACCTCATTGGCCGGGGAAGGTCCACTCCTTGAAGGCTTCAGTTGGGTATCTTCAGTTTCTAAGCTAATTTCTATAACAGGTGAAATAGTAGTTGCTGCATCTTTGTTAGTTGCAACGAGGAATGCTTTAGCAGCACTTTGAGGAGCATTATCTTCACATGCTTTGGGCTCCACAACATCAATAGAACGGCTTTGTGAGATTGTGGACTCAACGCTACCGCTAATAAAGTTTTCGTCAACTTTTTGTTTGTTCTTTCTATCTTCCTCTTCGGATGCCTTAGTTGACACTTCAGGCGTTTTCCAATCTTCCCAACCATCATCTTGCACTTCATTGGTTAGTTTTCGTTTCTTTTGATTTAAGCCCTCTCCAGAATTGAGGGATAATTTCCTTGGCAAGCAATCACTTCTAAGATTCGTTCCATTACTTCGGCGGTTATCTGTCAATTGATCTTTGGATGCAACATATTGCTCTTGATGCGTTTTTGGCCCAGAAATTTTCTGACGATCATTTTGTCTCTTGCTACGCCAACCCCAATAAGCAACCTCATTAGGCCAAGTTAAATCAAGAATGTGTTCCTCACGGTCACTACTAAAATAAAATTGTAAGTTCTCTGCAGCTCGTTTTCCAATCTCAATATTTGGAATAATAGGGCTTTCATCTATAGAGCATCACAAAAAATAACGTCATTTAAACATACAAATATACAACAATCAAATCAGTAAAATTCAATGTGAGAATTTAATGTTTTTCATACCTCGTATTTTATTTGGAACACGTATTCCATGGGGATTCCATGGTCCTCGGAGGAGAAAACAATATTTATCCCAGTCTTTGTAACCTTTCGGTAAGCCTTTAAACTTCTTCTCGGTCTTCCAAATTCACACGGTAAAATATGACGACCCATCTGCCTCAATGCGACGTTGCGGTTGCAGCAAAAGAAACAATTCTTCAAAACCAAATGGACGCTTGTAGCTTTTTGCCAAAGCTTTAGCTCGTGCAAATACCAACCATAGCGGCATCCCGATTTGTATTGGTGCAATCTGCCATAAAGACAATAATCGTGCAGCGTCATAATCTAGCGGGATTGTTAAACCTTGGTCCATTTGCGCACACGTTACGACCATTTCTCCCTCTTCCATGGGATGATTTGTGCTGAAAATTTCAAGTTGCTTGACATCAAAGTTCTTCAGCTGGCAAAGACCCTTAATTCCTTCCGTACCAGTGACGCGAATAATAGATCTTGGCACAGGTGAACGCTCTAACCATCGCCGTCGAATAGTTTCACCAGTACATGTTACCATCGTCATTCTCACATCTTCATGGCTACTTCGGACTTTCACGTCATGTTTATTTCCACTCATAATTACCATATATACCGATCGGGTATGTATGTTACACTTAGAAACGATATGTTCCTTAACACAAGTGAGATACGTATTCTTACTTAACCAAAGTGTGCGTAACCTTTATAAAATACTATATAAATCCTTATTAAATAGATAAGGATTAATCCTTTTATAAAGATGCCTCCTGGTAAAATGGGATAAGTGCTCTTAATTCAAGCCTTGAAGTAATCTAGTTTTTCACAGTCCCTATTAATCAAAACACCAATTTCACTTTGATCTAAATTAATCCTTATCTATTTAATTATCAAAATATAAGATTTGATATTGATTTTAAGGGGCAAGCTAGATTTTAAATTTATTCGGTTTGGAACAAGACGCCGAATGTACATGGACATAATAATTGCGGAACGCATGCTCCCCCTTGCGATAGGTACATTAATTCATGTTGTGAATGGAGTCTTATAAATGGTATGAAATCACTTAACCAAGATTCCAACACACATTGCTTTATACATTCGTTTCCTACCATGAGCAACACTGCGCACATACGCTTGCATAAATTGCTCTCCTAGGCCCCTCGGCAAATGCTTCATGTAATGATTCTTTTTACCCTACATATATATGAGATCTGAGATATCATTCAAATTTCATCTTCTTGCTATGCATACTCCTGTGATAAGAAGAAGATTAGTTTTATGAAGAACTAGGACCCTCTCCGAACTTATCTTACTTTGCAATGTTTGACTTAGATGTGCCTGGTTGCGTCTCATACCCTCATCACGCATATTTATGCAGAGTGCACTTTGTAGTCCACGACTCCACGCCAGAATGCCAGATAAGGTGAAAGAATGAACTTTACACTGGTTAAAGCAGATTAATTATAACTGTTTTTATAGAAGGGTATAAAGTAGGACATGTTCAAGAGTCACAATAGGACTGCATGATCCCAAGTTAAAACTGATTTTCTCAAAAAAAAAAAAAAAAAAAAAAAAGAATTGCACGCAAGTATCCCAATGCATGGAACAGAACTGGTGCTAATTAGTATTTTTCCTAAATGGATATATGAAACTGCGTGCAAGTTAAGTTTAAAGTTACATTCTTTGGAGATTAAGTTATAATCCTTAGGCTTAGGCCTCTAATTCTATATCAAATATTCCTAATTTTGCTTAAAAGTAATTGATTTCATCCTTTTTATCTTAATCATGCCATATATTGTACATGGTCTAAACACTATACCAGTTATTATGGTTCCGTTTCTTTTCCCCATTTTTTCTTTGCCACACCCAATCAATTCCATATGACAAAGAGGGGGCAATGTACGTACCTCCATATTCGTACCCTGGCTAACGAACTCATTAGGGACTTAGTCTTTATATTAAGTCTAAGTGACCGATCCTCGGCTACCTGGACGGCTCACATGTCCACTTAGCCACCGGGCGGCTCACGTTCTAGTTAGCCACTTGGGCTGGCTCACGTATGAAGTAGACATCGGGGCGGCCCGTCGATCCTGAGCCGGTCACATGTTCGCTAACCGGCCCTATCTAGTAAGAGTCATTGTCTTTGTCGGGACTCTTATTTTCTATTTCTATAAATAGGACTCTTCACTTAACAAAGAACTACGTTTTGGAGACTTGATTCGGATACATATTCGGATAATGAGGCAGCCATTAAGGCACAGTCTCATTCTTTATACAACATCTCCCCTTGCAGATTCAATAGTGTGTCTGGGTGAATTCATACCCAAACAGACTCCACTCGCTTCCGATTAGCATCTAACAACACTGAATCTAGCAAACCCTTTGCCATCGAAGCATGGTTATAAGCTTCATCAATACAACGAACATGACACTCGGTTCGGCAGTCTAGATACACAGCCTTCCCCACATAACTGTCCTCCCTCAGCTTCTCCATTTTTGACATCGTCACCCGATAGTTAATCACCTTACCACCCTTCGATGTCTGACCACCCCTTCCACCATCTTGTTTCTTCAATGGCACAATAGCTTGTGCATCAGCCCCAACAATCACTCCTACATCGCCAAATGATCAACCTGTTGAAGAGCTAACTCTGAAACAACTCTATTAGCCCCGCTAACCTAAACTCCCCCAACCGCACCAACAACATTCTCCGCAACGACTCCATCCTTTGCAACAACAACTTCCTCTATAGTTAGATCCACAACCGATTCCACAGTTTTCTTCCCAGCCAGCTTTGCAAAATCAATCACAACAGCACCCGTCTTCGGCCTCTTCAAACTCGACCCCCTAGCCTTAGGCGACTCTACCCCCTTCTCCCAATTACCACATTTCCTCTTTGAACCTCTTTTTTCCATATCGTTTGAAGAATCCCTCAACAAACCAGCCGTTCGACGAGTTCTAGCTCGATCCTTCTACAACTCCCTCCTTTCACGAGATGCAACCGATCCGCATTCTTCAAAATAGTGAGAAACCGAACTCAACAACGACTTCTTATGGCCCTCCCCAAAGCAGCAAACCCTTGAATCTTCCCATGCTGGCCGCTCAGAAAACAACACCGTATACTTCAGAATCTCTGCAAAACCACAAGCAAGAAATATCAGAAAATTCGAACCCAAACAAAAATATACAACCAGACAACATACCCTTTCTTACCTTCATTATTGCACTGCCTAGAGTTCAAAGCACAACTCGATTCACAATATAAAAATGTAATCAACACAGGATGTTCCCACAATGACTCCCGATTGTTCAACTCCAAAATGTCATCCATTCTCGTCCTCAAACTCAACGCACACGTCATGATATTCCTACACTTCGACCAAGTCGATTTTACAGACATGTATTCCAAAACATCTTTCACACCAATGTCATATCCTTGTTTCTCATTCAACAAGTCAAAAACCTTAAGATACCTCCAGCTATTACCAGAAAACTGGTAAGGACTCTTCTTATAATGATTTAGAAACTCCATAGTCAACTTAGAAAATGGAATCCTTAACCCAGCACACGCACTTGACCAGTACTTAAAACAATGGTCTGCAGCGGCAACTCGTAGTCAAGTGTCCTTACCACATGCGAGTCCGGCTGCAAATCAGCAATCACCTTAAACTTCAACTTTTTCACCCCTAGGATCTCCTTAAATATTTTCTCAAGCCGCTCAACACTATCCGAACCACAGTGCACCCTCCCAGCCACAGGTCGGATCACCCACTGGCCCACTACCCCTACTCGATCGTCCATCAACCTCATTGACCTCATCACCTAACCCATGATCACTACTGCTGCTACCTTCCTCCCGATTCAACGACGATTCGTCCATATCCATAATCTCTTTACAAACACGACCTCTTCCACAGAAATTCACCACAAATACTACCTCCTATGAACAAACACTTCCTTTTTCACTAACAGACTCTTCCTCTCCTATATAAGTGTCATCAGAACTATCACTATTACTATTCATATCACAACCAAATATCCAACCATACCTCATAACCACATACACGAAAAGACTCTTGTTCTAACACAAACCTAAACCAAACCTTCTCTAGCTAAAAACAAAACAGACATAATTCAAAACAAAAACTGATGATAAAAGATCAAGAAACGCACCTTTCTTACTAACGCAGAATCCACTCCTCGCAAGCTTCACCACAGGCGATAAATGACTATTAACAGTGTGGCCTCTCACAGCAATAACCAAACTTCTGGCACTTCAGAAATAAATTTTTTTGGCCAACTCATTCGAATTATATACTCCTACCATATGAAGCCTAGCTGTCAGATGGAAAACCGTCATTTCCCTCATATACGGCCCACAGCCACGATCTTTCGCATAACTGTTTTGAGTGCCAAGTTTCAATCTCAAAAATCCATATCAACGACTCTAGATAAATTCATCCAACGGTGGTCCAACATCAATACCGCCCATGCAGAACTCAACCAGCACGTTGACCGCCACGTACCCCCCTTGAGCTCCACAACCGTCTATTCAAACAAAAAAACAATCATAATTGTAGCAATTATTGTTCCAGCCGTTCACCACTACTCCACGTAACTGTCCCATCATGTGATTGCGGGTTCCGGATTTCTCGTCAGCACGCCCTTTTCAACGGCGTACTAACGAGAGAGGGCTATGTAAGGGACATCCTACCAAGCATGTGATATGCACGCACAACGACTCCACCAGCTCGACTCGACTCCAAGAACACAAGCCCTCGTTCACTCGTCAAGATCGGTTCAACATCAACGACTCGTCACTCGACTTCATCTCGTGACATCATCACCTACCACCCTCATCATTGCTATCATTAACATCAGACTTTTACCCACTGCAACACTCAAATCATTACCATTATTACGTCTTTAGCCACGCTCTCATTATCATTACATCCTTAACCACACTCTTTTTATGTTAGCTCAAACAACATAATACCTGGAGCTACCGCACACGTGCAGCCCGTGAGGACGTATCACTCATTCTAACAATACATCTGTTCATACCACCACACGTGTCCTACCAACTACTTGCTCACAACCTCTATAAAAACCACCCCCAGAACTACGTTGGCTTGATTCCAGTCCAGCACACTTGATTCTAACATATATATCTTATTCCAGTCTCACTCCAAAGTATTGGATACGTAGACATCTTCTTACTCATAAAGAGTAGCAATTTCCATCCTCCAAAACCATTCCTTTTCTTCATCTAAATTAGAGCTGAGCCATAAATACTTATTGTAATGTCATATTAATCCCACGGGATAAAAATAGACATTTACAATTACCACGATGGTGTCTACCTGTATAAGAAAAAGGGAAAGATTTGCATCAAGATTAACCCTCAAGAATTTTCATTTCCAAGTGTCCTCCCTCTAATAAAATCCAGTGTGAGCTAGAAACAACTTACTTAAACATGGACACAGTGAAATTGGATGTGCAGCTCTCTGCAGCTTAGATGGGGAATGGGCAGTGATCCACCTGAAACGCTTTCAGTAGATTATTATGTTCTTAGTGTAGTGCCGACAGTTAGTGTGGTCCATTCAAAGAAAACTCAAAACTACTATACTTTCTCTGTTGAACTATATTCTTTTCTTACCCAGTGAGGGGCCAAATTGAATATCAAGAATTCCCCAGGATCTCAAGGCCATGATGAAATATAGCCCACCAAATCTTAAGTAATGGCTCTCCTCTGCCTGAATAGACTAACAATATAAACAATAGTAGTTGACGAAAAAGAAATATAAACAATAGCAGTTCAGTGAGAAATTAAAGAAAAATCTATCTAGGGTTTGTTGCGTCCGAGGGGTTGGTCACAGTGTCACACTAACATGGATACTTGTTCTACCTTGATACTGGCTTTTATCTCTTTCATTTGTTATTAATTGTTGGTATGCCCTTTGTCCCCTTCTAGTATTTGTTTACTGAAAAATATCTTGTTGACGAGTATCCACTTTCTTTTCTAACATGGCTTAGGCACTCATTGACGAGGTGAAGAAAATCACAAAACGTTCGCCTTTCCCGCTTTTTCATATTTTAAGAGATCGTATCACTGCTGAAAGCACCACTGTGTAACTGAACTATTTTATGGTAAGAGGAAACTGACAAAAAGGATTTAAGTACTCATCTTCAGGCTGGTGGTGGCCCGAAATGTGCACGCGTGCGGGTAAACATATGCAGTTATGCACAGAGCCACCATTTGCTCCACACATCTATTTATCACAGGGCTTTTTACAACCTTTCGCATACATCCCCAACAACTATAGTAAAATTAGACATGCCCCCCAACTCTATCCCTCAATAAGGGATGTCCAAACGGTACCTGACCTGGCCCGAATCCGACTTTTTGGGTTTTGAATGGGTATCGGGTTATCCGAACCCGGACCTGTTTTCAGAGTCAGGGTATTTTGTTGAGAAGCGTGACCAAACTCTATTCTAATCTTATATTTCGGATACCTATCGGGCTCGGGTTCGGATTTCGGGTAGGATAAAACCCAATATAAATGAAGAAAGAAAACAATAAAAAACTTTATTTGAAATATATATCTATATTTTATTCGTTCTTCGGTTATCCATCAATCATTCAAACAAAATAAAACTTCTAATAAATTTGAAAGTAATTATCACTTATACTCGGACATAATTATTTGATGTGATTTAAAAATAGATGGACTCGGAATGAACTATAGACACATGATCACGTGCAATTATTGAAAAAATTGGAAATCCCAACATAAATTTTTTCATAATCCAATATATTAAATAATTCATCATTGTAAACATAAATGAGATTATAATCAAAATATTTATCTAACTCATTTTTTTATATGAGATTAGTAGTATACAATTGAAACCGGATTTAGAGTTCGATTTCGGGTTTTTTAGCCCTTTTAATAGGTTTAGGGCTAAATTATTGAGTCAGACTTGGGTCGGTTCGGGTTTAGAGAGTGTGACCAAACCCTATCCTATGTATTTTGGTTTGGGTTCGGGTTTGGATTTTGTTGAGTTCGGACAGGGTTCGGTGCGGGTATTTTGTTCGGTTTCGGGAAAATGGACATCCCTCATATATAAATATATTTTGTGGAAGTGCCAAACTAAAACTCTAATAATCCACCACTTCGTAAAAGAGACAGGAATCATATCTCTAACGAATGACAAAAGACACAAGGAGGATATTTTGATATTTTGAACAGATAAAGAAGTGAGAAGCGCACTTGTCCAAATTAACGTGATTGTTAGGTGTAATCCGACAGAAACTCTTCAGTGATTATCCATCTATGTGTCTTAGGACGGCTCTAATTAGCCTCTGATCCATTTGATTGTCAATTCTTTCATACTTAACTGTAGCTAAAACAAGGCTGTTTCCTAGTAACCCCTACATGAAACAACTCCATCTTATTTTAAAAATAAAAAATAAAACAGGTTTAAGCAAGTGAATAAGAGTAATAGCTTAGTCGAGCAGCGCACGCAAATGTACTCCAGAAGCAGAATCGAACACACAAATGGTGACTGGTGTATTTGTAGCTAGTAGCACAGAGCTCAAGTTAGATGATTATACAAGGCATACCACAACTTAACAGGATTGCAATGAACAAGATGAAAGGGGAAACTGAAGCTTTTTATGATAGTTTTTCAGTCACCTTCATAAAGAAGTGCGGGTTCCCTTCTTTGCTTTCCTACAGAATGGCCTGCATGCCTCGATGCTTAGATCAACAGCTGCAGCAAGTGCCATGAAGATAGCAGCATCCTCGACACAAGTCACATGCCGCATGGCGAGTTGTACCAATGGCTTGCTTCTCTTCCCTTCCCCTTGTACCCTACAGTTCATAACAAAACCACCCTGTATGGGCACCACTGATGCAACGTCTCCACTGCTTTTCGGGCTTGGCACAGGTGTCCCTGATAGGGTCTGCCTCTCAGTGTCTATGAAGAATTCCCCACCCTTGTCGGCACTGATAGAGATCTCTGACACTACAAAACCACCACCTTCTTGACCTTCAGAGAGAAGGTGAAATCTGCAGCATACTGAATCATTAGAGCCATGCTCTCGCCATGCCTCAAGCTTACCCCATGGTTGCCAGCTGTCAGGCCCAAAATTATCAGGACGGACAATCAACCATGCTCCTGGGTTGGAGCGTGCAACACGGTCACATCCTGTAGACGGCACAAAAGGGGTAGCCATGAAAGCAGCGGCAACTGCCGACCCAGAGAGGTCATGTATCATCATCTTCCAGCCCTTCCTCTCTCTCCTCTCAGTTTCCTGGTCACTTTCAGCAGAGCTTGACCAATAATTGCTCATAGCGTCCATTTGAGATACCCTGTTGTGTTAACAAGAAGCATCATTACACACCAGTATATATGATAGGTTACTAGAGCAGCTAAAGACTAGACTAAACTCCAAGAGTAACTCTATTCAAAACCAAAGCAGTATATTTATGACCAATGCTCTATAGCAAGAATACTGAGAGTTAGTTAAGTTGTCATAGCATCTAAGGAGTGGATAACGGCTTGGCATACATTGCACATTTGCCTTGATGTATCAATTAGAATGTCCAACCAGTATTCTTCATTTCGGATCAGCCACAGACCATAGTCAAATGAATCAACTACCCATTCATTTATACTTAAAAGATTATAGTATCATAGCTAGTTTTGTACATTCCCCAGATTATATGGCAGTTATTATGATACTTATTAACGAGTTTGCCCAGAATAAACAAAGTGGAGTTTAAAGAGCAAATAAGAAAAAATATAAAAACTTTAAAACAATTAAATTCATTTTGATGGCTTTCATTTCTTTCGTTCTTTCTTTTCTATAGGAGTTCAATAACTAGGTTTTAAGGTTTTAAACTGCTGACGAAAGAAGTGTTCATACAGTTCTTACCGCCTATCACGGCTGAACTTGCAGCTGAAAATAGGTTGCCTGATGTTGCCGTGAAGTTGGACTATTTGTGGGTTCAGTGTGGTCTCATCTTCGAACTGGAAAACATATCTAGGATCAGGATCCAGCTTAACTCTTAGATGCAGTTCTGCTCCAGGTTTACCGCTATCCTGCTTGGTTTTCCCAAATTGAATCCAACCATTGTGAAGTAACACGGGTTTCCCTTCTCCCCATTCAGGACCCACCTGTAACCTGAATGTCCCTATTTGCTGCTTTTTGCTACCAACACCACAATGGAACCCCTTCCTTACAGTAAAAACAGTGATCTCCAGATAAGCATGAGAACCATGAAAGAATCCTGGAGTCAACAATGTTTTTACATCAGATTCTTCAAGATAGAAGCTCGTTGTGCTACTATGCGGTTCTGGTGCAGCTTCAAGAGAGGAGATAAAAGGGATTGGTGTTGTATAAACAGGGAAGCCTCTGAGACGGATCTCACAGAGGAATGGAGAAGTGGACGCCTGAATTCCATTACGAACATCTTTCAAGGCTACTACTGGGATTCTTAGACCAAGTGATCCTATTGACAATTTAACAAAAGCTTGCGGGTCCATTGAGGTCACAAGAATCTCCCCATTAATCTCAAATTTTGACCATCTCAGTAAGTAACCCTGTTAACCTGAAAGTAAGAAACAATCAATGAGGAAGAGTTGTACTAGACCATAAAAAAAATAAAGAATCAAACTAACCTAAGCATTTTGAGGTTTACAGGGGAAA
This sequence comes from Coptis chinensis, assembly GCF_015680905.1. Lineage (NCBI taxonomy): Eukaryota > Viridiplantae > Streptophyta > Magnoliopsida > Ranunculales > Ranunculaceae > Coptis > Coptis chinensis. The sequence continues at coordinate 86,284,129 of NC_141456.1, forward strand.
AACAGTCAAAAATAAAATGTTTTGAGTCCATACCTTGAATTGGATTTTTTGTTTGAATAACAAAAAAATAGATAAACCCAAAAAAATCAGCAGCCTAGGGAGAACACTTTCATTAAAATGAAGAGATATGCTTGATCAAAATTCATTCATATATCTTCCCCGAAGGATAAGCAGTAGACAGAACATCTAATCATGGGTACAAGATACAGTGGAAATAAAGAAATAGGAGAAGGTTTTCTTCTCTATTATTCATTAATACTATTATTCTTATCAAGAGGACAAGGATATCTGGATCATCATTGAGACCAAGGAGATTTTATATGATTGGGCTTCAGGAAATCCTTATTGAGATGAACGGAATTTCATAATCTGTTTTTGAGTAGGACTCCATTCTGTTGTAATCTTGACTTGTATTTATGGCCCTTTGTTCTCTTCTTTTTTTCGATAATATGCCCTTTGTTCTCCTCAGTGTCTTGCTAAGGAAGCAAGAGGTGGAGGCATATAGACCATCTCTCTCATGATTTGATTTTCTTTGCCACATCATCAATATAATTCTATTGTACTGTACTACATTGACACATAAAAAATGACACAGTCAATACACAGTGACGTGGCATGTTGCAACATCGATGTTGCAGTGATGAAAATATAAGCCAAAAATATTTTCTCTCTCAAAAACACTTATTCTATTTCCAATATCATCTTCCCATTCTCATATTTTCTTCTTAACAAACCATTCATTCCATTGATTTTTCATGACGCAACATTGATGTTGCAGTGGTTTTCGTGATGCAACATTGACGTTGCAGTTGTATTTGTCGGTGCAGCATTAATGTTGCAGTGGTTTTCATAGTGTAACATTGATATTGCAGTGTTATTTCTCGGTGCAATATTGATGTTGCAGTGGTAGTTTTTCATAGTGCAACATTGATGTTGCAGTGCCACATCACTGTATCAGTTTTTCTGTGTCAGTGTAGAATTACTCTTAAATGTAGACCCAAATAATAGCTCTTGGGTCTAGGACAGCTCCCACCGATAACCAGATCCAAGCGTCGCTAGACCATTGTCACCAAGTACTCTGTTTTTCTTAAAAAAGACTTGTTTAAAACTCGAGAAGATGAAGAGGAGTTTTATATATGTTTAAAACCCGTATTTAACAATGAAACGTTTTAAACGTTTTAAATGTGTTTACTACAATATTTTCAAAATATCCCGTTTTAAACTTTTATACTTCTATTTTGAAAATTTACATAATTTATTATCTAAAACTTCCATATTCTTATTCTCTACCTTCTTTACGAAATTGCAACCTCTAAAATTGTTTCAATTTGTCTTGTAGTGTTGAAGCAAGAATTTTTTAAATATCACTTGTAAAATGACGGTTTTTAAAACTTTTAGTTTAAAGTTTGCTACATTTTCATTAGTGATTTCTTTCAATCATAGACAAACAAAATTCTCATGTCTATCGTTATTTCTTTTCCGTTTTTATTGTGTTTTTTACGTTTTAAACCCGTTTTCCGTTTTATACCTGTTTATTTTGCGAACATCCTTTTACGCCTTTTTTCCGTCTTTTTTCCAAGCTTTTCGTTTTAAACCCGTAATAAACTTTTATTAAACTTCTCGTTAAAATCCCATCCCGTACTTGGTGACAATGCACTAGACAGGCTTATTAGAGATGTTGGACGACACCAATTGATGCATGAGCATGGATACTATATTAGCATATTGCTTAGTTTATTAAATTAGCAACAAACTAATATCGTTGGTTTATGTTAAGAAATATTGGTATTAGGAAAGATATGATTTGTATTTTGTGTTTGAGGAAAAAATTTATTGTATCTCCACATGTTCTATAAATGTGGTAGGAGTATTATTTTGTTACCATCTTGGGTTTCTTGATGCCCAAGTACTAGTACTATAAAATATAAATTGATGTATTGTAGAGAGTTATCTAACCATTCTTTCCAAACCTACTACAAGCTTCATTATTCCATTCTTCTTCTCTTTCACCTTTTCTTATTGGTTTTCCCTATTATAAAATTGTTACAACTTTCCTAGCATCATCATTTACAGTGTCATATTTGTAATAGAACTAGATTAATTAGTAAGGTTTCTATATTGGAGTCCAAGTGGAATTAGGAATATGGTTTATTATAAAAAGGCATCTAGGGCTTCAACGTTAGATTGGTTTCTATTGAATATTATTTCTGAGAGAATTGTTCTTCAATTTGAAGGTTTAAACCTAGTTTTAGGTGTTTCTTTCATTAAAACTAATTGATGTTTAACCATTGTTGAAGATTCCACCAACAAGTTATATAAAATTAAATTTTGTATCGGAGCCATTAAAATCTTGGCTAATTTTTCATGGAGACTAGAAGAAGAGATTGGCCACCATCATTGAACACTAGACTTGATCAATTAGAAGAATCGCTTGAAAAAATCGTGACCGAGATGAAGAAGATGCTTTGGCTCAAGCATCGAAACAGGTTGTTGTCAAAGATAGTGGTAAAGAGTATGAGAGTCCACAATGTTAGGATCATCACTCCTATGAATCGAATATTTATACCGATTCCAACCGACAGGTTGATGGTTATTACCGCCCCCAAAAACGCAGCCCACACCATGGAGATTATCGACAAAGTCGAGAAATCCACCACAGCCATTCAACAAACCAACGTGATGAAATTTTTTCTCCGACAGACTAACGACAACATTATTGTAAGTCCTATCAATTTTCTACTAGCTGGAAAAAAAGAGATGATGAACCTGCTTGAGATATCCCTATACCACAACAGCTTGTCCATCAAAATACAAGAAAACCGCATGCAGTGCACGAGTAGCATACAAGTCCCTTACAACTTTCTGGCGATAATGGTGTGATTATGCAGAAAAAGGTGTTGCTTACCAACACACCAATGTGTGAGTCAGCGAGATCAGTAGAGAAATCTAAAGTTCAATTAATTCGAATAAGGGAATTGTAAATTGACCAAAAATTTGCAAACTCCTTTCGTTTCTCTATTCCAAAGTCTCAAAGTCTTCAAATAGACAATCGTAGTCATGATGAGCAACATCAGCAAGATTGGGAAGAAGAAAACCAACTTATTGCATCTCACTCATTGACGTCCAGTCAAGAGATTGAGAGTAAAGAGCAAGATACATAGCATGGGTGTAAGGATGACTTTGATGGAATTCCAGTTCAGATCATTGAATTGATTAAAGAAAATCTTTTGGAACCCCAAATGCTACAAATTGCTATGGTGAACAGGTAGTCCTCTTTGCATAAAGTATTCGTTGTGTCACAACAATTACAAGAAATTGAGCAGCATGAGATAGGGAAGAAGACAAAGCCCAGCCCACCGCCTCCACCTCTTCAATTCCAGTTGCAACATTGTCATATCGGCTCTTGGGTGCGTGAAAGTCAACTCTAAGAGAATTGTTCTTCAATTTGAAGGTTTAAACCCTATTTTTAGGTTTAACAATTGTTGAAGCTTCCGCCAACAAGTTTCATCATCAATCTGGGGGGAGTTTCCCATCACATATCACTATACACAAGTTTTATATTTATCACTAACACAAAAAATACTACTTATGCAAAGACCACTCCTTTGATTAACAGAAAGATAACTTTTTAACTTGCAAAGTTGATTATGTACCAAATTTAGAGAAGTTTAGTGGAACAGAAGTGCCAATATGAACAGAGAAATTATTTGTATTAATATAATTAGAGTTTACTCACTCACATGAGGCGTACTAGCATGTTGTACATTCCCACAAAAAAAATAATAATAAAAATAAAAAAAAATACTCTAACATAGAGTTGAATCAAGCATCGAAGAGATTAGTTGACAACAGTCAAAGGGCACCCAAGCCCAATACAATAGGGGTCTACCAGTGCAAGTCAGCTGAACACTGAATGATGAGTGGGTGGGTTAGTTTTCTAGTCATCGACTCATTCCACCGTTCATTAAAGTTTATTATGGTTTCAGATTTGTTGAAGCAGTTACTGCCAAGAGGTTGCCACACATTGATTCATGCAAGTCATAAAAAAAACATGTACCCAACCTAGGATAATAAATCCGTTTGAAGAAATTCCCATTCTGAGCCCTAATCGGTCTATGTAACTTTACTCTGTGTGTGTGTGTTGGGGGAGGGGTAACTTAGAGTTGTCATGAAAAGACAATGGTAGTTACCAAACTTCAGAGAAGATCTATTAAATAATTTCGAATTATATTAAAGTAGGCAGAAGGGAAAGGAAAGAAACAGGATTTGCTTGGGTTCAAGTTTGGCACTTTCCTTTACCTAAGTATAAAGTGACTGAAATTCCTAAATAGACAGACACTTTTAGGATACAAGGAAACAATTGCTTTAGCACCAGGTAAAGAAGATACCAAACCTCCCTCAACATTTAGAATTTAGAAATGAATGAAGATATCTCTTAATCTTGCCAACACCCCCCAACATCCAAAATTCATCATCAAAAGCCCCAACATAAAATTGAACCACCACTTGGGTTTGCTTCCCCTCAAATGTTATGTTCTTCAGAGTTCTAACCAGTGGTAGGTTCAATGCAAAAAATAAACCTCGACCCGAAACGCACCCATCCCTTAGTCTGGATCACTGCCATCATCTGTACCATAATATCCGTTGCAGTGATAATAGCAGGGCTAGTTATATTCATAGGCTACATGATCATCCGGCCGACAGTCCCCTTCATCAGCGTCGCCTACGCAAATCTAGACAACCTACAATACGACAGGGCGGGACACATGGATGCTCAAATGACACTCCTAATCAAGGCAGAGAACGACAATGGCAAAGCGCACGCAACATTTTCCGATCTCAGTTTCTACCTATACTTTGAAAATATACAAATAGCAAAATTGACAGCAGGCTCATTCGACGTGCTGAAGAACACGTCTGTGGACCTACACTACCTGGTGCAATCATCGTCCATTCCGTTAGAACCATACGCGATGGAAGAAATGGACGCGTCCTTAAAACACGGGGTTATATCGTTCCAACTTAGTGGGAAAGTTAGGACGCGATGGAGGGTTGGTGCAACCATTGGGTCCGTTAAGTTTTGGAGTCATTTGTCGTGCCAACTTAACTTCTTGACCAATGGTACCAGCGTTCATTCTCGGTGCAGCTCTAAGTCCAACTGATTTTCTTTTTCTTTTTTGTATAATATATAAATTTGTTTGTTAAGCATTTGTTTCTTTATGTATAAGACAGTTTTTTTAAAAAGCAAATTGAAACCAACAAGATATATATTTTATAATAACGCTAAAATGTTTGAGTAGTTTTTAGTCAAACTAATGAAAGTCAAAATTAGTCAACGACTGAAAAAACAGCAGCAGAAGAAGAGAAGAGAAGAGCAGTGGAAGGGTGGTCACCTTTATTAGTTGAAGGTAGACAGATAGCTTTGTGAAGAAGGCACCCTGGAACACTCCCAAGTCCCAAGTCCCACCAGAAAACAATCTTTTTTGCTGCTGTTGTTTATAAAGGACAGCAACCTTAACCTCAAATTGAGTAGCCCCGGTCGATTGATTGCTTCAAAAGTGTGAGAGAGAAGAAAAAAAAAGGCTTCCACCAATGCGATGAAAGTGAGACAGACACACAGCAGCAGAGAATGGAGACAAGGAAGTAAAGACGTAGAAAGTGATGACAGCTGTAAACACCTATATAGTCAAACACTTTAAAATAATGACAAAATTAGCTTATAACCAATTCTACTGCTTTCCATATGTACCAAACACTCAGCTCACCTCCGATTATTATATTCTTCTTCACTTCGTGTGAACTGTGGAATGAACATTGGGAAACTGTTTTTTATTTTACACGTCAGCATCAATACCAAATTCAGAATTTCCTTATTGCCATGATTTCGTGCCTTTTTACAGCACGAAAAAGGCGGCACTGATTATGGTCTAATTGATAAGTTTAGTATTATGGATTGCAGCCTCAGCAATGGGGTCGCTACTGTGCTAGTTGTCATTGCCAGTTTGCTACACCTATTTTGGCAATAAAAAACTCAATAAAAAAAATGAGAAATACTATGGATCCTAGACAGTAGAAAGCATGCTCTTAAGGCATTCTCAATGCAAGTGACTCTGAGTTGCGGATTTGGCCGGCAAGTTTTTGAGTTATCGTCTATATTTCATGCATTTTCGACATTTGCGACTTTCTAATAACTGTACAGAGTATTCCGTCCCATTTTTTTAAAATAAAATTATCTATCGTTGATATTTTGCGTTTTCAGGATTTTAGATTCGGCCCGGTTTTTAAACTCACTTTTGCATTGAATAGTGTTGGTAGTTTCTCACCAACCAAAGTATGAAATTGTCAGAGTTGCCTCATTGGGTTTGGAAATGCCCGAGTAGTGAAAGTCGGGTTGGGCTTGGTAAGACCTCTGCCCGAGTTATGAGATTTCAAAGGTAATCATGACTAAAATATCGGCAGATAAACATATAATATCCCGGATTTCGACTACTGTCTCGTAGGGATAAGAAGAAAAAGACTAGAGAGGGACAAGAAAGCTGAAAGTCCATTTCTCAATCCATTTCAGGTCTCTCTCTCTCTCTCTGATGTGACCTGTTTGCCTATTTTTACTGCTATTTATCTAGGGTTTATGTGCCATGTCAGCTCTCCCAATTATTTTTTTTAGAAAAATAAAAATAAAGTACAGCAGCCTAATTTTTTTTCCATAAAAGATATTCTGCCACCTTTGCTCTTCCAATGATTTTAACTTCTCCAACACTTGAAAAAAGAATCTTGGTTTATGTAGCGTATTACTTCCCGCTATATATACAATTTTCAGAGCACCCTTATTTGTCGTTGAAGTTACACTTACATACCTGCGTTATATCATAACTATATATACCCAACTTAGGATATCACTTTTAACTTTTGTGTATATAGGATATGGAAAGCTGGGAGGTTTTAGCTTGAACTCTAGTATGCAAATTCGTAGATATTTAATCTAGTAGCTGAACCCGGAGCTTGGGAGGAAAGATACCATACTATTGTGTTGTGATGGACCTGATGGGCTTGTTTCTAGAGATAATGACCAACACCTTGTTCTTGGTTATACAACCTTTCTCACTCTTGAGAGTTGCTTCCATGTATGGTGTGAGAACCATTTGTCTCGTTACTCATATTTGGCTGCACCTTGTGGGAGCAATCATCAACTTTAATTTGGATATATGCTGGAAGGTTATGGTTTGGATACTTGCTTTTGTAACTCTACCCATGCGAATTTTGACTGCACTACAAAGAGAGAGGCTGGTCAGTTTCTCTTCCCCTCCATTGCTTTATTGCTTTCTACTCGTGTCAATTTGCATCACTTCTCTTTTACTGTTTTAATATATGTGCCATCAAATCTTGATTGTTATGTATTATATAAATGTTTGATTGTTCCTCAACACGCTACTTGAGGTTGAGGAGGATGCAACTCATTCTTTATCTAACATCAAATTTTCAAACGTGACCACTTCATTTTGTTAATCTACAAACTTCTCTGAGATAATCTACTTCAATTTAATTATTATACAGCTATGCAGTTTATTCCCCAGCTTCTTGAAGTTATCTATTCAACGCAAACCACTCTTTCATACTATGTCCTGAAGAGAAAGGTTTAGATAACCATTGACATTGCCTGACATACGTCATTTTCCTAAACACTGAAATTATGAAAAGGCACAGACTATCCGATCAAAGGAGATAGAAAGAAAGAAAAAAAAAAAAAAGGTACCAAAAACTGAGAGGTGAAAAATTGAAGCGTAGACTTCTTCTAATGGCTAACAAATTTTTTATTATTGACTGCTTTACAAGTTTCAGAACTCTTCGGAGAATAGAGAAAGAAGGACTCGAATCTACAACAGATTCACATGGGTAATTGCGAAATAAAGAACAGTCTACTATTTACTACTATTTATTTACTTCTATTTTAACATCATGGTTGTAAGTGGGGTATAAATACACAGAGGAGACAGGGAGCCTTAGCGTTTGATAGGCAGCTGAAACTGCAGTACACACACTTCAAAGTAAATTTCTCCCTTTTGGCTTTTCGATGTAGGGGATATATTAGTGAAGAATATAATTTTGATTTGCTATTTTTCATATTTGTAATTATGTGCCGTTCTTAGGCAGTTAAAACTCCTTTCTTCTTGTAGAGATTTTCAGTAAGGTGAGTTAGCCATACTGTGGATCAATTAGGTACATTTAAAGAGAAGAGAAATCCGCCAGCTCACTTCCTATAAAAATTATATAATTTCCTCTTTTTTTCTGTGCTAAACTTTTACTGGACAACCTGAACTTGAAAGGGCTGAGCTAGACCTCAAAATTGACTCCGGCTAGTGTAGTTGAAAACTTTGAACTCGACATCTTTATCAAATTTGGGTCCGGCCTGGTTAAGTAGAGAAAGAATGGTAGGAAAGAGAAGAAAAAGCAAACTCGTGGACGATTTTCCTGCGGTATCTACTATACAATGTTGAAAGTTGAGGATGGGAAACTGTGCACCCTAAAGAAATAAGTTCCACTTGGCTCCCCCCGTTAGCAAATCTATTAAACAAAGATAGGATTTAGAATTGGGAAAATGGGCGAGGAAGAATAATTAGAAGTTGTAATTAAGCTTGTAGTATACTCAATTAGCATTTGCTATGCCATTCACTCCTGAGTCCTGTCACATTATTGATACAAACTTTGTGTCGACATTATGCAGCTAGTAATGCATCTACATGAGATGCAAGTAGAGTTGGAGGATCTTGCATGGGATAAGAAACAATTGGGTGAACAGCTGGAGAGAGCTACTAAAGATTGTAAGATCCTGGGATCAATAATTTCGGAGCTTGAGGAGGAGCATGACGAAGCCATGGCCAAAATTGATCATCTTGAAAATGAGGTAAAACAAAAAGCACGTTTGCACTACATATATATTGTATGTATGCTTACCTGTATATTGCTTATTTTGTAACCCTTTCTAGACACCCAAAATGTACCCACTTGATCAACTCTCATGTGTACCAATGTTTGTTCATTGTTGGAGTATAGGATTCAGACTATTTTCGTGATATGATGTTTGCATAGAGTTGTAGGCTTATATCATCTGTCATTGTCAGGAACTGTATACTGTAATGCAAGGCTCCAATTATCCCATGTGGGAGTAAGCATACATCTTAACATAAGCCATCTATCTAGTTTATAAATGCCTGAATGAGTAGATCAGCCTCACAAAAATCAGCCTTCTATTCATCACCATTCAAGTTTTGTAACGTGTTATGTAATTTTTATTTTACGACAAACAACGAATATTACTATTGGTTGGGCTTGTTAAGGTTTCTTTCCTATGGGTTCACCTTTTTGTTTGAATTGATGTGGACTCCTTCCTATTGGTTGTTTTGTGTACTTAGGGTAACGAAGGACAAAATTTGTGTTGTCTCTACATTGCTTAAAACAAGGATAGACAATTATGTAGCCCTTCAGATACTATTTTAACACATTAGTTCTTGCATTGGATTGCCAAACTGCTTTTATTCTAGCTTTACCCAACTTAGATACTAAATGACCGATTTAATACATGTGTTCATGTTAATCGATCTACCATGTTGCACTGGACTCATGTGTTTAAAGCACGTAAAAATGTGTTGGAGGCATTCAACCATTCTAACATCTTCTCTACGATTGAGTTTGACTGGGAGTGGGATAGGGAAAATGTGTTGATCATTTAACATTTCTTGCTACATCCTAGTGTTGTAACTAGTCTTCCACGTTCTTGGAGTGTTTTTGTGTTGATGGCTCTGTTGTGTATGGTTTCCACCTATTTTTCAAAACTTATTCTTATTTGAAATTTAAAATTGACTCCAGTATATATTACTAATGAAGAAGAAAGTTTGGGGAGAAAAGAGAGTATGACTTTGATATATTTCAGCCTTCTCTCACACAGTCACACATCTTTATATAGGAAAATATTAGGGTTTACATCATAAAACATAAAAAATTCAGGTCATGGGGACCCCTTCATTTAAAAGTATTATTGCGTAATTAGAACATAGAAACCTATTGACAAGAACGCTTATGTGCTTCAAGGCAGCAACATGACTGTTTTGTAACCTATGTTACATGGACATGCCATATTGTATTTAAAAATACTCCGTGTCTGATGCGTATTTATGTGTCACATTGAATGTGATATATTTCAATTTTTGATATTTCGCCGTGTTAGACACTTTGTATCTGTGTCAATGTAACTTAGGTTATAACATTATATGTAATCTTTATCGTGTAATATGCACATGATATTAATAGAATTAGAAAAAATTTATGATAAAGTGCCTAGATATATAATTTGGTGGCATTACAAAGAAAACAAACACCTTGCTGATAATAAAAGTTATCTCCGATATGTATGCGAATGCTAAGAGCATCCCTAATGGTTGTGTCAAATGTCATTAACACAACCATTTTATAGGTGTGCCCCAATGGTTGTGTCTAATGCTGAAAATCTATGTTATTTGTCATTTTGATATATGGCTAAATTTGGCCAGAAAAATAACCGATGACTTCGTTTTAGTTTTAGCAACCATGAGGCAAGTCCTTTGCCGCTGTGATGCACAGATACTCCTAAAATGTCATTGCACCCGTATCGGTCGGGTACGATACCGATACGGGTACTTGATACTTCTAGGGTACTGGAATCCCCTAAATAGACCTGATCCGATAGTTCTACTCTCCATTGAAATGTAAATTGTTCTTGAGGCTTTAAGCTGTATTGACTTTGACACGTGTTATACTAGTTTTTCACATGTTCCTGACTAACTTTATTCGAAGAACTACTAACATAATGGTATATACTGAGGAGTGTTCCTCTTTTGTTTGCTAGAACCTATGATGAATTAAGAGATAGGATGGTAGAAAAATGATAGAAGGCTTATAGAGGAACCTTTTACCTCAGTGCAACTCAAGAGTTGAACAATTAAGATACGTGATAAGTCATGTCTTATTCCATATTCACTACACCTTATATAGGTGTTTGATTACAATGGACTCTACCAAGAAAATAGGAAAGAGTTACAACTACTTACTCAACCTACTTGCTACTATCTCCTACTATCCAGGAGAAGACTAGTTCTTTCCTACTTATTAGCAACTAAACCCAGACTTATTCAATTAGCACGTAACAATTCCTCCCCCCTTAAAAAAGGGCCTTGTCTCCAAGGCCATGTTCTGGAAATTGGACCTTCATCAATTCCAGATCCTCCCATGTTGCTTCTGCTGGTGATAACCCTTGCCAATGAATAAGAACTTGCTCTTTCCTTTTTCGTAGTCGACGATCAAGAATGGCTTGAGGCCTAGGATACAGCGATTCATCGTCATCTCTTGTAATGGGCAACTCAGTCTGAACTTGAATCTTGTCACCAACCTGTTTCTTCAACAAAGAGACATGAAATACTGGATGAATGCGAGAATCCTTTGGCAAGGCCAATTTATAGGCTACGACACCTATTTTCTTAAGAACTTGAAATGGCTCATAAAACTTAGGAGATAACTTAAAGTTTTTTCTCATCGAAAGAGATATTTGACGATAAGGTTGAAGCCTCAAATAAACCCAATCTCCTTCTGTGAATTCTCTCTCTGTATGGTGGCGATCATATATCTTCTTCATTCTTGATTGCGTCCTTAATATTGGTCGTTAAGTCTTTAAGAATCTGATCACGGTCCATCAATTCTTTTTCCACAGCTTCAACTTTAGCTAAACCTGGAATATAGGACAGCAAGGTAGGAGGTGGCCGACCATAAACAACTTGAAAAGGAGTTGTTTTAATAGCTGAATGCCAACTGGTGTTGTAGCAATATTCAGCCCATGCTAACCATTTAAACCAGTCCTTAGGCTGCGAACTGGTGAAACAACGCAAATACATCTCCACAGTGCGATTTACAACTTCACTTTGACCGTCGGTTTGAGGATGGTAAGCTGAGCTGTAGTTGAAGTTGGTACTGTTCACTTTGAATAACTCTGACCAAAAAATGCTTGCGAAAGTCGGATCTCGATCACAGACAATTGTCCTTGGCATGCTATGCAATCGGAAGATATTATCAAAGAAGATTTTCGCTACTCCGATGTCTGTATAAGGGTGTGATAATGGAATGAAATGTGCATATTTAGAGAGCCTATCGACAATCACAAAAATTGTAGTTTTGCCCTTGGATATAGGAAGACCATCAATAAAGTCCATAGAAATATCTTCCCATACCTTGTTAGGAATTGGAAGTGGCTGTAACAAACCCGAAGGCGCCAGATGTTCGGATTTATGCCTTTGACACACATCACAAGCAGCAACAAATTCGCGAATTCGTCTTCGCATTCTTGTCCAATAGAAGTTTTCTCTGATTCTTTGAAGAGTTTTCTGATAGCCTTCATGAGTGCTATTGTGAAATTGGCCCATAATAGCTTTGATTAGAGAAGAACCTTCTGCTAGATAAATTCTTTCCTTGAAAAAAATTACTGTCTTTGAACGACCATGGTCCTACTGCTTCACCATCATTTATACGCTGAATCACACGTTGCAAGTCTAGATTGTGTTGCACCTCTTCCTTGATAGCCTCCACCCAATCAGGAATCGGCTGGCTAATGATTGCAAGCTCCCCCTTTTCATGTTCAACAGGCTGGATGGATTCTTTCCTTGAAAGAACGTCAGCGACAATGTTCTCCTTACCCTTTTTGTACTCAATAACAAAGTCAAATCCCATCAACTTATAGAGCCACCTTTGTTGTGCTGTAGTAGTAATTTTTTGATTCCACAAGTACTTCAAACTGTGATGATCAGTCCGCACCAAGAATTGCCGTCCTAGTAAGTACGGACGCCATTTTTGCACGGCCAACACTAAGGCTAGCATCTCCTTTTCATAAGTGGACAACAACAAGTTCCTTCCCCGTAATGCATGACTGTAAAAAGCGATAGGCCTTTCTTGCATTAGGACAGCTCCCACACCCGAGCCACTAGCATCACATTCAACGGTAAATTGCTTTGAGAAATCAGGTAAAGCTAATACGGAAGCTTTCGTCATAGCTTCTTTCAACTGCTCAAATGATCTTTCAGCTTCATGTGTCCAAACAAATGAATCCTTCTTCAACATTTTAGTGAGTGGAGCAGCTATCTTGCCGAAGCTTTGGATAAACTTTCGGTAATAGCCTGTCAACCCCAAGAAACCTCTCAATGCTTTCAATGTTTTCGGTTTGGGCCAGCTTATCATCACTTCAATTTTGTCGGGATCAACAGCAACACCTGTGTCTGAAATTACATGGCCAAGGTATTGCACCTTGTTTTGGCCAAACTGACATTTTTCTTGCTTAAGATACAATTGATTAGATTCTAAAATAGAAAAGACAATTTCTAAATGATGCATATGTTCAGCCCATGTTTTGCTGTAAATGAGAATGTCATCAAAGAAAACCAGAACAAACTTTCTTAGATAATCCTTGAATACCTCGTTCATAAGCGCCTGAAAAGATGAAGGTGCATTGGTGAGACCGAAAGGCATGACCAAGAATTCATAGTGACCATGATGTGTTCGGAAAGCCGTTTTCTCTATGTCGTGAGGATGGACACGAATTTGATAATAACCGGAACGAAGATCTAACTTTGTAAAGAATTTTGCGCCATTCAGTTCGTCCAACAGCTCATCGATCACTGGAATTGGAAACTTGTCCTTGATTGTAATACTATTCAAAGCTCGGTAATCAACACACAGTCGCCATGAACCGTCATGTTTCTTCACTAAGATAACAGGAGAAGAATAAGGACTATTGCTTGGTCGAATCACACCAGAAGATAACAGTTCTGCCACCATCTTTTCGATTTCAGTTTTCTGAAAATGAGGATAGCGATATGGCTTCACCGAGACTGGTCCTTGACTGGGCAACAATGGAATTTTGTGATCCTGCAGACGTCGAGGAGGAAGGCTAGTAGGTGCTACCAACACCCCTTTATATCGATGTAGAAGCTTCTCCACTTGTGAGGGTACACAAGAATTAATAGCATTTGTTTGAGACACCCTTAAGGAATACAAGTGTAGCATGCCTCCCCTGCTCTTCCTCACAGCTTGTATAAATTGAAGGTTACCAACAACTTTGTTTTCTGGAACAGATAAGCCCTGTAGTGCCACTTCCTTACCTTCTACCTTAAACTTCATTCTAAGTTTAGAGAAATCCCATTCAATAGGTCCTAGAGTACTTAACCACTGAGTACCTAAGACAACATCATAACTTTCCAGTGGAATCATATAAAAATCAACAAATATCAGAACACCCTGTAGATTCAGTTGAGTGTGAGCACACTTACCCGAACTACTTAACCTTTCACCTGAAGCTACCATCACTTCGAGTTTGGTAGATGAAGTTGGTTGCAATGCCGCTTTCTTTGCCATTCGTGCACACACAAAATTGTGTGTACTTCCTGAATCGATGAGAACCGTGACTGGTTTGTGTCCCAACCTTCCCCTAACTCGCATTGTATCAGGTGCACGAGTTCCCGCAATCGCATGTAATGATATTTCTGGAGGTGGATCATCGGTACCCCCATCCATTTCCATTTCCACATCATCATCGCTATCGTCTTGGCTGACCTGAATTGAGAACAATTTCTTGCAGCGGTGACCGGGAACAAATTTCTCGTTACAGCGAAAGCAAAGCCCCTTTCTTCTCCTGTCATTCATTTCCTCAACAGTCAACCTTTTAATTGGTGTTGCGGATGAATTAGTGGTGACAGCACTGCGAACTTCAGAGCTGACTTTTGAAGTTGCTGGAGGCGGCTTTTGGTGAGAGATATCTCTGGCTTCATAAAGGCGAGCCAACCCAATAGCTATAAAGAGAGTGGAGGGTCTGTTGGCTTGTACATCAGTTCGAATAGAATCCCGTAAACCACTAACAAAACAACTCACCTGTCGTTCTTGTGGTAAAGAGCCTGCCTTGGCTAGTAGTCTCTCAAAACTTGCTTGATACTCTTGTACGGTTCCTATTTGCTGCAACTTGGTAAGTTGTCCAAAGAAATCCATAAACTTGTTCGGAGAATATCGAGAACCGATTCCTTCCTTAAAGTCTTCCCAAGAGACATTACCCATCTCTTCTTGCAACAACTGGGACCATACTTGGGCATCACCCTCAAGATGGAATGAGGCTAAGGGAACACGATCAGCAAGTGGCGTATGATGAAGTTCAAAGAATTTTCCCACCCTGCACAACCAAACTATTGGATCTCCTTCTCCATTGAAGCGAGGAAAATCAATCTTCACTTGTTTTGGCACAATGGAACTGCTTGAAGTGGTGTGTTGTGAACCACGTTCCAACATTTTATCTCCACCATTTTGAATTTTGTTAGCGGAAGTTTCAGCATCATCGGTGTTGGAGTGAGCTAGTGCTATTTGTTGTACTTGAGTGTGGAGTTTCTCTAACAAATCAGTGATAGACTTCATTTGCGTTTCCATGCTCTCCACTCTTGTCTCCATTCCAAGGCTCTGATACCAAGCTGGTATATACTGAGGAGTGTTCCTCTTTTGTTTGCTAGAACCTATGATGAATTAAGAGATAGGATGGTAGAAAAATGATAGAAGGCTTATAGAGGAACCTTTTACCTCAGTACAACTCAAGAGTTGAACAATTAAGATACGTGATAAGTCATGTCTTATTCCATATTCACTACACCTTATATAGGTGTTTGATTACAACAGACTCTACCAAGAAAATAGGAAAGAGTTACAACTACTTACTCAACCTACTTGCTACTATCTCCTACTATCCAGGAGAAGACTAGTTCTTTCCTACTTATTAGCAACTAAACCCAGACTTATTCAATTAGCACATAACACATAATTTTGTAGAATACACATTTTAAAATATTCATATTAATTAGCCATACTCATATGCTGTACCGCCGTATCGTACTCCGTGTCGGTGTCGCCATATCTTTACCCGTATCCGTGCATCATAGCTTTGCCGCATGGTGACCTTTTATGATATAATTTTATGGCTCTTGAAAGAAATATAGACGTTTAAAATATGACTGTTGGTAGGTTCTAGGACACCATGCGGTAAAGACCAGCTGTATGGCATGTGACTTACCCACGTGACTTGCCACATAATTGGTAAAAGTGACCAAAACCCAACTTTTACTGCTTGGGCTGTGGTTTTTTATGGTGATTTATTGGATTATAATTTGTTATGACTTGCCTAGGTGGAAAGTCATATATAACCTAACAATTTGGGATGCTCTAAGCCCTTACCTTTTTGCGGTTGTTATGGATGAAATAACAAAAGAGCTTCAAGGAGAAATCCCATGTTGCATGTTGTTCACTGATGATATTATTTCAGTGAACACGTATGAAGAAAACATACAACTAAAACTAGAAATTTGGAGAAACACACTATAAGCAAAATGTTTAGAAATCAGTTGGACCAAACCTGAGTATATGAAATGTAATTTTAGTAAAGAGACAACTACGGATAATAATGTGATGATCTCACTCCAAAACCAGAGGATTACTCAAATGAACCTCTTCGCTATTTGGGATCGGTAATTCAAGAGAATGGAGGGATATTGATATAGTTAGTGGATTTGGAACAAGAGTCGAAATGGAGACAAGCGAGTGGTGAATTATGCATTAAGAGAATAAAAAATAAGCTAAAAGGCAAATTTTAGAGAACGGTTGTTAGACTTGATAGTTGATACATTGTATGGTGCCGAGTGTTGCGGGATAAAGAAGAAACAAGAATAACGCTTACATGTTGCCGACATGAGAATGCTAAGATGGATATCGGAATAACTAGAAAAGATCGAGGTACTAATGAAAGTGCATGAGAAAAGTTAGGGTGGCGTCTATTTGTGAGAAAGTTAGAGGTGCAGACTTAGATGGTATCGACATGTACAACAGAGACCTTTTGATGCACCAGTGAATAAAGGTAGTGACAAAGAGGTAGATTTAAATTAAAGTGGGATGAGGTGATTAGCCATGACTTTCTTTTAAAAATAAATAACAAGTCATATGGTTTGCAATAGAAAAGACAGGAAAATGAGAATTCATGTGGCCGCAATGATGATGATGATGTTTATGTAAGAAAGTTTATAGGAAGCAACATTATTTGTAATCTTTAAGTAAGTAATAAAATATTGAACTCTATCTGTCTCTCTTCCACAAGCGTTCCTTCAAATTGCCTATGGGTCTAATGGTTTGAGGGCCATGGCTTTTATGCACAGTTGACATCATGCGGGTGATATCAAGTGCTTATAGGTTTTTTCCAAATTGGCCTTGTTAGAGTTCAAAGGGAATTTAAGGACTGCGACAAATCTAGTGCTTTTAGGATGTTAGTTTTGTTCTTATATATGGATGTGCGAAACAAGGCCAATTAAGGCCTCTCTTCTTCTAGACGATAACTAATATATAATTTGACTGACCCAAAATATTACAGCTTGGATAGATCAAACTACTGCTTACTTTCTGATTATTAACAAATGCATTTTTTTTTTATGGTGATTAACAAATGCATTAGTTGTATGCACAAGTGTACATTAAATACATGGGAGCTGTATTGATCAACCAAGTCACCAGGGGATGCCTTTTATACTTTATTTTTCAGTGCCTAATCATGTCGGTGGCCGGTTAGACCGTCATTAATCTTTATATATCTTCACTCTAATTCTCTTGTAAGTTGTAATTTTGAGAATGACACATACATCACTTTGGGAAATGTTAGAAACGGCCTATGACTCTTTCAGTATTCATTGTAGATCTTTTGTTTATCATGCTTTCAAATTTGAATGCTTTTTAAATGGTGCATTCATGTGCAGTTGCAGCATCTGAAGGATGAGTATATCTGTGAAAATGTCATTGACGATAACAAGAATGATCTCTTTGTAACTGAATATGATACTTCATCATTGAGAAGTGAGGACGTCTTCCAAGACCTCCTTATGCATAGAAAGGAAGGGGAAAGTAATTCACAACCTCATGGTCTGTTGAAAACAGGAAGTGGAGTTCTCCACCCAATTTCCCCAGGGATCATCCCTAGAAGTTTACCAAGGGATGAGGCGCTCGACAAACGCTGGGGTGTAGCTCTCTCACAAAGCTTTTTCAGCACAACTCTTTCTCTTTTGGTAGGTATTATCATCTGGCAGGCTCAAGATGCTTGCATGCCACTTGTGGTAGCACTCTTCATTGTCGTCGGCATGTCTTTGAGAAGCGTGGTTCAGTTCTTTTACACCATAGAGAACAGGCCTGCATCTGATACAGTTGCGCTACTGAGCGTCAACTGGTTCGTCCTTGGCACTTTGACCTATCCAACCCTACCAAAAGTTGCTCGTGTTTTTGTGCCCCTGGTTCTCAGCCTAGCTGACAAAATGGTTTACTGGTTTGGCCTTTCATCTTTTTGTGGTTAGGCGTACCACTGTACCATACTTGTTCCTACTGTGTTGTATGTATTTTTGTATTTTTCTTTGCTCTTAACAGAAAAGGGATGCGGCCAGTGGGCAAGAGTCTGTAGACTTTTCTTGGAGGGGGTGTATTGGGGTTTGATGTTCGTATGACCATGGAAGTGTAAACTTACGATAAAAGATGTAATATAATTGTAAATCTACTGATGTAAATATGTAGGGTTGTATACTTGTAAATTAACTGTTTTCTACAACTCATCGCATGGGAGCTATGTTTATCTTACTTCCACGATTCGTTTTATTGGGTCTAAAGTGAAAGAAAGTCTGTTATTTTAATTTCCTTTAAGCTAACAATCAAGGGACTTCAGTGATCACACTCTTAGGGGGGATGTAACTTTAGCAATTTAGTGCTACAGTTAGCCACTTAGCCATACTAAATTTTTTGGGATTGGGCCTCAATTCGGTGCAAATGTACTAAAAATTAAAAACCGGGAAAACCATACCTACTCAAAATATCAAATATTGTGGAGGGTGTGATTCTGTATCTATACTAAATCCTAAACTCTCAAATATTATGGTGGAATGTTGTTATGCCTTGCAGAGTTCTAGGAAGTATGTAAAATTTTGAATATAAGATAAAAATACATATAAAGAAAGTCTGTGAGAACCTAACAAAAACCGCATGAGTGCATGACTTGCCTTTTTTACCACTTAATCGTTTTAAATTTTATTAAACAATCAATATGGGAATTTTTTGTTTTAATGTAAATTTTTATGCAGATAGTAAGATATAGGAGTAAAGCAATTTTAATGTAAGTTCATTATTGCCTTAAAAAGGACTATGAATGTCAACACATAAGTTTTTCCATGCACGTTCTACAAAACGTGGATTATTGATGATTTGAGAACACTTTGATTGGCGAAGCACCTGGATAAGTTTCAAACTGACCAATCCTCTCCTAACATCAAGACCATGGAAGATGTACACATAACAAACACATGCATATAGCCTAACAAAAGTAAATATTACATTTCCAGTATCCTCATTTACACGACGTTGTTAAGTGAATTTCAAAGAAGGATTCGCTCCCTCTCACAAAGGCGGTAAAACCTTTGGGTGATGATACCAGAAGTCTGGGACTCGAACCAGTCAGCATCAAAGAGTTACTGATCTCATTTAAAACAGGCTTGTCAATCATTTAAAAAAAAAAAAAAAAAAAAAAAAAAAAAAAACTAACTAACTACTAAAAAAGTTCAAAATAGTGGAGCTGGTATTTTGCCTCCCTATAAATATGCTTAATCTGCAGCCCTTTGTAATGTAATATCAACTGCATTCTTCTCCCAGTGCCACGCCAGATTTAAGTCCTTCGCTTAGGGCATCTCTAATGGGGGGTGTAAACCGTATAGAGTGGAAATTTTACACTCCAAATATCAAAAAACTCCCTCCAATGGGAGTGCTATACCGTAGGTAATAGTGTATTAGCTAATAAAGAGGGTGGAGAATTCCCTCTCTCGCTATTAGTTAATAAAAAACTCGGGCAACACTCGAACTGACGTCTGAGTGAAATAATTTTCGAACGTCACTTGGAATAACGTCCCTTTCTAATTCTAAAGTAATTTTTTAACTCGGACGTCACTTCAAATTAAAGAGGGACGTCACTTGGAGTGACGTCCGAGTTTAAAATCTAGTTTTTTTTACACTTTTCCATTGGAGAGTATAAAGTGTGGATATTTATAAACTATACAATACTATACAATTAGAGGTGTAAAATCCTAATGGCACCTACGTGGAGCCTAGGTGGAGATGTAATTTTACACCCCCCATTGGAGATGCCCTTATGATATCAGCCCGATTCTCAACGCTGACTAGTTAGTGCAATCCTTCGCTTATGGCTATCAGCCCGATTCTCAACACTGACTAGTTAGTGCAATGAGCTGTCAAACAACACAGTGCGTGTCCATCAAGAAACCTGAGCAATTTCATCAATTCTGATTTATACTGTTGAACAATCTGGGCTTTCAATGAGCACAAAACACGTATTATCATCTTATACTGCATTCTAATAACAACCCTCTTGGCTAAATACCAGTTGCTTCTTTACATAATGCTCAACCCATTCTATCTACTTGTACTCAATTGCCTGTCAAAAGGACTGGAAAGCCAATCACTCAAAATCAGCAAAGCAGTAATCAGTGGAACCAAAATTAATGCCAAATGTTATGACACTTCTAGCTATTGCCGTCATTCCTTCAACACTATCATTTCTGTAGGGTCTGACCTGCAAAAAGAAAATTGCAACAACATTATGACCAATAGATCATATGCAAAACCTTAGCGCTAATGCAGGCGCGAAAAGAAAAGGATGCAGCAATCTACTAAACATAACAAATCCATAGTAACAACCTAGCATTATTGCTTTAGGTCCTTGAGGGCTCTCAATCTCTTCAACATGATTATTAGTTGATACTGACACGCATACGTATAATTGTTTTTAGTTCTATTTTTAGAAATGGTTGCTAGCGGAAGCTAGATAAACAATTGAATTATTTGATGCCAAGCCCACATCCCCAACCTTCGAATTGACGCTGTAGGCAAACAACAAACTAAACGCCAAGGTTGCTATTCGAAAACCGAAAGGTAGTGCGAGACAAACCATGCACTAATTACATTTCGGAAGCCAAATAGAGCATGGATATCTGCTGTTTCATAGTTCACACAAATTAGATGGACACTGTGAGGATGCTGAACCTAGAACACCCAAATAACAATTAAGAGTTAGATGATAGCATAATACCTATTTTAAGCAGTGATTACAGCATAACTTTAACTATTAGAAAGGCTGGGGGCTAGAAGAAATGAAGGGATAGTGCAGTTGCAATAGATTTAGAAGATTCTTAAAGATGTTTTCTCTATATAGTGGTATGCACTTCCATATGCACCTTATCTATTCTTTTACTGTGAAAATTAACTTGTCGAGCTTCTTTAGCAACTCCAGATGCTGAAACGGCATCCAAGTATGGCACAATGTTGGTTTAGTAAATGCTATCAGCTCTAAACATTAAGCAGCTTACAGTGATAAATGTACCTCAAAGTGAAAATAGAATAATAGGAAAAAGTACCTTGCATTTGATGCAACACTATCGGTTTGGCTCAACAAAGCTTCTCTCATAGCGGGCAAAGAATGGCCGTAGTTGCATTCAATGGTTAACCATCAGGCAAGAATTCAGAAACATTGTCCTCGAACCATCATTGATATATTTAAAAAAACAAAAAAGTAGTTTAAAAATCTTAAACGAAATCCAAATCTGTTTCAAACACAGGATTCAAATATTCAATAGGTAATTAATCGAAAGATAACTCCAGAAAATAATATCCTAACAGATAAAAGCCGATCACAATGTGAGTGTATTTGACAATAGGTATGGTGCCGACCAAAAAAACAACAGGTATGGCCAAAACTCAGAGGAAGGAGTGATGGTTCCAAGCTTCGGGAGTCAATGCCATATCCACTTATCCAGTGATTTGGGTTTACAGAATGCTAGAAACAATCACATTTCCAGATCAAAATAAGATGATAACAGTTGACCAACGTCTTTGGTGCTGGTATTCTACGTCAAGTGAGACAAGAAGCTACCTCCTTCACGCCCTTGTACTCAACTGGAATGAAGCTTATTTGCTAAGGTGATTCTTGAAAGCTTTCATGCACAAACAAAATCATTCCTTAGTCCTTACGCCATATGTGGTTGCAAGTTGCAACTTCAATTTTAGCTGTGTCCCAATCTAAAAATTTCTGGTCTCTAACATGTGGTGTTCAGTTCCAAGTGATTAGAGCCGATAATCTACGTGTTTCTTAGATACATCAATTAATCAATATGTTTAGTATTTGAAAGCACTTCTGACAGCAAAGTATGCCTGTATTTGATTCCTTAGTTATGCAAATTGATACAGGATCAAAGCAACTCGAGGCATATCTTCCAGATGTCTGGTTGTTGTGCCTATGTTTTAAAAAAAAACTGTTTACTCCACTCTCAAATTTCATATATTCTATTTGGCTACTGATCCAAACAATGAGCTCATAATTTTCTATTTAACTATTGGTTACTGAACCAATCACTGTGTTAGTTCACACAAATCAGACATGTAATTTCACAACAAATACATAATCAAAATTTCTTTCGAACATGTAGAATATGGTAACAGCTCCTAGCAATCAAAATCGACCAAACAATAGCATAGATCTAGAAGTGAATATTCTTACCTTTTTAGAATATCTAGAAGATTTACCCAGACTATAGATCATTCGCAAAATCAGCCTTATATGCTTAATTCTTTCCCTTGACTCACAGCTCGATCAGATCTCTCACTTCATATCGCAATCTTAACTCGCTAAATCTATATATATTCATCCCAAATTGCCAATATGTATATCTAAAAAAATCGCAAGAAGATATATACATTAATTTCCCAGAGAGAGAAAAGAAACTTCAGTAACAAGACAAACTTGAAAAACCCTCTAGTAGCAAAACAGAGAAGAATTGTTTCTTTTTTTCATCATTCTTATCAAATCCTCAAGTCGACCATGTCCTAAATCTGATCAGAACAGAACTCCCATTGTGAGAATTTTCAGTGTGATCAGAACAGAACTCCCACTAAACCAATCAAATCCACTTCAGGAAACATTTAAGTGGCAATAATTTACGGATGTATATTACAATGGCTCAGAACATGCAAATAATCATTTCAAATTCTGAAATAGAATTAATGAATAGGTAGTACCATGATGTACAGAATGGCATATCAGCTCACCACTATTGACATCCGGCCAAACAAGTGAAAAAGAAACTATTTCTTCACTCCATTGAATAAACAGGCCGACTATTTTGAATCAAGGCTTCATCAGTTTTTATGTACTACACAAAGATCTGACTGTGGAACGGAAAATAATAATAATAAGTAAATAAGTAATTTAAAATTAAATAAATAAACAAACAACAAAATCTAAAAAATTCAAGTAGAAAACTTTAAAAGAAAAGGCATAAGTGCGAGTAGTCAAAGAGAGAGGGAGAGCTTTCCACTTCACCTGATTTAAGAATTCTATCCACTATCATTTACACTTGATTGAGTTTCCAAGATGTTGAGTGAGCAAGAAAATTAAGATTGGGAAAGCTGCATACATACGATCTCTTCATGCAGTTGCTCTTAGCCGTATGTCAAAGAAGGCAGAGGTGCTGTGTTAATATGTGAGAGCGAGCAAGATAAATAAATCAGTTCACGCCCAAACCCTTGCAAGCTTCGTGTTTATGCTTGGTATCACTGCATCTTTTGGCTTTCTATGTATAGTACATAGATTACCAAAACTCAGCTAGATAATCACATGTTTGTTGTTGCACTTTGTGCATTGTAGAGGAATACATATTACTCAGTTGCATTTGGCCATTTAAAAGCACATAATTAACATCTTGAAACAAATAACACGAGCAGTGGTTATGTTCAGAAGAGTTTAAATCTGAAACATGGTTGCTCGAAGGATCTTTAAGTTTGAAACTTCATTCCAGATATTAAGATAAGAGAAGAGCACCTGTAATATATCTTAGACAAAGTTTACCCTCAATAAGCTGCAGAATCTTTCTTTAAATCAACAACAACACTCACAAATCATATAGGCACCACCACACCACACCATGGTGCATATAGCGTGCATACATCATTACAGAGTAAGTCAGGGATAAAACAACCTAAACGATATCCTAGTTTTATTTAGAGAAAGTCAAGAGTAAATCAGGGTTAAAACAACCTGCAGAAGAGATATCCTACTTTGAATTTGAGAACTATCATCTGGTCTTAAAGAGGAAGGCAACGGTGTTAAAAATATGGAATTGAAGGATCTAACAAGTCTTAACATGGTTTATATCAGAAGATAGTCCACCCAGCCCCTAAACTGAGATTAACTGCAGAAATACGATTAAAGTAACTCCAACTTAATTAGAGAACTATGATCCTACTAAGTAGTATCATTCTAATTTATCAACACATGGGGCAGCAAATTCTGGCATACCTTTCATCAGTATGAGTCTCTAAGGTACTGAGAAATTACATTCAAAGTTTCAAACCAACTTATTACCAGCTAATGCCTCCATTGGGACAGACAGAAACATGAAAATGAATGTACACAGATATATAAAAACTAGCTACCTTTCAGTTTCAATGGTTCACCAACAAAAAATAATTGATGAAAATGTCCTTACTGATAAGAAGCTGAACCATATGTATCGCATATTACCATGAAGAACTCATGTTAATTGAACTCATCCTACTTTTAGCAAATTATTAACCTCCTCCCCACCCACCCCCACACACACACACACACACACACAAATCCAGTTGAAGCTGAATGTGAGAATTGATCCCAAGACCTTGAAGCCTAACTGGCCAATATCCAATATGAAATCCGCTAAAGGTTTGGAAGAAACCATCTGGCTATACAATTAGTGTGAAAAACATGGCTAGACACTCAGAAGCAATCTTAATTTAGCTTCTTCTGAATCATGAATATGGAATAACTGCCACAGCTGTCTTTAAATAGTATCAGAGCTCGATATTGCCTCAGTTGAGAGAGAAATCCAATTGTTGATTTTGTCAAATTTCAGACACAGAATGATCATGTAACTTGCGTTTTACCCCAGGGGATGAAGGTTTTCATAATTAAAAGTGAACTAGAACATCCCTCTTTAGTTTAGGTTTCTGTTTAAAGTTTTTGTTATCCCTTATATGCCTAATACATCAAGCTGATATTGGTATTGTCAATGTTGGTCATAAGAAATATGGGCGTCAAGAACCATATAAAGACTAAAACTCAATGAAAACAACCAATAAGTAAAAAGATATCCACAGTACATCAATATATGAACATGAGGAAAAATATCAATCTTGTCACGAGATGAGATGCCTAATAAAAGCTATAGGATCACAAAACTAGAAATAATTGCATCAATAGTCACGCAAACAGCAAGCAAGATATCCCAACACCAAACAATCAAGAGATCCCAAATATAACATGACTACATAGATCAACATCGCAAAAGCTAATTTTTCATAATGCATAAGTGAAAAATCCAACAAAAACTACGGACAATGAAGATACAAAATTGGCAAACCTCCTTTGCCGAATAGCATGGTGAGCAGGATTCTAGATGTCAAAAACCTAGTCAAGAACCTAAAGATTAGATGACTTGAGCACCTCTAACATCAACTTTGCCTGGTCACGAACCAACTCGAGGCGCTCTAAATAATTCTTAGATTCCGCAATCACCATATTTTTCCACCTCTGATCCAACTTCTTAGCATTTGAACTTCCAATAAAATCCCATCCATTCTTCGAAACCGTCTCTCTAAGAACCTGGGGAAGCATAGTTAAATTATCTTGAGACTGCAGAGATACATTCAAGTAAGTGTACATTGAGTTAGTCCGATCATCTTCTGATTTTGGTTCCACCGTTGCAGGAGCAACACTATTTCCATTTCTCTGACTCTTACTCTTTGTAGCAACATTTCCAGAAGCTAAATTTCTCCCAACATTGTTGATGGCAACACCAACATCTTTACCCCATATTTGTTTTGAGAGCTGATACAAATCCCGATCATGGGTATTCGAGAAAAGCAGATCTTTGCCGGGCCTGACTCTTTTTGCATTATTCCGGTACTTGTCCTTCAACCTTCGAACCTTACTGCACATCTGGTCCTTACTAACATTAACCATACCAAGTGAATCCTTAATGAAATCAGTAAACCCAGTTAGATTTGTAGACCAATTATGTCCCTTGGCAATCAAACCTTTTAAAATTACAATCTCATCTTCATCACTAAACTTTTTCTGAAACTTACTAACCTGACCATCATTTCCATTTTTCTTCCCAGTGTTTTCTTCTTCCTTTTTCTTAGTCTTCTGATTCATTTGCATCTCAAAGTCGTCATCAGTGGTCTCTAAGGGGCGTTTCTTGGCAGTAACATCCATAGCAGACTCGGTTGGAGGCGCTGCAATGGCAAGGACACACGACGGCTTATTATTGGCGACATTAGCATAATGATGTTCTGGTTCAGACCTTGTATCATTTGCATCTCCTTCCTGTTTATTTTCTTCACTTTCATCCTCGTCTCCCGACTCTTCTTCTGCTGATTGGGGTTTTGAGGGTGAGTTCTTCATGGTCTCATCGTCCTCATCTCCTTCTTCTGCACTTTCATAATCTCCTACTTCTCCTTCTCTATTCTCATCAACTTCTTCTTCCTGTGCTTGTTCGTTTTCTACGTTTGTACCATCTCCTTCTTCCTCCTCCTCTGTCTCAAGTACTTGTTCTTCTTCTTCTTCAGAGCCATCATCAACAACATCATTTTGTTGCTGTTCTTCAGGAGAAGAAGGAAATGGAACATTCAGGGTTTTCGTGCGAGGCATTATTTTGTGGCTTTGAAGTAGGGAAGATGAGAAGAAAGGTGGGGTTTTAAAGAGGTTTTAGAGAGAGAGAGAGCGCACGTGACAGAGGCGAGATATATTATATCAAATCATCCTTTCTGTTTTTTAGTAATCGAGATCAATCAATTTTTTTCGGTTTTGGTAATCGGCGGATTTTGGGGAATCACCAAAATCTTTTCAAACGTTCAAAATTTCTAGCTACGATACTGGGAAAATATAATCCAGGCTAAATTTGTAACTCATTTTATGTCTCTTTTCCTTTTTAAATTCAAAAACTCTTTTATAACAATGTTTTTACATACAACCCTCAAACAATGTCGAAAAAGCATCAAATAACTCTTTCTGTAGACAGTGAACCACCTCAAAATAAATCAGGTTCTCATCGATCTTCCATGACCAGTGAGGGCTACATTAGCTTCTGTTTCGAAAGTAACGATTCCTTTTACGTTGTCAAAGATAGGAAGTCGCAAATATTATCTGATTCCCTCGGCACACGGACAATGCAGAAAGTTAGCGTGGACTCATTTTCATAAGTTACACTAGCATCCTATTTTGTAGCAATTGAGTAATAGAATTATTTTTATTATTTGTTCAAACAGGTTCGATATGATGAAGAGAACCTAGACAACTTCAAAGAAGATGGAATTGATCTTGAAGCAACAAGTAAGAGGGAATCTTATCATGGAAAGGTTTGGTTCTATTTTCGTTGGGCAATAGTGAGATCAATCACAATTTAATTAGTTCAAACAGAATATGATAACAAACAGATTAAGGAACTAGGAACTTTATTATTGTGTCTTTTCTAGGGTGGTGAAGAAGAAGAACCATATGAAGAAAATGAAGATTATCAATATGACGAGAATGAAGATTATCAAGCAATATCACATGAATCCAGCGCAGGCTCATTTGCCTTTCCTGCGTAAGTTAGATTAAATCATTTTATCTCAATCTATTATTTTCCTTAAAATTGAGGAGCAATGGAAAATTTGTTCTAATGAGTTTGCAAATGCAACTATATATGCAGATTGAACAGAGTTTGGAGTGGCAGTCCTATTAAAATGCCTAGAACAAAGGGTGCGCATTTGAGGAAACATAAAGACTGGCGACTCGTCCTTTTATGTTGTCGATTTTGAAGGCTTAGTTTACTGTCGATTTAACTTTTATCTAGCTTATTTCAATTATGAAAAACTAATCACAAATTTACACGAGCGAATTTCTTCAGCTTGAACATACAGAAACAAGTGTATTTGTTCACTGTAAACACAACTGCTACGTCTCTCTCTCTGTGATCAAGAAAATTATTATTTGCAGTATTTCTCTCTGTTTAATATAATGTTTAACTGTGTTTCGGATTTAACTATCTCTTAACATCTCATTATTATCAAACCCTAGATTACTTGATTCGCCCATTTGTTGAATCAATGTTTTTAGTAATTCTAGAGGGTTCTTTGTTTGTTACTAGGGTTTGCCCGTGCCGTACGGCACAGATATGAGCGCCTTTGGCGCAAAGGTACCTTTTTAAGCAACAAAACATATCAACACCAAGCTAAAGTCAACATTCAAAAACAATGAAATTATTTTTAGCTGCGGTTAGATCACGAAGAAAAAATCATATAGAGTTTGACGTTGACAAAAATATAAGAGGAGCTAAAGCTAAATAAGGCTAAATGTATGTTTTTGGTTTTTGTATTTGGGCATAGCCTACCTGTGTTTCTTGAATATTGACTCCTGTCGTAAACCTGCAGAACTCCAAAAATACGCACAAGAAAAAGAAAAATGAAATAGAGACATTAAAAAACACAAAAAGAGACCATGAAGGTCTCATTCATAATATGTGTGTTGCCATGAAAAGAGTTAAATAGTAGCAGGCAAAGTTAAGCCACAATTAATGAAAAAAAAAATTGCAGCAACATTTTTTCTAAAAAAAACAAAACATTCCCGTCACATAGAAAACTTCGATGTACCAAACTTTCAAACAATAGTACATTATTCGACACGAAAATAACAACATTGATTTACAATGAAACAAATGGAAAGATCTTCATCACAATTGAGATTGTCCCAAAGACATTTTCCATTTTCCAAGCGGCTCTATTCCCCCAAAAGATTAAGAAGCTTGATAAGTGTTTAGAACTTGGTGACCATCACTAATGGAAAAGTATAGCTCTCAAAGGGGCTACCAGAGAATATTGGTCATACATACGAGAATTAATAAATTATGTTCATCTAACAAATTACTCCTCTTGATTTGCAATTTAGAACCATTTGTTTCAGCTTTGAGTGTGTCATACTATATGCGTAAGCAGTACGCTATAATATGAAACAGGCGCAAATAAATACCGAGTAAACCTTGCGCCCACCAACGGGTAGTTCATTATCTTTTACACATACTGCTTTAAATCCCATGTGATACAAGACTTCTTCATAACTTCAAAATGATGGAACGTGTTAATAAAAGCTACTAAGATCCCTAAACTTATAACAAAGACTTGACTGTAGAGAGTTTCTCATGCAAAGAACCAACAATCACATACACATGCTAACATTAACCTTACATTAACCTTAATGTTAACCTTACATGTTAACATAAACCTAATGTTGACAGTCGAAAAACAATTGGAACAGAACAATATAATGTATTTATTTCTAGCTAGGCAATCAAGTGCAACTTTTCACTTGATAGAAATTACATTATATTGAAGAGGAGATTGAATACTCGCCCATTCTTATGCATTTATGAAAATAGACAACGTTATCACCAGTAGGATTTGAGAGAAAGAACACATGGTTCTCACCTTTTGCTTCCATATATTCCACCCACTCTTTCCCAAGTTCTCATGATAAAACTTTCCCCTAGGCATCAAAACATCTTTATCAGGTTATAGGTGTGTTAGTTATAGGTGTCATAGAGATTCAATATTGACGACACCATCTTATGCAGTTATAATGATGCCGAAGACCTTCGGAAAACATTACATTTCATTCTGCTGGATTTTTTTCCGTCATCACACTATTAATTATTGGCACAGAAGATATAAGGAGTAGCTTATTCACCTTGATGATGATGAGATCGAATAGTATCTTGGTTGCAACCGAGGAGCTATAACAGAAAAGAAAACTCCAAGAGGAGACTTTCTTTGATGGAAACTCATCCATGACCTCAAGGAGACTTCTCTGACTTGCAACTATCCAATGTACATATTCATCCCGCACAAAGAACGGTAAGTTAGCTTCAATGTGTAAAAGTAAACTATCTCACCAATTGGTTGTCAAGTATCAAAATGCAAACCTTCCCAGCAGGAGATGCAAGATTTCTTAATCGATAAGCTTCACTTGAATCGGATGCATGGGTAGCTAGAGCCAAGAGAGCGGACTGAACAAAAAAAGATTGTTATTACAAGTAAAGAATCTCTACAATAAAACTTTTAGAAATAAATATGAAAAAGGTAGCATGAAAACGAAAACTGAAAGAAAAATAACCTTTGTAGGAGAATTGAAAAGATCAGCATATCAGCATATCGAATCAGTGATGTTCTCAAAGTGCAAGGAGCTTCTAACATGTGGTGTTCCATATTCATTACCAACATGGATTGAAAAGTAAGTATCTGGCGAGTAGCCTAGCAAACTTTTTGGCTCCTCCTCATACTCAATACTATTTTCAGCATAAACACCAACATGGTATCCTATTTCATACCTGAGAATATAGGGTGAAAACATTATCCAATTCAGCACTCTTACTATCGTCTTTGTCTTTCCTGAAATGGGGACTTATAAAAACCAAAGCAAATAAACCATGCAACTGCCCAATGAACACAGAGGGAACTATTCCTTCGCCTTTTAATAAAGAATACCTTGTGTTTGCTGCACAAAGCAATATACGGCAAAAACAAATTAACCATGCAACTGCCAAAAGTGTTACTTGTCATCCGCCAAAATGATGAACCCAACCAACTTTTAAAAATAATATGGCAACAACCCCATTTGCTCAAACACTTTGCAAGTCCATTTCACCCTAAAACAATTGAAACCCTACTCTCCTACTCAAACTACATAACTCCAAATCTTTCCCCATTAATAAAAACCAAACGAAGTTTAACAAATGCATGTATTAAAGTACTCCAAGTTTAAAAAATACCAAAAAATCCAAAGGAACTAACACTTTACATTATGCCGCTGTATTTAGATACAATCAACTTGCAATATAGTAGTCGAATTTTGTCTGACCTTGTAGTCTTTGCCGAATTTGTTTGAATATCCTTCTTGTGCGATCTTTGAATATCCTTGTAGTCTTTGCTTTCAATCTCGATCAAAGGCGTTAAACTTGGGAGAGAAACAAGCATACCGCCATTCAAGAGACATCACAACAATCAAACACTTGAACCACATCCTAATAATATATAGTAGCCGAACCACCGGAAAATAATTCTATGTGACTATAGCATTTTATTTGTCAGCCCACCGAAAAAAAAAATTATAAAATTCTATTTACGATCCAAAGAATTGTTATAAAGTAAAAACTATAAATACTGTACAGTAAAATACAAACCATAAAGCGATATATTGTGTTTTTGCGTGAACCAAGTGAAATTAGAAAATGGTCTTCATAACAATGTAAAGTCTCATTTATCTTTTGTTCCTTTGCCTATGTGTATTCTAAATGGTGAGTATATTCTTAACTGCAAACCTTGGCCACCATTTGTATGCTGAGAAATAATCCTGAAAAGATGTTGGCTCTGTTTTCAAAAATATTTCGAGTTTTTTTAAGACAAAGACCTTGCAAATAAAACAAGTTTTGAGGGGGGCAAACGGAATGCTGCTATAAAGAAGATATCATAAACGGAATGTCATAATCTAGCAGTCCCATATAGACATTCATCATATAGTTAGTAACATGGACCAAAATATCGCCGATATCGCCGATATATATCGGTATTTTAGTACACTGACATCGATATTTCCGATATATATCCACCGAATATAGAACCCTTTTTTCCCGATATATATCGGAATTTCCGATATAAAACTTTAGATCACCGATATAATCGATATATCCGATATTTACGATATATATCGGTTGACTTTTTGACCATTTTTTAATATAAATCCGATATTTCCAATATATTTCTGATATATTTCCGATATTATATGTCTGATATATTCGATATTTCCGATATTTTAAATAGTTTGGAATGGTCACCAAAATAATGGATATATCCGATATATATCGGTTTTTAGGTACACCGATATATTGATCGATATCGATATTTTGGGCCTTGGTTAGTAAAATGTTTTGTAATTGTAAAAACAAAGTAAAAAGGACATAAATCAAATGTCATAATCCAGCGTTCCCAGAGACATTGGATACTTATGGAAAATAAAATAATAAAGGTTTTCCTAAAACAGATTTTGGTATTAAACAAGTTTTTGTAAACAAAAAAAAAAAAGTAGCAAAATGAAAACAACATAAAAAATAATTGCCATAATCCAGTG
This sequence comes from Coptis chinensis, assembly GCF_015680905.1. Taxonomy (NCBI): domain Eukaryota; kingdom Viridiplantae; phylum Streptophyta; class Magnoliopsida; order Ranunculales; family Ranunculaceae; genus Coptis; species Coptis chinensis. Next base: position 86,316,500 of record NC_141456.1, read on the forward strand.
TTCCAAAGACATTTATCACTTTAAAAACGAGTGAATTAGATTTCCACCCCCAGCAACTTTGCCAATTAGATTTCCACCTCCAGTTCTTTCAATATTAGACTTCCACCCCTAACTTCACACCAAAATACATTCCGTCTGTTTGCTGCATGTGCAAGTACATATCTACCCCTCACCAGGTAAAATGACAAATAAACCCTTTGACTCCCCCAAGACCAAAACTCATCCAATTGCCACGTGGCATCATCACACCCATCTAATCCAATGAACCTAAATTTTTTCCCTAAATGACGTCCACTACCCCTGCCCACCTAAAATTCCCAAAATAACCTCACTCAAGTTTTCTCAATGGCCACGTGTCATCATCCTAACCAAATCTATCAACGGTGGAGAACAAAACATGCACAACACGTCTCATCAGAGAACATTTTCAGTGGCACATGTTACTCTTCTTAGCTAAGCTAAGCTAAAGAAAAAAATCGTTGAATCATCCTAAGTTATCTTTTTCATTGTGAACTCCAACATGATGTAAAACTCCATCTTGACAAACCCAACTTTATCTAGTTTACTAGACAAATCCATATGAACAAGAACTCAAAGCAAGTACACTGAAGCAAGTAAGTAGGTGGTAGCTGGTTTACTTACACGTGATCTTACAAAAACTTCAAGGTAAGTTGCTTAAATTTCGCACCTTTAATCAGTTTTAACATGTTTTTAGGTGGTTTAAAGTGTGTCAAGTGAGAAATGTAAAACTTTTAGTCCAATGTTTAACTTTCATGATAATGTTATTGTTAAAAACCTATGTTTGAGTACAATCTATTTAAGTTTTTGTCATTGTAACATGAGTTATTGTTTATATAGTTGAAAACGTGTATAATGGTGGCATGTTTTGTTTTATAAATATGTTTGATTCATGCTTGTATTGTAAGTTGGATATTTTGTTTGTTTGGTTGTTATAATAATCAGATGGAAAGGGACTGTTTGGCTAAAAGAAACTTGATCCTTCATTATCATGGGACATTTCAAGAGGCACCTGATGGTTCACTATATTCCCAAGATAATTATCGAGGTGGTGTTATGGAGAAAATGAGGAATGTGGACAGGGATAGGATAAATTTTATGGATTTAGTAGATGATATAAAGGAGAACTATTTGTTTGATATTAGTGTAGGATTTGAAATATTGTACACTTTGAATGGTGAGAAGGTGTATGTTAAGAATGACAATGTGTCACACCCCAAATTTCCAGACAATATTTAATTCAATTATATTCAATTATCTGGAACCCCGGGATGAAACAAAACCCTAAACCCTGTTATCAACCACGGTATATACAAAACTGAACTCCAAAGAAAACTAAGAGGAACAATCCTTAAATCACATTATTAAACTACAAAGAAACTAATTAACCATTTCAACTTGGAAGACAATATAGTTCCGTTTTCCAAAACGGCGTGTAGTTTCTTCCCAAGTAAGATTTCACCCCAAATATACAAATTCCAAGAATCTCATATAACAGTACTCACCATTCCCACTTTCCAAAATAACTCACAACATAAATACCACTTACATTTCATTTATTAAATGCACATATGATAACCTAATTAAATATAAGTTTGGTATACCTTACCTTTAAGCCAACACGTCGTCTTAGGGTAGGATATTTACGTCCCTGCAGAAAAGATTAATAGATCCTACCCTCCTGCAAAACAGAGTTAGACATCACAATAAATTGATTTATCTCAGCCAGTCAAAATTCCATTCATGACCAAACCTCATTTAAGACATTTAAGTCTAATTGATATAACCTGGTTCGTCCCGCATATTCGGGAAATACCACTTATCATAATACCTTCATCAAGGGTAGTCATTCATATGACATCATTACGTCATAAAGTTTCTGCATACATAACCATAGATCTCAGACTATCACAAGTTATTAATATTTTCGTAATAACATATCAAGTTATAGTCAATTCATAGTCACATAGAAATCACAACCATTTACTAATACTATTCACAGTCACACTTCACATCCATAACATCACACAATTCATATACTTTTACTTAAAAACCACTCGTCTAATTATGAGAACGGGGAAATATCACACCCAAGGAGTACATTCATCCCTTGTGAGTATCAACTCATACAAACCACGTAAGCATTTATCATAAGAAATCATATACATCATATGCAATAACTCCATCACACGAAAAATCAATATTTTACTTTGTTTATTAATTATCTCGTTGACTCATTTATTCAAAGACACAGCCCAACCTTTAGTTCCTACTCCACGATTTGCACTACACACATTTGCCAAATCACACATATCCGTGTGCCTCACTCACACCGAGTACCACTACAAGACATATGTCCCAAGCGGGATATCGCCTCCAGGAAACATACTTTCATCTTGTAAACTCGTAACTTGTGAGTCACAGCCATCTCTGGGCTTTCCATACACAAAATCACAAAGCCTCCTTTGGGCATAACAAAACATCAGGTCATTCATGGCACATTCAATGAATACCTTGGGTCATTCCCGCCACATTCAAGGAATACCCATCATAACACTAACGGGCCATTCATGGCACATTCAATGAATGCCCTGAGTCATTCCCGCCACATTCAAGGAATACCCAAACCTACATTCCCGTACATTCAAGGAATACGACCAACCCGCAAGGCGAATACCTTAGTTCCTCTCTAGGGCAGTCCAAACGATTGGGTCATTCATGGCACATTCAATGAATACCCATCTATCACATGACATCACAAGTCATAAACATTTCTTTTCATTACCAAATCGAGAGGCGGAGAGTTCTAAAGATGTGGGCTTACACATTAAAACATTATTATCACTTATAATTATACTAACATTACTCGTGTCAAAATAGACCACACATACAGAGAGTCATTTTCGCGCGACAAGGCAAATCAAACACTTAAATATTATTAAATGTAAATAGACTTATAATCAAACAAATACAATTTACATAACCACACTCATATATACAATATCGTAAACAAATAGTTCATTAGTCCAAATTCAAGTCCACACACACAAATGTCCAAAACATATCCACATATACTAAAGTCTATATTCATATACAACTTCTATCTTAAAAACCAAAAGAAGAATCATCATCACCAAATGGGTACCCATCGTAATTAAATTCTTTAGCATCACGTTTGACCAAACGAAACGACTTGTTAAAACAAGTTTTAGTTTTGTGAAAGAGAGAGAAGGAATGAATGGATTCTTTTTGTTATTATTAAATTGTTTGAAGGAGCGAGAACTGTTTAGGAAAGGAGAAAAATTTGAGAAACATAACGCAGATGTCTCTACCATTGTTTGATGAGAGATATGATGTAACTCTCGGTGGTGCTATTCCCTGGTTCATTCCCGAACCTCAAAGTAAGTTTTTCCTCCCCCTGTGTTACCCTTCTCCGTGTAAACTACTCTACCTGTTTTTCCCTTTTTTTTTTTGAAAACCCCTGAAAAATAGGAAAAAAGGGGTTTATCCTCTTTACCCTATCTCTTTCTAATCATTATCCTTTTTATTTTATTTTATTTATTGTATTAAGAAAATATTAAATAAAATACGGGGTGTTATACAATGATTTGATGCAAATGTGGGCTAAAATGGAGGAAGATATAAGGGGGTGGAGTCATGTATTTGTTGAACTTGAAGGAGAACTTATAGAGCTAGTTGAAACTATGATTGTGCAAACTCCACAAGTTACAACTCCAAAGTGTAGGAAGCCTACCAAAAATGTAAAGAAAATGAGTACAAGGAGAAGAAGTATCACTAAGAATAAGTCTAGCATTAAAGATAATGATGATTTTTACTCAAAGAAGTGTATTGGTGCATTAGATGATTCTGATGGAGAGGATGGCTGGAATGAGGATTTACCACCAATAGCACCTCTAAGTTCAGGTCCACAAGTTGATATATTAGCTCGACAAGCTGATATATTACCTCCACCACCACATACAACCAATGCATCTACTCCACATATTTCAGGTCCATCATTTATTTCAGATTCTACAACACCCATTTCACATGCACCAACACCTTTTTCACCTCCACCACCACCACCACCACCACCACCAAGACCCATAGATGAGATTAAGGATGATGAGGGGTATAAGAGTACACATTCTTCTGAGGATGAGGAGGACCATGTCATTGCAAACAAAGTAGACTTTGTTGACTTCATTGCAGGGACTGACAGTATTATTGATATAGATGAGGGAAGTGAGCAGTCTGTGAACAAACCATTAATTTGGGAGGTAAGAATGGAGTGGCCTAACATTGATGTTTTGAGATGATATAAAAGAGTTTTGTATAGGAAATAAGTTTGCTGGTGACTGATAAGAGCCCAAAACTGTAGTTTTAACCCTGTAACAGTCATACTTTTAGACCAATTATGTGAGTAATAATTAAGAGTTAACACTGATTACGTGTTTTTATGCATTTCAGGCTTCAAAGTCCATTATGTGCAGAAATGTGCCACTTTAGCGAGATAAATGAGCAAAGGTCAGTTACTAAGGAGTTCCGTGATTAAAGGCCAAGATTCAAGAAGATAAAGCCTTTCTAAAGCCCGGTCAAAAGCTGAAAAGTCGACGCGGGCAGAAATAGCACACAAGTCAGCAGAAACTTCCGAAGGCCGTATCTTTGGACTCAGACCTCGGAATGGGGCCTACCTTATGTCAAAACGACCGGCTCGGAAAGAGCTTTCCAATGGTCCAAGACTTGACCCAATCAGAGGAGTAGAAGTGGACGAAAAGTCTGTTGAAGCCAACTGCAGCTGAAGAGGCCATTTTGGACTAAAGAAATTGGGTTTTGGGCCCGATTTTCCGGCCCAAAACATGGCTCCAAGCCCACGCACGATTTTTGGATCTAAATGTATAAAAACCAAAGCTTCACTCTTTGTTAAGGGTAGATAGTTATACCTAGATTAGAAATTAGATTAGTAGCCTCCATTAATTAGTTTTAGATCTTAGTTTTAGAATTTCATTCCCTATTTTAGATTAAAACTTTAAATCATTGTTCTTTATTGATTAGATAAATAAAATAGTTATTCTTGTCAATTTCGATTTTTGTCATTTACAATTTATTAGATCTAATTTCAATTCTTGTTATCATTCAATTCTTAGTTATTAATTAGATTTCGATTATTGTTTAGTTAAATTTCATAAAGTTAGAATCTTTGTAATATGTTGTATTCAATTTCAATGGGAAATGATGGTTTGATGAATCAAGGCTAAAACCTCCATTAGAGGGGTTGATGAAGCGTTGATGAAAACTTAGTTGTATAGTGTAGAAGCGTTGTAGAGTCTATTCCATTCTAGAAGGTCGTGTTTCACCATGAGAATGGGTGGACGACCTCACATGCTAGTTATAATTGGTAGAAATGCCATGTTAATTAGGGATTAGAACGAGCAATTCTTACCATAAGAACGTAAGAATTGGATTACAACAATCTATTCTAGGTGATTAAGTTGGATTCGAGGTGGATTCAATTTCCCTCTAATTCTTTATCTAGATTCAAGAACATTAGTATTTCCATATATTTCGTAGTGACATTCAACATATTGCTTTTCATATTGCATCGTAGTATAATTCCCCTTCGTAAAGCTCTCATTGACTTAAGACCGACTAATTAGATTAGAAAACATTCCATGCTAGAGCACTAGGAGTGGAACGAACTTCCTACTCCACTATATCTTATAGGATTGAGAGTAGAGAAACTTTGATAAATATAAGACACATAATTTAGTTTTAGTTTACTTACGTTTTGACTTTCATCGTTCATTTCGTAGGTAGACTATTCAATTTCACTTTTATCAAATGGCGCCGCTGCCAGGGAATTCTGCATCCCCCCAAATATATTTAATTTGTTACCCGTTTTTCATGGTTTAGACCATGAAAAACCTTATCGGCACATGCGTAGGATTGAACAAGTCCTTACAACATTCCACCATCCTACGGTTGGTGGGAACAAATTAAATTGAGGGTATTCCCTTTCACCTTAGTGATAAAGCTCTTGGTTAACGCCCAAGCGCCTATTTCTCGGACTCATGGGCCAAACTTGTTCAAATTGTTTATGGAACATTTTTACCCACCCCTAAAGACGGATGAAATGCTTTCCAAGATTCACTTCTTTAACGTAATCCTCATGAATCATTTTCGAGGCTTGGAATCGTTTCACCGATCTGCTTATAGAGTGTCCACACCATAATCTAGCAAAAAGACACGTTAGTGCGTGCCTTTTTCAAAGGACTTCAACATCACCATAAATAAGTCCTTGACATAATGAATGGGGTAGTTTCCTAAGTAAAGGAGCCTGAGGCTTACAAATTTTTAGAAGAACAAACTAAACGCAATAATAATTGGAAGTGATGATATCCCCCCTCGCTGCTAGTTCTTCTTCAACGGTTAAAGGCCGGTATGTTTGAGATGAAACCCGATCCAGAACTTAAAAATTTAATCGAATCTCTAACTAAAAAGGTAGAGGTTATTTCTATTCAACAAAAGCCTATCCCCGTCATGAATGTAAATTCAAATTCATGTAGTTTATGTTGGAGTCCTGAGCATCCCGACTCCCACTGTCCTATAGCCTATGAACATTCTTGTTCCATTAATAGTGAACCTAACGCCCCTTGGAGACAAAATCCCAACTTCGGTTGGAGAAATAACCAACAAGTCACACCTACCGGGTACAATAATCAATATGTTAGGCCAACGCACAGTTATAACCAAGCTCCACCACAACAAGGACAGGGTCAGGGTAATTATAATAATTATAACAACCAAGCGCAACCTCAACAAGGTCAAGCACAAGGTCAATGTAGTTATAATAATTATAATGCTAATAGAGGTATCGTTCCGGTAAATAATAATTATCACAATCCGCCCATAAATAATCAACGCGAGATAGTTCCAGTCACACCACCCGTGACTACTACACCCACACAACCGGATCGTCTTGACACCTTCATACAAGTGAGCCAACAACTTTTCCAAACCATGGCTCAATCTAACCAACACATTCTACAATCCGTTAATAATTTAAACCAACAGTTAGCCCAAGAGAAAGCCCAACCAAAAGGCGTGTTTCCAGGCCAAGCGATACCCAACCCTGACCAAAGAACACAAACCGCGACCTTTGAAGTAAACGGTAATACTATTTCGGAAACTACAACCGTAGGTGAGCTAAATGCCATCACCACTCTCCGTTCTAGAAGAGTGATTGATAACAAAGTAACTATGCCTATAGTTACCCCATCAGTACTCCCTACACCGGATATCGAACTAGATACCGAAATAGAAACTGAAGAACCTACCACTGTAGAGGTACCAGTTAAACCACAACTTAAGAAACAAAAAGCCAAGGTTACACATCAAGTCGAGCCATACGCTAAATATAGAGCGAAACCACCATTCCCTCAGAAGTTAGCCATGCTAACCAGGGATACAAACTTTGAGGAGATTAGGAATGTTTTCAAGAATCTAACGATAAACCTTCCTTTTCTCAAAGCTATAAAAAAACTACCTAACCACGCTAAGTTTCTTAAGGAGTTGTGCACTACTAGGCGTAAGACCAACATACCTAAAGGCGCCTTTCTAACTGAGCAGTTCCCCAACTTTATCCAAAAATAATGGAATTGTTAAGTACAAGGACCACGGTCGATCTCTTTGTCTGATGCACCTTAGGAGATTCTCACACGACGACCATTTACTAGACCTGGGGGCTAGTGTTAACTTACTCCCGTTTTATTTGTATAAACAAATAGGTCTAGAGGAGATGCAACCTACTAAAATGACATTGCAATTAGCTGATCGGTCTATTAAGTATCCTAAGGGTGTGGTTGAAAACGTGCTGGTTAAAGTCCAAAATTTTTATTACCCAGCCGACTTCGTTTATCCTCGACCAGGAAGTCACTAACGACTCTGTACCTATCATTTTAGGGCGTCCCTTCTTGGCTACTGCCAACGCGCTCATAAACTGCCGCGATGGTTCGATGTCCTTGTCCTTTGGCCATCTTTCTGTTGAGGTAAATGTTTTCAAAATGAGGACACAGTATCCCGATTCATCTACAAATGGTGAGGTTAGCATGATCGAGAGCTTAGCTCAAGATTACTTCAAAAACATGTTTCCGGAGAAACAGATTAACAAATTCCTTTCCTTCGGAAATTCCGACTTTAACAATGACTCCCTGGTAGTAGACGAAATCGAAGAAGAATTCCTGCAACTCTTTTGCACCGCTTCTTTACCACTTCGAGTCCCCTTGCCAACAACCATTCATCCCTTGCTATTTATGGCCGGAAGATGAATTTTTCAATCTCTATCCCAGTGATCCTTTTGACCCACCTATTGAGGAATGTCTTGCATATATCAAGATTTCGATGATATGGACTTGAGAGCTCTAGGCGAGAATCATTCACCTTCCATCACCAATATTCCCCACCCTCCACCTTTTCAAAGGAACCTCGAGTTTGCACTCGATCCTTTAGTTTCTCCTGTGCTTCATGATTTTTTAAATCCACCTAGTAAACAAATACTTCCCAAGGATAAACCACTTAACACCGTCATTTTCAGACTTGAGACAGTCCCTAACTACACCATGAATGAGTTTTGTGCTAAACTCACATCCTCATTTTTTCCATGTTTTTTCTCCAATCCACCATATCTTCCACAACCATTAACTTTTCCACACTTATTCACTAGGACACCCTCTTGTTCAAAGATGAAACATAAGGTGCATGCTCGGTTATGTTATAGGTCTATCCGACTTTGCTTTCATTCCACTAGGCTGCGTCGTAGGAAATCTTGGTGCTTGATTGTGTTTGGATATGCTTTCTGTGATATTTATTTATGGAACGATCCACAACTATTTCGGTTGTTGATATATGATAAACTGCATATTCATACATATATTTAGATAAAGTCTCGAGTCGACTATAAACGACTCAATTTTTGTGTTTGGTGCATTTCCTTTCATTTCCATATATTGGTGAATGCACCATTCAGTAACCGCCCTCCTTATGGAATGTGTGGTTTGTAAGTACGGATCCTAAGTCCACGGTTCACATAATTCACGTTTTCCACTCTTGCATGTTTTCTTGGTTTTGAGTCATGTTTCTCTATAGTGTGAATTATGTCTTTACTGCTTATTGTTTTCCTTTATATTAAACCTAATTCAAAAGTAAAAAAAAAAAAAAAAAAAAAAAAGTTCAAAGCTATCAAAATAGTAATCTAGCAAGTCTCGGGAATCTGATTTTAAAAGACCCACATTTTAAAACAAATTTTTACAAACCTGTTTTCAAAAATTTGTTTGGGGGTGGGGTGTTTGGTTTTTCCATGCTTGATCACTAAACTTCCTATTCTTACCCCCACCTCGCTCCCTTGAAAAAAAAAAAATAAAAAAAAAAAATACAAACCCAGAGGAGCGCACTCGCGCCTAAGGTGAGCGCGACTCGCGCTCAAACACTGGAATCCCAAAATCATCGAGGCGCGACCAGCGCCCAGTTGGCGCACCAGCGCTCTGCGCCTAATGAACACGAAAAATTCCAATTTTCTGGGTTGTTCGGGTGATTTGCAAATTTGTTCCAGAGCGTATTTTGAGATGACATCTCCTACATTAATACCGGAACAGTCTTTCAAAGATTTGTTTCAAAGCACTACTTATGGTGCTTGGTTTCACGAGGTGATCACACACGTAGGCCGGGAACCGCTTATGGTTCTTGCTAGCAATTGTTCTTGGACTTCCCATGCCTGCTGAAATACAAGACCCATGATGCTATTGGGTAGATAAAATGCATGTCCGGGAGATAAGGTAAGTTTTAATTCTAGTTAGTGTCTGCTTATGTCCCAAGCAATTTGATTCTTGTTAACCCCATAATGGGTGGAACTCTTATAGAGTTGCGTCAGTTTTTAATTTTCTATATTAGTACGTTCTAACCTTGTTTTTGCGGATGTTCACGAATTTCCACGCAGCTTCAATGTTATTTTTCCTACCCTCTTTATTTAAATGCTTTGAGGACAAAGCATGATTCTTGTTTGGGGGGGGGGCATAGAAACACGTGTAATTAAGGCATCTGTTAGGATATAGATATGTATAATATGCATTTGTTTTCTAGTTAAAATTTCAAAAATTCAAAAATATAAATAAATAAGTTATGCTATACACTTAGGAATATTGGTATTATTTTCTTTCTCTATGCTCTTAACAATCTAGAAGTCTCACGTAGCTTTTGCATTAGAATAATTTTTAGAAACTTAGGTTAATATGTAGGTAATAATCTTTGCATCTATCTATAAATATATTACATGAGTATCTATGATTGTTAGCAGTAAGTTTCTGAAATCTAGGCTAAAGTACTTATTCTACAAATCCTGTGAGAATATAGCCTAAAGCCTTGTAAGAGTGAAACATTTGAGAAATGACACAAGAGAGAAGTAAAATCCGGATAGAGAAATCACACGTCCACTTGCTTGATCACTAAACCATATCCTAAGCGAGAATTTAGGCCCTCTTTTGGATCGATATAGCCGAAATTCAAACCTATGAATTATTTTCCGCTAATTAAGCCCCTCTAAGCCTTTCTTTAGCCTTTCATAAACCACAAATCATTTACCCTATTACAAAAACAAAACAAAATTAAAAAAACAACAACAACAACCTACCCTATTTAGAATAAGTCTGAGAATAGAATGAGGAAGAAAGAAGAAGAGAAAAACATGTGTAAACAAAAATTAGTTAGTTGCTTCAGAAAATAAAGAAAAGAAGTTTCTATCCAAAGAAAAGAAAAATAAAAATAGAAATAAAATAAAAACTCCAAAAAAATAGAATAAAATGAGTCAAAAGCCAAAGAAAAAGAAAAAAATATGGCTAAGGATGGAAACAAAGTGTAGAAGCAAAAGTAAATAACAAGGTTTTCTCTAGTTACATAATATGAAGACTCTTTTATCTCAGACTTGTCCTTTTTGAATATCCATTTTCTTCCTTCTTAAACCATCTCCTAATCCCCGAAACACCTAATAAAGACCTCTAGCTCAATTAGGAATAGGTTAGTGTGATAGTAAGTGGCAGATGTGTTTGATCGACTCCAGCTTCCTTGTGTGTCATTGAGATTGTAAGGTAAAGTGTGCCCACACTAAGACTGTAGAGTATGAAAACTTGAGTGGAAAAATCGAGTGTTGTATCTTGACTATTATTGTGAGAACCTACTTAAGGACGCTATTCCGAGTTTCAAAAACGGACCTGCTATTGCATTTCCTAGTATTACTCATTGTATATATGTTTATTGTAGATGATTGATTATTATGCATATATTAGCTTAGGTTTTAGACTTGATTACTCTATATGCATTGCTAGTGAGAGGTATAGTTAATTTAGAGCATGAATAAGGAAACAATAGTTTTATTTCTTAGTCGTTGTAGTATAGATGAAGTTTGTGAGTACCTTCACTGGAAAACTCTCACGAGGCTATAACTTCGTCCACTAGGGAATTCCTAGTGGTTTAAGGCCTTGTTGCATATGGTCAATGCAATCGCGACTCAAATAAACGCAGTAGATAGAACTCCATTTTGGTCACTTATTCTAATTTCTCATCTTTGCTTGAGGACAAGCAAAATGCTGTTTGAGGGTGGTTTGATAAGAGCCCAAAACTGTAGTTTTAACCTGTAACAGTCATACTTTTAGACCAATTATGTGAGTAATAATTAAGAGTTAACACCGACGTGTTTTATGCATTTCAGCTTCAAAGTCCATTATGTGCAGAAATGTGCCACTTTAGCGAGATAAATGAGCAAAGGTCGGTTACTAAGGAGTTCCGTGATTAAAGGCCAAGATTCAAGAAGATAAAGCCTTTCTAAAGCCCGGTCAAAAGCTGAAAAGTCGACGCGGGCAGAAACAGCACACAAGTCAGCAGAACTTCCAAAGGCTGTATCTTTGAACTCAGACCTCGGAATGGGGCCTACCTTATATCAAAACGACCGGCTCGGAAAGAGCTTTCCAATGGTTCAAGCCTTAACCCAATCAGAGGAGCAGAAGTGAACGAAAAGTCTGTTGAAGCCAACTGTAGCTGAAGAGGCCATTTTGGACTAAAGAAATTGGGTTTTGGACCCAATTTTCCGGCCCAAAACATGGCTCCAAGCCCATGCACGATTTTTAGATCTGAATGTATAAAAACCAAAGCTTCACTCTTTGTTAAGGGTAGATAGTTAGACCTAGATTAGAAATTAGATTAGTAGCCTCCATTAATTAGTTTTAGATCTTAGTTTTAGAATTTCATTCCCTATTTTAGATTAAAACTTTAAATCATTGTTCTTTATTGATTAGATAAATAAAATAGTTATTCTTGTCAATTTCGATTTTTGTCATTTACAATTTATTAGATCTAATTTCAATTCTTGTTATCATTCAATTCTTAGTTATTAATTAGATTTCGATTATTGTTTAGTTAAATTTCATAAAGTTAGAATCTTTGTAATATGTTGTATTCAATTTCAATGGGAAATGATGGTTTGATGAATCAAGGCTAAAACCTCTATTAGAGGGGTTGATGAAGCCTTGATGAAAACTTAGTTGTATAGTATAGAAGCGTTGTAGAGTCTATTCCATTCTAGAAGGTCGTGTTTCGCCATGAGAATGGGTGGACGACCTCACATGCTAGTTATAATTGGTAGAAATGCCATGTTAATTAGGGATTAGAACGAGCAATTCTTATCGTAAGAACGTAAGAATTGGATTACAACAGTCTATTCTAGGTGATTAAGTTGGATTCGAGGTGGATTCAATTCCCCTCTAATTCTTTATCTAGATTCAAGAACATTAGTATTTCCATATATTTCGTAGTGACATTCAACATATTGCTTTTCATATTGCATCGTAGTATAATTCCCCTTCGTAAAGCTCTCATTGACTTAAGACCGACTAATTAGATTAGAAAACATTTCATGCTAGAGCACTAGGAGTGGAACGAACTTCCTACTCCACTATATCTCATAGGATTGAGAGTAGAGAAACTTTGATAAATATAAGACACATAATTTAGTTTTAGTTTACTTACGTTTTGACTTTCATCGTTCATTTCGTAGGTAGACTATTCAATTTCACTTTTATCAGTGACTTAATCAAGAATGACCCATTAAGAATTAGAGTGGTTTGTTTAGGGGAAGACAAAAATAAGGTACAATGTCCATGGGTAGCTTATTTCAGGAGAGATGAAGATGGATTCACAATGAGACTGAATACATTGAAGCCAATACATACTTGTCAGGCTGATTGTGATATGTTGAACAGAATGGCCAATGCAAATTGGGTAGTCAAAAAAATTCAAGATCAAATGAAGGTTAGTTAATTATAAGTGTGTGGAGTTTGATTATCTCATATTTGTCTTTTTACATTGTACTAATGTAGTAACTCTTCTATTGTTTTGTCCAAGGTTCATTTCAAAACCATGACTCCTGTTTTCATAAAAGAAGAAGTCATGAGGGTTTTTCATGTCAATATAAGTTATTGGACAGCTTGGAATGCAAGATTCAAGTCTTTACAACAGATTTATGGTGATTATGAGGAAAGCTACAACATGATCCCAGTGCTATGTAACATGGTATACACTTTATAAATGTTTACACTTTGTGATTTCAACTGTCAAATTGATTGTACTGAATAATTGCATGTTTGTTGCTTGCTTGTAGATTCATGAGAGTAATGGTCTATTAACTATTGCAAAATACTCAAGAGATGTTGACACACTTCAGTTTGAAGGAGTGTGTATTTCATTTGATGCTTATATTCAGGGTTTTTCAGTTGGTTGTAGGCCATTAGTGGGGTTGGATGGTTGTTTACTTAAAGGGAAATATGGAGGCAAGGTGCTTAGCATGGTTGCTTTAGATGGAAATAATGGTTTATTTCCATTGGCTATATACATTTGTAGATCTGAGTGTAAGCAGTCATGGAGTGAGTTTTTGAGTATCATGGCTGAGAAGCTAGAACTACACCCTTGGTCTGTTACCTTTATTTCTGACAGGCAAAAGGGTTTGATTCAAGCTGTTAAGTGCATATTTCCTAGAGCACAACATATGTTCAGTTTCAAACACATGTATAAGAACTTCAAAAAGTTGTTCAAGGGTGAGTAGATGGAACAACTTGTATGGGCTGCCTCAAAGGCATATACAAAGGAAGACTTTGAGAGGTGGATGGAAGTGATAAAAAAAAGAAAACATTGAAGTACATAAGTGGTTGCAAAAGGAGGAATATGAAACATGGGCTAGGTCTCATTTTGCTGAGGAACTTAAAGCTGAACAAGTAAGTAGTAATTTCTCAGAGTCTTTCAATAGTTGGATCTTGGAACTGAGAGACCTTCCAATTACCTATTTACTTGACAAATATCACATTTTGTTGATGAGTTTAAGGTACAAGAGAAAACAGGCTTGTAAAGAATGGGATCAAAATGGATTGGTCCCTAGAGTGAATAAACATATATCCAAGATGATTGAAGTATGTCCCCACTACACATTTGAAGGTTCAGATGATCATCTTTTTGTAGTGAAAAATTACCATGGTGATAGGTGGGCTGTCAATATTGTGGGCCACACTTGTGAATGTAGGGCATGGCAGATGACTGGGATTGTGTGTGTTCATGCGGTGAGAGTGCTCTTACCAAGGAGAGTTGAGTGGGTTGAGTACTGCATCTCTTACTTTTGGGTCTCAGAGTATAAGCTAGCTTACACAAGTAATGTCAAACCCATGAAAGATGTCAAAGATTGGCCTAAACCTGTAAGTATTTATTTATATATGAGTTTTATATATTTGCCAAGTTTAATGTTCTTCAAACAAATTTATGTTCTTTAAACAAATTTGTAAAGTGTTTTATTTTCTTAGGATCCAACCAAACATGTGAAACCACCTCCTTTGGTGAGGGGTATTGGAAGGCCTAGAAAGGAGAGAATGAGGGCTAAGGATGAAAATGAAAATGGGCATGTCTATAAAAAGAAGAAAATGACTTGCAGCAAATGTAAAGGAGAAGGGCATAATGCAAGGTCATGTAAAGGGTCCCTGCATCGGCGTATCAAGCAATGGAAGTAATGGAAGCAATGCAAAGAAAACAACATCAAGATCAAACCTAAACCTTGGACAAGGTCTAGAATCAGGATGAGGAGAGTCCACCGTCATGGACAGGGAAAAGTAAGTTGTGATTGTACTAGATTAGTCATTGTTACTAAAATGATACCAAATCTAAATTGTTTTTGTCTTGTTTTGTAGAAAAATTGTGCGGAAGACTCAGAGTGGTATTAAAAAGTCAAAATACAAGGCATTAAGAAATGGCAGTGATGCTCCTGCAAGTGATGCTCCTGCAAGTGACCCCATAGCAGAACCACCAAGCAATGCACCAGTTAGAGTGGCACCACCAAGACATGAATACCCAAGGAAGAGCCAAAGTAATGGACATACCTTTTTCAAAGCACCAGAGCACAGACATACTATGGGTGACTTGATCATGAAGCAAGGAGAGGGGCAAAGGAATAGTGTAAGTGTTTTACATGCTGCTATGGGTGACTTGATCATGAAGCAAGGAGAGGGGAAAAAGAAGAAAAAGAATAGTGCAAGTGTTTTACATGCTGATCATAAAGAAAATGAATATTGCTAGTGTTAGCTGCTAGTGTTAGGGCTCCTTTCAAGGCACCAACAGTTGTGAGTAGCTGCTAGTGTTAGGGATCCTTTCAAGGCACCACCTGTTAAGCCAGTGGAGAAGCTATCTGTGAAGCCTGTATAACCTAGACCAAAGTTCAAGGTGGTCAGTTTAGACTTGTTACTTTTGGAGTTACTTTTGGGATACTTTTGGAACAATGTAGTCAATGTATAGTTGGATGAATGATACTTTTGCAAGTTAGTATGTTTGCATTTGTTTTGGTTGTTTTTTACTCATTTTGGACAGAAACATGGTGTATCTTGGGTTTTAAAACTCATTTTGGTATGTGTCAATGTATAACTTATTTTGGTTACAGACTGATGGATTAATGGCGTATCTTGGGTTTTAAAACTCTTTTAAAATTGGCAGTTATGGATTTATACTCTTAAGTTAGCAAGTTAGCATATTAAGAAAGAAAGTTGTGATATTGTGTTTGCTTATATAGGAAGAGACTTATATAGAAATGAGTACTCTATAGAAATAGAAATATTGTGATGAGTTATTGTGATAATTTTACATCTGTTTTCTAGGCTGGCTAGTCAATGCCTCGTGAATAAACATTGTTCATCTCTGTTCTATAAAGGCATAGCCACCCCCCAAGCATAACTCACATCACCAATCACATCTCTCATCTCCTCACACAAAAAATGCAAACAAAACAAACTCAACAAACAATGGTGAAAGCAGGAACAATGAATAAATTTGAGTTAGATAGTAAACAAATTGAACAATCTTTTGAGCAAATCAAGTCAATGCTCAAAGACAAGAAAGATCAGAGGGTGTTCTTGGAGATGATGGAGAACGATGGTAGGTTAAGTCTCAAAGTCTGTAAGCACTGCAATTGCATGTGCTATTTACAGTTGGACTCTTATTTTGGTCGATGTGAAGATGAATTAGGATCATATCCTCCACCTGGCTTTGCTCCAAAACCAGGGTTTGCTCCTCCACCACCAGCCAAGGGCTTTGATTTGAAATTTGCATCACAACCAGAACCACCACAACCAACACCACCACCAACAAAAGCACATCCTCTTTTTCTCAGGCGATCATCAAGAGTAGGTGGTCTAGGACCATCACAATCACCTGGTCCATCACAATCACCTGCACGTCAAGCTAAAGAAATTGTCTTGGCACTAGAAGCAGTAGAGTCTGCATGAGCAAGAAGAAGTCCAAATACAAGAAGAAGTAATCTCAAGTTTGTCCCTGTTTCATGGTGTGCTCTATGGTTGAAGTTCAAGCATTCTATGTTTGAAGATCTATGTTTAGAGTCAAGTTAGGAGTTCAAGTCAGTGTCAAGTGTCCTATGGTGAGTACTCTCCTATGGTAGTTCCAATGTTTTGTCCTATTATTTTCAATGTTTAGTGTTGCTATGTTAGTTTCAAGAGTCAAGAGTACTCTAGTTTCAATGTTTAGAGTCGGTTAAGTAGTTTTCTCCGGTTTTCTCGAGTCTCTTTTCTCTACAATACTGTTTTACTCTTTTTGTTACTACTTTCCTCTGTTTTCAAGCATACACTAATTGATTGAAGACTGACAAACATACTCTCCTCTGCAATACTGTTTTGCATACAGTTCAACATATTTGAGAAAACTGATTGATTGAAGAGTACTCTTGATTGAAATTGAATGAACATTTACAACATAACTAAAACTTGAGTAAAACTTCAGAGTACTCAAAACTCCAAAACTTAATTACCAAACTTCATTAACAAACTAAAGCTTCATGAGTACTTCATTACCAAACTAAAACTACACTTCAACATTTAAAACAAACTCTAAAACTAAAACCTTAAACTTGGCAGGATTACAAGATGACTCTTACAAGATTATAACGAAACATCCAAAACAAAACAACAATACTGATAAAACTAAGAGTACTCTAACAAACTAGAGTACTCAACAAACTACAAACTTAACCCTTCTCTTTCCCTTTCACAGTCACATTTGCCTCGAACCCATCACACAAATTATCCATTTCTATTTCAATTGAAACTCTCCACTTCCCATTATAACTCCCTACAGAAGAGCTCCCCCCATCTACAGATAACAACTTACTAGGTTGTTGCTGAGTTTGTTGCTCGATTGACTCCTTCAGAGCATCCTTCATCCATTGAAAGCCTCGGCACTTTGGGTTTGGGCAACTCAAAAACTTTTCACCAAATGAATGAGGTTGTTGTGAAGTTCTCACAACACGACCAACATCGCATCTCTTGCAAGGAGAGCCGTTCCAGGGACAATTCTGAATCCAATGATCAAGCTTTCCACATGAAAAGCAACCACGATCCTAAAATTAACAAAAGAGTACTCTTAATAAAATTTAAGTAACAAGAACTAATAAGTAACAGAGTACTTTAAGTAACAAGAAGTAATAGGTACAAAGTGGAAATACCTTCTCCAACGTTGCTTTTGATGCGACTGATTCTCCACCACCTCCTATTTTTTCAGTTTTTCTTTCTTCCAGTTCTTCTTCCCCTTTGAGTTTCTTCTAGTTCAGAACCATTGTTCAGTTCTAAGTGAACAAAGGTGGTTTAGAACCAAACGGCTATTTTTGCCACGTGCGGACTGATCAAGTTAGTTAGGATGATGCCACGTGGTGGTAATAGATTTGGTTAGGATGATGACACGTGGCCATTGAGAAAACTTGAGTGAGGTTATTTTGGGAATATTAGGTGGGCAGGGGTAGTGGACGTCATTTAGGGAAAAAATTTAGGTTCATTGGATTAGATGGGTGTGATGATGCCACGTGGCAATTGGATGAGTTTTGGTCTTGGGGGAGTCAAAGGGTTTATTTGTCATTTTACCTGGTGAGGTAGATGTGTACTTGCACATGCAGCAAACAAACGGAATGTATTTTGGTGTGAAGTTAGGGGTGGAAGTCTAATATTGAAAGAACTGGGGTGGAAATCTAATTGGCAAAGTTGCTGGGGGTGGAAATCTAATTCACTCCTTTAAAAACTCGAAAAAAAATGAAAGGTTTTACTGTTATCTAGAACGTTCGCCCTCAACATAGAACGTTCTTATGTTATCTACTATAGAAACTACAAATACACGTTGCCTAAAGCCCTCAACATAGAACGTTCTTATGTTATTTACTATAGAAACTACAAATACACGTTGCCTAGGGAATAAGGCATTATATAAAAGAGAAAAAGGGTCCATCGGTAGAAAGAAAGGAGAAAAGGGGTCGTTGCCGATTATGAAAAGGGAAGTTATAGGAGCATGACTGATAATCCTAACCGCGAAAAACCAGAGAACCATCTATACTTTTATATGGAGCATACAGGTCTTACGTGAATATATGGAGCATCTTCAGAGTCAATTGCAAGAGGAGGAATAGAGTAAACATCAGTGTCGGGTAGGTCTTTTCCACTTATATGGAGCATACAGGCCTTACGCGAATATATGGAGCATCTTCAAAGTCAATTGCAAGAGGAGGAATAGAGTAAACATCAGTGTCGGATAGGTCTTTTCCACCATTTGCAATCAAGAAGTGATGGACTGACCCTGGACTGTTATAAAAACCCAAAAAATTTATAGGAGACAATGGGATTCCGTCAAGATTATCAGGGAGATTTGCACACACAGCTTTGTTAAGTAAAGCCTAAACAAAGCTTTTGTGGCTATAAATATAAAAGAGCTAGCAGTAGTAGGATTTTTATTTACTAATAAAATAGTATATCCAAACTTTTACCCTCTAAGTTGAGATAATGGACTCATAGGACGGTCTAGCTTGAGTAAAAGGCATTTTTTGCTCCAAGGCAAATTTCAGAGGGTATTAACTGCAAATAAATGTGAGCACATAAAAAAATAAAAGCCCAAATTTTTCGGTGCCAAAACAGAATGCATATCTAAAATGGTACCCTTGCGCTTGCAAAGGTTAGCTATCGTAGTAATGACGCTCAAAGTTAGCACACATACACACCACAGACACACATATAAAATATACATTCAGGGAATTTTGACTTCTATATGCTAGATGGAGAATGCAAGATTTGATAAGCTATAATCCATTTGAGAAGACAATCTATAGATAGATTTAACTGATAAGACACCATTGTCACCGTATCCTTAAACTCATAGATCAACCTCTACGATGAAACCCAGGAACAATGTTCTAACAATTTTGAAATATTTCAAACCTATATGGAAGGCAAACTGCCATGCAACAATCATACAATGGAGCTTGGGGAGAGAAAAACCCTAGCTATAAGCCTATAATCCTTTCGGAACATAACTCTATGCTTCTCACGAGCTTGGTTTGTACCAAACCAAAACTAATCAGAAATATGATAACAATCCTAAAGACATAACGCTGCATAAAAAAGATTCGTATTAACAATTTACAGAAAGTCTACCTTGAGTCCTTAAACGTAATACATAGATCAATAAGAACATATTAAGCTCGTGAGTCTTTCACCAATGTATGGAACATACTTTGAAAAAAAAATTGGGAACAACGTTTATACTACAATATACAATATCAATCAAATTCATATATATCAGACAATGCAACAAAATCATCCTTAACAGAAATATAGGATTGGTTGGGTATTAAACTATTATGCTTCTAACAATAACATTTGCATAGGCAAGTGTTATAAACGTGAAACTCATTACCATCAAATCAAGTAAATACTAATCCACATAAAATAAAAAACATACCTGAAACTGATTCCTCGCAGACACCGTCTTTCCAAACTCCTTAGTATTATAAGCGTAAGTACTACTCGAACCCATATCATAAAACACGACAATATAGATCAGTAAGAACATATTGAACGCCCAAATTAAGCAAAGTATATTGAAATAAGAGTTATGTTTATGTGGATATACCAAACGTAGTTGTAGTGTAGTCGAAAGGCCGAATTTTTTTCTTACCTTTAGTGCTGAATGTCGTTGTTGCTTTCAATCTCAGTAATTTGATCTCAGTGAAGGCGCACTTTGCTTTCAATCTCAGTAATTTGGAGTGTTCCACAAACACAAAAAACAGAATTGGAGTGATGAGGGGTTTGTTTGGAGAAAAGAAAAGGGGGAGGCGTGGGTTTGTTTGGAGAAAATTGCGATACTATGGGCCGGTCTGCGGCAAGTAAAGAGACATACCACTTAATAGCCTTATATCCCGCCATGTCATAAGCAGGGTGAAACTGTGAGAAGGTGTTTGCGACCGTAGGATGGATGGAGACACTTCCCTAATTTGTCTCTATATATATATATTATAGCTCTCCCCTCATCAATTGAGGGAGAGTTTTGAGAGTGTCCACGTGGGCAAAACTAATTACGATAAAATAGGGAGAGCTAAAACCCACGATTCAATTTCACGCCATCCACTCCGAAAACCCCAAACTCTATAACCTTGAACTTTGGCTGCCCAAACTCTAAAAAAACTGGGCGATAGATATCTGGAAAAACCCACGATTCAATTTCACGTCCTCCACTCCAAAAACCCCAAACTCGATAACCTTGAACTTTGGCTGTTTGTTGATTATCCAATTCTCCAGCATCTCGACCAAAATCAAGGTGCGACTGGTACCATTGTGGATTTCGTTGAGCAAACTGGAAACAAGTCTCGGAGAGCATGTGCTAAATGTCTGTTGCCCAAGGTTCGATTTGACTCAGGGTTGGTGCGTATGATTGGGCCTGAAGAATGGCATGTTATGGAGGGAGAAAAAGTGTTTGCAACTCGAAAGCAGATTCCTCTTATACTGGCATGGGCTATTAGGGTTCACAAGTGCCAAGGAATGACTCTTGATTACCTTCGTACTGATCTTTCAAAAGCCTTCGGTTATGGTATGGTTTATGTTGCACTTTCTAGAGTTAGAAACTTACGAGGCCTTTTTTTATCTGGTTGCTTGGTACGAGTTCACTCAACTCAGAACTTGAAAGAGAAAAATCCGCAATATCCACCCTGAAACACTGAGAAGGAACTATAGCATCAGTAACAGTTGCATCTCTTGAAGCCGATCTTAACAATGTGTTGTCAGAAATAGCACTAATTCAGATGGAGAAAGGGGGGAAAGGAGAGAAAGAAGGGAAAGAGAAGATGGTGGAGGCGCCAAATCAACTACAGCATGCAGCTCAGGAGACTGAACAAATCAAGTCATCGGCTTTATTAGCCCATGAAGCGACGTCAAAGGCAAAGGAAGAGCTGGCTACTCGAGGTTGCATGGAGCAAAATAAATTGATATTGAGAAGGCTGCTCAAGATGCTGTGTTTCGTGAACAAGTATGTTGTTTTTACCTTCTACGTGTTTTGGGCTCATTAGTTAGAAACTTTTTAATGAAATTTCTTTTTGAAGATTCCTACCATGATCATGAGTTTGAAATCCATGCTAGCCTACTAGACTTGGTGGATCATTCTGCCCTTTAGCTTCCATAAATTGAACATGCCTCAAGGGACAGCTGCTATAGTTGGGATTTTCGTTAAGTTTGTGATTACTTTGTTTTTTTTTTTCTTTTCGATGAAACTGATTATAAAGATTTTTGATAAATCTCTATATATATATTATAGCTCTCCCCTCCTCAATTGAGGAAGCATAGCTAGAGTGTCCACGTGTCCAGACTAATTACGATAAATCCGGAGTAAAATTTGCCGATAGAAAAACTGCTCCAACTCAAACTTAAAATGGAAACCCAACAAAACCCACGACTCTCATATGAACTGATCTCTCTCTCCCACTCTCTCTTCTCTCCCACCCAACCTAAATCGCCATCTATTAATTAATGTCAATCGTATATCAAAGTGAGAATAGTTATTTGATGCTCCTTTTACCGGGTTGTTCTCAAAAACCCCTTTTTTCTCCCATCAATGCAAGAAGATTTGTACAATTGCAGACTTTTGATTAAAGAGAATCTGCTTATAATTCCAATCTCAAGTCACAGTATCCAGTCCTACTTGAAATTTTATAATTTGTTCCTGATGCAGTATCCACTCCTAATTTTGGGATAAAAAGAAATTGTCTTGGTCATTCTACTTATATATTCTTCAGGTATAATTCTACTCATACCAAGTTTTTTTTTTTCAATAAGCGCCTATGCTATTAGCTAGCGGTGACACTTAATTCAATTGATTGATGCTCGAAAAAATGCATCACTTTGTTACAACAGATTTGGCACCATGGTTGTCAATGAAAAACTTTTGAAGTAGTCGACCCGCACAAAGGAAGACTGATGTATCATGTGAAAATAGAAATACGTAAGCTGATGAGGTATTTCCGACTTAACCAAGATATGTGTCATATATACGGTTCAATTTTCTTTTTCCTGGATAGAAAAAATAAATAAACAAAACAATAAATAAACAAATGAAAGGGAGACAAGTCATTGCAAGATAAGTTTTGCTATTGACCAGCATGATTGTGTACTTCTTCGTCTCATTGAGATCCATCTCTGTTGCTGCAGGCTGATGTGCGTGGTTATCAGTTTAGGAAAAAGTACAAGGTAATTATATGGGTTGTTGGTGTTCTAGATAAGGTTGTATTGTGATGGCGCCGTAGAGTAGTGGGTTTACGAGGATACCGTCCAGAGTCAGAATGCATTGAAGAAAACGAAGATGAGGACATCACCGGGATTTCCAGGAAACAAAAAGTAGACACTAAGCTCTATCTTGCATTAACTCTTCCGCTGTGTTACATTCGGTGCAATTTAAATTATATCCTTTACAAATATATACATGCATATATGCGTGAATATCATATATGCACATATATAGTTGGATGTTTGGAATACAGTTTGTACCTGTAAATCCCTTCACTACTTCTTTTCTCGACCTACTTCTTCATTTTCTAACGAAAATCTTTCACTTTACTGTTATAAGTAGAAAAAAAGAACAACTTAATACTGCAGCAGAGGGCCTGCCACCTAAGAATTAGAACAAAATGTATATATCTATAAAACTTTGAACTGATTGAGCTGTTAATCAAGAAGATGATTGATTTTGCTTTGAACTTCCTTGCCAATTACAAGATAGGAGTACTCTATGTTGATTCTCTTTTTCTTTTATCTGATATTTGCTTTCCAAATTATGTTATGTTTTGCTAATCAACTCCAGTGCAAGCAATAGATGCTAACAGTTCATGGCATGATTTTAGCTTCAAATACATGGATATCTCCAAGTTTGGGTGGTGAGGGACCAGATGCACGGGAAGCACATAGTGCTGCACTTATTGGGAAACACCTATTTATATTTGGTGGCTGCGGAAAATCTCCAGATAATTCAAATGAAGTTTATTACAATGATCTTTACATATTAGATACAGGTAAGTTTATTTTTTTTGAAGTTACTCTATAGATCAGTAAAGAATTGAAAGAGGAAGTAAATTCCCCCCTCCCCTATCCAAGATTCTTTTGGATAGGCACAACTGTTGTTTATTAGGAAGAATATGCTAATATGAGTTGTATATATCATTGTTCATTTTTCAGATGCAGTGTAAGTGTTGTTTCTTTTGTATACTAATTTATGAAATTTTCTTTTTTAAAAGTCAATATGGTTGAGTCTCTTGATGCTCGCCAACAATACAGACGCATACTTGAAGGCTATCGCCAGCCTAAGGTAAACTACGCCATTTACAGCTGTACGTTGACCAAGTTAAAATTTAAACAAATGAAAGGGAGACAAGTCATTGCAAGATAAGTTTTGGTATTCACCAGCATGATTGTCGAGTGTTTCTCGATTTACCCACTAGAAATATTTTTGTAATGCTTGGTGAAATTAAAATGACATGTAAAGTTTCATGGATCTCACGGTTCTTCCTTCCTTCCATTTTGCGGGGTCAAATGCTAACATTAGTTGAATATAAGGTGCTTCAGATCGTGCATTTTTTCCAACTCCCCGCGGTATCGGTTCTTCTTAAAAAAGAATACATAAGCCTTTTTTCATCACTAACCACAAGGTTGTACCTCACTTTCAAACTTACGTCAGTTGTTCAAAAGGTACAATTATTTATTTTGTTTTGAAGACCCATGTAGGACTTTATGGTAAAGCCAAATACTAATTTAGTAGGTTTGATTTGTCATGGCAGGTCCAATCCTTTTTCACTGCGTTGAAAGCATTGTCACACAAAGAGGTTCATTATGGGTCTTATGCCACTTTTGATCAGGTCAGCTTCCTAGCTTGCATAGATTGTGGCTCCTAATGAAAACAATTTTCCCTTTCAAATGTCGTTAGTTAGAATTTCAAATTGTGAGGTTATAAGATTTTTCTTCTAATTCTTTCCCTGTGGCATTGTCTTATATTTGCCTTGAAGTAACTAATTAGAACATTCTTTTTTTGTAAAATGGTTGTAGTTTTACTTTTCATATATATATGTAGTAGATTGAGTTGACATATTCTCTAATTTTCTTTTTGTTGCTTCTGCAGTTATTAGTGGGTACTCAACTATTCTCTGCTCTATCATACTCCCGTCTATCCTTCTATGAGCACGAGCAGTTCTAACTTAAACACACCTTATTTATATTGTCCTGGAAAGTTTTAAGGTAAACCTGATTGGTTTTGACTAGAATAACCAAATAAGCTATTTCAAGGTCTGTGTCAGTCCGGTGTCCAGGGTACTTCCTCGAGGTGAACTCTCTGCGTCTGAATACAGGGATGCACCACCACAAGAAATAGTTGAAGCTGGGATGTAATATCCAAATACCTGATAATTGCTATCTGTGCTATCAGATTCTTCAGAGGAAGAATCATAATGTCTTCCATTGTCAAAAGCCCAGTATCTCTGCAATAGAAGTGCAAATTACACAGTTAGAAAGCAAAATAAAAGTATAAAAAAAATATGGAGGAACAGTTAAAAGCGAGTAATGCATATTGGATATAAAATTTTCACAATGTATCTATGCAAGTATCCTACTTCCTTTTTTCCTTGAACCAGTGAGTGCAACTTAGAGCTAACCTGTCCATATTTTGGTATTGAAAGAATGTATGTACTACACGCCCGGTAATTTTCTTGAAGATCTACATTGTGATTGCTCCGAGCTATTACAAATGCCTTTAACCATATCTTTGGGCATCACTACCGTATAGGTAACAACATCAAAATCTGGAACCTACCAAAAGAATAGATTTCCCTTAACTTAGAGCGTTTTCATGTAAAAGTGGTAACAGAAATCATATCGAATACATAATTAATCATCGAATACATAATTACCACTTCACACTGAACTTTTTGTAAAGGTTCTTACATTTAAATCTTTAGATCTGGCTTTCTTTGAGAGGTAACGAATACACAAACAAACTCTTCAGCAGTATCGTTTCTCAACAACATCCGACGGGGGAGAGAGATCGATACCGACCAATCCCAAGACTTGGCAGATCTAGAGACGAGGAAAGGAGAAAAAGTTAGAAAAGACTTCAATTAATCACTGGAAGATTTTTAACATATATAAAAATGAGGTTAAATGGACCGTTTTGGCAATTTAGATTTCTCATTCTTCATTCCTTATAAGGTTGGTTAAGGTAATGAGATATTCAAGTAAACTAGAACAATACAAAGTTAGAGTAAGAAAATCATTTCTTTTCCTCAATTTAGTCTTATATAAAACATTGAAACCTATCGAACTCAAAGTACTGAAGTTTGTAACAAGTCAAAGAGTAGACTATACAAGCCATAGAAAGAATAGCAAGGAGGATATTGTTATTCGACACCATATTTATGGTCGTCTAAGATGAGTCAATAAATAATGGGAGGCTGATCATTGACACCGTTGGGATTGAGGAATACATGTTGTCTCTATACAGTATCAATAGCAACAATCTCATGAACCGCAATTCGAGGTCACGATCGAGCGAGGGGGATGATGTGCATCTGCAGAAGTCCCAAATGGTTTTTGTACCATAAGTAATACAAATGATTAGGCTCCCAACCCTCTGCCTCCTTTACTTTTAGCCTTCATCCCAGTTTTAAGGGATTATGGAAATATAGAATCAATTTTGTAATTATATAATTTATATAAATGTACTAAGTTTGTAGCCCCTCCTCTTTTTGGCAGTTGCTTACAAGTCCTTTGTTAAAAGAAACTATATCTTTTAATTCAGTTATCATACATCATCAAATAAGGACTAATTTATTGCCATGGAAAAGCATACAAGGCTTATTCAGGATGTGTATTTTGTGCATTGCATACAGATGATCATAATGCTAAATTTATAGACTTCCAACATTTTTGTTTGTTGCAAATATAACTGCATACCCAAATCCAGTGTTACATGCCGTTGGATTTGTTCTCGAGTAATGATAATATCATTCTCTCATAACTAGATTGAAGCAATACTACGCGAGAGCTATTTCAACTTAAGGTTACTTCAAAGATCTCTTTCTCCTAGCTTATATAATCATCAATTCAATTGTTTTACAACGCTTTGATTGGATATTGATAAGGGAATACTAGCCTATTAAACGTAAGACATTAATGTGTACACACTAATTAGAAACCTAAAAACTAACCCTAACGGACCAAAGAAATTTGAAAGTTGAAGCCAGAATTCGACATCAAGCACAAATATTAGTTTAAGGTGAAAATATTAACAATTGAAAGAAAACAGGTTTGTCACTAATTGGTGTACACTGACGGTTACAACTTCAAATACGAAGAAAAACATCCGAATTTATAGCGGATGCATTCAGTGAAGGTCAACCATACCATCGCGAAATAAACATGCAGAAGATGATATCAACCAAAACTATAAATCATATATATAGAAGCAACCATTCATATAATTTCGGACAACCGGAGGTAGCCAGTACATATCTACACAACTGTAATATTTTAATGAAATAACTTCAGTTACTACAATTCACTTTATGCTCAGTGCAAGTGATATATATAGTTAAACAGGGAAAAACATATGACTAAGCTATCACATTCCATCTCTCTATTTAGCACTATTTTCCATGAACACGTGGTCGTCAAGATTTGAACACCTTGCGCACCATCAACCACAGATAACAATGACGATAAGGACAACCCTCCCACCATCGGTTTCATTTGAAGGTTCTCCAACCACATCTTTCGCCGGTTGCACTGCCACCCTCACGGAAGCTATTAGCCTAGAGACCAAGATAGAGAACCCAAAATAATTAAACACATCATATCACCCATGTAAAACTCTCCAATCCTAAGAAATTCTAGGTATGGACAACCAAAAACACAATAGGGTATGACTCACAATTTTAGGAAATAGTTTATTCGGTTAAAAGTATGTCAACTGCTTCAACAATAGAAATAGCAGTGCACTTGGTTGATGGTGAAAACAACAACGGGCATGTAGTGCAAAAGGCTCAGTTTCACATTTGGGAGCCAGAGCTTGAGTACATGAACAAGGCTGAGACAAAGAACTCAGTTATACTTAGTGAACAATGCAACGTGGAGTCGGTCAATATACTATCTGATCCAGTCCCTCCCACTCATGCAAAGCACATCCTGCCTTTTGACGATGATATTGTTGAAGCCATTGAGATAGTATTGGAGAATTCAAATGAACCTAAATACCTCCCCTTCAGTGTTAACAAACTCAATTACCCAGCTTTATGCAAAGAAGTCCTTGCATGAATTGTGTCCCTTTTGGAAAACTTCGGGGTATCCTTGGAATTATATCTCCTATCTACATCAGTTTTTGGTAGTTCCTGCAGTGGAGGGAATATATCCATATATTCTAATGCAGCCTCTCCTTTACTGTCAGGTTCTGAACACTGACACACGCGACAAATTGGTAAACCACCGTCCTTATATCGTCATCGTCACGTCTTTGCGATAAGCCGCTACACTTTCGATCTTTGATGGTTTAGGGCAAACCATCATTAGTAGTAAGTCCATCATCTGTAGTCTGTAGCTCAAATTCCTTAAGTCTCATATCATCAGATTAGATGTGAGCTGATATAAAATCTCCCAACTTGATTTTCTATAACACTGCTAACATATTTAGTGCTTTCTATGACACAAAACAATATCCCTGCTACTGAAATCAGCAGTAACTTTTAATTAGAGCAATAAAAAAATGCTTAAAAGTTCTGAAACCTCAAATGCATATGATTGAACTTGAAACAAAATAAGATTAAACCTCAAATACTCTATTTTCAAGTCAACCAAATCATCAGTTTAGGAAAGCAGTAATAAAAGATATCACCTTTACGACATGTAATCTCTAAATTTAGCATAATCAAGAGTATATGAACAATTAAATGAAAGAAGAAGAAGTAAATGGAAATAACTTACCTTTGAGTTGGTTGGAGAAAATGTTTGAGATAGGTTTCGGTGATCAATGTACTACTCTCTCAATTTACGTCTAAATAACAGGTCTGAAATTGTACACACACAATATGGACTAGAAACTTGGATCAACAAAATAGTGTTACAAAGTCCTTAAATTAACAGATAAAATAAGATCTTGCAACAGCTGTTAATTAAATCATTATTTCCTTCTACACAAGGGCATGAAGGAGAGTTAAGGTCTTCTACTACTCTATACTGACTATTGACCATAACCTCCGGTAGAGTGGAAAAGTGGCAGTGTTGCACTATGATTGGATATCAATAAGGGAATACTACCCTATTAAACATAAGACATTAATGTGTACACTAATTAGAAACCTAAAAACCCAAACTAACATACGAGCAAATTTTAAAGTTGAAGCCAGAAAAATGATTAATGCAACAACTTTTTAGTTATCACCTACCATATCTAGGAAAGCTAAGACCTAATAAACTAAGATACTTCTAAGGTAGCTTTACCAATAAAGGAGACTTAGTCGCCACAGTTGGTGGCCTAAAATAGGAACTTTTGCCCACGTTCAACGGCTTCTGGAGGTGTCTTAGATACTGAGGCAGTGTTGCACTATGATTACTCTAGGAATCCCTTAAACTAACATAGTCCGGTCCAAGATTTTAGATTATTCCAGAAGACAACACAACATATGAAGTATGTAACTTGGTCCTGGGCATCTCTAGAAATTATGAATAGGTAGACTAGGCATCTCTTTTTTGAACTATCTATATTGGTTCTGTAATAAGCCTAAACATACACAACATATGTTGTACGTTGATAAGGTTAGCGAACTAAGAAGCAAGGATGAAAATTTCATAAATGAATGTCAGATGCAATTGGATGAATATTGTCAGAACATTGGGTACACTGGAGGATACACCTAAAGCTTGCCCACGTTCGACGGCTTCACTATTTGCAGTGATGTAAAAATACTAGAGTTAGTGGACACAACTTCAATAAAGGATGTTTTGGCACATATATTGTGGCTTCGCCACGAGAGGCTTCATGGGCACATGGGGTGGTGTCATTATAGCATACTTCAGTACATGCATGAGGCAACATGTCGATAACGATGGGTTGCTTTGGCACATAGAGTTCATGTCAGAATGAAGTGAAAGAGCAACATAAAAAATAAAAACATGATCATATATTAATTAAACTGTAAACAAAGCAAAAAATATATGTGATAAAACAAAATTACCTATCAACAACATCTTCTTCATCTTTTTTTAGTCTTCACATTCCGACCACTACAACTTCCTTCATCATAAAGTTCTTCAATGTTTTTTGTTTTAAAATGATGAAGTTCTTCCTTCCTAATAAATTCAACCAAAAAATTCACACACTACAGAAAACTGATTCATTCAAAATTCTTATCATAATAATTTTGTATGTTCTCCACTTGAACTTTTTTGGAAAACAACATTATAGCAGGAAAGCTAACACAATCACTTTAAGAAAAAAAAAATAGTAATGTTATAACTAAAATTATTCAAATTATAAAATTAGATTTAAAAAAAAAAAAACTCATTCAATTGGCTTCTCATACTTAGAACCAACTTTTGAGTTTCACTATTTATATATCGATTACTGTCACCACGTTTTAATCAAATATTCAAAATAATCAAACACATAAATCATTTCTCTGTTATCAAAAGCATACTTATTTGCCAGCCATATATCTTTTGGACAATTAAAAAAACATCATAAATTTACAAGCACAATCCCTACAAAACAAAAAAATTAAGACAAATACATTACTAAAAAAATAAAAATTTACTTCAGTATAAACTTTGATAAAAATAAACGATATAAAACAAAAAAAAAAAAAAAAAAAAAAAAAAAAAAATCACTTACTCTTACATTGAGAAAAATATTCCAAGAATACCTATAAAACAATAAAAAAAAATACATAAAATCAATTTACTCTTCATTCTATACATATGCATTTATATTAATCAAGCATAACTAGAGAGATAAACTTATTGCCATAACCAAATATACTACTCTATCAGAAATGGAATGATAATTACGTGTATGACTTTCTGTAGTACAATATATGTTGTAAAAGTTTAGACTGATTATGAATACTATATTTTAAACAATTATAGTTCAATGCATGCGTAATCCAGATTAACCCATGGCCAAAAGGACATACATTTGGAATCATGAAACCAACTATACGTCTATATGTCTGCTGCTAGAATTAGAAATGAATTTCAGCTAACATGCATGCTTAATAAAGAAGAATATCAGTAAGCCCATGTGAGACTAAATGCTTGATATATACACCATAACAATAAGTTAATTAAATTTGCATTTTTAGCTATTTTGGCGTGGTTTATCCAAAACAGCGTAATTTGGTGTCGAATTTTTTATGTCTGGGCTGAAGTTGTTTGGTGTTTAATTGTTTGGTAAAAAAAATTGGTGTTTTTCAAATCTTACCATTAAAGATGCTCTCAAGCAGGTGTTAAGAATACCATTATGAGATGGAAGAGTTTAAAACTTTAAATAATTGAATCTGAGGTTGAGGGTCCTAAACATAAACAAAAGTGCTTCATGGGTTAGTATGATGTTAGAAAAGATTGTTTCCATTGCAACGACCATAATTTTGTAGTAATTCCCACACAGTCTCAGGGGAATTGATATTCTTAACAACAAATAAAGAATATACATATTTTGGAGCTTAATAGGTTACAAGGATATATATATATATATATATATATATATATATATTAACTTTTTAAGCGTTTAATGCATGAGTTTGGCGTTGATCATTTTGGGTATCTATACACCTCAAGCTATGTCGCGTAACCTCCAGGAACTATCTATGGAAGATAGGCAATCCTTAAGGTTTACGTGCTCACTTATCTGGATCAGTTTTTGTACTTAAGGTTATCTATATGTTTGTACTTAAGGTATTAGTATAGTAAAACCCGTTAAATAGGACCCTATCCACACCGAGCTCTAACTGGAAAGTATAGACACTTATACTTCTGTCATATATTTAATTCTTAGAGAATATCTTTAATCATGAAGTGGTTAGAATAGGTTACTGGAGAAGCTCCAAGATAACCAGGTCAGTTTTAATGAAATTACAAATGTTTGTCGTATATTATAGATGTTACGAAGTTTAAAATTTTAATCTGCTTTGTTGCAAAACTCTACGGGAAGTTAATTTAAAATTTTACATTGTTATATGTATATCTAACATAACTATTTTGGAGCATACTCCATGCGTTATACGTATTCTCTCACCCTCCTTTCATCCTCGGATGCAAACGTTCTTGCTATAAATAAAATCCAGGATGGTAAGATAGGTTAAAACTCTTAGTTTAATACTTTAACCCTCCCTTATCTCGATTGAGCTCATAACGCACATTGGGTAGTCAGAGAAATGAACCTCACTCTTAAGTCCCAAACAAATGAATGGATGAGTACAATACCACAAGTAGAATATGGATTTGTATTATTTAGACATAGACTTAACCATAGAAATCGTGAGAGTCGTGGGCCTTCCTCCCTCAAGGAGATTATGCTTATTGGGTTTTGAGGTATTTCTCATGACATCGAAGTTAACAAACTATTTGCTCCAATAGCCTAGCACTTTTGTGAAAATGACCATCATCTATGAGCATAAACACTACGATTATGATCATGGCTTTTATGATCCAAATGGAAGAATGGGTAGCAGAAGATGCTACCAAAAGAAGAAAATGGTAAAGCAAGTCCATTCACAACTTAGGAACGTACTAAGCCCTGGTTTGCAATTACAGTTTGTGTAGTTCGGATTTACCTGTTTATGTGTTTTTTTTTTAAAGCTTACAAATATTTGTTAGTTTTGGATATGCTAAACTTATTTGTTTATGTAGCCTGTGAGAGTCTCTTCACTTGCTGAAACAAAATATTTATTTGGTTTTGATTACTTAACCATACCATATTTCATCTTGTTGTATTGAGTTACTTTGTTAAGACAGGATGTATATCGGGTCATAATTATTTAGTTAGTTTTAGTATCATGATTAAGTGAGGCAATTTTCATTTGTCGTTGTTGTATCCTGTTTTGCCTATTTATTTGAAAACAATTTATCCTGTTTTGCCTATTTATTTGTCGAAATATTCAATTGTAAAGTAATCTTTAGTTTACACAAAATGCCAAAACATTCTTTCCATTATCTTCCTAACTAGCACTCTCTTCCCACATCTATATCATGAGTCTCATGACACTTTTTACCGGATGTTTCTTCCAATCCTCTTTACTTTGTTCACTAAATGAAATGGAATTTCTAAGTCCGATCCCTAAATTAATCACAAACTGGATTGAAATCAGATAAAATCCCTGATGATAGTTACACTGTTCTTAGGCTACTTACGAGCTGCAGGTGTTGATACCGATACCGATGGATTATTTTATCAGCTCCTTGGCTTGGCTTGGCTGTTTGGAGTGACAAAATAAATAATTTTCGAACAAGGAAAAATACTTCATTCTCATTGAAGTTGGTTCCTATTATATGTACTAGATTGATCCACGTTACATAAAAGGATAATATCGTCAATCTCTATTAAAAAAAACAAGGATAAAATAGTCAAAACAAAACGAATATATTTTCTAATTTATATTTTAAAATAATATTATTAAATAGTACCCGTTCGTAGGACGGGTTCGAAAACTAGTTATATAGATATAGACATAGATGGGTCTTTTTAACGTGTTATTACTCATAGTTTGTAGCTCATTTGTGTATATAAGAGATGATACATAGGTAAACTGTTACTTATAGCATCCTAGTTTGTTTTTTATTCTGGTTATCATTCACGATGAAGCTTTTGTTACAAAGTCCGAAAGACGCCAATAAGACTGGTAGACCAGGCTACTATGCAAATTGGGTCAACAATATCTTGTGGAGCTTATTTATGGCCAAGAGAAATGGGATTTCCAGACCCCTTAGATTTTTCGATCCATGACTCGGAGACTCGTCCACATGAGTTAAAATTTAAATACTCTTTCTCAGACCCACGAGGCAAAGTGATTAATATGAATTTATATGAACTTACATAGGTTCTGAAAGTGAAGATCTTGTAGGTTAGTATGCTTTTCATCCGTAGTAGCCAAGAATCTTATGCTGTTTTGGAGACATGATTCCTGAGGTGGCGATTTCTTATTGTTCTCCCCATGTTTATTTTTTGAGAGATATAAATTCAGTAAATTTCTACCTTCTAGTGGTGTCTTGCAGTAATCTTAAAGCCATAGCTGTTGTCAGACAAAGAGTATCTAATAAAGTCGTCAATGGGAACTAGAAAGGGGTATGAGAAGAAACTGAGATCTGGTCATCTCCACCACGATCCGACCATCAACCCTGGCCTTGGTTCCTCACATTGCCCTCGTTGTCTTTCACTCTTAGACAGGGATTCCGTATGAACTTTCTCCTTCGTACTTTAATTGCAGATAGATCCTATTTGATGAAGTTTAGTAGAGAAACCTTATGTGCTTTTACTTGGTTTGAATCTTGAAACAGGAAATTGGAGAATGGACTATAACTTCCGTTTTATACGACGTAACGTCTGTGGTTGGGTTGGGAGCGGGTGCAGTGCTAAGTTCTGTTCATGGCTTAAACTCAGGACTTTCGTTTGTTCAGAAGCACGTAAAGGGCCCTAAATGGGTTTCTTTTGTTGTTGGACTTCCTCATTCCTTTTATTTGCTGCTGCTAGCGCAACGTTTGGAGGTTATATGCATTTCCCAAGTTTGTTCAGCTCTCTGTCACATCCTATTACACTGCCTCCAGCGCTTCACATTACGCTTTAACACACCTCACCAGATCCATTGAAGAGTCTCGTGTTTCCACTAGTACATTTAAAAGATCAAGCTTGTCTTAGTATGTGCATCTCGGCAAAGATCTCCTGGTACTTGTTCTGCAAAATATTTTTGCACATAATGTCTTTTAATAGTTTTGCATTTATTGTTTTGTTTTTGACTTTTTTTTTTTTTGAAGTATGCACATAAGCAGTACTCATTAGGGGTTGCGTGTGGGCCACTTCTGCTACAATGCTTTGTGGGTGTTGTAACTATAAATTGAGTAAGGGTTATTTAGGGATTGGTCCTACTTATTTAGGGGTATTTAGAGATAGGTCATAAAATTATCGATTATTAGGCTTTAGTCCTACTTCTATCGATTGACCTTAAGTCAACTCAGTTGACTGTGGTCAACTCATTTTATAATAATATATTTTTCAATTTTTATCAAAATGGCCAAACTACCCTTCAGCGTGTTTCGCATGTGACTTTAGAGTCGTTGAAAATGGCCAAACAATGGGCACGTGTCAAAATCTGACCAAAGATATTTCATCAACTTAAATTCACCAAAGGTATTTCATGAACTTAAATTCAAACTCTTTAATGGCAAAAAAGTAGGACCAAAACCTAATTAACTCAAATACAGGAGGGGTTAACTCTTAAAAGACTAATTCTATGTTGTATCAAATTCTAATTTTTTTTAACTTAATTGGTTGATTAGACCAAGGATATGGTTTGCCAATAGGAATTGGGATTTTAGTCAACGACTCATTTTTCACATCGAAATAAGATACAATATTATTCAAAACCAAAAGAATCTTATCCCCATTTGCAACAAGAGTTCTAAGAAATTATTCAAAACATTTACGAGTGACCTGATGTGGAAGGTTAGGAAGAGGGCAGGATAAGTTTAATTATATATGGGTCGAAAACTTCAAAATTGTGGGGTGTTGGTTCAAAAAAATTGTTTCCAAACACATAGATTTTCTAGCGCTGGATTAGACCTCTTGGCAAGCAAGTGAGCGGACTCCTTTCGCCATTGAAAATTGACGCTGTTGGTTTTGGTATCAAAGGAGAATATATCCGTAGAACCTTCAAGTTTCTCTTTTTTTGAAGGTTCACCGATAATACCACCCATCATAAAGATCTTGGACCCAAGAGCGACATAGCCACTACACTTGCCGATTTCAGGGTAAGGAATTATGCAAATAGGAGCCAAAAGAGTTTGAACGTTGTTGATACACTTGCTAGGATTGACCCAGTACCAATAAACACTATCACGAATAGAGAAACGGAAAAATAGTTTCTTCGCCTGTTCAGAGTCAGACTTAGAACAGCGATGTAGAGAAGAGGACGAAGACTCACTCACCTTCAAATCAGGAGCTTCTCTCAAGTCTGAGCAACAACGCAGAGATGAGGACGAACACCACAAAGGGCTCACCTTCAAATCAGACATTTAACTCCTGCCTTTCTCACCATCCATCTTTCTCTTCTTCTCGACAATTTCATAGAGGCTGTTGCAATCATCCCTCTAACTTTTTTTGAACTTAATTGGTTTATCAGAGTAATTATGCTTCAGATTTTTGACACGTGTTGATTGTTGGCCATTTTCAACGACTCTCTAAAGTCACATCGAAGCCTGCTGAAGGTAGTTTGGCCATTTTGATAAAATATGAAAATTATATTATTATAAAATGGGTTGACCACGGTCAACTGAGTTGACTTAAGGTCAATCGATAGAAGTAGGACTAAAGCCTAATAATCGATAATTTTAGGACCTATCTCTAAATACCCCTAAATAAGTAGGACCAATCCCTAAATAATCCTATAATTATTAACAGTAGTTTCGACATGTGGTAGATGGATGTCCATGTCAAACTTTTCCTACAAAAACAAATAAAATAAAATACAGACAAAGATATCATAAAGACGTAATTTTCAGCACGATGCTTTAAAGAGTTTAGTAAAAGAAGCAATTAATAAGCAAACATCAATTACCAAAACAAGCTTGTGAAGACTTTTCCTTTGATCATCATCCGTCTTTCCAAAGAATGGGCAAAAGCGGTATTCTAAACCTAGCAATGACGCTTAAGCTCGATCCATCCACTTGTTGGCTCCAATTGCATACAGCCTATCTTTCCCAATAGCAATCTCTATCCTCGGTTTTCCACCCCCTCGTGCTAAGTGGTTCTTAAGAATTAGGTTTTGGGTCTTCTTTCTAGGCCCCGTTTTTGGCTTTCATAATTATTTAGAAGACAAG
This sequence comes from Coptis chinensis, assembly GCF_015680905.1. Lineage (NCBI taxonomy): Eukaryota > Viridiplantae > Streptophyta > Magnoliopsida > Ranunculales > Ranunculaceae > Coptis > Coptis chinensis. The sequence goes on from NC_141456.1 coordinate 86,353,510, forward strand.
ATATTTGTTAGTAAGTATTGTACCAACACTAGCGAACCGTAAAAGATTAGTATGAAAAAGAATAGTACAAAATTAAGAAAGAATTATACCAACACTAGAACCATCTTGCTTGTGAAGTGGCCGAGGACTGTGATGTAACACGAAAGTCACGCTAGGGGACGACCAGTGCCATAGCTACACCAAAGCAAATTAAATAGTAATACTTTTAAACAAAAGGCAATAAAAGAAGAATAAGAAGAGTACAATATCAAAAGGCAATAGAAGAAAAGGTTCCCGAAAGTTTGAACTTGTTTAATATTTACTTCAAGCAAAGAGTAAATCACACCTATAATCAAATCATATTCATGATTCAAAGTTAATATCAAATATTAATGAATCTCTATAGAAAGGATAATCAACATGAACCCTCGAGGGTTTACGAAGTAACTAGCAACCTACAATGTCTTTATGAGTAATGAAAACTTCAAGTCACATCTTAACCTTTACATGTGTAAGTAATACCGCACATGTTAGCACGATACAACCTCCAAATACTTACATTAGGACAGACAAGGTCCTATCCAAATCAAGACGTGTCTTTGATTGAAAACCATGGGAGGGCATGAAATTCGACTCTATTCATCGGGGGTCAAGACACTAAAAGACGACCTGTTCCACAGCACAATATCCAACAGACTCAGCCACAGCTCAATAAGTATAATAACTCACATCACACTCCTGTTTTCCCTTCTTAAGAGCTCCATCAACACCCAAAGATAAAGGGTCCACTTATTCTTAATCTATATTTCCACAAGATATTGATGGGAGTATTTGCCCGCGCTATCCAGAATAAACAAGAAAGCCATGCAATCCGAAAACCGGGGATCCTCTATGTTCATTACCTCAACAAACATATGATAGTTTTACCGTTGAGATACTCTGTTGGATATTGTACAGTCATATCTTAATAATCAAGTTTTGACGACACAAATCAATAAAAATTGGTGAATCAACTAGGCACTAGAGTCTCTTTAAACATCAAATCCTTCAGATATTCAAATTTTGTTGCTTCCACGGATATATGATTGATTCCCAACTCATCGCTAAGTACAAATATTGGTACTACAATTCCCTGCAACTATCCAGATATGCACTACACAGGAAGAGAAACGCCTAAAAGTTGGTATATCCTTACATCCAAGGAGCAATGATGGCAAGTAAACAATAACGAGACGCTCGGTTCAAACTCAGCCCGTATTCCATATGAGTCAGTTGACTTCGATTAGATCAGACCGACCCAGAGAGGAGGCCGAAGACTTGTAGTGGAAGTAGGAGTAGGAGTCTACTTTCTATCAGGCGAGTCCCGAGCAAGTACTATATAAAGGAAAAAGGAGAATAATAATAAGAAGAGCTATTTGGGAAGACTCTCGTATATAAGAAGATTCATACCAAAAATATCTGAGAAAGTGTCGAAGTACAAAGGAAGAACAAAAAGCGGACTCAAATGTCCAAAAACACGCCCGATGAACCTGACCCACATACCCTTTCACCCCCCACCAACCGGAAGAGCAAGTCTAATAGCGAGATCCATGGCTAAGAAAAGGACTTTCATTCCCCTATCTTGGTGGTTGAAAGCGGTTTACCACGAAAAGACGGATACAAGGGTGATGATCAGTTGATCTCTACTCCCCCTATGGCCAATGCGCCAACCAAAAACGAAGAGGCACAGCCCCAAAGCTTCCCCATAATCTTTCACAAGGTCTGTGAAAAATATTTGATGGATGGACTAAGCCAGGAAGAACTATCGATAAGAAGGCGCAATTAGTGAAGACATGATGCGGCTACTAGGATAAGAGCGGGCCGACCTTTTTTGCGTTCTGGGGCCCATACCGTAACTATCGATAAGACTTTATGTCCTGAATTAGGTTCAAAAGGCTTTATAGCTCATGACGAATTACGAATCGGCGAACAACCAAACCCGACGCAAGGGACTCAACTAAGCTCATGATAGCGAGTGGTTCAATTCAGGTATTCAAGAAAGCAAAGGAGTAGGTTCCGGAGCTCTAAGCAAATTAAAGCAAGAAATCACCAGGTCTGAAGCCAAGTCAGATCCGAGAAGCCTGTCCTTCATCGTATCGATCAAACAAAATCGATACGGACATAACCTAACCTACTGTGGTAACGATAAAGAAAGAACAAAAGGGAAGGCAAGGGCCCCTCACTAGACAGTCTGAGCAGGCTTGTAGTCACTCCCTCGCCCATGTCAACAGATAATTGTTGGGCATTCCAGCCAAAGACTTGAAGATGTCACCACCTTACGTGATAGGGCGATCCGACATTTACATAAAAAAAAAAGTAAATAAATCGGCTGGGAGAGAGAGGTCTTTCTTCATCGGCTCAGAAATCCATGGAAGCAACCCGGCAAGGATCGCCGGACTCATACTAGCTACGACCCCCCGAAGTTTGCTTTGATTCTAGGGACCCGCATTAATCGCATGCCGAGGAAGAGACTCTGCTTGTCAACGAACATAACACTGCATGCCGAGGAAGAGACTCTGCATTCCAGGGACCCAGACACTGCGAGGTCCATCGACACGGAGAAATGAAGGAACACTAGGTTTCATTATCCAGAAGTTTACCCTTCTTTCTTGTAGGCAGATAACCCGTCGGGTTGGCAACCCAGATTAACTAAACACTCGCGCAATTTCCCTCAGGAAAGACTTTCTCTGATCCCCGAACATCCAGGGGGGAGCACTTGTATCATTATACGATGCATAGGTTACTACCTTGATTCATTTGATTTTCTCACCCAAAGGCGGGTGTTGGTCTGTCAAGGATGGACATAGATGCCCCCTTTTTAACTGAAAGTTGATCCCGGAACGCCAGGTTCTAACATAACATCTATTACTTAAGATTCCGTAACGAGTAGATACTTCCGCAGAAAGATAATCGAGATTGGATCTTGTACGAAGGTAGACTTCACATATCAGCAGTACCACTAAACTTAAGAGATGAACATATCCAATATAAAAAAGCTCCCCTGAACATAATAGGTTGGAGACGATTCATATTTCTAACAGTCAAAAACCATAATGAACAAGGCATTATACTAGATATGCAAAACTTCATGACAAAAAGTAGCATAAACAAAAGACATGCTGAAGTAAGAAAAACAGGTTTCCTAAGCTTATGTATTCTCTACTGTCCTATGACCAAGGTATAGATAGAGATATGTACGCTGAAAAAGGTAAAAAGGAAGAGAGAGACTGTGCTTTGCCTGTGTATCTGCAAGAGATGGTTCAGGAGCATATTTTATACGAAAGAAGGAAAATGCCAAGATCTGGCCGAAAGAAAAAGCTGAAATGGGAATACAATATGTAGGCGATTGGTTGGATGGACATCTTAAAAGAAGTCGACACTAAACAGGTGACTAAAGCTTTGAAGGGGAATTGAAGGAGCAATGAGAACACCGGGGATGGATTTCAGTTTTGGATTCTCATCGGGAGTGAACCTTGTTGAGTTCTTTCTCCGCATTTCATTTCAAGTGATATTCCAAAGAGTTGTACTAAACTGTCGTAGAAACTATCCTAGAAGATCATTCGCACAAGATGTTAGCTTACTCCCAAGTCCCAAACACACCCAAATTTCCTTGAAGGGGATGGGGTTGAGGAGAAGAGGCAGCAGACTTAATGATGAGATATAAGTAAGTCGATCGTAAACTAATGGCGCATACCTATTTAACAAAATCTTTCATGAAAGCAGTTATTTTCTGGTGAGAGAGGTTCTCAATTGGGAGCATATGCAAAAATAAAAGGACAGAACAAAACACAAACAAGATATGTATCACCTCCCAAACGATAGCTTCAAAATTCAATGCAAAGGCCGTTGTCTCTTGTTCATATGATAAACACATTACCAACAAAACACAAGGAGGAAATTGCTTTCAAAGAAAGAAACTACTCACATGAAAATGTGAAGTGCACGAGACTCAAAAAATTGCACCGAATTGGGCGAAAAAAACATTCCCCAAACCAGATCACATCTATCCCTTGAGCAATAACTATGACACCTGTTAAAGTCACTACTTGAAACAAAATATAGAGATGCCACTCTTGATATGCATTATCGACAAATCCCCATTGAGAATGAGTTATATTGTTAACATTTTAAAGATATCATCCCTGTATCTTGTACGCACATTATTTTTAGGAGTAAATAATTTGCTAAAAACAGAACGTGAGACTTTCATCTCAAGTTTATTATCCAAAATTCTAGGAAAAAAATGTAAACAAGGACTGCACTAAAAAATCTTAGAACAATGGCAAAAAGGGAACTTACCAAGATACAGCAATTCGGATGTGAAGTGGTGGACCATATTCCACAATTCATTTATTAGAGTTATACGAATCTGAGCTTTTATCAGGATCAGATATGACCAAATAAAACATGAATGCCACATGTGCACACTATGAGGATCAGATATGACCAAATAAAACGCAGCTCACGAGCTTATATATAGTAAGAAAAACACAATATATCATGTATTGCCACATGTGCACACTATGAGGTGTTGCTACTAGTAAAAACATCAATGTAAGTAAGACAACACATAATGTTAGAACCATTATAGCTTTAACGGACTAGTCCAAATTGAAGGACAAAAAATGACAACTAACACGAAACACAAATAATGTAGAGATACCATAACAAAGAGAGAAGGCAGGTTATGAACCATCAAATGTGGCCATTAACACATATTTAAGAACTGACAACTAACACGAAACACAAGTGGACACTAGAGAGTACAATACTTTTAAACAAAAGGCAATAAAAGAAGAGTAAGAAGAGTACAATATCAAAAGGCAATAAAAACGAAGCCTACAAGTATGAATGTGTGATATACATTTATAAGTATTTGAGAAATATATATTTTTATAGAAGAAAAATAACAAGCTTTTACATTGATTATGATTAATCAATATCATTATCATTATCACTCGAAAGAATCTCCTCTTCAGTACAATATTCTATCAATGTATCATCTTCTTCAATGTCATAGTCATTGGTCATAATTGTATCGTCAGTCTGGTTAGCATCCACAATATTGTTAAAGACCTCATTTGCATCAACTTTTTCAGCCTCATCTAGGTTCACATCATCTCTATTCATTTGCAAAAGCATAACTTCATCACTTAGAATTTCATCAACTATGAGTTGCTCCTCTTGTTGATAAGTCTCAGCATTCTGATGTACTCCGATTTCTTCCTCTTTCTCTAGAACATCAAATGTGTTCCTATAAACTATCTTCTGTGCAACTTGCCAATCACCACGCAATTTGGTGTCTGCCACATAGAATACTTGATTTGTTTGTGTGGCCAACACAAATGGATCATCTTTATACCACTTCCTAGACACATTAACACTAATGAAATATCTATCTACATGGATTCCTATTTTTTTGTTACTAACATCCCACCAATCACACTTGAAAAGCCAAACTCGTTTCCCAAATATATATTCTAACTCTATAACATCCGCCAGGACACCATAAAAGTCGATATCATTTGATTGGTCATCCCCTTTAACAACCACACCACTATTTTGAGTCCGTAAAAGTTTTCTCCACGATCCTTGGTATGAAACCTAATTCCATTGATAATGCAACCACTATATCGAGTCACACGATGATCGGGACCGCATGATAGTGAATATAAATTATCGGTTGCCTTGGGAGATTTCTCATAGTACAGTTGTTCCATCTATTAAATGGGAAAAAAATTAATAATAATTTAAGATCTTTTGTAATCGAAAGTGAACCTAACTACATGTCAACTTAATTTAACACTTACGCGAGCCGGAACCATTCAAAGAAAATGTTGTTCCCGCCTTTTTCCAAATCACGAGAGCGTGCTTTTGTAGCTCAACCATATGCTCACTGCAAAATGAGTATTATTATCTTTCGTGATTGATTTAACACAATCTACACACGACACATCTAATCAGAAAAGACACTTACTCTAAATATGATGATATTTCTTCTGAATTGTTTAACACATAATATCGAGCCTTGTTGAAATCCTTTGAACTCATTGTTATATAATTCGGAGCTCCCAATGGTCTAACATTATGTGAGAAAACATGCAACCCCTTGGTTTGTTTCACTTGACCACCGTCGTAGTTATGATCTTCACGGTTAAACCGCGTTTCAATTCCTTGGAGATACATTGAACAAAAAGTGAGACATTCAGAGTCAATGTACGCTTCTGCAATGGAACCTTCTGGGTGTGCCCTATTACGAACATATTGTTTGAGAGTTTTGAGAAATATGCGATAAAGTGTTATATAAGTAAAGTTAGATGAGGTATCAAAGTATGATAGTATTTTAGCACCAAAATGAGTAGAATATAGTTTATGAACATCACCTCTCAATAGGATACATCCACCGGTATTGTACATGTCCACCAACTATTGCCTCACGAGGCAAGTGGACTGCCAAGTGGACCATGACAACAAAGAATGTTGGTGGAAAAATCAATTCGAGCTTACAAAGTATCACTGCAATGTCCTTTTCCAATTTCTCGAGTAATTCTACTTTTAACGTTTTGCAGCAAAGCTCTCTAAAGAAGAATCCTAGTTCAATTAGAGCGTAAGATACGTCACTAGCCAAAAACCACGGTGCAACCGGGAGAACTTCGTTGTAAAAGTACATGACAATCATGACTCTTCAGTCCATGTACTTTGCGATCAGAACATTTACACATCGAGAAAATGTTTGATGCATAACCATCCGGAAACTTCACCGTTTTCAACCACTTTCAAAAAAATCCTTCTTTCAAAGAAGAGACAATGTATAACATGCAGGGGGTACAACAAATTTATTACCCCTTGGAATTAGATGCAACTCTTGTCTAATACCCAATTCGGCCAAATCCAACCGAGCTTTTGCTGAATCTTTTGTCTTCCCATCTAGGTTCAACAATGTCCCTAAAACACTTTCACAAATATTCTTCTCTGTGTGCATAACATCAATGTTGTGGGGTAATTTAAGGGTACGCCAATAGGGTAATCGAAAAAATATGCTATGCTTTGTCCAGTTCAACTCAGTCTCAGTACGCTTCCTCTTCTTGTATTCTGGATGCTTTCCATACCCTTGTTCCTCAACATGTTCTAACTGCTTTAACACATCTTCCCGAAATAACTTGTTAGGAGGCAACCTGCTCCAATTGTTTCCACTGAATAACTGCCTAGCACGCTTTGTCAAAGGATGTCGTGGCTGCAAAAACCTACAATGGTTCATATAACATAACTTACTGCCATTTTTCAAGTACATAGAACATGTATCCTTGTTGCAAGTTGGACATGCTAGTTTGCCTTTTGTAGACCAACCGGATAAATTAGCAAATGCAGGAAAGTCATTTATAGTCCATAGTAATGCAGCGTGCAACCGAAATGTTTGTTTCGATTCATTTACATCATTATGTATCCACACCATGTACCCACAGCTCTTTCAGTTCCTCTATTAATGGCTGTAAATACACATCAATGTCATTTCCAGGAGCTTTAGGCCCAGGGATAAGAAGAGACATGAAAATGAATGGCTCCTTCATACATTTCCAAGGGGGCATATTATACGGCATAAGCAGTACTGGCCACATGCTATAGATACTGCTCATGTCAGAAAAAGGGTTGAACCCATCATTTGCTAGGCCAAGACGGACATTGCAGGGATCACTAGAAAACCACTGATGTTCCTTGTCAAACTCTTTCCAAGCTTCAGAATCAGCAGGATGTCAAAGTATATTCTCCTCCCCAACTCGCTTCTCCTTGTGCCATCTCATGTCCTTAGCGGTCATCCTCGACATAATTAAATAACCGCTGAAGTCTTAGCTTAAGTGGAAAATACCATAATACTTTCACGGGTACTTTTTTAGTCTTACCTTCATTAATTTTATACCTCGATGCATTGCAAACAGGGCAATTTTCAAGATCCTTGTTCTCTGTCCCCCGTAAGAGCGCCACAATCATATTGGCATGCATGTATTGAGATATAACCTAGGCCCGATCCCGATAATTGCTTAGCCTCATAGTGAGATTTTGGGAGCCTCTCACTTGCAGGTAGTGCTGACTTAACCAACGCAAAGACCATGTCAAAAGATTTGTTGCTCTAACGATTAATTATCTTCAAATGGAACATCTTCATGAGAAAATCCAACGTACTATATTTCTCACACCCCGGATAGAGAGGTTGACGTGCTTCGTTTAAGAGTCTATCAAATGACATTGTATTTCCATCACTCGTATTATGATGGTCAGCAAATGCACCCCCGTCAGTTGCATCGGGTATGTAACTATTGCTAGCTTCCCCATGTTGGATGTCCGACACCTGATTGTCTTTGTGTGTTGATTGTCTCACATCTTCAAGCATGTCATCCAAACCATCATAGCGTACACCTTCACCACCTAAATCAGTATCATCATCGTCGTCATCACTTGCCACGTCTAAAGGTTCTCCGTGGTATATCTAAGAAGTATAATCTTTGTCAAAACCATTATCATACAAATGATCTTTTACTTCTTGGAAGTGTCGGTACATCCTATTATTGCACTTCTTGCATGGACAACGGGCCCTACCTGCACCGTCTAAATGATTGCTAGCAAGAGCAATAAAATCCCTAATACCTTGGGCATATTGAATAGGCCTATGTGGCATATTCAACCAACTCTTATCCATATTTGTTCCTATTAAAATTCATTAGACAAAATGATCATTTAACTAAAAAATAATAAATAAACAACAAACACCATGCATTTCACAACATTTTCCACATTAACCATATTGTCTCCTTATGACTCGAGGATTTAAATGTGTGAGCCTATTTAACATATCACATTCTAAATTAAACGTAAGGTCGTGTTTGTTGGTATTTCTCACCTATTGATTTTCTAGTATGTTACAAGGTTCTAAAAGCATGGTGTGGGACTAAAAACAAGCTATTTCCTCTCACTACATGCCAAATATATAGGAAGCAAAAATGAGGCTGCTACGACATGTACTTCAAGGCACCTTTGGATTCAAACTCCATTACTCAAATCATTTAAGAATAACAAATACTAGGATGCTACCGGACCTCGGATAAACTTGCAATAACTTCGTCACTAATCGGACTATTCTGAAACTAACTCATAGGTGCCTCTGAAGAAAAAATGGGTCAATATAATCTTGTTAAGTTATGTAAGCGTCTTGACAATTCAGATTAACTAAAGAGACTCACAAATCCATTAAGCATATATATCTAACGAATTAACTTATCATACCCAAGAATTAAAAATGAATCCTAGTATATAATCATGCATGCAAAAATCAAAACTGCAAGAAATAATTTATCTTTCAACATATAAATTATGTCACAAACATAGAACATACTCCTTTCACTAGTAATCATTGAGCAAGACAAACTAAACAAAACTTTGTAAAAATATTTAAGAACAATCAAGAAAGCAATAAAAGGTGAAAGCAAAAATAAGACTTGCAAAAATTTAAGAGAAAAATAAATAAAGCAATACATTATGAAAGTTAATGTGAGAAGTTTGAACTAAGTAGGTCATGAATTATTTTAGCAAAGTGGACACCAAAAAGAAAGGGACACACTACCCATATGAACACGAAAAGATGAAATGTGTGAAGATAAAAGCAGGTAATACAATTTCATACAAAATCAAAGAGAGAAAGACACTCTCATATAGAATTAACATTTTCCTAAAAAGAAATAGATTATACTAGCATAATCTAAATACATCAATAATTCATATGCAACCTGTAGACTTTGGGGGATCAATATAGCCACTCGATATAAAGAAAATGTCAATATCACATACCTTTAGATAAAAAATTTCTCTAGATAAATTGAAAATAGATGACAATAGTTAAACATGCATATAGAAAAAAATTATATTTAAAAGCAACGGAATCAAGCACATAAATCAAGCATCTGAGACTTTTACATTGCTTTACTTCCTAGCAATAACAAGTTTTAAAAAATGAACAATATGGGAATTGAACACAAAAGACAAAGACAAAAACTTACTATAAACGGTTAAAGAAGCAAAAAGGGTAAAGAAAGAACCCAAAAAGAGGTTAGCTTTTAAAAAAAAACAATTAATCAAGACAGAGGTGGAGAAAAGGTAATTTTATTTGTATCTATATCATGAACACAATTCAAAGTTTTTCAAGTCACAAGGAATGTGAGAGAGTAAAAGGTTCTCCAAACAAATACAAGCAACTATATAGGCTACCAAAGTTTGAATCAGAAGACGTGACTATTTGGATTTCTTAGGCAAGACAAAGGTTAAAATAAGATGATGATCAAGGAACAGAGAACCTTGCAAATTTCCATTTCTAGGCTTAGTCAAAGAAATCAGAGAGAATTAAAAGGCTTAAGTTACTTGAGAGATAAAAATCAAGATAATGAGATGAAACAATTTGTTTCTATATAGCAAAATTCATTGTTCTTATTCTCCTGAAAAGAATTATTCTAATACAACAGCACTTGTACTATGCATAATTGTATATATTATATAGCAAAGATAAAAGATGGTTGTATATCCTTGACCATTTCTTTTTTTTTCTATATACACTTCCAAACTTAAGGGCTAATGTTAAGGACTTAAGGACGAACCGATATAGCAATCAAGAGCAAAAGCGTTGGCTTAGTAACTGGAGGAGGGAAAAAGAAGAGGAGACAACAACACTTTGCTTAGGTGTAAAAGGAGAGCATGGTAACAATCAATTATATTGGTATGACATCACTCCCCCTACTACTACTAGTAATAGTAATAGTTTCATTTCAGCTAAGCAAATTTGGTCGAATGTGTCGTCGAAATTATTCCCCTGGAGTATGTCAAAACTTCCTACTGAGTCCAAGTTTCTTAGTATAGGTGATACAAAAAAAGCACCATTCTGCAGGCTTAGTATAGTTGTTATAGGCAACATCATTCTATAACAATCGCTAAAGTAAGTCCAAACTAATAATTACCCACTTTTGAAAAGAAAAAAAAATCATTGTAACTGCATAATAGCACTCCATCCATCATGTGTTTCTTCTCTGTGCAAGTCATCCCATTGTCACCAGAAGCCAAAGGCATGGTTAAATGGTTCATGCCTTAATCGGAAAGATTCATTCAGTTTCCATTTACCTTATTATGTAAACATAGATTAACATGCTAAACATTTCTATTTAGTATAGAAATTTGGACACTCCCGCATTCTTTCCAATTCTGGTTTGTAAAACTATATGATTTATGGGGATGACTATAGTATATTTTTGTTTTAATCGGACTAGTACAAAAGAAAAATAAAATTCAAAACTCAATCCTGTCAATCTCTTTTTAATTCCAAAGAATTTGTTGTCAATCACAACTATCACGATGCTCCCTAACAGTTCAATCACTAGGCTTCAAAAGGTAGAACAGTTCAAACACCTGAATGAACATAGACTTAATGGAATTCATATAGGGAGAGAGAGAGGGGGGGGCGGGGGAGGGGTACCTTAATTTCAACGCTGCACCTTTTGTTAGTGTAAGGATGAGAGCTCCTATCTCCGTATGAGAACCTACAAAGGCAAATCTTTATCAGGTTACAAATAAAAAAAACATATGGGTTCAGCTTGTTAAGATAGACATAGCCTCACCTCTCGCCGGTGTTGGTGTATTGATTTGATTGAGCGGGCTATGAGAAAAGGGTGATTCAGTAGAGAGAAAGATGGAGGTGTGGGAGAAGGAGAGAAAAGAGACGTGTTTTTATTTATTTATTTTGTTTTCTTTTCTAGTTTTCTATTTTGGTGAAACTTAGGTTTCCATTTTAATTTCTTTATTTTTCTTAATGGGCTGCAATAGCAAAAAAAAAAAAGCGGGCTTTAGCGAAAAATAAATAGAGCCCGTAACTAAAAATTTTGTTCACCAAACTAATTTGATATTTTCCAACGATAATTTTGTCCCTAATATCAAGTGAATTAGTGGCGTGTATTATTGTGTAGTTGAAACCCCATTACTAGCAACGATTTCAAATAACGTTGGTACTAAAATACAATCACCAACGCTCCTAAACGTAGCTAAAATATAAAAATCAATTTACAACGTTGAATACGTTGCCAAAACTATATTTTTGTTCAACTAATAACGATTACAACTTTTTGCCAACGCTTAAAACTTCGTCAAGAAAATATATTTTTCAGAAGCAAGTCAAAATAGTATTGGCTACGATTGAAAACGTCGCCAAAAGCAATCATTGGCTACGATATCCTATCGTCGCTAAAACTTTTGTCGTTAAAAAGGCCATTTGTTGTAGTGTAAGTCCTGATGAACTTTATTCTCCCACACTTACATCTTATTTTTATGATAATTATAAGTTCTTTGATAGACCATATGGAGAACAAGTGTTCTCCATCACCATTGGGGATGAACCAATGAAAATTTCCAAGTTCTTGCTAGCCTTTGTTCTTGGACTTGCTATGCCCGCTGAAATACAAGACTTATGGGCCTATTTGGTAGATAATATGTACATGTATAACTATGAGGATTTGCATGAGCATTATGGGGCAGGAATCTTTAGGATAGAGGACCAAGGGGATTATAACATCACCCTTGGTAGCCTGTCTATGAACGTGGGAACTGTTATGTTTTAGATCATGCTAAACATTATAGGGGAATGGCTTTATTCTTCTATGAATGACGAAACTTGTGATATTTTCATTGCTTTAGCTGGGGGATGTACACTCTATGATATTCCCCAGACCCTAATGTCTAGTTTATCCTAAGCCCATAGCAAGAGGCATAACTACCTTCTTATGCCTGTTTTAATTTGTCGTATTATGCTATGTTTCTTTCCTGTTTTTTGTGTCCGCTTCACGGATTGGGTTGGGGTCAACATTGTGAGACCCACCAATTGTATTATTCGATCGTTCTGTGCAATGACTTGGCAAGGGTGGATGATACAACCTCATCAAATTGCACCTTACACCCCATCCGACCAACTGGCGCTTAACAGGTTAGCTATAGTTGATGACACCCGGCGACGGGCTTGGCAAGTTATCATGGCATGGCAGGGCGCGAAGGAACCTCTCTTTAAAGAGGAGGATGACGAGTAAACGTGGGAAAGGAGGTAAGTTTTAATTTCAGCTTAGTGTCTACTTATGTCCCAAGCAATCTAATTCTTATTAACCCCATAACGGGTGGAACTCATATAGAGTTGCGTCGTTTTTCTTTTTTTTTTCTTTTTATATATTAGTATGTTTTAACCTTGTTTTGCAGATGTTCTAGAATTTCACGCGTTTCCATAGTATTTCTCTACCATTTTTATTTAAATACTTTGAGGACAAAGCATGCTTCTTGTTTGGGGGGGCATAGAAACACATGTAATTAAGGCATCTGTTAGGATATAGATATGTATAGTATGCACTTGTTTTCTAGTAAAAATTTAAAAAATTTAAAAATATAAATAAAAAAGTTTATGTTATACACTTAAGAATATTGGTATTGTTTTCTTTCTCTATGCCCTTGATAATCTAGAAATCTCACGTAGCTTTTGCATTAGAATAGTTTTAGAAACTTATATTAATATGTAGATAATAATCTTTGCATCTTTCTATAAATATATTGCATAAGTATCTATGATTGTTTGGAAGTAAGTTTCTGAAATCTAGGCTAGAGTACTTATTCTACAAATCCTATGAGAATATAGACTAAAGCCTTATATGAGTGAAACATTTGAGAAATAACACAAGGGAGAAGTAAAATCCAGATAGAGAAATCACACGTCCACTTGCTTGATCACTATACCATATCCTAAGCGAGAATTTAGGCTCTCTTTGGATCGATATAGCTAGAAATTCAAACCTATGAATTATTTTCCGCTAGTCGCCTCTTTGAGCCTTTCTTTAGTCTTTCATAAACCACAAATTCTTTACCCTGTTAACAAAAAAAAAAAAAAAAAAAAAAAAAAAATCAACCTACCCACTATAGAATGAGTCTGAGAATAGGATGAGTGAAGAAAAGATAAAGGAAAAACCTGTGTAAACAAAAATTAGTTAGTTGCTTCAGAAAAGAAAAATAAAAGAAATTTCCACCCAAAGAAAAGAAAAGAAAAATAAAAATAGAAACAAAATAAAAACTCCAAGAATAGAATAAAAGGAGTCAAAAAACCAAAATAAAAAGGCTAAGGATGGAAACAAAGTGTAGAAGCAAAAGAACAAGGGTTTCTCTAGTTACGTAATATGAAGGCCCTATTATCTCCGACTTGTCCTTGTTTGAATATCCATTTCCTTTCTTCTTAAACCATCTCCTAATCCCCGCAACACCTAATAAAGACCTCTAGCTCAATTAGGAATAGGTTAGTGTGATAGTAAGTGGCAGATGTGTTTGATCGACTCCGGCTTCCTTGTGTGTCATTGAGATTGTAAGGTAAAGTATGTCTACTGCGCACTGGACTAGCAAAACTTGAGCGGAAAAATCAGAGTGGTTTTTGCCTTGACATTTATGTAAGGACCTACTTAAAGACGCTATTCCGAGTTTCAGAAATGGACCTGCTAGTGCATTTCATAGTATTACTCATTGTATATATGTTTATTCATAGATGATTGATTATTATGCATATATTAGCTTAAGTTTCGACTTGATTATTCTATATTCATTGCTAAGTGAGATGTATAGATAGTTGAGACATAAAGAAGGAAACAATAGTTTTATTTCTTAGTTGTTGTAGTATAAATGAAGTTTGTGAGTAACTTCACTGGAAAACTCTCACGATGCTATAACTCGTCCACTAGGAAATTCCTAGTGGTTTAAGGCCTTGTTGCATATGGTCAATGCAATCACACTCGGCGAAACGAGAGTAGTTAGAACTCCATTTTTGGTCACTTATTCTAATTTCTCATATTTGCTTGAGGACAAGCAAAATGCTGTTTGGGGGTGGTTTGATAAGAGCCCAAAACTGTAGTTTTAACCCCTTAACAATAATACTTTTAGACCAATTATGCGAGTAATAAATAAGAGTTAATGTTGATTATGTGTTTTTATATATTTCAGACATTAGAGTCAATTATGTGCAGAAATGTGTCACTTTGGTGAGATAAAAGAGCAAGGGTTGGTCGCTAAGAAGTTTTGTGATTAAAGGCCAAGATTTAAGGAGAAAAAGCCTTTAAAAAGCCCGGTCAAAGCTGAAAAGTCAAAGTCAACGCTGGCAGAAACAGCGAACAAAAGTCAGCAGAACTTCCGAAGGCCATATCTTTGGACTCAAACCTCGCAATTGGGCCTACATTATGTTAAAACGACCAGCTTGGAAAGAGCTTTTCAATGGTCTAAGACTTAACTCAATTAGAGGGGTAGAAGTAGATGAAAAGTCTACTGAAGAAATTGGGCTTTGGGCTCGATTTTCCGGCCCAAAACATGGCTCCTCAGCCCATGCACGAAAATGTGGATCTTGTCTTCTCCATTTCAAGAGACAAGACTGAACTCTGAAGATATACTTAGTTTAGGTAGCAAGTAGCCATTTGAGAGGAGTTTTAGATCTAGTTTTCTCTCCATTAATTAGTTTTTCAATTATTGTTTTAGATCTAATTTTTACTTTGCAATAGATTAGTTTAAACAAGTAAATAATTAATTTAGAATCACATTTAGTTTTATAATAAAGTATTCATTTTTAATTCTGATTTAGTTTATTGATTAAATTCTTGTTTAGTTTTAGTATTGTTAAATTCATAAATTAGTTGTCTTCAATTCCTAATTAGTTAATCATAATCTAGTTTTAATTATTAAATTATTTAGATCTAGTTTCGATTATTTAGTTATTAATCATTTCTTAGTGTTAATTTAGTTTTGAATTATTGATTAGAATCTTTATATTAGTAAAGTTATAATCTTTATATGATGTCTTGCTTTAATTTGATGAGAAATGATAGTTTGATGAATCAAGGCTAAACCTCCATTAGAGGAGGTTGATGAAGCCTTGATGAAAGCTTGATTGTGTAGCGTAGAAATAGTTGTAAGAGTCTATTCCACTCTAGAAGGTAGTTGATTCACCATGAGAATGAGTTGAACTTCCTCACATGCTAGTCATTAGTTGGTAGAGATTGCCATGAATGATTAGGGATTAGAACAACCAATTCTTATCGTAAGAACGTAATAATTGGATTACAACAATCTATGCTAGTTTATTAAGTTAGATTCAAGGTGGATTCAATCCTCCCTAATTCTTTATCTAGATTCAAACCTTATCATTTCATAGTTGAGTTATTCGTATCTTGTTAACATAAATTGCATCGTAGTATAAATTCCCACCATTACTCTTACTAACTTTGGATAGATCGATAATCGTAGAAAACATTGAATGTTAAAGAACTAGGAGTGGAATGAATCTTTTACTCCACTCTATTTCGATAGATTTGAGAGTAGAAATCTTTGATATTACACACACGAAAGTAGTTTTAGTTTTACTTGCGTTTAAAGTTCAATCTTTAAACTGTAGTTTAAAATGAACAGTTTAAGTGGATATGGGGTTTAAAATGAACAGTTTTAATCTTTAATACTTAATAGAATGATCCGCTAATTACAACGTCATTTTCGTTGGTTGCATCTCTTGTAGACCTATTTGTTTATATAAATAATAAGGGAGTAAGTTAACACTCGCCCCCAAGTCTAATAGAGCAGTTGTCGTGTGATTATCCCCTAAGGTGCATTGTACAGTAGTACTTAACTCACTATTTAGTTGTTTTAAATTGATAATTAATATTCATAATCTTAGTTCTAAATTAGTTTAAATTTCAATTATAATCCATGTTTGCATCTTATACTATTGTTAATTTAGATTAAGAAAGTTTAATTAGTTATTCAATAATGACTTGTTTTTACTGTTCTTGTGTTAGAAATGATAGTCTAATGAATTCTAGCTAAACCTCCATTAGAGGGGTTTGATGAAGCTTGGATGAAGACTTGATGTGTTAGTTAGAATTATTGCATTTAAGAGTTCACTCTAGTAGGTTAGTTGATTCGCCATGAGAATGGGTTGAACTTCCTCACATGCTAATTATTAGTTGGCAGAGATTGCCATGAATAATTAGGGATCACAATTAATCTTAATTACTTATGATTGCAATAATCTACACTAGCATATTAGGAATTTATTTAAGTGAAATCAAATCCCCCTAATCTCTTCTCCATATTCTTCTCTATATTTTATTCAATTCATATTCAATTACTTAGTTAAATTAGTATAAGTTAAATTCATATATTTAGCTTCATAGTATAAATTCACCTCTATAAATATTACTCTCACCATTGTTCCCTTGTGTTGATTAATTGATTTCTTTATGTCTTGGTAGTTTAGGAGTGGAACGATTTCGTACTCTATATATTGCATAAATCTATATGTGAGAGTAGGAAATAAATAATTGATACCGTAAGAATGAAGTTAGAGTAATCTAATTTAGTTTTTACGATTTAGATCATTTCTCATTTTACTCTCTAATACAATAGAGTATAGATAAAACTACTCTCCGACACAAGCTTCTCACTCTTTGAACCTTCTGACCAGCCACCGGCGTCAATGATGACGTCCGGTGGCTGGATATGCTAGCCACCCTCTCTCTAGAATGAGGTCTCTCTCAAGAGCTCTCTCTGTAGGCAACAAAAGCTTAGACTTGGCTAGAAGTGTTGGATTTCGATCTAACCAACAAATCTGTAAGTTTATCATCCAAAAGGTTTGTTTGACTCAATTATTCATTGCTCATGGGTAAAGAGGATAGGTTTGGAAATCCTTCTGAGATTGGGTTGTGTTGATGCTTAGCTCTAATAGTGTGGTCGTTCTTGGAGTTTCGGGCTAAGCAAAGGTTGGATTTGGTTTGTGAACTTGCTTAAGTTTGGGACTTGAATCAATATTTAGTTTGGCTAGAAACAAGGGAGGCGATAGCAGCTAAGGGATGCAGATTGAACAACTGGTTTCTATGGGCTGATATTGTAGATCCATTGGGATTGTAAATGTATTTCTTGGCTGATGAGCATTGAATTGAATTGTTTGTTGCCTTGCGATGGGGAAGAACCAACTTAGGCGCTGGTGTTGGCAGGCGAGTAGAGATGGTGGAGTTCGGTCACCCAGATCCATCCGCATATCTTGGGCCTAAACATGTTGGGCCGGTAGACATGAAGTCTTGGGTTCTTTTCGTCTTTGGGCTTGGCTTGGTTGCTTGCTTAAGGGATTGTTTCTAGCGTAGGAATATAGCATTTGTACGGTCCAATTTGGGTATCCTCTAGATAATGATTTATATGCCTATGTAAAAGAGGATGCCAGTGGACTTGTCTATGTAAGAAGTTCTTGATTTAATATAGGTGAGGGTCTGCCTAACCCTAGCTTAATTTTTTTTTTTTTAAATTAGTTTTTACGGTTTATCAAATGGCGCCGCTGCCATCTTAAACTATTTCAGGACAAGAATTTAATTGCTTGAATCCAATGGGCAATCCCCCATTCTCTACCCACCCACCCTTTTAATTTTTCTTTCTTGTTTCTCATATTTTCGTTACTGTTCATGCTTGAAATTCACTATTTTAATCCGCCCTCCCTTTTGCCTTTGCACAAAAGCTACCAGCCCCTTAAGATTACGGAATCACAGTGACGAATACTGCGGTAAAGATATTTCTAAATTTTTGAAAATTCTAAAACTTTTCAGGCATAATATCTAAGGTGTTATTGATTTACTGGAATATTTTCAGAATTTTTCTAATTGTTTTACCTTGTGAACAAATATGATCTTTACAGTGCTGCATTTCAGTTTTCAAACCATAAGTTCTTGAAAAACAGACAAGTAAGGTTACTTAGGCAGTTCCAAAAATTCTAAACTTTTTACAGGAGTATCTATCCTAAGTCAGGAGTTTTCAGTAAAACTTTGACGAGTTTTTCCTCCTAACTAGTGGAATGTTTTCAGTGTGTTTCTGCAGTTTTGCAACACTTAATTTCTAGAACAATAGCCGATAAGGAGGATTTGTAGAACTCCAATTTCTCTAACATTTTATAGAAACACGCATGATCTGTCAGAAGTCTCCAGTAAAGCTTTTGCGATTTTTGGCTCTGTTTTGATTAGTTTACCATTCGGTTGTTTGTATTGTGTCCGAAAACTATTTTGCAAACTTTGCAGGGCAGTAAAAGGACTTTCATAGCTCCGATTGTTCTGAAATTTTACAGGCTACTTATTGGACATCTTAGCAACCTACTGTAAAATTTTCAAATTTTTTAGAGAGCGCAACCCACGCCCATACAAGGAAAAGTTTGACCGCGACCTGCGCTCAAAACACTGTAACTCGAGTTCCACCTGAGCGCGACCCGCGCCCTTCACAGGCAAATTCTGAGCGCCCCCCACGCTCAACTCACTGAAAATTGCCTCAGGAACGAGCGCGACCTGCACCCTTCACATGCAAATTCTGAGCACACCCGGCGCCCTCTTCTGGAACAGCCCGATTTTCACAGGTCAGTCCAAACTTCCATTTCTTCAAGTTATTCGGTGTTTCTAACTTCTTCAATACACTAAGATTGCGTATACAAGACGCTATTCATACGCATAGCAAGGAGGTATTCAGGTACTCCTTCTTCCACTCCTCGCCTCTTCTGTCAGAGGAGTTTCAATTCTAGTATAATCAGGCTTGTTTATCATAAACGTCAACGTACATGCCTATCTAGAAATTTATAGTTAGAGTTTTGTTTGCATATTAATTGTCCTATAATATATTTGTAAAACCAATATGGCATATCAATATGTAGACCAACAATCATATGATTATTATGCAAACCCTTCACCATGTTCATGCTGTGGTAGTCTTTACCATTGGGCTTCTCACTACCCATCATACCAAGAGTTTGGGTCTAATATAGGATATAATAATAATTATGAGCCGCAATTTTCAAACATTCATAGTAATCCATACAATCAAGAGTTTTCTAGTCATCCAAACTATACATGGAATCAACCAGTGTCGTCTACTTCTAGTTCCGTGATGAGTGTGTACAATGAACCAAACACTTTTCCGTGCACAATTTGTTCAGATCCAGACCACACCGCCCATTCATGTCCCATATTTATTCAACCTCAACCTATCCCATCACAATACGAGATCAACCAGAGTCACTCAAACGCCAATAACTATGACTATCAAACACCATACCAACAAGATATTTCCACCATACCAGAAATTACCCACCCATCTAGTTCGCCACCCTTCCCAGACCAAATTTCCCAAACTATGCTTCAGAACCTAACTATGCTTCAGAACATAGCCCAGATGATTTCCATGATCTCCTCGCCTAACAAAAAACTTTCAACCTTGCCAGAGATCGACACACAACTAGAACAACCTATTCCCATAACCACACCATTCGACCTAGTTAAGACCTACCCTGAATTTCATGAATCATTACCTTCCCATGACCCTCCCATTAACCATTATGTTGACTCCACACCCCACCTGGATGGGGAAATTCTTGAAGACGACTCTTTAGGACATGTTTTGGATGACCACTCAAATTCGATAGATGCCTCTGAGGAACCTCCCACTGATCCATCTGAAAATGAATATAATGATGACACATTAGAAGATATTTATAAAGATGTGACGGAGGAAGAATTTGATAACTATTGGCATTCTCTTAATATGGACCCTCCGGTTGAGCATGTCCAGGCCTTTGTGTTTGCTAACCGCACTCGGCTAGATGATTCCTTGACACATTCGAATGATGCCATTGAGGATACTTATAGTGTTTTAGAGGAAGAGAGTGAGGAAATAAAGATTAACAATTCTAATATAAGGCATGAACAAGGTCATGTGCAGGAATTAAAGGAAGTAACTTCTTTATCTC